>NW_028249489.1:0-600000 GCF_964263255.1 Lissotriton vulgaris | reverse complement strand
CAGCATGCAGCTCCTGCTCATAATTGTACATATTTCTGTACGCGTATGCTGCAATTTTTCTTTAAAACAATATAGAGCCTAAACATGCATGTACGACCCACTAACCACGTGTGATCGTCACCACAAAGCCATTAGCATGCATTTTGGGTCATATTACCAACAAAACGAGATGGATTATCGCCGCTTTATCGGCACTTTCCTGCTGATAAAAGCGGGGATAATGTTTCCCCTTTTGTTGATATCGCGTTTTGTTGATAACATGGCCCAAAATTAGTTGTATTAATGTCATTGTTTAGTTACCTGCAATTATGCAGATTCCGTTGTTTATCACCCCTCACCCTGCCCCTCCCACGCCCGTCCTTCCTGCCCCATCGCAAGTCCCTGCATGGGCCGCGGCTGAAAGACGCGGTTATGATCTAGTCATTTACCACAGAGTTGTGGGGAATCCTTGGTGAGGCGCACGCTCACTAACGAGTGCGCACTTCACTGAAGACGTTTTGAAGTTCAGACCCGTTTTCAGTTGCTCTTTAGACATTCGTGAAGAGAAAGTGGAAATATTTCTGTGAGAGTTAAAGAACGTTGTTTGACAAGTTAGTGAGTACGTAAACTTACCTGACATTATAGACAATATTGAATGTACTCAGTCAATGTATTTTCTCTAACTTAACAGAAGAAACAATGAAATTTGTGTTAAGCAAGGTCTTTAGGGAAAAGAACACATTGAGTTAGGAATAGCAGAAAGACTTTTGAATTAAGAAGGAACATTAATGAAAAACACAAGATATTGAAGGATTGACAGAATAGATAACTAGCAACTGCATAAAGAAAAGTTAGTAGAAGAACATAAAGAAATTAATAATATGAAAATTTGACAATAAACTGATAGGCTTAGGCTAATGAATGTTACGTAATTATAGGTTAAAAGCAGTGGGAAAAATAAAGAACCGTAAGCTACAAGGTTGCAGATAAATACTAGAGGAGAGGCTAGTTCGAAATTGGAAGTGGTAGGTAATTAGTAGGGTTAGACTAAGTTATAGATGAGGATAGAGATAGAGTAAACACATGAAGTATTTAAAAAGTAGTGTGATAATGATGTCTAAATATACACAGATACACAGTAATGTTCAGGACAATGAATAGTATCTTTTCCATTATAGTAAAACACGTTTACTGTTTTGGAAAGGGTAAGGTGAATAGACATATTCTACATTTTTTAGTAGTGTATTTTACTGTAACAGCTTGAGTCTTTTCCTATAGTCATAAGGAGTGACTGCTTTCAACATTTCAGAAAAGCTAAGAACAGGATATCCTTAAAAGTAATTATAGTTGTATAATTTTGCAAAGGACTAAAACTCTACTAATGGAATGTTATTCGGTAATGGTATTTATATAGTATTTTTTGTAGGCCAAAATAGGTGAAAATTGTAGTTTTTTATTATATATTACGAAAAGTGATAAAATTAACTGTTTATATTTTTATACAAGGAGCAAGAACATAAAGGAGAAATTATGGAAAGAGAACAGCCTCATACTCAGGAGATATTGGATATTACCTTGAGTGTAATTGAAAAACTAATCGTATCAGTCACAGGCAATGAGAGTGAAGAATGGGAAATTAGTGCTGCAGGCATGAATTGTAATTTTGAAGACGAAGGCTTTGATGCAGATTTTGTTGAAGTTTTAAATTATGTTGAAATTTTAGAACACATTAAATCAGAACCTGCTGACGAGGAAATTGATCTGAATGACATATCTGATGAAGTTGCATTGGAATGTCTGTTAAATTATGAGATGTTACAAGAATAAATTTATTGTTGAAAAATAATAAAGGTTTAAGCACTATCTACTAATGTATTTATTGTACTAAAAATGAAGTTATAGATTCAATTATATATTCTTTAAATGTTTGTATTGATGTAAAATATGCAAAGTGGGTTTGAGGGTATCGATTTCTTTAAAATCCGTATGGAGTATACATGCTGTCTTGTATGCAGGTGCAAACTTGTGTTTTATGCCTTCAATTCCCCAGTCTGTATCCTTAGACTTCCAACAAACACCCTGCCACTGCTATTTTAGTATTGGAGTGAGCCACTCAGCAGTATGTCTTTTTAATTGTACAGTGGTAAAACTGAAGCTGTAATAAATTTAGTGAGGAACTTTCTTTGCAGAAGTGTAATGATCCATTCAGTATCTAGATAGTCATGGATTAAAAGAGAACTTAGTGCATAGGCTGTTTCAAACCTCTATGGACTGTGGATGCACTGTTCTATGCACCTGCAATCGTATGTTTTATACGTTCAAATCCTCAATGTGTATCCTAATACTTCCAGCAAACATTCTCACACTACTGTTTCAATATTGTAGTGAGCCATTCAGCAGTATGTGTTTATCTGTGTACTGTGGTACAACTGAGGCTGTTATAAATTCAATCACGTTATTTCCTTGCCGTCTTGTAATCATCCACTCACTCTCTACGTACTCATGCATTAAAATAGGCCATAGGGCATAGACTGTTCCAAATTCCTTATAGACGATGTATGCAGTCTTCTATGTAATTTGTGTTTTATACGTTCAATTTACTAGTTTGTATCGTTACACTTCTAGCAAACACTCTGTCACTGTTGTTTTAGTTTTGTAGTTGCTCATTCATTGGTATGTAGTAATCCTATTACTACATTAAAACACTAATGGGCACATATACAATAACTGGCATATCCCCAGGAATATGTCAGTTATTGTGCTCCGTGACACCATCACCATGGATGCGCCGTATTTACAATGCCGTGTACCATGGGATAAAAATGGCACACATATGTAATGTATCTGTGCTGTAGAGGTGGTGCATTGTTTGAGTTATGTTGGAAGTGCAATGTATCTCCAGCAATGGTCTGGGGTCCCAAGCTCAGTCTGGTGTGTCAATCCTTGCACCTGCTTCAAGGTAGTGCAGGGTTTTGACACAGCATGAGCCCAAAAGGGACAAAGTGAAATCTTGTAGATTGCAGTCAGCCACTTTTAGGAGGTGTTTCTGCGCAGGAACGCCCCCAATGTAGGAATGTGTCCTTCAGGTACAGGGATTTACAATGTGCCGTACGTCCCAGATACGTCACATTCTAAATAGCACATATCGTGGTGCATCTTTTGCACCACTGCTTCATCAGAAAAGTGATGCAACGGTGGTGCAAAAGAGGCACAAGGGTGTTGTAAATCTGCCCCTAACAAACACTTACAAATTCACTGAGGCAGTTTCACTAGCACTGCATTCTTTTTGAATTTACTTTTGTTATTATTTTAGATTAAAAATATGAAATGTAACTTTAAAAATAAAATAAATATAAGTATTTAAAATCAAAATGTAGGAAATTACTATGAAAAGAAAGAAATATAATAATTAGTATATTTCAAAATTATGGTCATCATGATCTCAGCAGAGACAGCAAAAGTAGTAGGAAACATGGGGCGTTACCATGAACAAGATCTCAGCAGAGATCGAAACGCGTTGGTGTATTTGATGTTTGAGAATCATATGGAATAAATTCATTTGAAACTTTGGAATACAGCTACTGGAGTGCGACCCATTTCTTCTCTGCAAAGGAAGAGGTTTGAAGAAAAAAAAAAAAATATATATATATATATATATGAACCAAACAATTCCGACCACTTCCAATTACGGCAAAGCAGGAACTCAGACCACCACAGCAACTCAGGCAAGGTATATTTTTATTTTTGTTCTTTCCACAGCCTGCAACAACGCGTTTCGGACTTCACGAGCCCTTGATCACATTCAGCATTGTACAAGTCTGCATCACTTTTTATATATGTTTACCACCTTGCACGCCCCCTCACAAATGGATCTCTGGTCACGTGATCATAGATAGAAACAACAGACTATTGTGCATGTTGTAGTATTTAACCAGTATATCTGCATGCATGAATGCAGCCCTGTGTTACATATCAATTCGCCACATTATTTATCACTTTCATTTGTATAACATCTAAAGCAAATATAAAGGTATAAATACCAAACATAGAAACGAAAGAAACTATCCTCATTTCATATTGATAGACTGGATAAATCCCAATTGTTATACTGTTTTGATATGCGATTGTACAGTCCATTGTGGCTATTTTATTCACATGTACACATATTCATTCTATTTACCAGTAATGATCATCCCAATAGATCTCAATTTTTGCATTATCCAAAAAGTGCTTACGTGCCTATTTTCTCAAACTAGTGCAAATACTATAATAAAGTGCCATACTATATGTGCAACAAACAGTAGATAATAAATATAAAGTGCATTATGTACATTGACAAACAAGGTTGATAAAGTTATATTTCATAGCAAATTCATTCCCTATATTCTCCATAGTTAAAAGTTTCCTCCAGCCGGATTAAAACCACCATTAAAAGTATACACAGGATTTATAAAATGCTAAAAAATACAATATCAACAATGATTGCTTAAAACTATTTCCTTAATGCATGAGAGAGTGTATAGTTCATATCTTTCGTGTCCATGGGCAACATAGTATAGCATCAATGGTCTTCGCTCATGTTATGTGATGCTTATACTTTTATTTATCCCAGTAATGTACAGAATAACCGTATTTACAAGTAAGTATGCATATCCGCTGCATTATTCAATCCTCATGGCCATTTACTATCTAGTTCAAGGATAAACTTTGTCTCTAATGGCCTTAATTGCCTCTCTCTGTTCCCTCCTCTTTTGTTATTGGTGACAGCACTGATGACAAAGTAAGAAAGACAATTTATATCCTTGTAGTGGCATTTATAGAAATGTCGTGCCACAGGATAGGCTGCATCATTATGGAGGATAGCTCTCAAATGATGTAGTATTCTGACGTGTACCTGTAGCTTTGTGCTTCCCACATAATTTAAACCACAGGTACACGTCAGGACATACACGGCGAAATCTGTTTTACAGCTATAGCTGCCTTTGATGGGAACTGGGGATGCATCAAATGGTGTCTGATAAGATGTTTTATTGCACCCAAATTTGCAGGCACGACATACCGTGCATCTTTTAAATCCCCTGGACGGCTGTAGCCATGGTGTTACCTTTCTTGTTTCAGGGGAATTCTTATCCAAATCATTGCCCATGGATCTACCTTTTCTAAAAGTTACAACAGGGGAAGGAGTCAAACGGTCATGCAAGATGCTATCTGTTAAAACAATGGGCCAATGCTTCTGGACAATTGCTCTGATCTTTCTCTCTTGTCGTGAGTAAGTGGTACTGAGTCTGGGGTTACCTATTTTATTCTTCTCATCTGATACTTTAATAGCTTCTTTTTTAAAGAGACTAGCTCTTGGCCGTTAACTTGATTTTCGAATAGCATCGTCAATGAGTTTATCATTGTACCCCCTCATGTTTAGTCTTACTCGCATTTCTTTTAGGCAGTTGTTAAAAATCTCTTTCATTGCTGCAAATGAGCTTAAGTCTGAGGACTTCTCCATAAGGAATACTTGCGATAAGGTGCCTAGGTTGGGAACTGTTGGCGTGAAGTGTGATGTTCCCTGCCGTGGGCTTCCTAAACATAATACTTTCAAGTCTGCCATTTTCAACGTGGAGTCTAACATCTAAAAACTCTATCTGCGTTTTGTGGATGTGTGAAGTAAATGTCAGGTTCAAGGAGTTATCGTTAATGTCCTCAATAAACGTAATTGCAGCTAAGATATCACCACGCCATATTATAAAAACATCATCGATGTATCTAAAATACGTGGCCACATGTTCCTCAAATAGCGTTTTATGTTTTCGCCTGTGGACCTGTTCCTCCCACCAGCCACTGTGTAAACACGCGTGGCTGGAGGAAAAACAGGTCCCTATGGCAACTCCTCTCAACTGCTTGAACAATACATTGTTAAAAAGAAAAACATTGTTATTAAGACACCAACTGATCAGTTCAACAATAACTTTGTTATGACCATAAAATTCCATAGGTCTGCTTGCCAGAAAATATTTGATCGCTTGTAGGCCCTGTGTGTGGTCTATGCTTGTGTATAGCGATTCTATGTCTAATTGTGTTAGACATAGGTCGTCTGACCACACTACATCTTCCATTTTCGCCAAAAAGTCGCCTGTATCCTTTAAAAACTGGGGAGTGATATCACTAGATCTTGTAAAAAGTGGTCGATGTACTGACCAATATTCTCACTGGCACTGTCAATGGCAGAAATAATTGGTCTACCTGGAACCGGTGATACTCCCTTGTGTATCTTTGGAATGAGATACAAAATGGGCAACACCGGGTGTTCTTTGTATAAAAATTTGCTTTCATCATTTGATATTAGGCCCTCTCTTCTACACTGTGCCAACATTTTCTGCAGAATTTCTCTTGCATTTTGATATTCTTTAGTTGACGCTTTTTTATAGCATATCTCATTACCCATTGTTTATTGACTTCTGCTATATAATCTTTTTTGGGCCATAATACTAGGTTTCCGCCTTTGTCGGATTTTTTTATGACAATGTCACAGTTTTCCCCCAGTTTTTTTACTAATTTATCATAGGCTACTTTCTTTAAAAAAATGCTTCGTTGTTGTTTGTTTTTCTTAACATTTAGATTTCGTAGAAGTCGTATACAATCATGTCATGGTAGGTATCAATCGAATCTTTTGGCATGAGGGGAACGAAGCAAGATTTATTTCTGAATGGACTGATCCCAGCCCCCTTCTGTACAAAATCTATCTTGCGCAGTCTCTCTTGTGTGGATAAACCAATAGAATCTATTGAATCACTATTGGCTAACCTCTCTTCTTCTTCAAGCAAGTCATGCATAGTGACTACACCGGGAACATCAGAAGCCAATAGTGACGGAACATCATCATACCCTTGCATATTACTGACTGAAGCATTAGTTTGATTTTTGTCTACTTTTAATGCGAAGTATTTTCTCAATTTTAGTTTACGAATGAAACAAAACACATCAATGCGGGTTCGTGCATAGTTAAAATCCTCGCCGGGGCAAAAATTCAACCCCAACGCCAGAAGTTGTTGTTCTGCCTTGGTGAGATCCACATTAGTCAAATTTACAATGCTGTTGTCTATTGACGCCTGTTCCTTTGCCAGAACGTTTTCTTCTTTGTGGCTGTTTTTCCACCTTTTGCCCTGGTCCCTCCTTCGCTTGTTCCTGCGCTTTCTTCTGGCCTCCTTTGTTGTCTCGGGCGTAATGTTTTTAGTCTCTCTTCCACTAAAAAATCAAGTTCTTCACTCATGTTCAGGATTGGTTTTCTGTTGGAAGTGAATTCTGTGGTTCCGCTTGAACCGCTTGAATCGCTTGTGACGGATATTGTATCTACATTGGAAGAATCATCATTGAGACTCATTATTGGATCTGCACTTTTGGACCCACTTGTAATTTTCTCACTGTATTGTTTCCTTTTCACAGGGTCATATTTGCGTGAAAATTTACAAATCTGGTGGTTCTCATAGTCCGCCAGATCCCTACAAACTTATGAGCTTTCCTCGCCTTGATTTTTTCCTCGTGTTTCTTTAATCGTTCCATAATAGCCGCTTTGGTTTTGGTGATGTAATCCGTTATTGGTATCTTATCCAGTTCATTAATAATAGCTTCAATTTCTTTCAATATTTCCGTGCGATCGATTCTAGCATATTTGGTGAGAATTCGAACCAAGTTCATAGACGCCTCCAAGTTGCTCTCCCCCATTCACGGAGCATCTCAGGATTAGGTCTATCGAAGCTCGGGGCCAGAGATTCCCAAGCCGCGAGGCACCCGCCCCACTTCAATGTACTTGGAAAGTGATTTGTTTTCCCACCATTCTGTGATTTCTAGTTTGGATTTCGACTCAAAGTTTTTAAGTAATGTTTTGGCATCTTTGACTTTATCGGACCCTATGGGCAGCATCTGTGTTGTATTCCGTGCTCCCTTCGACTGAATGCCGAACAAACCCTCTGCTGCTAGTTCTCTATCTCTTTCAATTTCCGCTGACATGGCGGGCTGTGATTAGAACGTCTCAATCCCGAAATGATCACAGTCAATTTTGTTTCTTGCCTTGCCTTGGGCTGTCTCCCCCTTCCTGCAAATATCAAACTTCTCCACTCACCGGCGTTCTTTGTTTTCTTTCGAGTCCTCCGACCCGGTCAAATTCATCCTTCCGTCGGTTTCTTGTGTGACATTTTACGAAGGCAGGGGGAAGCCCCCAAATTTCCACTACGGAACCACAAGGTTACGGCTGAGGGCAGCTTCCAGCTTGCAGGGAGGCGGTCTGGAGACAGAGGTAACCGACCTCTGTAACAATACGAACCAAACAATTCCAACCACTTCCAATTACGGCAAGGCAGGAATTCAGACCACCGCAGCAACTCAGGCAAAGTATATTTTTATTTTCGTTCTTTCCACAGCCTGCAACAACGCGTTTCGAGCTTCACGGGCCCTTGATCACATTCAGCATTGTACACGTCTGCATCACTTTTTATATATGTTTACCACCGTGCACGCCCCCTCACAAATGGATCTCTGGTCACGTGATCATAGATAGAAACAACAGACTATTGTGCATGTTGCATTATTTAACCAGTATATCTGCATGAATGCAGCCCTGTGTTACATATCAATTCGCCACATTATTTATCACTTTCAATTGTATAATATCTAAAGCAAATATAAAGGTATAAATACCAAACATAGAAACGAACAAAACTATCCTCATTTCATATATATATATATATATATATATATATATATATATATATATATATATATATATATATATGCACACACACACACAGATATATATATATATATATACACACATATATATATATATGGCGCATACTGGAGGTACCTGGTGGGCTAGTTGGCTCACAGGGGACCTCAGGATTGAAGAGGAATTAATTCCCCAATCTAGCTTACTACTATTCCTGAAAAGTAAATTTAACTGTACTTACCAGTAACTTGAAATTCCTTCCATAGGATATCATTGCCTGATATATAAAATATATATTAATTAAAAAAATATTCAATAAAAAAAGATAAATGACATTTTCAATATTTTAAAAAAAAGTTCAATTTATATTAAAAATATGTAATGTAATTTAAAAAAATAAAATATCTAAAAATAAATAATTTAAAATAATGTAGTAAATCAGTATAAAAAAATATAACAATTAATACATTTAAAAATTATCATTAACAAAACATTTGAAACTCACAGAAAAAACCATAGGTTTCAACCACGTTATAGTTAGGAATTAGCATTTAAAAAACCTTAGAAATTCACTGAAAAAACCATAGGTTTCACACACGTTATAGTTAGGAATTAGCATTTAAAAAACCTTAGAGAAATTCACTAAAAAACCATAGGTTTCACACTTGGTTTTTTTTTAAACTGTTTTTATTGCAGGGAACATATTGCGTTTCACATATTTACAACATTTCCTCTCCACAGGCGCCAGCGCGCTCCCCACCTTTCACTCTTGGAATGTACACAGCCGATAAGCCCACAACCCGGAGGTCGGGCGGCGTCAGTCAGTGGATCATCCTGCTGGTCCTCCTGCGCCTGTGGCTTTCAGTAGACTCAGAATATCACATCCTGCTTTTGATATTTTCACCCCGCACCCCTCTAACAGCCCTTACCCTCAACCCCTTCCTTCGACCCAACTCCCCTACCCTCCCCAACCTTCCCATCCCCCCCCGAGTGGTCTTCCCTACGCCTAAGCTCTACCGTGGTAATCATGTGTGTGTGCTATCAGGAGTGGTAATGTCTTTTTAGGAATGTGCTCCTGGTAAGTGTTGGGGTTCTACTTCGCTCGACTCAGAAAGGCTGTCCTCCTCCTCCATCGTGCTATCTCGCAAGGCTTGCACTAGCATCTCCCATTCCATGGCCGCTTCCAGTGCTCTGTCGTCTGACCTGCGGCGTGCTAACTGATATCTGAGCGTGCTTTCACTTGCTGCCCACTTAAGCATCTCGTTGGTTCACCTTCTAAGTGTTGGGCAATGTTTTGATTTCCAGTTCCTAGTTAATTCTTTCTTAGCTAAGATCAGGCCCATATCTACAAATTTACTTGAGATCCTGTTTTTGGGTGTATGCGGGAACCAGTGTAACACGCCCACCCCCTTGGTGACTTGTAACTCCCTTTCGTTCACCGTGTTTAACGTCTCAATAACCTCCCTCCAATAGTCCCGCAGATGTGTGCAGTCCCAGAGCATATGTCCCAGGTCTGCTCCCACCGTGTTGCATCTGGGGCATGCCGCATCTTCCACTTCAAAATACTTCCCAATCTTCCTAGGTGTAAGATAAGCCCTATGCAGTATGTAGCCAGGTTTCACACATGTTATAGTAAGCTGGACATTTCACTCATACAAAGCCATTGAAATTCCCCCGTTATAGTTAGTTCAGCTAACTATAACTCACGCGCCCGCAATGCACTGCTGATGACATCACATATTACATCACTCATGACATGGTCAGTGACATCACTCATGACATCACTGATGACATCTCAAATGACGTCACTAATGACAACACTCATCACACATTAGAGCGGAGCGGAGCAGGCCATTTTCTTGGAGAAATTCGCGAAGATTCATCCACCGGCGCCAAAGTTATTCCAAATAGAATGTTGCGGATTTCCTATGGAAACTAGGTCCTAACTATACCTACGTACTGGCAATCGCCAGAAAGTAATATATATATATATTCCTTCTGCAGAAGGAAGGTGTCCGAGTATCTTTTGATACAAGAAAAGAAGGCTGAAATAATATATATATTCTCTGAAAAAACCATAGGTTTCACACCAGTTATAGTTAGGAATTAGCATTTAAAAAACCTATTAAATTCACTGAAAAAACCATAGGTTATACACCAGTTATAGTTACCTGGAAATTTTACTGACATAAAACCATTGAAATTCCCACGTTATAGTTAGTTGGACTCACTATAACTTGCGCGCCTGCAATGCACTGCTGATGACGTCACATATTACATCACTCATGACATGGTCAGTGACATCACTCATGACATCACTGATGACACCATCCAGTGAATGTGTGTCTTTCTGAAAAATAAATATGTTTTATATATGTATATGTAAAGGTCGATGGAAGAATAAATGTTTTAATAAGTGTGTAAATGGATGTTTTAAAAAAAAAGTTGATTGGTTAACTGGCTTATTAAATGTATCTTAGCGAATACATATATTAGCGAATACATTTTAAATATTTAAATATATGTATCAGTGTTTCACTTTGTGTATAAGTGGCTGCATGGGTTGGTGAGTAGCTATATGTGTGTGTATAGGGGTTATTAGATGTTTTTTTAGTATCAGTATGAGTGTCTGAATGGTTTGGTGAGGGTATTAGCACATAGATGCATCAATGACTGACTCACTGTTTGTATGTGTTTTGAAGACAGCATATGTGCAGGACTGTATGGGTGGATGAGTGTGTATATGTGTGTGTTAGTGAGTGAATGACTGTGTCACTAGTGTCTTTATCAGTAACGACATATGTTTTAATCTAGTATATGTGAGTATTGATGTATATAAGTGAGTATATGTGAGAGTGAGAGATTGTAAGACTTCCTGTTTAATTAAGTATGTGTTTCTATAAGGGATTGTTTAAGAGAGTAAGTATGTGTAAGTTCCCTTAGAAGTAAGGTGGTAGTGTGTGTATACTTGTATATGCAAATAAATGGATGTTCAATAGTTTATTTGCATGTGTGAGTATGTGTGTGAGTAACTTTTGGATGACTGTCGGTGTGTAACAGGATGTATAGGTGTATCACTACATATGATGAGTGAGTATATATATGAGTGACTATATAGAACTGTTTGTGAATGAATGAATGTGTATATAGATGGTGGAATTACTGAATTGGTTGTTGTAACTGGTATGGGTATCTCCACTTTTTTGAAAATGTTAAATACTATTTTTGAATATGTGTTTCAAGGCTTATATTACACTGAAAGGAGGTCTGTCACTCTGTCACAAGGATGGTGTCATCAGTGATGTCATGAGTGATGTCACTGACCATGTCATGAGTGATGTAATATGTGACGTCATCAGCAGTGTATTGCAGGCGCGCATGTTATAGTGAGTCCAACTAACTATAACGTGGGAATTTCAATGGTTTTATGTCAGTAAAATTTCCAGGTAACTATAACTGGTGTATAACCTATGTTTTTTTCAGTGAATTTAATAGGTTTTTAAAATGCTAATTCCTAACTATAACTGGTGTGAAACCTATGTTTTTTTCAGTGAATTTCAAAGGTTTTTTAAATGCTAATTCCTTTCTATATCGAGTTTCTAACCTTTTTTTTTTTTACAATTTGCTGTTTTGTGTAAGTATTCATTTTTGATTTTTTTTTATATAATTTTTTTCTTTTGCGCTCTGGGTGCGCGCTCCGGTAAGCTCTCCGGTAAGCTCTCCAGTAAGCTTTCCGGTAAGCTCACAGGTAAGCTCACCGGAAAGCGCACTCAGAGCGCTACTTTCGTTTGTGAAAAAAAATATGAATGAAAAGTTAATAATAATGCAAAACATTTTGTACCATACAAATAAAATCAGTTTTTTTATAAGGAAAATGATTATACATTTCCGTAAAAGTTTGATGACGTCAGTTCCGCGCGCAACGTAAGCGCCCTCGGAAGCGCCTACGTTCGCGCCGCGTAAACGCACCCGGAAGCGCCTACGTTCACGCCACATATGCGCCCCGGAAGCTCCTACGTTCGCGCCGCGTGTGCGCACCCGGGAGCGCGTAGCGTAAGTGCGTCGGGTCATGTGACCTTAAAATAACACTTTTCATTGCTTGCTAACAGTTTTTTTTACAAAGAATGAAATCCCCACCCATTTCCTTCACTTCTTCTCTCACTTTTGTGACTGCAAGACCTGCCTTTTTGCTCCTGGATATTTGTTGGTTTTACCATGGCTGCCAGACAATCCAGCAGTGAGGATGAACCAGAATTCATCAATGAAGAGCCTCCTCAACGAAAAGTTAAGGAACATTTCATTTGGAAATT
This sequence comes from Lissotriton vulgaris, assembly GCF_964263255.1. NCBI lineage: Eukaryota > Metazoa > Chordata > Amphibia > Caudata > Salamandridae > Lissotriton > Lissotriton vulgaris. The sequence goes on along the minus strand of NW_028249489.1, from coordinate 586,998 downwards.
TTTTATAATCCCACCTGGACTAAAAAAGGTAAATGCTCCAAAAGTGCAGTGCAAGATCTGCAAAGAAGAGCTGTCACGAGGAAACCCTTTGAAAAAGTACTCTTTTGGGAACTTCACAATGATCCGGCGTGTGGAGAGGAAGCACCCCCAGAATTTTGCCCGGGAAAGTGTCAGGGCTCTGGCACAAGAGGTTCCCAGTGATGGGGCCTCTACATCAACAGGAGGAGCAACTTCTTCTGGGAGGGGGCAATCGCAGGAGCAGGTGCCAAACATTCAACCTGCATTTAACCATGGTGTCCTCAGATGCAGATACTGCAATCAACTCCTCACCTATGGGGAGCAAAGTGTCCAGCTCATGGTTCGAGCATTGGAGAACCATCACTGCCCTTCCCACCCCTACTTTTTTTTGTTTTTTTTGCTCCTGTTGAGCAGTTTCCATTCCCTGTTTTTGTTCCTGTTTAGAAAAAAGAAGAAAACCAAAAGTTCTTTTCAGAACTACCTCCAATTGTCATCAAAGAGCTATATTCTTAAAAAAATGAAAAAGAGTAAGTGAAATAGAGTGCATTGATAATGGAAAGAAGAATGAGTAAGAAAGAACAGAAAGGTATGAGAGCAAAAAGGAAGTGAAGTAGGAGGACTGAAAGTAGGTGAGTGTTAGGAAAGAAAGTTATGAGAAGAAGAGTGAATATGGGGAATGTTGATATTCAAAGAAAATGTTGAAAAGGAACAGGGGTGTGGAAGGATAAGAAAAGATGCATTTCTGGACTTGAAGGCAGAAGGCCTCATTTATGAAGCCATGCGTCACTTTAAAGCCACCAAAGCATCACTTTTTGTGACACAACAGTCCAATAAAAAATGCACCTTATTTATTCATATTTACAAAGTGGCGTTTCTAGGTAAATACGTCACTTTGTAAACCCCTGTGCCATATTATTCCGACGTCAGGTGTAATGTATGCAAAAGGGACGTATTGACGCAAGAAAGGGTCGTAGAGGTGACACAGTGAATAAACTGGAGGCCTCATTTCTGAAAAGTGACGCATCGGTACGTGAAAACAGCGATGCGTCACTTTTCTGGGCGCACTCCTTATGACATTCCAGATGTGTCATATTTAATTTATGACTAATCAATTCTCAAGGAGTTACAGATACGTCAGTATTTCTGACGTAACTGTAAACACAAAATTGACGCATTACTGGAGTGCGTCACAAAAGTGACGCAACTCCAGTAATGCGTCCTTTCACATGGGGAAAGCACCATGTGAAAGGTCTTGCGTCAGTCTTACACCTGCTGTGAGGCAGACGCAAGATTTTGACGCAACAGCATCCTAAAAGTGACACAGTGAAATCTCATAGATTTCACTGCATCACTATTACAAAGCTTTTTGCGAGGGAACGCCCCCTCTGCATACATTATACCTGACGCAGGTATAATGTGGCGCAGGGTTTTAAAAAGTGACCCATCTACCTAGATGCGTCACTTTTTAAATATAGCGCAACGAGGCGCATTTTTTTCACTGCTGGTGCGATGCGTCACTTTTCTGTGCGCACTCCTTACGACATTCCAGATGTGTGATATTTAATATATGACGAATCATGTCGCAAGGAGTTACAGATACGTCAGTATTTCTGACGTATCTGTAAACACAAAAGTGACGCATTGCTGGAGTGCGTCACAAAAGTGACGCAACTCCAGTAATGCGTCCTTTCACATGGGGAAAGCACCATGTGAAAGGTCTTGCGTCAGTCTTACACCTGCTGTGAGGCAGGCGCAAGATTTTGATGCAACAGCATCCTAAAAGTGACGCAGTGAAATCTCATAGATTTCACTGCATCGCTATTTACAAGCTTTTTGCGGGGGAACGCCCCCTCTGCATACATTATACCTGACGCAGGTATAATGTGGCGCAGGGTTTTAAAAAGTGACCCATCTACCTAGATGCGTCACTTTTTAAATATAGCGTAACAATGCGCATTTTTTTACACCGCTGGTGCGTCACAAAAAGTGACGCACAGGCGGCGCAAAACTGGCAGCGCAAGGCCTTCATAAATATGGTCCTGGATTTTCCCCTTACTTCGCTCACCGGTGCGCTTCCGGGTGCGCGTACCTTTTTTTACACCGCTGGTGCGATGCGTCACTTTTCTGTGCGCACTCCTTACGACATTCCAGATTTATCATATTTAATGTATGACGAATCATGTCGCAAAGAGTTACAGATACATCAGTATTTCTGACGTATCTGTAAACACAAAAGTGACGCATTGCTGGAGTGCGTCACAAAAGTGACTCAACTCCAGTAAGGCGTCCTTTCACATGGGGAAAGCACCATGTGAAAGGTCTTGCGTCAGTCTTACACCTGCTGTGAGGCAGGCTCAAGATTTTGACGCAACAGTATCCTAAAAGTGACACAGTGAAATATCATAGATTTCACTGCGTCGCTATTATCAAGCTTTTTGCAGGGGAACGCCCCCTCTGCATACATTATACCTGATGCAGGTATAATGTGGCACAGGGTTTTAAAAAGTGACCCATCTACCTAGATGGGTCACTTTTTAAATATAGCACAACGAGGCGCATTTTATACACCGCTGGTGCGATGCGTCACTTTTCTGTGCGCACTCCTTACGACATTCCAGATGTGTCATATTTAATATATGACGAATCATGTCGCAATATATATATGTATATTCCAAAGAAGCACCATGCATGCCCCTGTTACCGGAGCTTATTGCCCTTCAGGGTGGCCTTGCAAAAATATATATATATTTTACCTACTGGCGGTTGCCAGTAGGTAGTTATAGTTAGGACTAAGTTTCCATAGGAAGATTATTTTTTGTTTTGCTTATAACTTTAGCGTTGTTTGATGAATCTTCATGAAATTTTCCAAACTAATTCTTTGTTCATATCAGCTCCTATGTGAAAAGTTTGGGGGTGATTCGTCCGGGGGGGCTGAGAAAAAAGGGGAGTCCCAAAACGTGTTTTCTCCATGCAATTTCCATAGGAAACGTTAGACAAGGCTACAGGTCGAACAGGTGAACGGAATTACCCCACATTTTGCAGGGAGAAGGGTCTTGGTCTAGAAAGCACACTTTTGTTTATTTAGTGTAAATCTATTCAGTAGTTTTGGAGAAATATCAAAATTTACAGATATTGTAATTCGGGAATTCTGCCATCTGATTGGCTGAGGCGTTACAAGCACAAGCTTACTGCTTATTGGCTGTGAGCTTTTGCAACTAGGAAGTGTTGGCAGCCATTTTGTGATTCCGTTGAAACGAGTAAGGGGAAAAAGGGTGAAAAGAATAGGAAACAGGAGGATAGGAGCACTGTAGTCTCTGTGGGGGACTGTGAAGCGATTTACTCACTCCTACCGGTCTGAAGGCGCGGTGTTGCTCAGAGTGACATGGTGCTGAGATGAGATGCTGCTACACTTGGGTATGAAACCGAGAGCCTAAACTGTGAGCTAATTTCTTTGAAGTGAGGTGCTCTGGTCTTTGTAGCATACCTGTGCAAGTAGTGTTAGTAGGTGTTTATACCATACATGGAGTGGGAAGCAAACTACTGACACCTAATGTGCGTTTATACTATGCCAGAAGTGGGAAGCGAAGTAATCACGCCTACCGGTGTGAAGACTCGGGGATCAAACCGAGCTGATTGCTGTAAAGTGATGGACTCTGGGCACTGTAGCATAATGGCCTCTGTAGTATAACTGTGTAAGTAGTGTTAGTATGTGTTTATACTATACAGGGAGTGGGAAGCGAACTACTCACCCCTACCGTTCTCAAGACTCGTGGATTAAACCATGAGCTCATAGCTGTAAAGTCATGTGCTCTGTGTAGTATTCCAATGTAAGTCATAGTAGAATGTTATTTATTTATTTTTATGATTTATAGAGCGCGAACTTGACCCGTGAGGGTATCAGAGCGCTTTACACGGTATACATTGTTGAACAAACAAAAGGTTTCAAGTGCAGTATGTAATGCTACTAGAATGTAAGTATGTAGGGCTGTCATGAGGGGAATCTTAGGGAGTTTGTACACAATGCTGGAGAAGACGGTTGCCTTGCTGTCTGCTCCTGTTGGTGGCTGTTTAAGCTGTCTTCTTTTCCTGCAATAAATTTACTTATCGGATCCACTGCTGTCTGCCTCTTCACTACATAAATTTGGCAACAAGCGGGAGAAAGTAAAAAGAAGGCAGCACTCACCAATATTTTGAGCTTCCTTGCGTTCTGCTGAAGACCTGTTTTCTTCGTAAAGCTGTTTCTACTCATCCCAGTGGCCCTAGGCAGTGCCTTATTCGTTCTGTAATCACACGGGCAGTACTCATGGTGTTATAAAGTGATACACTCATAGAACCCTTGCAGTTGTAGAATTACCCATCATTCATTTATGTAATAGTCTTTTGGTTTACATTTGGTAGGTGCACCGCAAAATTACAAATGTTTTCCCTCATAACCTCCTATCAACCGCTGATTTTCACAATAAACTACAGACAAGTGTTGTCAGACAAAGAAGACCCATACACTCACTTATTTATTGGTAAAAACAATGACCTTGATTAAAACAACACAAATAAATGGAAACGCAACTTTATTAGACGAAAGAACAGTATAACATGAAATAAGTGGGTGGGACTACTCCGGAAGCAGCGTACAAAACCTGCAAGACAAAAAAGAAACATAAGTATGTGTGCCCTGTCAAAGAGAAAAAGAAAGGTAGTCAGAATGAAAGGAAGAAAGTGAGAATAGGACGGAGAGTGTGGAAGGGAGAAGGGGAGGGAGACTCAAAAGAACAGAGGGAGGAGGTGACAGAGCGTCGGCCTACTGCACCCAGCCCTCACTGTTTACCTCCAGTCACCCATGTGTCTGGGAGGCTGGGGTCCGCGAGAAAGAGTGCGGTCCAGCAAGTCCTTAAAATGAAACAGAGATATGAATGAGGCCAAAGATTACATTATTATCTACCGCAACATCACTTGCCTGCACCTGTGCACCCAGGCTGCTGCACCCCAGCCCCTTTCCCCGCACTGTTCTCAATTGCAGCTCCTGGGCACCGAGGCTTCACTGCTCACATGCCACCACTGGTGTGTCCAACGACGTGCCAGTGCGAGCTCCAACTCCGAGGTGCCTCTTTCAGGGTGGAACAGCAGGTCTCCGGTCGGGTACGGTGTCTTGATACCACGATGGAAGGGTCAGAATGCCCAGGGCATCCTCATGGGCTGAGCATTCACTCCACCCATTTTGGTGCAAACAACTCAGTGTCTGAAAAGGGAAAAATAATATAATGCTGGAAAGGTAAATAAAGGTTTATTTCAAGCCTAATAGAGAACACCAGTTGAGTGCATCCTTCCTTCTTGAAGTATGATCTACCAACTGTTAGTGGTAATCGTGGTTCAAAGTGGAGTTGGAGTGTACGAGAATACACAGGGTTACATAATAATATGTTATGCCAACGTTCACATACAAAGGAACAGAGCACATGCTAGAAGCATAATGTGTGCGTGTAATGCAGTTGTGCAAGCCTGTGTGCATGTACACTTAGTAATCAGCTCACTACAGTGCCCTAAAAGCCAACGCCACGCGTCTGTAGGCCAGCGCTGCCCGCTGGCTCAGGCCTACAGTACGGTTCAGTAGGTCCTTAAAATGAGACAGAGATGTGGCTAAATGAGGTCAGAGATCACATCATTACGCACGGCAACATCGCTTGTTCACACCTGCGTACCCAGGCTGATGCACCCCACCTCTCCCGCAGCACCGCACTCAATTGCAGCCCCTGTGCACCCAGGCCCCACTCTCACCTGCTGTCATTGTTGTTTGTCTAAACACGACAGCCAGCAGGGTTCACAATTCAAATCCAGTTTTGATTGCGAGGATGGTGTACACCTCATGGATCCCTTTTTTTTATTGCGCATTGTGATATGCGAGGTGGATGCGGCCTTATCACTAGAGGCAGTGTGGAAGAACAGGGACATGTGGTGCCGTTGTTATCCTACTTATACGTACGCAAAGTGGGTTGGCAAAGTGGGTGCCAGGCCAGTGTACGGGTGTGAATAATTATTCCGGGGACCTGGGCGTTGTTCAGTTCCTGCCTGGCCAGGAAGTGTACTTATGTGTGTGTCCCTGTTGCAGTTTTGACGTCACACAGTCTGCAATTTACATTAAAGTAACATGTACCGGGAGGGCTGTAACTATCGCTAATGAGATGCTCTCCGAAAACACTGAATGGCCAACATCACATGTTGTTGTCAAGCTTGTGGATATGCGCAAACACGCATATCAATGGTATTATTGAAAGTGTTGCTATCGTGAAGCGCACACATGTGAATGTGTTCGGATGGAGGGAGGATCAGCAGTGAGGCTACGTCATACACAGTGATAATGCTCATTACAGTCAAGCAATGCATGTGAAACGTGAATCTGAAAGTCGCACATAAGACACACTACTGTAATGGTATAGCCTGACAACAGAGCATACTGCAACACAAATCTACACATTACTCTTTACTGTTTGTCACTTGTGATCTAGGATGTGTACTCTGCCCATGGCTGATGATACCCCTTCTAGCCACCAATACCCAGGCCGAAAGGCAGCACAATAATGCGCGCACACACACACACACACACCAGGGGCATTGTGTAACGCACATTTGTTTTTTGATGTACAGTTTCAGATGCCTGGCCATCACACGTGGAATGCTACTGTACAGACCATGAATATTGATCAAGATGATCGTTGCATGTTGTGTGTAGTATAAGATATGTGTACACAGCAAAAAACTTTTCAAAAAAGCTCTCTTAGCAGAAAAGGTGTCTTTCATCAAACGCTGTAGAGAGAATGACTTAAATGGGTGGAGTCATCCAACTGTTACAATTGGAAATGTTATGAACCAATCAAATGCTTTTTTTAAGGTCAAATGGCAATCGCGCCCGAGCGCGCAAGGAGGCCGCACCCGACGCGATTTTGAGAAAATATATTTACCATGATATAAGTTTATTACAGTTAGAAATATATAAATGTTTAAAATAGTTTAGATTATCGCTTGCTCTCATATACACTTTAAACTTATTTAGATATGGCTATGAGACATAAAAAAAATGAGGGAATGGCGTACCCAGCGAGACACCATAAGTCTATGACATAGCACAGGGCCTGGCAGCGTGCACTCATCGCATATGCAGCGGGCGGACCCCACATGTCCATGACGTAACGCGCGGCTTGGTACTGCGTACCCGTCACATACTAAAGTAGGAGCTGGCACGACCTCATACGTATATGATGTTACGCGGGACGTAGTGCCACAAGCCTGTCGGATACGAAATGTGCGTCATTTACGAGTTTAGCAATATGGCAGATAGGATTCCTCGCAATAGTATATTGCTTATCTTCATTTGCGATTTCTCTCTTGTGCTCCAAAATGCATTTTTTGAGCTGATAAATTGTGCTCTCAATATAAATTTACGAGCATGGACAGATCAGCACATACACGCAAAAATCAGATTTGCATGTCAGATGTTTTGTCATCAAAAATGGCTTCTGATGTTAGGATAAATCTATTTGCTTGCAATTAGTGCTATGTTTACATACTTTACATGACCCACATGTAAAAAAGCCCTGTATCTGTTGTGTATTCGTAGCAGTTTGTAATGTACCACTGCAAAGAATATCCTTCAGAGCTGTGCATCTTCTAAAGGTAATTCTCGGATTCTCTCCATTATATTTTTAGGTCTCGCGACCTATCAATGCGGGCATGCGCATTGAGCGGAGCGAGAATTCAAGTGCTCAAAATGCTCGTCAAACCAAGGGCTTTTTGGTGCGGTTTTCTTTGAGTTCACGTGAATCACGTGACCAAACAAGCACGCGCATCAGCCTCCCTCCCTCCCTCCCTCCTAATTGCATTTTTTCACGGCCGCAAGCACATCAAAGGGCTTCTCCTAGCGTGTGCTCTGCGGCTTCTCTTCCCCTAATTATTCATGGCTGGCCAGTGGCCGGCCGTATTTTCAGTTTCCCAGCCGCTCTTGTTTCAAACAGTTGTACATCCTGAGAGTGCATACTACCTCAAAAGTCTACTTGGTGTTCCTAAAATCCTGCATGAAAATATTGAACTTGATTTCCGATTGTCGCGTCTCCTTATTTTCTTTTGAATTCATGCCTCCTCACACTGAGTTCAGCCCATTATAACTCATGTGCTTGTATGCCTTAATCTTTTATTGTATTTCTACAAATTCCCTACACCTCATTTCAAAGATCGCAACGTGTCCTTTGAAAGTCGTACTCTGCAACCTAGCAATGCATAATCTCATCAACTAATCCCACCAACTAACGGCATTAATTCACAATACCTCCCGCCCGTCACTACTGAAGTACTGATCACACCTGTCTCCTACTAATTTAATCCCCCTCAGACACTAGAGTAAATGCACTGAATGGTCTCCTTAAGAGAACAAGGTCAATCCAAGTTACTAACAACAACCAATTACTACCATGTGTTCCGGAGCAGCATGCGCCCAGGCATAAGGCACTTCAACGCCTCATCTGGGGTAGGTAGCACTATTTAAATACATTAATAATAAACAATTCTCGACATTGTAAGGATTTCGGTGAGAGGTGTAATGAGTGCCGCACTCCTGGTGGCTTGACTGACTAGTAGTGTGACAAATGTCCACCTTCAGGTCAGGTCGTGTTTCAGCACATTGTTTTGTTACAAACCCGTTTCCAACCCAGCTAATCGCATCCTTGACTGACTAGAAAGAGTTTTAAATCCCTTCCTAGACCCTTTGATTTGTAAAGAAGTGAGAATTGTTTTCAATGATATACCATGGGGGGCAGCGTACCGCCTAGCTAGAAAATAAGTGTCACTCCAAATATCACGCATTAGGTATATGAATGTTACACAAGCACATTCTAAACATGAGAATGTCACACAAAGTCTAGATAAATCGATCCATGGTATGTATGCATGATTTCGATTACCTAATCTGAACTCTATAAAGGTAACTGCTCACTTTCTCTAGATGATAGACGAAACACCACGCTTCATATGACCCTAGCGCCTGGATCACTTGCCTTATCTGCTGCACACATCACCAATTCATCTGTATGTAAAGCATGACTCACCTTATCTGAAAGATTGAGCGACATTTCTTTTCTTATTTGACGGGTATTTTCAGATGAAAACCTGGCGCTGAAACGTGATGAAGCAAGCCCAAACCACACTGCTCTCCATACCGGATCCATTGCATGCGCTCACAACAAGAGACACTAGTCCTCGGAATGTGCGCCAACTGAGCCAGCCTCATTTCTCGCGCTAGATTTCTCTTAAAGAGCTACAGTGCCAATAGTGTTCACTTCATGTGCCCCCGCAGCGGCTACCATAAGCTTCAGTTCCAGTTGAACCTTCTTGAGAGTGTTGCTGTAAACTTGAGAAATGGCTTGGTGCATTCGACGTTTCCATGGTGTTGGCGAGCGGTGAGAACTCCCTTATTAATTTACATGTCGGCTTTCTAATGACGGTGGGGGTTATTTAGTATACAACGGCGCAAAAATTGCTAACAAAAATGGTCCTCCCGTCCGACGATTAAGTTGCATGAAGGAAGACTGCATTTAGAAATCTGTGGTTTTAGATTGGGAGGCGAATTACCAGGGCAGTGAAGTGAAGTGATTTATCATAATAACAGAGACATTTTAAGGCATGGGCGAAGTGGGCAATTGCCCAGGACCTCCACTCTCCAAATGCAATGTTCTTGGATTTTCGTCACAATAAAATACACTGAACATAATCTTCACAAAATGTATTTACAAACGTTTAAGCTATTGCCATTATAAATTACAATAACTTTTATTTAAATATTAATTATTTACAAAATTAAAAGCCATTGTTATTTGTAATATCAATACATCTAAGTCACGTAAATACAACACACATTGCATTACAAATGCTATAGGTGTCACATTTGCGAAAGTTAAAACTACTGACATTGTAACTGACAAAGCTATTAATTTTGCTATTTTCAAAACCAACACATAAATTAAAAAAGTGTCATTTACAATACCAATCGCTCAAACTTTCCTAATGCGAAAAGTTAAAAGTATGGGCATTGTAAATCACAAAACAAAAAAATAAAATGTCATTTAGAAAACCAATAGCTCAAACTTTCCTACTGCGAGACCTATTGGCAACGCCAGTGCTTGTTTCAATGTGTCACCTGTCCCCAAAACATGCCAGAATTTTTTAAGACATCTTTTCACCTCCCAAGCTTGATTACTAAATGATGTTATAAATCTTATAGGTTCTTCCTTGTTATCGTCTTTACTTTTTAGTTTTAACAAATCCTCTCACTTTTTCACTTTATTGCATGCCTGTTCTATTGTTTTTTAGAGTCTCCCCTTTCACTAAATCTTTCTTTCATCACCATAATTTCTTCCTTAAAGGCTGTGTCTGAGCAATAATTTCTTCTTGCCCTTAATAGCTCTCCGTAGGATATACTGGTAATTAAGTTGATGGGGTGACAACTCTCTGCATGCAATAAACTATTGCCAGCAGTTTTTTTACGGAACAATCTGCTCTCCAGTTTATTATCACTCACCTTAACTTCAACATCAAGAAATTCAAAGCCTGTGACTTCAATTTCAACCCTGTATGGTTTTCTAAAATTAAAATAAAATATATATTTTTTAAACTATACACTGATAATATAGTCTATCCTATGGTCATACATTAGTCAATTCTATGTGTTTTTGATGATGATACCACACGATTTCATTAAATCATTGAATGCCATTAGGTGCTCAGCACAGTACACGTACTTCAAATAAAAAAATAAAACAAACAGAAATGTAAACACAGCATTACTCTTACTGTCAACGCTGGTAAACAAAAAGCTTTCAAAATGGTAGTACTGCCCTTGGACCATTAATCAGCAAACCTGACAAGCCAACCCTTGCAGCACCCTCCTTGATGTAAGCTTCTACCAATGAATCCTCCCCATTGTGTGAAAGTAAACATTATAAACACAGAACCCTATCAGCAAAAAGTGATGCTGTCCCACTTCTCACTTCATTTTATCTTTTAATGTATGCTTTGTTAAACCTTCCCTATAGTGTCAATTTGCTACAAAAAAGTTACATTTTAAAATGCATGTTTTTTATTTCCTTACGATGTGCATTGCTTTTAAAATGTGATTTATAATAATGCATATTATTGCTCAAAACATAATTTAAATATTAGCACTTTATCCCAAACAAAAGCACACAGTTTTCAATAGGGTTGAATATTTTACAGCCGCTCCCAATTGAATCATTGTTGGCGGATTGCGCTTAGTCCATGTGCAGAAAGTGGTTTATTATATGGTGTGGTTTAAGACCTCACTGTGTAATTAACTCACTACCTGTACTCCGTTCATTTAGATTCATTTGAAAAACCTTAGCTCAAGCTCAACCCCAGGTAGCTGTGGCTCTGAGCAGTTTAGCTTTATCAAAGGAACAAATGCAAACCATTAAGAAGTACCAAGATAGTTCAATAAGAAAGAAACATGACACAAAGAAAATCTAACACAAATTTATGAAAAGGAACCATATTTTTATCAATTTTTAGACACCAAAACAAATACAAGCCACCAATGGGTTTCCAGATAAATCAATTATTAACCAAATAATAAATTACTGCTTTTCACTTGAAACGCAAACAAGCATTGTCAACCACCACCATTAACGGTTCACTTTGAAAACTTGGGAAAACTTTTACAGGATTGCATACTACTATTCCGGCCCTCTGTGGATGACCAACTCTAGCAGGAAGGAGATCACAGAGACCAATGAGGCTCGGTAGGACAGTTACCTCACAGTCAAAACACGGTCCAGTGTAGTATCAGGCTCAATGGGTAAACTGCCAGATAGTTTAATGTATTGGTCCTGATGCAGGGGATGCAGATGATGAAGATGCTGAAGGATACTGAGGATGCCTATCGGGTGAAGGGGTCCAGAGCCACCCCTTGGTCCATGAACATGGAGAGGCGATTTTGGTCACATGGGTTGATGTCCCTCGAAGTCCGATTGAAGTTCAGCCAAAAACCATTTGCCACTGGTCTACTGGTCTCTGTCTACAGCAAAATCAGCAGTTCTCTTTAACTGGTGATAACTTCCATCTTGGGTGACCAAACTGCACTCTAATGACCTTCCCGGGTCGAGCAACTCAGGTGAAACTTTTGAGGGACGGGCTTTGATCGGCCAGGCTGCAAGTAGGCAGTCAGCGGCAGGCATATGTTCTTAGCTATCAACTCGCCAAGGCAGGCTTCTTCAGCTTCTGTGGCCCTGCAGCTGTAACAGAAAGTCAGCCAATTGACTGAGACTTGGGGTATCTTTTCCTCGAGAAGGGCAACACAGGTGCAGTTCTCTCTTTGCTAGCCCAAGGAGCAGGAAGGGAAGTCTATTCTTGGTGCACCCTCTCTTTGCTGAGTCCAGGGAACAACAGGGCTGTCCTTCATCGGTCTAATCTACAGTGCAGATGTGACTTGAGGTCTGTATGCCAGGGGTGCCGCTTTTATGCCCCATTAGTGCCCTTGGGCGATGTGATGATTACTATCCAATGGTCTACCGGGTCCACTCCCACCTAGCGAAACTTCCTGTGCCATGTGGCATCTAGGTATCCCAGAATGCACTTTTCCACTGATTCCCAACATGGCAGAACCCTTCTCTTGGCGTGTGGAGTTCTCTAGCCCACCCCAAAGGTGTGGCTTCCTGGAGACTACATGCCCACAGAAAAAAAACGGGTTGACAATGACTTTCTACTGCCTGTCCTCAATGCAAACCTGTCTGTAAGAACGAAAGAGCAGCCCCTCTCACATGTCTACTGTTTACGTTTCAAAGGTGGCTTCCCCTTTGAAGCTCGCCTTTTTGGGCTCACACCTTGTTTGGCCTTCTTGCCAGGGAGAAGTTGCATGCCTCCCAATGGCAGGCCCTTTGTGTTCCTTTCTGAGAGTCATTCAGACCTCAACTGTAAGTGGTCACTGGGAAACTTTGGACAACAAAGAAGCTGCTTATTAAAGTTCCCACTTGTTCAAAAGTTACATAAAACTTGACTTGAGCATCAAGTCTGGTTTAAAACATAATTATTTGTACACCTTGAAGTATCATATTTAGTAGTCCCAATCAGAAGTTAGGACATGTAGAGTTGTCAGTGTGTAACCCTACTCACTGATGGGTCTACTAGCATTTCCACCGTAAAAACCAACAATGCAAGGTTTTTACTGTCAGTACATGTAAAGTTAAGAACTACATGTCCAACTTTTTAGTATAAAGTAAGGCTCAGTAGGCCTGTCTTAGGGGTGGCTTATAAATATTAAAAAGGAAGGTTTGGGTTTTGACATTACTTTAACCCCTTGACTGCTGGTGACGGCTTCCGTCCGTCATGGCACACAGTGCTCGTGTGCTGATGATGGCCGGGAGCCGTCACGACCATGCCCGCGATCGGAATGTGCCGCACAGGAGCGGAATTCCGGCCGCGGGCAAGGGGTTAAATGGCAAAGTCGAGTAAGCAGTCGGAAACTGCTCGGCCAGCCAACAATCACAGGTGGGGAGTCACACTTTGCTTTATCACGCACATGGTGTCACAATAAATGTTGCAGTCCTCGAGAGATACTTTAACTTATATGCCCTGGGTACCTTTATTACCAAGTGCAGAGGACTTGTGAGTAAGTGAACTTGTGCCAATTGTGAGTGAACAAATCAGACATATACTATTTAAGGGCCAGAGCATTGGCACTGAGGCCTGTTGAGCAAGCCTCAGTGCACATTGACAGTCAAAAAACTAGCAGCAGCAGTCCAAAAACTTGGGGTGATCATGCAAAAAGAGGCATTTTCTTACAGCCCACTGTCTACATATATATTAACTAGTCAATCAAATGATTTTTTTATTTAGAGTTCTATAAAAGTTCAGTTCAGGCCCAGACATCGCTGAAGCCCTACCGGCAAACTACGCCATTGCCAGAAAAGACCGAACCACCGGAATAGGGGGTGGCATAGCAGTCATTTTCAATAAATCGCTGCAATGTACTCTAGAACCGATTCCCTTAAATGCCTGCGAGATGGCCCTTTTTAAACTCCAATTCCACCCGAATTTCACCTTCACAGGTCTCCTGATTTACCGTCCACCGGGCCCTATTCAACCCTGGGCCACTCAATGAGTGGACTAGACCGCTTCAGTCCGGGTAAACTATAGTAATTTATCCATCATAGGCGACCTGAACATACATCTCGACGACCCAATAAACAAACCTGGCAGAAACTTAATTCACGACCTTGCCGCCATGAACCTCACCTTATGGAACTCGGGAGCAACACACAAAGAGGGCCACCTCCTGGACCCAATTTTTTCCAGCATTCCCCTGTCACACTGCCACCCAGCTTTGCCCCTACACTTGTCAGACCACTACCTAATAAATTTCAGCGTGTCTGATCAAACGGCCTCTAGCCCTTCTAGCAAAACAGGTCAGTCCTCCAAAAGGAATTGGAAGAAACTGAACATAAACCATTTCATGTCCGTTCTAGATTCTGCACCTCTGGGTGAAATATTTGACACAGAGGACATAGAGATTGTAGCCACTAAGATCAACAAATGGCTTCTGGGAGCCCTAGACATTTGACTTCCCCTGGCTCGCAAAAAATCCACACCCCACAACTCGCCAGCATTATGGTACAGCGAGCAACTGAAGGCTGCGAAATCCAAGTGTAAACGCTTGGAACGCCTTTGGAGGAAAGATTACTCCCCTGTAGCCAGCTCGACCTACAGAAACGAACTCAAGCTTTACCACAAAGCCTGTACCACGGCTAGAGCCAATTATATAGCGAAATCTATTTCTGAAGCTACAAACAAATCGAAAACTCTATTTAATCTGGTAAAAGAGTTAGCGGGCTCTAACACATCAGCCAAACCCCTTCCACTGAATAGTGTCCAATGCGAAGAACTAGCGCAATTCTTCACAACGAAGATTGAGACCATCTACCAGGACATAGTAAAACAGCACCTGGCACAAGCAACGAGGGATACGGATCCCGGCTCGAACAAGGAGGCCATCTCCTCTCCGCCATACCTGTCCTACGAGCCACTAACAGCTTGGCCCGGGATTAATGTTCAGGGTCTTCAAGACATCTTAGGGAAAGTAAAATCTGGCTCTCCCACCGACCCCCTCACGATTTCAGTACTCAGACTCCTGGACACCCAACAACTCTCCGTCATATGCCAAGCTCTGAATCTATCCCTCTCCAAGGCAAAGGTCCCAGCAACATGGAAGCATGCCATGGTTTCACCTCTACTCAAGAAGCCATTGGCAGATCCGAAAATCCTGGCCAATTTCCGCCCAATATCCCTACTACCCGCCTTCTCCAAAGTCTTGGAGAAACATGTCCACGGACACCTCGCTAGGTTTGCGGAGGTAAATGATATACTTCACCCCTCCCAATCGGGTTTCCGCCCTGGCTTCTCAACGGAGACGACATTGCTCGGAGTGATGGAAAACCTTCGCCTCCTGGTCGACAGAGGGGATTCCGCTGCACTGATTTTACTTGACCTCAGCGCAGCGTTCAACACCATCTCCCAGAACATTCTGTTAAACTCAATCTCCACCATGGGCATCAGGAGCAATGCATTGGATTGGATTGCATCTTTCCTGACACTCAGGACATTTCAAATCACCTCCAGTACCACGGCCTCAAATGTCCACCTATCCCCCTATGGAGTGCCTCAGGGCTCGGTGTTGAGCCCCCTGCTTTTTAACCTCTATGTAACCCTGCTCGCCCAGATCGCCGAAGCAGCAGGTCTCAACATGTTTACCTACGCCGACGATTCACAGATCGTATTTTCACTCTCTAATGGCGACCATGACTCCTCCTCCCTCCTGCAGACAGGCCTAAGGAACATCGCCACCTGGATGAGCGCCAATATGCTCAAACTAAATGGCAGCAAAACTGAGGTTTTAATACTCGGTCCAAACCAAAACCTCTGGAACCGAAGACACTGGCCATCCGAAATGGGCCCCCTACCCATCCCGTCGCAACAAGTTCGAAATCTAGGCATTACCATTGACAATGGCCTAACTATGGAGCCCCAAGTTACCAACCTTACATCCACCTGTTTCACAATTCTGAGGTGGCTCAGGAAAATCATTTGGATGCTACCTAACGACACACAAAAGACTGTGGTCAACGCACTAATCACCTCCCGTTTAGACTACGGAAATGTCCTCTACCTGGGGGCACCACAGGCAGTCTTGCGACGCCTTCAACTGGTGCAAAACGCCGCAGCAAGATTGCTCTGTAAGTGCCACAGAAGGGAACGCATGTCCGGTCACCTCAAGGCACTTCACTGGCTACAAATCGAAAGCAGGGTCAAATTTAAAACTCTTAGCCTTATGCACAGAATTAAATGGGGCAATACCCCTAGATACCTACAAGCCCTCGTGCAAACCTACACGCTGGCCAGATGCCTAAGATCTTCAACTCAAAGCCTTTTCTGTGTACCCAAAACACGCCGAGCAAGGATGGGGGGAAGATCCTTCTCCCTTCTGGGCCCCAAGCTCTGGAACTCCTTCCCTCAGCACCTACGCTTGGAAACCCGCTACACCCACTTCCGTAAAGCCATTAAGACCTGGCTTTTTAACCAGTAACCAGCTCCTGCCTCTCCCCTGAGCCATTCGATCTGCCCATGAGGTTTAGTATCTCCTAGCGCCGGGAAACCCTTTTTGGGTAGCTGTCGCGCTTTAAAAGCTCAATAAATAAATAAATAAAGGCGAACTAGACTCGAAGATATCAGGTATCAGAGCACTTTACTTGAGCACCAGTTTTGTTACAGATGGACACATTCATTTTTGTTAGGCACGGGGAGATTAGGGGCCAGATGTAGGAGAGAAAATATCGGTCGGTGACGGCCGAATTCGGCTGTTACCGACCGGTATTTAGGATTTGGCATGTAGGGGCCATCATTTTACAGAATCGGTAAATTTACCGATTCGGTAAATTTACCGATTCTGTAAAATACCGAATCTGTAATTTTACCGATTTGGTAAATCCACATGTAGGTGACACTCCTAAGAGTGTCACAGGCCCTTAAGAATCGGTATTTTACCACCCAATCCAATTGGGTGGTAAAATACCGAATGCAGGTGTGCATGCACATCTGTGCATGCACACCTGTGCCATGTGACACACAGACATGCCCTTAGGGCATGTATGTGTGCCACATGTCACACATGCCTGTATTTGCAGGATTCAGTATTTACCGATTCAGTAAATACCGAATCGGTATTGCCCATTGATTCCTAAGGACTTCAAGGCCCATAGGAATCAATGGGTAATACCGATTCGGCAAGGCCCATAGGAATCAATGGGCAATACCGATTCGGTATTTACCGAATCGGTAAATACCGAATCCTACCGATTCGGTAATTCTTAAATTCGAATTACCTACATCTCCCCCCTTCATATTTACTGACTCTTAAATACCGAATCGGTAAAATTCGGTATTTAAGAGTCGGTAAATATGAATTACCTACATCTGGCCCTAAGTGATTTGCCCAGAATCACAGGATGTCGAGCGCCATTGCCGAGACTTGAACCCAGCTCCCCAGCTTTGAGTTCGACTGCTCTAGCAGAAAGGCTACATCCTCTCCCCTAAAAAAAATGACTTCTTTTTTCATATTTGCATTCTCACATGCCATCCCAAAGATAATCTGTGGGTTGCTTAACTCCACAGCTTCATCAAGACTCTCCAAAAGGATGGTACTCACAACCTCCCAAAAACGATGGAGAGCAGGAAATCAGAGCAAGATGTAGATGCCATTTGCACCAGAAGAGCTGCACTTGAGTCAGGAGACCATTCCACTTGGCTTGCAGTTTGCCAGCATCTCAGGCGACCAGTAGAGCCTATGAAGAGTGAAGAAATGGTTCCATCTGAGATCTGACAATTGTGAATAAAAGGACAATAGATGCTTTCAAGTTTGATATTATGCGAATTTCTAGAGTTCTACTACATAATTACACCTTTATACATGTTTTCAGGTGATTTATGCTGAACAGCGCCATGCCGGCAACCGCAGTGCTAGAAAAGACATTCACCACAAAAAAAAATTGTGCATGAAAGTTGATTGATGCTTTTCATGTTGATTTGCATTAGCTGAGGGTTTGCATACGTCTTTAATAAATCTGGACCTAAGTATTAAGGTATCTTTTTCAATGAAACTAGCCCACTATCTTTATCATTTGTTCGCTTCGGTGTCAGATCTCTTTTTTACCAAATACCCATAGGAAGGTATCATAACGACATTGGGCGCTATTCACAAAAGCAAATGCATACATGTAAATTCAGTCATGTGGAAACATACTACTGACCTTAGTAGTAGTAACTTTACACTTTTTTGCTATTCACCATTTCCGAGTGTAAAACTTCTACTAGGTGATAACTTAAAACAGGGGTGGAGCCAGCTAGAACAGGATTCATGAGCGCAAGTTACCTCTGGTAACTTTTCACATGTAGGCCGGGAGGAGGTCTCTTTATGGGAATGTATAGGGAAAATAATGCAGTGTATTAATTTGCAAAAAAATATTTCAAAGATTTTAATGTCAAATAAAATTGTAAATCAACTAAATATTATGAGCCTATCACTAAACAAAAATAAACATTACTGCACATAAGTTCTGGAATTTTATTTTTTATCAAATAATTAAATAAATACAATATATTGATTAAGTCTATCATTCTTAAGCCATAATTATTTAGCATGATAACTGTAGAGCAGTAAGAGATGGGCTTTTCTTGTAATTTTGGGAAATTAGAGACACAAATAAGTAGGAAATGATGGCGCTAAAACGAGAGCAGCATAGGGGTGTGATTACACCATTGCCCCCGGAACTGCGACTGCAGACTGGCAGGAAAGGAGCATCGCACGCGGACATGCCGTCAGCCATTTTGTTTCTTTCCTTATTCTTTTTATAGCAGCTCACACTGGCACATTGTACAAAGGAATGCAGCGCATTTTCTGGTGCCGCGTTGCAGCACTCAGGGGTCAAGGCCTTCTCGGTGGAACCAGCCGCACAAAGAGCGGTTTGTTTTCTTTTCACATCACACACTTATCAGCTGAGGTTTTTAAAATGTAACACGCACTGCCTACATTCCCTGGTCTATTTAAAGACGGCGAAGGCCAATTATTTTCTTAAACGAGCTATGCTGTCGGGAGAGAGAAAATTCCAAGTTTCTGTGTGCCGAACCTATGTGTGTGTGCGTGTTTGCGTGCACTTGTCTGTCCAATTTTAACACAGAACACAACAATATGGGTTTTCAGACTAGACTGCCCTGTTCATTTGTTGCATGGACTCTCAGTTTGAGCTTCGACTTCAATGTTCTAAAAAAAAATAGAATAATTGCGTCACTGCATCTATAGACAATCCATCATCTATTGGTTATTGTTCTGTATACTGGTCGGTTTTGAAAGGTATCAGTGATTTTTGTCCATGAAAGGCACAGTATGACAATAGTTCGGTGATTTGCGCCATATTAAATGATCGGAAAACACACACAAATGTGTACTAAAAATACATACCATGCAATATGTCTACTGTCCTTGTTAAAATATCAATCTCTAGAGACTTTCACAAGTAATTTGCCCTTTGGACTTGTGGTTTACAATGTGGATTGCTCCAATGCCATGTTATATCATAATGCAGAGGGACCCAGATTTACTACCAGATTATTGTGGACAAAATATTGTGAAAGTAAAATATGGTGGCCAAAATGGCAAGTACCAAAGTACCTTGAAGGTAAATGCATGTGGGTAACTATAGATGTGCCTCCCATACTGCTGTTGAGGGCATCCTGGAGATGTCAAAGGTCAGGGTGTGCACCCCACCTCCCTGTGTAAATGTAAATGAATTTATATAGCGCAAATCACCAAGCGGTTTCTAAGCGCTTGCTTAGGGAACCCATCCTGGTATTCCCCTGTGAGATAACCCCGGCAGGGTATCCGCAAGGTGAAATCCAGGCATCCCACCACGAGGGGCCGTTGTGGAGATTAAGCAAGCTATTGTCGCAGAGTGTGAACCGAGTAGGCACTGGAGGGAGAATTGTCGGGTCCATGGACATTTTAGGACTCAAGACCCCGCCGAGCCGGGAATTGAACCCTGGTCCCGGGCTGACCTCTGCTTCCAGGTCTGCCTCCTCTAACCAGTGAGCCACACTTCTCCACTTCTCCACTGTGATGAGCCACCACCACAAATATCTTCTTTCAAAACAGGACTAAGCATACTGATGTCTGCCACAACCCCAAGGTGGTGGAGACCCCCATATAAGGAAGAAGTGGCGGCAAGTCCATGCTTTTTCTTACTCTCTTTTCCCTTCTTTGTGCTTCATGTACCCTCTCTGTCACAGATTCTTTCCTCTTGGTCACCTTCAGGCTCCACCAGCCCCAACTATTGCTGTCCTTTACCTTTTGCAACATCTCTGCTCCTTATTTCACCTTCAATGACTGCACCACCTTCTTTCTCCCTCAGAATCACACAGCCCCCTCTCTCTTCCTTCCACCCTGCTCTGCCCCATTAGAACCTATGCCTGCATTCACTTCAGCCAACAGTCATATGAGCCATATGAAAATATTGCACATTCATATGAAATAGATTTTATTTAACCCACACCACCTTTCAACACCCATCAAAATATATTCTGTTGAAAGTTCCTGTGTCTTTATCAGATCTTACTGCTTTCTCTACAGAAACCCACGTGGCCAGCTGCATTTCCCATCAGCTGCCTACGCAACGTAGACCATGCCAACTTGGATGGACCCCAAGCTTCCTTGTACCCCAGCCCTGTTTGTGGTCACCGCTTTGACTCAACTTAAAATAAGGTCAATTTCTTTGCTGTAGTTTTGTGGATCTTGGAAAGGAACCAGCAGCACATATTTTCAAAATGGCTGCTTTCTGGGAAGCTAGAACCTTGGCAGGCTGCGCCCCAACATGTTTGTGGTGGTGAATCATAAAATTAAGATACCCAACTCATTTGGGCTGGATTCTTACAGCATCATGTTGAACTCTGAAGAGAAAATAACTATATTTACCAGAAACACTTCGCAGACTTGTTAGTGCATATATGGAATGTTAATGGCTGCCCTGCTAATTCTTTATGCTTTTGATGAATGGATTATTGACCTGTGGATGTAGCTGTTCATTAACCAACAAGTGAGTCCTCTTGGAACAAAATACATTTTGGTGTCACTCTCAATATACCTGTTGACACGGCAGGATACCCCGCCATCTTTGACCTTTGTCAGATCCCAGTTGGCAATGGTGTAAATCATCAAATAATTTCAGAAGGTTTCTATAAGAAATCCAGAAGTTCCAGTGAAAATGTGCAAATACCTTGCTGACAAGGGCCAAGCGATCTAAGCAAAGCTGCTGCCAAAATTACCTTTTACCAGATTGTCCGGCGTTTTTTTCTTTAAATAAAAATGGACCTAAACAATCCCAAATACGAATGCAAACCCACCCAGACCTTCCCAAAATTTATAACAGGAATTTGATTTTGCCAGCATCAATGCATTCGAAAGTAAATGCTATGTGGAAATAAATATTCAGCTTAAATATTGGGAAGATGCTATACCCAATTAAATGCTCACATCTGACACATGCTATGACCAGCGAGTCATGACTTCAAATGCAAGACTAACTTTGCATTCCATTTTTCAGATGTCAGTAGTTAAACTGGGTAGTAGTAATACCTTTTCATTACACATGGTAAAACTGTACTATAAAGCTATATACAAAAAGGAATTACTTTTATTCAGATCGTAATCACAGAAGCATTATCAAGGTAAAATGCTGTTCAGCTTGAACCTGATGCCAAGTCCCATACTCTGAAATCGGTGTGGAATCGGCGGACAATTCCACATTGCATGATATCATTCTGGAGACTGGTGGCAAATTACATACTGCCTGCATGTAACACGTGTGTGTGTGGGGGGGGGGGGGGGGGCGGGATATGTGGCCTAACAGTCAGAGCTGCCAACTTTGGAATTGGGGAGCTAGGTTGGAGTTCTGACCTCAGAAAAAAATTCCAGCGATCTTAGGCACATCAATTAATCTCCCTATACCTAAAAGAAAAAAATCTGACCTTGTGTAATGCAAGCAGTCCCTATGCATAGTGCTCTAAATTCATGTTATATCAAAATGAGGGATCTACTTCAATGTAAATACGGTATGGAATCTGGGTCCAAGTGACAGGCAGAGTCCAAGCTTATTAAACCTTCATGAAGAACCATAGGATCCTCTGGTGGACAGACTATGAGCGAAGGTGGCTGGATAATATGTAGTGAGCTGTGACAGTGCACAAGATCACAAGTTTACTGCCAGGTTCTACCAGGAGCCAGTGGGGGGACATTAAGAGAAGGTCTGATGTGGCCTCACCTGCTGAGGCTAAGGCACACCTGGCTGCTAGGTTCGGATGTCTTTGGAGCCTGCCAATGAGTCTTCAGTATACCAGAGTAGATGATGCTTCGGTAGTCGCGGAGTGCCCGGATGATTCTTCTGGTCAGAGAAGAGATAGCTTCATGTTCAAACCATTTGTCGCAGTGTTAACTTCAGGAGGAAACCTGAGGTTGGTTTTGAAGAGAATGCCCAGGTTCCTCAATTTTAAAATGGTTAGGGGGGTGCTCTAAGTGTTCTAGACCATATAAGGGCGGCGGAGCAAGCTTAGCTTGGATGATCACTATGAACTCCATTTAGGCACCACTCATGCACAGGAAGCCTTTCTTTGCACATTGGAACACACTTGTCCACAGACCATGGAAATCTCGTTGAATTTTCGCTCGTCCATGTTCTACGTGCAAGTGGATAGGAGATTGGAGGTTCACCTGATATAGCTAAAAGAGATCTGTCAGAGGGCTCATGGAGATGCTGAAGACAATTCCTGAAAGAGGAGAACCTGAGTAATGCCATACATAATGGGGTGTGTGTATCAATTCAATGATCAAATTCTGTCTTTCTGAGCAGCCTGTGAGGAATGACTGGACTCATTGCAGCAGATTCCTGGAGGACACTGCCCACAGTTTGAGCCTTTACAGAAATATTGTGTGTCTTAGGCTGCAGACAGAACAAAGAAAACCAATGTTGTTTTTCATTCTCATTAAGGCAGTGGAAAAACTCTTCCCTCATGTTGATTAGTACTGTTATGGTGCCCCTTGCAGGTTTCGACTAAGGGTGTGAAAAATGAGTGTCATTTGCTCCCACACAATTATGCGAATTTTGGACAAATTATGCATAATTATGAAAAATACATATCTATTATTAAGTGCTATATTCTATTCAATTCATGGCATTTGTAAAGTGCACAGCTGCCTCCAAGGAGACGTTCCGGCGCTAGTCGAGATCTCTGACGGGTCGAAGGATGACCCTTCCAGACTAGATCTAATCTTGACAGGTGTCAAAAACCAGGGTTTTGAGGCTATCTCTCAAAATGGATTCTGAGGGAGAGTACCACCAGCTGAGTGGCAATGAGTTCCACAGTTTAGAGACAAGGTAGGTAAAGGTTCCACCACCTCTTCTGGTTTTGTGTTTGCACGGAACTTGAAGCAATTTAAGATTATTAGATCTCAGGGATCTAGAATGGAGATAAGGCTTGAATCTGTTCCTCGGATAGAGAGGACCTTTGTGAGTGATAGCCCTGAAGACCAAAGTAAGTGCCTTAAATTTGATTCTCTTGTTGATAGGAAGCCAGTGAAGGCGATGAAGATGATGTGACACTGTTGAGCGCGGGGGAATCTTCAAGATGAGGTGTGCAGCGGAGTTCTGGATTATTTGGAGTTGTTGGATTAGAAAAGGTATACAACGGTTACCACGCATTTTTTACAACGCGGTACCGTTACCACGCTACTTTTACCACGCAAGTCGTTACAACGACATGCGCTGGGGGGCGCTCCAGGATAGTAAATACTTTAATTTACTATCCAACTCCTTTCCCTAGAGTCCACGGGGACTGGAGTTGGAATAGTAAATTAAATAATTTACTATCCAGCGCCCCTCCACGCCAGTCGTTATAACGACTTGCGTGGTAAAAGTAGCGTGGTAACGGTACGCGTTGTAAAAGTACGCGTGGTACCGTCACACATCCATTAGAAAAGCCAGCAAGAGGGGGCGTGGCTAGCAGCCGATGATGGCGGCAGCCTAGAAGGAGAGCTCCGTGTTTAAGGCGGCTCCCAGTGTAATCCGAACATTTATCCGGCATTATAATTACCCAGGCGGGTAGGCAGCGAAGCCCAGGACCAGGCGGCGGCGATTCGGATTCGCCGGACCTCAATCCGAGGTCAGGAACACCAGTTACGGTCAGCGCCCCGAGCGGGCCTGTGGGCGACCTCCGGACCGGGAGGCACAGTAAGCAGCACGCCGGCAGGAAGTGGCTTGAGTCAGGCAGTCGTCCGCCGGAAGCAACCGATTGCGGAAAACGCCGGGACACTCAGAAGCCGAGCCCTCCAGCATCCGTCACCGGACCGAGGGGAGCCGATCGGCCTGTCAAGAGGCTCAGCGGAGGTGAGGGGAACGCTCGGTGAAGGCGAGCTCCAGCGCCCGGAGCGGAGACGGAGGTAGCTGAAGCCGCCATTTTCGGCAGCAGCGGTCAGAGCAGCGGAACCGCGCTGCCACTGTGTAAGTGCGGCGACCCCCCCCCCTGGCCGATCAGAAAGCCTGGCACAGCGCACCATACCCGAGGGAGTCCCCGCCCAAGAGCCGACAGGGAACGGCGCGGGGCACCCGTCCTCGCAGCGTAAGGGCCCATCTGGGAGCAACCCGGACCCCCCCCCATCGCAATTAGGGGACCGAGCACGGAAAACTCCGGTGAGCCAGGGTCGCTGTAAGCGGTAGCGGACAGGGGCAGAGGGAGTCCTGCAGAGCGGCGCCATTCGGCTGCGTGCCCCATTAAGGAGTCAGTGACCCGGCCGGCCACCACACACCAGATCTTTGGCCCGTGCAGATACGTAAACTCATTGGGACACCTCAAGGGGGCCACAATCCCCCCCATAACCACAGCCGGGGCCCAGGGTAGATCCCCAATCGCTGGCAAAGGACGATAGCTTGGCCCAGGCGGATCCAGGATGGCTGGCAAGGGGCATAAAGGCGGAACAACACAAACACGCCTAGACCGCTTTGCCTATGAAAAACCCGGCTCCCCCTCCCCCTCGCAGGACGCCAAAACACAGGCGAGCAAGACGACCGAAGTGACCGGGGGCAAGAAAGCGACCATTGACGACGTCATGCGGGCCCTTACGCAGGTACAGGCCACGGTGGGGTCGATCTCGGCCGAGATCACACTTATAAGGGCAGACTTCCATAAAATGACAGAGAAAGTGAACAATATGGAAGTTGTGACCAAGTCCCTGGTCGAGGACGTCTCGGAACTCCAGATTAGTATGGAACGCATCTCGAAGGAGAACAGAGAACTACGCGACAAGCTCGATGACCAAGAGGGGCGCTCGAGACGGAACAACATCCGTATTATTGGTGTGCCGGAATCGGAAGACACGAGGGCTATGGACCTATATGTCGAGAACTTGATCAAGGACACTCTGAAGCCCAAAGGACTCTCCGCCTTCTTCACGGTAGAAAGGGCGCACCGGGTACCGGGGGGACGCCACAAGACAGGAGCTAACCCCAGACCGATCATAGCGAGGCTCTTCAACTTCAGGGATCGGGATGCCATACTACAGGCGGCGAGGAACTCACCCCCTATCAAGGTCCATAACGCGACGCTGGCATTCTTTCCTGACTACACGGCCGAGGTAGCGCGGCGAAGGCGAACCTTCTTTGAGGTTAAAAAAGAACTCAGAGCCAGGGAAATCCCGTACTCGATGCTCTTCCCGGCCAAGCTTCGGGTCGTAGCGGACAACAAGACTTGGTTTTTCGAATCACCGGAGGTGGCGCAAGATTGGCTGGAGGGTTGGAGGGCGGCGGGCCCTCGTCGCTCAAATAGACAGAACAAACACCGACCAGCAGGCCCCCGACAGGGCTCACAAGCCAACGACGAAGATCTAGAGGTGCATTCCCCTTTATCCGACCGTCAGGAGGACGAGGCAAACGGGGATCTGTAAGGCACAGCCATGGTCCGACTGACCGGAACATGATATGAACAGGAAACGCCGCCTTGGACACTGGGCGGAAAGGCCTCCGCAGCTGAAGAGGGGAGCCGCTGACCACGGAGAAACCTTCACCCCAGCGAGCAAGTACTATGTTAAGGGGTGGGATCAGGCACTCTGCTGAGTTGGGGGGCGGGCAGTTCTGAGTCCGTTGAGCAGGGGGGCAGGGAGGGGGGGAGTTGGGAGTAGAAGGGGGTTTTGGTTGTTAGTTTCTATACAGGGACAGGTTAGCTACGATGGGGCACACGAGTGTATGATGGTATGGTCACAATGCAACACACAGGGGCACTGCACAGACCTCCTGGCCATCCCAGAGCGTAAATTCACAAGCCATGACCCAACACAGGATGGGGGAGGACTCTAATGTAGGGCAGACGTCCCCGCTACTCCTCATGTCCTGGAACGTAAGGGGCCTGGGCGACAAGATTAAACGTGGGCTGGTACTGCAGAGTATAAAGAGGCTGCACCCCGCCCTGGTCCTACTACAAGAAACACATCTCACCGGCACAGCTACGAAGGCCCTAGACAGAAAAGGCTACAGCATGATAGTACACTCTGGGTTCACAAGGGGATCCCGGGGCTCCGGGATACTAATTCATCGCTCATCCAGGTTCATAGCCCAATCAACGGCGACAGACACACAGGGGCGCTTTGCAGCGGTACACGGCCAGTGGGAGGGGAAGCCACTGAACGTGGTCTCGGTCTACATCCCACCAGCACTACACAACATAGCTTTCCCGGAACTGGGGAAATTCTTGTTAGATCTTCCTGAAGGGGAGCTTGTTATGGGGGGAGATTTCAATGCAGTGGCACAAGACTCCCTAGACCGCCACCCAACGCGCATGCGTACACCAGGGCCCTCCAAACTGCATGACTTCATGGAAGCACAGGGTCTAGTGGATGTGTGGAGGCGACTACACCCAGATGATAGGCAATACACATACCATTCAACAGTCCATGATAGCCTGTCGCGGATAGATTATTTCCTGACGTTGGGGGGGGGTCTCCTCACTTTCACTGACGCCCAAATTAGGCCGAGAGGGATCTCTGACCACTCCCCGCTTACACTGACTCTGTTCAGTCAGAGACAATCCCACAGACGACTTTACCCTATTTACCCGGGTTACCTTAAAGAACCGGGCGTCACTAGGGCCTTGAGGAAAGGCACACGGTCCTACCTTGCAGAAAACGTGGGGACCGTGGAGTCGCCCACTGTTCTGTGGGAGGCGTACAAGACAGTCCTCCGAGGACAGGCGATCTCGGTAATCGCACAGCACAGACGCACACAACGTCAGGAGCTAACAGACCTAGAGGAACAACTAGATAAGGCCACACGAGACCACGAGGGGAACCCGACTGGAGACACCCAGCACGCACTCCGACTGGCCCAGCAGAGTCACACCGACTTTCTGCGCCGCCGAGTGCGAGACAATATGTCCGCAACTGCGAGCAGGATATACGACATAGGCGACAAGGCGGGGAAGCTTCTGGCATGGTTGGAAAGGGCGCGGGGTGGCCAGCGGGCGATACTACAACTGAGGGACCCTCAGGGTGAGGTACAAACCAGTCCGGCACAAATAGTGGAACTCCTAGCTAACCATTTCCACTCCGTATACTCCCCTGACTATGAGGTCACAAGGGAAATGGTAGAAAACTCCCTTGTGGGAGTACCGGCCCGCACTCTCTCCCCAGACCAACGGGACGAGCTCGACTCCGATCTGACAGAGGAGGAACTACAGGCAGCCATAGCAGCAATACACCCCGGAAGAGCACTGGGCCCCAATGGTGTGCCAATAGAGTGGTACAAACTCATGTCCGAGACACTGTCCGCACCGTTGCTCGATATGTTTCAGGAGTGCCGGGAACGGGGACGGCTCCCCCCTGATCAGCGCACGGCCACAATAGTCGCAATACCTAAGCCCGGTAAACCCCCAGAGGAGTGCGAATCATATCGCCCGATCTCCCTCCTTAACGCCGAGAGTAAAATCCTGGCGAAACTGTTGGCCACCAGGCTACTGCCCCATCTGGCGCACCTTATACATCCTGACCAATCGGGCTTCATGCCACACCGCAGCACGGCGCTGAACCTGCGACGGCTGCATGGGGTATTGGCCCGAGCCCCACAGCTGGAGGAAGCGGCAGCGGTACTGTCGCTCGATGCCAAAATGGCATTTGATATGGTGGAGTGGCGCTATCTCTTTGCTGTCCTGGAGCACATTGGTATCGGCCCAACATTCATATCGTGGGTCAGACTGCTATACACCGAACCTATGGCTAGAGTAACCGCAAACGGTTACATATCAAGGGAGTTCCCGTTGGCAAGGGGCACGAGACAGGGGTGCCCACTCTCGCCACTACTGTTTGCCTTAGTGCTAGAACCCTTGGCCACGATCCTCAGGACCACCCAGCTGCTGAAAGGTATACAATGGGAAGGTGGAGGCGAGGATAGGGTTTCCCTATACGCCGACGACATGCTCGTTTACCTCACAACCGGAATCCCGGTCCTGCTGGCACTATGTGAAAGCCACGGCACAGCCTCGGGCTATAAACTCAATTGGTCCAAATCAGTGATATATATGGTAAAGGGCGACCTTCCAATACTACCCACAGATTGCCAACTACTCGTGGAACGCGTCACCTTTAAATACCTAGGGATATGGATTACAAGGGAGCACTCGACCTTCCTTGACCG
Source organism: Lissotriton vulgaris (assembly GCF_964263255.1). Taxonomy (NCBI): domain Eukaryota; kingdom Metazoa; phylum Chordata; class Amphibia; order Caudata; family Salamandridae; genus Lissotriton; species Lissotriton vulgaris. The sequence continues at coordinate 558,163 of NW_028249489.1, read as the reverse complement.
GAATCTTCAGCCCCAGCTGGACAAATTGAAGACTGATGTGCGCCTTTGGAAAAATCTCCCCCTAACACTGCTAGGTAGAGCGGCACTCTTTAAGATGCTGGCGCTCCCTCGCTTCCTTTACGTTCTGGAAAACACGCCGGCGGTGGTTCCCGCGGCGTTCTTCCGTCAAGTCTCGGCCCAACTGTCCACTCTCCTGTGGGGAGACAAACCGGCCCGGGTCGCACAGTTGAAATTGACCAGAGACTGGTATAGCGGTGGGATAGCCCTCCCCAACCTTGAACTGTACTACTGGGCGGCTCATCTCAAGGTGATCAACCAGTGGATCCACACACCGCAGGACGACCCAGCGTACAGGGCGGACAGACACCAACTAGGCCTGTCCACTCTGCTAGCCCCGCTCTATAATAAAGGGATGGTGAGGAAACTAGAGGGGCCTACCAAACACACTGTTGCCCTATGGCACAAAGCTCAGAGACGACTGGGATGGGAGGGAGTGATCACCAAGCTCACGCCACTATGGGACGCCAAGGCCCTCGGTAACCTGCGCAACTCCAAGGGTTTCGACCAATGGGACACTATTGGGATCTCCACGGTGGGCGATCTATGGATCAGGGAGGGTGTGCTCTCCTTCACGACGCTAAGAGAACAATACGACCTTGCAGAGACCGAAACATATAGGTACATACAAATCAGGCACGCACTCCTATCGGTGCTAGAAGCTGGTACGGCGCCTCCGGAGTCGGCTCCGCTAGAGGACCGATTGCTTACAGACTACATGGAGGCCGGGGCAACCTCCCTCACCTATCGGAAACTCATGAATAACCTGCCGGATCCCCTGGGGAAACTAAAGGAGTATTGGGTGGACGAGGTAGGGGACCTAGATGAGGCAGACTGGAACGCAGCCCTGGCTTCGCCCAGGGAGGCGGGTATTTCCACTCGATTCAGACTGATCCAGTTCAAAGTACTACACAGGGTCTACTACACACGCACGACGCTGTATAAAATACATAGAGCAGAACACCCACACTGCCTGAGAAGTTGCGGGGAGGAGGGTACACTATACCACACCATATGGACGTGTCCACATATACAGGATTACTGGCGGCGAGTCACACGCACGATCGGTCAGACTCTACAGAACCCATTTACACCAGATCCCAGGATCTGTCTCCTGAACGTCTGGGGCCCAACAGACCTTTCGTTGCATGCAAAGAGGTGGGTGGTCATAGGGGTAATGCTAGCGAAACGTGACATCGCGAAGAACTGGGGGGCACAGGAAACACCGACACTGGCGCAATGGTGGACATAATCCTCGGAAATGGAACGGGATTTGGTCACCCTGGAACAAATATAGGGGAGACCTCTGTGAACCCCTGCCTGAGGAAGGAGATGGGGATAGCTCAGAGGATGATGAAGGCCTGGATTGACGGGGGGGAGGGGGGAGTGGAATGTGGGGATAGTAAATGCTACAGGACCATGGACACTTGCCCGCAGATGACCTTACTGGAATGTATACTTGAACCGAGACCTGATTGTTGCATCTAGACATTCTAATGTTGATATAGAACATTGCCAGTTTTTTGACTTAGCCCTGAAAGTAGCAAGTTTGAGTTGGGGGGGTAAAATATTAAAAAGTTGCTCTACTGACTATGGCAGCTGAATGTTGACGCTGCACTGAAGATCTAATGCACGTTACTGTATACCATGTGACAGCAACAACAAAAATAAAACTATAAAAAAAAAAAAAAGAAAAGCCAGCAAGCCTAGATATAAATTGTTGGCATAATCCAGTTTGGCCATAACTAAGGCATGAACAATCATTTTACGAGATACCTCCGGAATTAGGTGGAGCGTCCTTCTGAGAGACCTCAGGATGGGATGGCGAAGCAAGTAGCGGATAAGAACTTGATTTGGGGATTAGAATCAAGTTTTCCACATAGGTTGCTAGCCATCGGAGCAGGGGGGTGGAACACCCAGATTGGGTGGCCACTATAAGCTAGCCTCTGGGGCGATCTTGGTGTCAAAGAAGAGGACCCCCATTTTTTCAGAGTTCAGGTTCATGTAGCTTCCCTCCATCCATTCCACCACTGTCTTCAGGCAGAGCTTGAAGGAGCTTAATGTTACTTGAGCATTTTCATAGAAGGCCAGGAGGAGCTGGGTGTCATCTGCATAGGAGATCAGTTGTCCCCCCGCCCAGGTCTCAACAAGTGTTGCCAATGACTGAAGATAGATATTAAATCTGGGGGAGATGAGCGCCAAACCCTGGTGCACACCACACTCCAGTTGCTGGAGAGAGGAAGTGAAAGGTGGTAAAACAACTACCTGAGACCGATCTGTTAAGAAGGATTTGAGCCAGAGCAGAGCTTGGTCTCTAATTCCAATTCTCACGCGTATATCCAATAGGATCACATGGAAAACAGTATCAAAAGCCGAGGACGGATCCAAAAGCATGCCCATGACTGGAGAGCTCTGGTCTAGGTTTTCCCTAATGAATTCTGATACCTCGAGTAGGGCAGACTCTGTACGGTACCCCACTTAAAACCCCGACTTAAAATCATACAGAAGGAGGTGGGACTCGAGGAAGAGTGACAGTTGCTTGTTGACCCTTTTCTCCAAAAATTTGGCAACTGTGGGAATAAGAGAATTTGGTCTAAAGTGCCCTAATACTTTAGGATTGGCTGAAGGTTTTTTTTTAGCAAAGGAAGCAATAGCGCTTGTTTTCAGCTTACAAGAACAAGTCCAGATTCACGAGAATTATTCAACATCTTGTTGAGGAGAGGATTTACCACAACAGTGGCCAAATTAAGAATAGCAGGAGGGCAAGGATCCAATGGGGAACCAGATTTACATCTTGCAAGTTCCAATGCTGAGTCTTGTAGGGAGAAGGATCAAACCATGAAAGAAGAGGACCAGATTAAGTGGGAACTGAGGCCCCAAGGCCAAGAGGAACCTGCACCGTGAATTGCTCGCACAGGTTTTGAGTTTTGTTGTAGAAGAAATTAGAAAGATCTTGATATAGTTCCAAAGAAGGTGAAAGAACATTTTCTTTAGCGGTGGGTGAGAGGAAGCCTTTGACAATATTTAAAGAGTTCACAGGGTTTGTTTAGCAGCTACAGAAATGGAGGAAGCAATGTAAGACTTCTGAGCCTTCAGAATGGTGGAATGGTAACATTTCAGTGCGACAAGTTACGTTACCATATCCTCCTCATCATATTCCATCCTCCATCTCCGTTCAAGTCTTTTGCATTGAGATCTTTTCACTTTAAGTGCTTCTGAAAATCAAGGTGTGGAAGGTTTCCACCTAAAATGAGATATGGGTCTTTCTGGGGGCAATAATGTCCAGAGCAGGGACTGGCCAATTATTGAAGCTAACCACATCCGATTCCAAGTTTCCACTGCAATTACAAGGGGGGGACTGTAGTGTCTTGACAAGGAGTGGTTTGGAGATTTTATGACAGAGTCTGGAGATTTTCCTAACCGGCCCTTGAACCTGGTGCGACGCATGTAAAAGAATACTAAATGGGACAAAAAAATGGTCAGACCAGGAAAGCTACAACACAGGCTTCATCAGAACTGTAGAGGAGTTTGAGAGAATAAGATCAAAAATATGACCTGCCTTGTGGGTGGGTTCCAGAACAAGTTGTCCCAAATTGAAACCTTCTAGAGAGGTCAGGAAGTGCTGCGCAGAACTATTATTATGGTCATTGAGATGCAAATGAAAGTCCCCAAGTAAAACTAAATTAGCATGCAAAGGGGACATTTGGCCAACTGTATCCAAAAGTCACTGTAAGAAGCCAGCCAAAGCACCGGGGGCGATGGATAAGCGCTCCTGATAGGGCGAAGCGTGAACTACAAGGAAAGTGGTTCAAGTACACACTGACGGCCACCCTGTATTACCTTGAGATCAACACCGCCACCTGGGAAACCCTCGCACTGAACCATCCAGCATGGCGCAGTCTCATATACAAAGTCTGCCAAACCTCCGAGGTGTACTACTGAGGCACAAAGAAAGCGTGAGTTGCGCAAGTCCATAGCTGACCACACATCATCGACAGTGTCATCACATGTCTGCTTGACATGTGACAGGTCGTTCCATGCCTGAATCAGACTACTCAGTCATCTTCGGACGCACAGAGCCTGGTCAAACAATCAATGAGATGTTGAGGTCTTCATCGACAACGATGGACGACCATCATAACAATACATGTAATTTGCATAAATCATAGCAACTACTCTTACAAAAAAAAATGCGACAACCTTATATAATGATCATCCAAGCCAAGACTTACGTCCCCTCCACCCAGAAATCTCCAACACCCAAGGCATACAACATAATGTGACATCTGCAGATGCCTATCACCCACAGAGCTCATCTCTTTGAATCAAACAATGCCGACCTTTTTATGCATTTTGGAATCCTGTTTCCCCAAAAGCATCAAATACTCATTATTCTCATCCAGATGCACTATTCTCGGAGCAGACATACAGTAAAAAATAGGAGGGGGTCTAGCTTTAATTACCAAAGACACAAATCCTTGTAAACTGTTATCTACGTCAGTGTTTTCATTGTTCAAAGTAGCCATTCTTACTGATCCCTCTGTAGCCGTCTACGTCCTCAAGCAATTTTATCCAACAGATAGCCAGAGAAATCTCCCTGAGTTAAATGCAATCTTCCAACAATGTATATTTATGTGATTTCGACATAGATTTGGGCAACAACAACAAATCCAAATTCTATCAGGAATTATTTAATGCGACAGATCTTTTCAATCTGAGACAACTAATCTCCAACACAACTCACACGAAAGGCAGAATATCGGACTTAATATTAACTTGTGCAGTGACCACAGAGGTTGATTTGCCTGTTCCACTTCTCCATTCCACTCGAGGCCAGCTTGCCCCGTAAACACCAACAAAAGAAAAAAATCCTAGTCAGGAAAAACAGAAACCTCTCTGAAGAATTCTTAAATACTATCCTTAGCTCTCAACTATTCATCCTAGACTTTCAATTTGACACCAATACAGTAAAATTTATAATGAGGAATCTGTAGATCACTTCAATGACAAAGTGACTCTAAAAGATTAAAATCCCCAGAAACCTAACACACAAAACATGGATTAAAAAAAGTTATCAATTTTCAGAGAAATGGTCTACAAAGACCAAGCCTAAATTAAAAGCAGAGAAAGTTTCAAAAATAGACAGAATACCACAGCAATATGAATACAAAAGAAATGCCCCTTCACAACACCCAGGTAAAACCACCTTGAAAATAGTTAAAAAGAATACCTTGGAACTCAAATCTTCACTTAAGACTCCTTTAAAAATACCAACGATTTCATTCTGAAACAAAATCAAAAATCAGAAGAAACCTTCCAGAGTCTGGAGTATCAAACACAGCATTACTTCCCAGATCAGATAACACATAGACCTCCTTCACCCTACTAAAACTAGAAGAACTATGGACCACATGAACAAAGTTGTTTTGAGGTTGCAAACGGCCCAATTCGCAGAACTTGTTATCGAATTGAAAATTGGGTTCGCAATTCGGTATTAGGAAGTGGCGTGTTTAGGCCATCCCTTCCTCATACTTGAATTGCAGTGGTATGTTTTGCATAACATTCACATTTTGCCACTTTCAAGTAGGTGGTAACTCATTTACAAATGAGATGGGGTTCCCAAGGGACCCCTTCCCCTTTGGGAATGTTTGTAAAATCATTTTTTAAGAGCAGGCAGTGGTCCCACAAATCACTGCCTACTCTTTAACAAGCATTTGCAATGCAATAGGTCTCGCAGCATTAAAGTTTGAGTTACTGGCATTGTAAATGACAATGCTTTGCATTCATTTTTTTTAATTTGCAATTGGTATATAAACATTGTTTGTGAATGGTTAGCTGTTGCTTATGCTAAGCTAAGTTGGCAGTAATATAGAGTGCTAGTCTTGCTTGTTATAAGCATGCTGATTTAAAGTGCTCTGATACCTGCGTGTAAAGTTTGTGCTATATAAAAGTGAAAACTAATAAATAAATAAACAAGCCGGTACTAAGGGTGAACTAACAAGCCTATTTACAAATCAGAAGCTATCATTTACAAAGGACAATGAAACAGGCCAATAACAAATATGGGCAGAGTGGGCGGGGCTTCAAGTCCATACTCCAATACAGCATGCCTCGCAGAGCGGTGCATGCGCTGCCCAGGATGGACCTAAAAAACGGTAGAAAAAGAATGGTGCGGCAGTACCAGTGACTGACAGTGCCCACACTCAGAACAGCAATGGTACTAGGGACTGTCAGGGTGCATGATAACTGGAGACTGCCTGCAGCCTCCAGCACCTGGCCATCCCTGCATCCCTCCGCATGCTGGCCAATCCTTCCTGCCTCCTGGGCCAGTAAGTCAAGGCCTGAAAGCCTCAGGTAGCAGATCATTCCTGCCAGCCTACACATGCTGGACATCGCTACCTGCCTCCAGTACCTGGTCATTAATCCCTACCTGCCTTCAGTACCTGCGCCCAGTACCTGGCCATCCATCCCTGCCTACCTCAAGCACCTGTCGTCCATATTGCCTGCCTTCAGTACCGGTCATCAATTCCTGCCTGCCTTTAGTACTTGTCATCCATTCCTGCCTCCCTTCAGTACCTGTCATCCATTCCTGTCTGCCTCCAGAACCTGTTCATCCATTCCTTTCAGCCTCCAGTACCAGGTCACCCATCCCTGCCTGAGTGGCACATGTTTTTCGTTGGATTCGAGGCTGGTGCTGTCCAATGCCCTGGTTGTGGAACAACACAACTTCTAGTTTTGATTCCACCCCATGCCGCTTTTTCCACCATCCTTCGCTTCTCTCTCATTGTCTCAGTCCTTCAAACTCTTTGTCATCCCTGCTTTCTCTCTTTGTCTCCCTTGTTCTACCTTTGTCTTCTTTCTTCAATCTCTCCTTATCTGTTTTTTTCGCTCTTGCGCGAGGTCAACGTTTGACGTTGAAAACGGAGTGGCACTCCCCACCACCTGGAACACCCCGCACAAATTAGGCACTCGTGTTAATAGCATCAAAGTGAAGCTTCGCATTGTTCTCTGGGTCCGGTGTATGCAGGACCCATCACAAATTAACCTCTTATATATCTTTAAAAAAGAAACAGGCCCTACCGCCTTTTCCCAATCTTGCCTGTATTGTTTCTCAGCTTGTATTTTTCTACGTTTATTTTATTATCCCAAACCTGGCCGCTTTCAATTTCAGACTCATTAATAGAAAATCGTGAGATTATGTAACAGAGTCCTAGAAATGTTTGTAAACACAGATTCAAAGTTACAAGTTCACATTGTTTACATCTATTTATATGGTAAAAAAGCTAAACTTAAAAAATAAGAATACAGTGACAGGCCCACGTCACTGCCTAATGACGTACTGGGCACCCCAAACACGCACACTGCTGGTGAGAAGCAGGAAGCCCTGTCCCTTTTCCCGAGAGTCAAGAAGGGGGTCAGGTGACCTGCGGTGTGCCCTGCACCCCTGAAAAGGAAACACTTGTGGCCTCGGATCACTCAGCCCGAGCTCCGCCCCTGAGCCGCCCTTTAAAGTATTCTCAGCAGGTTGGGCGCCTGCCAGCTCCAAGGTTCATGCACTGTTGTTCCCAGCACAGAAGGGCCGGCGCGCTCCCCGCCCTGGGCACACGGGCTCCGGCTGTTTATCCCGGTGCTGAAACATCAAAGGCTTCTGGAAAACCGTAAAATATATAGTGTTTTTTAAGAGGTGCACCATAAATGTAGCCTTTAGTAGGACTTAAAAATAGTCACAGAAAGGCACTTACACCAGTCCTTTAAATTACTAAATATTTATTTTTTTGCTATACATCATCATCTACCTGACGTAAAAAATGCAGGTCTTCGTCGGTATCTCACGTTCATTGAAATAAAGGCGGTGAAACATCGTTTCAGCTGCAAACGAGTGACCGAGTCACTAGAGGGCTGAGCCAGCACTGTGTAATCCCCAGTGAGGGCTGGTGTGGAAGCCTATGATGGGCAGAGCGAGGGGATCCAGCCTCCGCTGCATACATGCTGGCGCTCGCTCTCGCTGCATTCCGTGGACTCTCGGCGCTGCCAGCCCTCTCGGGCAGTCTTCACCGCAGTAGAGTGCATCACCAGAGAAGCACAATTGTGTTTCTCCCCTTCCACCACCTACATTTATTTTATCATGCCAACTTAGCGCTAGCCTTCCCCTGGTGTCTGTATCACAGCAGTGGAAATTTCCACAGTGCTCATAACTTGGGGCGCCGGCCGGGAGGCCCACACTGGATGAGGAAGCGGAGATGCCACCGCATATCTGGACAGGTGCTCGCTTCTGAAAAAGTGTACCACTGTTTCAAACCTGCAAACACAGAACCTGCGGAAATTCGATAATTGGGCACCCTCACATAAAGCTAACGCGTGTCACCTTTTCATACCTGCAAACACACGGACCCAGCGGAATCGGCACCCTCGCATGAAGCTAACATAAGTCACCTTTTAATACTAGCAAACACACAGAACCAGCGGAAATTCGTTAATTCTGCACCCTCACATAAAGCTTGCACACTGAGGGGAAGCAAAAGATGTGGATGCGATGCTTAGAAACACCAGTAACGGAAGGCTCATTTCAACGAAGTTTACATTTTACAGTAAATGGGTACAAAAAGAAACAAGGAGATCCGAGAACCTTCCTCCACAAAATATATTAACAGCGTGCATCTCCCTTCCCTGCGCGACAAGCAGAACGGATAACTATTGCGGGCAGGAACGTTATCTGCACATTGCACGTCAGAAGCCATAAATAACACTGCTGCACACTCCCCTGCATTCCAAACCCAGTCACGTGACCTCTTCCCGAGGCGTGCAACGCAATCCGATTCTTTCAGCATTGCTGAAAACAGCAGAAGTTCACGCGCGCAACGTCATCCTATGGAAAAGTGATGCGCGTGGCCGGCTCTTGTCTCCACTTCCCTCTCGTTGTCGGCTGAGCCGACAGCTACAGTTCTCTGGCGAGAACGGGCTTCGCGCGTTTCTAGCCGAGACCTAAAAATGAAAAGAAAACTTTTCATTTTTCTCTTTAAAACACATCCCATTTTTCTTTAAAGAAAACGAGCTGAATTAAAAAAAAACATTCCTTTATTGAAAAGCAATCACAGACATGGTGGACTGCTGACCCCAGCAAGCCACCATCCCTGTGCTTTTTTGCGATTTCCAATGGGTCACAAACCAAAACCTACCTCATGAATAATAATGACGTAGGTCTATTTGTGACCCACTGGAAATCGCTAAATGTGTTATACACATATTTGTACATGGGTGTTTGCAATTGCCAAAGAGCAATCGCAATAATTTGCTATTTGGTAATTGCAAACCATACACTATGTACAACTGTCCCTTAGTACTTTAATCAAACAATTGCATCCACTGGACATACTGTATCTGACTTTCCTGCAGGCACCACATGGCTGTAGTGCCTGGATTTTATGTGCCTTACATCTTGAACCTGCCTTTCCTGATATCTTCCAGCAGCATAAACAGAAAGACATTCTCCACTCTTTTATACACTGTGTCTGGACAATCCACGCGGACCACACACACTAACATATGGTACCATGTACCCGATTTATCTGCTTCTACTTTTTGCCCCCAGAAAAAGTACTAGGCTACTCAGTCAGTCAGTCAGTCAGTCAAATTAACTTTATTCGATTCGATTAAAATCATACAAAGGACATAAAAATAGTATTATGTACAAATAAAATAGAATTAAACAGTTTCTTTACAATCGAGTTCATTTGACATGGTATTACAATAAAAACATTTTTAAAATCACTAAAAACGATTTATACACACTGATTTGACAGGTTTTTACGTCTTCTTGATCTGACCGCTGCCACTAGAAAGTTTGCCATGGAGAATGTGATACGTATATTTCCCAGAGATTGTAAATAAAGCATGGCTGGTCTCACCTGGGAGAAACCAGCTTCCCTTTAAACAGGTAGCAGATATTTTTTTCTTTGTGCGGAGAAGAAATCACAAAACATAATAACGTGCATCGTGTCTTGAACTGAAAAGTTGTCACAAGTGCAAGGTGGTGCTAACTCTGGTTTTATCCAAGAGTTGAAATTGCCCAAATAAAAGTGAATAAGATTAAACATGAATTTTGTTAACAGAAACCTATGAAAAGGGTTTGTGACAAAACATAAATAGGGCTCAATTGTAAGTGAATGGAGTGACAAATAATGCAGTCGGACTGTGGGCTTTAACAATTCTCTTTCTTCTCGCAACAAACTTTCCCTTGCCATAAATTGTTTTTTCATTACATCCACATCCTGTTTTGTAATACCTGAGGGAGCAGAGAATAAGTCTGGACGTCCCAGGTCATTAAAAGATTTTTTTAAGTAGGCCAGCCATGGAATCATGCTACTATTCTCCAAACTCATCACATCCCTCATAATCATGTGGTTTAGCGTTAGTTCTGTGTTTAGCCAGGTCTTGAGCCAGTATGTTAAAGGTGCCAATCTCAATTTATCCTGAACATAATCCAAACCCAATTCCATATGAATAGAAAAAGTTGGTGAAGTTTGGGGAAGGCACAAAAGGGAACGAAAAAATCTATTCTCCGCCAGCTGAATTTTGTCCAAGCATACATAACCCCATAAAGGCGCGCCATATAAAGCCACAGGGAGGGATTTGCTGTTATACACCTTTAAGATAGCTTGCATTGGTCTGTGGCCCAACCTTTTAGCGAAACCCAGAATGGCCATTGATGTCCTTGTCACCGCTAGGCTTTTGGCCCGTATCTGAGGTCCCCAGGTACCCTTGCTATCAAAGAGCACACCAAGGTAAGGGAAAACAGGAACGCTAGAGACTACCTCTCCTTTACAAAAAAATGTTTTTACCTTAGCCTTTTTCTTTTGTGGTCCGACGACCATAGTGTGGGATTTAGTAGCATTAACCCTCAAATCAAGCTGGTCCATGAAGGAGCCAAATGCGTCCAGCAGCTTTTGGAGACACACCCCTGTACGTGCTATGAGTACGGCGTCGGCCGCGTATAGGAGAGCAGGGATCTTAACTTCTCCTACACGCGGAACGTCTCTTGCTGCCCCTTCTAAGTGCTTGCCTAGGCCGTTGATATAAATTGTAAATAGCAGGGGTGCTAATATGCAGCCCTGCCTAACACCCCGTTTCGAGTTGAAACGGGACGTGCATCTGCCTTCTTTTGTTACCCTCACTGCGGCAAATAGATCCCGGTGGAGGGAAGCGATGAACCCCACCAGGTCCTCATCAATCCCCAACTTCAAGAGGGTTTCCCATAACTTTGATCTATTGACCAGATCGTAGGCCGAGGAGAGGTCCATGAACGCTAAGTACAAAGACCCCTCCTTGGCCACCGTATACTTAGCGGTCAGCAGGTGTAAGTTTGAACACTGTTCAATCGTGCCTCTTTTTTCCCTGAAGCCGTACTGGATGTTGGCCAGACCGCCACATCCTTCCAAACTGTCCCTTAACCTTACCAAAAGGACTCTGCCCAAGATCTTTATAGCAGAGTCCAGAAGGGATATGGGCCGGTAGCACCCTGGGTCGTCCCTTTGGCCCTTTTTAAGGCTACTCAATTAATTTGACACCACAAACTGTGTTTATCTCTCCTCCCCAGTAACTGTTTATCTTGCTGTTCCTTCTTACCTCAACTTAAGAAGTACTTGACTCTCTCCTCACAACCAAAATGCCTACTTCTTCCCTTGTTAGCATTTACGTTGCTTTCTGTACCCTGCACCCACACATACACAATATATTTTGTCTACTTACCTGTCTCTCCCTACATCTCACCAGTTGCTAACTGTGAGGTGCACATGCATTTGTTTAGAACTGAGGTAAAGGCCATCTGAGTGAAGCTCCACAGGGAAGATCGACTCCCACTTCCTGTCGAGTTCACATTCATTAATACTGAGGGAACCAGGCATTGGCCCTCTCCATGTACTGACAGCCAGGGGTTGAAAGTCAGGAAGCAAAGAGCTCTTGCTCATCATCTATCCTCCAGACTGTAAGTACAGAAAAGGGCCACCTAGTAGCATGTGTCCAATGGAGCTCTGATCGCTACTTTGCATCCCACGGGTGAGACATGGGCATTCCAATGCAACTACCCATAGATTTTGATGCAAAGCCCTGTCTCCTAAAAAAAAGGCAGGGCTTTTAATAAAAATTGTACTGCTCCTCATAGCACACATCACAGTTAGGAAAAGGCTTCTTTTTGCAAAACATTTTTAAATTTGTATGTGTACTATACTGTTCAGCACACATGCAAAGTTAGAAATATTTTAATCTAAGTCTTACAATAGTATTGTGTAGTAGAAGGAGGCCCTTCCAGTACAACACCTTTGCACACTGCAAGCAGTACACTTTGAGCTCAACTCTTCATAGGTGTTAGTAGTGCTAGAACACCGCAAACACTGTTGATGCCTCTTCAGCAGAACCACCGGTTTAAAATCAGCCTTCTCTCATGACAGATCAAAATGGGATCAAATCAATTTCAGTATCATTCAGCATAATATATTGGCCAAATGAATGACAAGCTTACAATTCTTAACTTTCAAAGTGGAAGCATCACTATATGTTAAGCAGTGAACGCGTGTGCGATACGCACAGACATGGAAGCTTTGCATTTTCAGATGAAGCCTCTTCCCTGCTCCAGATGTTTCTTGAGTTACTGTGCATCTTCCAAAGGGACCTCACTTTATAGGATCACATGCTGCAACAGCTGGAACTGTAGTTGGAGCGATTCTCCAAACAGTGCTAAAGCCCTTAAAGGGACGGACCAATAAAAAGAAGAGTCCAAACATTTGAGCATTTTCTAAGCATCTCCAAAACCACTGGGCCACTGATGAGATTTACGCGTACAGTTTTAAAACATTGAAATGTCTAGATTGCAGTACAGGCTCAAAGCAGGCAGCAGTGGCTTCTCTCTGGATTGCAGTTGTATCTCAGAGGTGAAACATATTGAAAGCAAACATTCTGAAACCCCATTTCAAGTTTTCAGCATTATATGGTTCTCCACCGCTTCTACTGTCAAGTGTCCTTGCATTATTAGCTCCAATTCTCACCTTCATTTAAGGACATATGACTCACATACTGAGTGTCAGAATTAGAGTTTGGCGGACATGGTACTCCATCACAAATGTGTCTGAGTACCCTGCCCACCAAACCCTCCACCCACCTGTCTCATCTACAGAGGGGTGGACCTTCAGTATTCCATCGATGGAATAGTTCCTCCAATGGCATGACGCCGTAGGGGCAGTGAGAGGAAGGAAATTGCAGCATCCACCATATTAATAGTGGGTAGTGCAATATCGGTTTATTCTATGTCCATCACTGCCAGAAAAAACCTGGAGGTAAGGGACAGAAAAAAAGAAAAAACGGCCCTCAACCGTTGCTCCCAGGTGTGAGGGTCATTCGTTTTTTTGTTATGGGAGTTTGTTTCTGAAAAGCAAAAAATGTAAACGTTTTGGTGAAGAGTCGTCAAAAACGATGACTGCCATTCATCAAACTTTTGTACATTGAGATTAACTGCTGAGATGGTGATTCCTTTCAATGTATAGAGATGAATGCTATGCTGGGGGTTATCTCTAAAGCTGACAGATGTTAGTCTGTCAGGATGGCAGAGGTAATGTCCTTCATCTTCCTGACGGACAGAGTACTGTCTGTCTAATTCTAATTCAGGTCCTTAATCTGGTATACTTCAGCTATGGGAAGTACTTTTTGGGAAGTGAAGGGATGTTCAACGTTAATCGTTAAAGTACAGATCAATGCAAGATTTTCAGGTTAACTATCGACTGCCTAAATAATTCCCATTGAGATTTATAGAAAAATAAAATCCCATCTGAATATGATGAAAAGTAAAACTTGGCAGGATCCAGAACTTGTTCTGGGATTTTGTAAAACATTAGTTTGACTTATATTTAGTATCATATTTAAATATTTGACAAAAAAGAATACATTTATATTTTTGTAATTTACAATTTGCTTTATGAAGGGAGTTTCACTGGTAGTATGGTTCATAAACAATTATGGGTATTAGATTGTGAGGCTCACCTGAAAGTCTTTATTTTGCTGTATTAAATTTACGTAAGACGCTCTACATGTTGTTAGACGCTGTGATTCTTTAAATTTTTGATGTTGAAAATAGCACTGAATGAGTTTAGTGCATAAAGCAAGACGTTGGTCTTCAACTTGAAGATTCTGTCAATTGACTTCGGTGCAAATTTATTGACTGGCTCAGTAATTAAAATGCACAGTAGAGTTTTCTCTTTCAGACCCCCCCCCCCCCCATGTTTCGAGGTATTGTGAAACACCCGCTCAATACTTACCCATTCGAAAATATTTAATACTAATTTTGAAGACTAAGATTTGTAGTTTATTTTGGTTTCAATCATTCGAAGTTGAAAGTGTTCTATCAGAAAGAATATTTGCACCCATGATTCGCCCATCTCAGTGCTTCCCCTTTGGTAGTGCCCAGTGCCAGAGGTGCAGGTAGCATGTTCTGAGATCCCAGGAGCACCAGCAATGTAAAGTGCCTATGATTTAAGTGCTGGGTATGATCATCATATGTAACTGATGGAGGTAGCAGTGCAGCCTATGTATGCCTTAGAAACGCACGGCAGCAGGACCGCCACAGCATGTTCAAACATGGCATGGGTATTCCATGCTGTGCTGGAACTGGGGGTGCATGCACACAGGTGGGCCCCCCTACATGCACCCCATGCATGAGGCAGGAGGGGCCCCTGTAGGGTCCCCTTAGTTTCTTGACTGCCAGCAGTGTCATGGAGGAAGAACATCCATAAAACCGCTGGCGGTCCCAAAACTCGTAATATGCATGGTGGTGCCAAAGTGGCACAGCCACCATATTGTGAGCTCCGGGACTGCAAAGGAAAGCAGTTCCGGCAGGGCAATGGTGGTCCGACCCCCTAAGTTGTAATACAGCAGTCGGACGGCCGGTTTGGCAGTGGCTGGACCGCCACTGATCGCCCCCACAAGTCTGGCGGTCCTCGGACTGCCAGAATCGCCTTCCGACCCTTAGTGTGGCTCCCCACCCCTTCAAGCTTTTCTGTAAAATGCACAGCAACAGATATATTTTGCCAGGGTATGACTTAAGAGCAGCCTTTAAGGGTTGTTTTTGTTTTAACTCCGGCTTTCCCCATATTACAAGAAAGCATCAACCTAATAAAAGCTTTTATGTCCTTGCAGTTGGGTTGGCTGATGCACACACTCAGCTGGAGTTGGAGGCAGAATATGTACTTATCATGACTGAGGATTTGATGCCTTTTCTTCTGGACGATGAGGGGTGTGGCTGACAAGTAACAGCAGCATTCAGTCGTTTCCTTCAGTCATTACATTTATTTTTCTGTACAATCCTAGTGCAAAGTATAAAAGATACTTCTAAAAGGCTTTCACAAAGCTGGTCTCTGAATAGGACTGGGCAACGTATTACAGAGCCAAGCAAAAGTGGAATGGTTTGCATTTCATACACAATCCCATAACACTCATAAACACCATCCCGGCTGTGCTTCCCAGGTCCATGCATGACTAGCTGCTCCAGACCAGACTTTTTCCTTTGAAATCCGGGCATTGGAGTCTTGTTTATCCCACATAAAGGTAGGACTAACGGTGGGTGGCGAACTGCGCTCCACCAGCGGAGTTTGCAGAGTTTTGCCAACTCCGGGCTCAGCCGGGAACGTGGAGTTCGGCATACACTCTGATTACATGGCGGAGTTTGGCCCTGCCGCCCATCGCTACCAACGACTTGCATAAACATACAGTGAGAGCAGTGCTTTAAATGGGCCGGTACTCACCGGTACTGAGTAC
The DNA here is from genome assembly GCF_964263255.1 of Lissotriton vulgaris. NCBI lineage: Eukaryota > Metazoa > Chordata > Amphibia > Caudata > Salamandridae > Lissotriton > Lissotriton vulgaris. The sequence goes on along the minus strand of NW_028249489.1, from coordinate 542,311 downwards.
CGGCACTTCAAAATTTTCGAGCCGTCAGAACCGGCACTTTTCTTTAGTTCAGGGAGAGTACCGGTGGAGAAGTGTGGCTCAATGGTTAGAGCGGCAGACCCTGATGCAGAAGTCTAGCCCGGGACCAGGGTTCAATTCCCCGCCTCTGCGGGTCTTGGGCTCAAAATTCCACGGACCTGATAATTCTCGCCTCGGTGCCTATTCCAATCATGGAGTCCCACTCTGCAACTCTGGGCAATAGCTTGCTTAATCTCCACAATGGCCCCCACAACGCTAAGGATGCCTGGCCACCACCTTGGAGGTGCCCAGGAGTGGACGCCTCACAGGGAAAGCTAGGATGGGTTCCACAGCGGTATTCGTACAAGCGCCTTGAGACCCTTGCGGGTGAGTAGTGCGCTATACAAGTATCAATTTACATTTTACCGGTACCCTGATTGATGGCACAGCAGGAACATGGTAGCCATGACGTAGCCTTTTGCGGAGCAGCTGCTAGATTAGCAGCTCCCATTTGATTTTCGCAGACTGCTGGGGTTGGTAAGGGCTTGCGTCACTCTGTGATTAACAGGACAGGGTCTCGTTAATTTTTTTTCTGCAAGCCTATATTTAAAAATAAAGCCCTCAGCAGTAAGCTTACTCTATCAACAAAAAGAACGATGTATAGCACAACAAAATACTCCTTTGAATGTGGGGAATAGGTTTGTGTACATGTCTGCTTGTTTCTTTCTGTGTGTGTGTGTTTGTGCATGCTTGAGAATATATAGCATTGTGCCACACAACAACAAATAATGGTATGACATTAAGAAGTTGCAAATATTATAAAACTAGAAAAAGTTACCACATTATTCTGTTTGGCTTTGATTTTGTGTAATGATTTAACCTGTTTTGTTTACATAAATACATTTCTGTTGTGTTTTGATATGTGTTGCAAGTGGTATAGAAGTTATTATGTATCATCCTGTCTTGCTGTAAGCCCCGCCCATAGCCCCGCCCACTTGCCACACCTCTAGCTCATTTTAATGAGTACCTGCACTTATTTTTTCCGATTTAAAGCACTGAGTGAGAGGAACCAATGTTTTACAAAGTAAGCAAAAATAAGAGATACTCCAGCCAACAGACTTTTTCACCACAGAGGCACCACAGTCAATCACGTTACATTGTCTGGGCTAGGACAATGCTTCGCTTAGTTCTGCTGAAACTGCTTTTGTTTTTTGACTGCCTGGTGCCTGATGCCAACCCACCAAGGGTGCCCACCTGCCACTAGCAGTGACTGACCTATTATCCCTCCACGTCAAGCAGATTCAGGAATGAACCAAGCTGCACAGATCAGGATGTTTTACATACAGGACATGTTTCGCTCTCCAAGGCATGCTTTGCCGTCCATGAAGCACTGGAATCCAGGCTCAGCAAAGTTTTTCTGTTATTCTTTTCTCATGTGTGTTTTCTCGCTCTTAACTTTTCTCCTCCCACAGCATTTCCCTTCACGGCCTCCTCTGCTCCCCCTTTAGTTTAGTGCAGAAGGAGTCTTACCTGGATCTGGCATTCTCCATGGCCAGGCTGTCCTACTCCTGTCTCCTCGTCCTCGGCGGTGCAAAAGTTAACCCTTACACTGCAGGACTCACAGGGATTGCTCATAATAATAATACTGGAGCTTATATAGTGCAAACAGCTACCTCATACAGAGGTGCCCCGGCGCTCTAATCAGCAGGCATTACTCGCATAGAGGTCCAGGCATTGATACCAAGCCTAGTCAAGCCTAAAGAGCCATGTCTTCAGCGCTTTTCTGAAACAGGTCTCTGAATCAGATTGGTGGAGGATCCCAGGCAGGGCGTTCCACATTTTGGTAGTCCTCACTGAGAACGCTCTGCCACCCAGACGGGCTTTCGCAAAGCGAGCGATACAGACCAAATTTTGTGAATTTGACCTCAGAGATCGATTTTGTTTTGTAGTCGCAAAGTCTTTGTTTAAGATATCCGGGGCATTTGCCCTTTAGAGCCTGGTAGGCCAGAGTCATGGCTTTGAATGCAATTCTTTTGGCTACTGGGAGCCAATGAAGCTCGTGTAGGGGCGGAGAGACATGATGCCGAAAAGGTATGCGTCTGATCAGTCTCGCAGCCGCATTCTGTAACATCTGGAGGCGTCTAATCGAATATTTAGGAAGGCCAAGGAATAAACCATTTGTGTAGTCTAGCCTAGATGTCACTGTGGCGTGTACTACGGATTTGCCGCAATCTTTTGGCTGGAAATGTAAAAATTTCCAGAGGTTTCTCAATTTGCCGAAGCAAGTAGCAGAGACCCGCTGGATTTGAGCCAAAAAGGAAAGATCAACCACCCCATGCCTAAATTTGTAATATTAGTGGCGGGGGTAGGAGGTAGGCGCATTTCTGATGGCCACCAGAGATCTGGAGCTGGCACTAGGCCCTTTCCGAAAAACAGCACCTCTGTTCTACCCGCATTGAGTTTTAGCTTGTTTTTATTCATCCATAATGCTATGTCTCTCAGACAGCTTCTAAAATTCTTGAAAGCATCTACAGTCCACTCTTGAAAAGGGAAAACCAACTTGGTGTCGTCAGCGTAGGAAATGGCCTTCACTCCCCAGTTGACAATCAAAGAGAAAAGCGGAGCAAGGTACAGATTAAAGAGCGCGAGCACGCATGTGCAGTACTCCCAAGTCCAGCAGCGAATCAGTTTCACTTCCATTATGGCCCAGGAAGGATTGCAGTTGAGGAACACCGCTGATCACCGCCACGGCAAACTGAGGTAAACTGTAAAGCAGGTGGCAGTCTGGGGGCCGGAGACCTCCAGGTCTACTGCATGCATGGTTAGGGCGGAGTGGATTTCCACTGAGTTTTAGGCAACTCCATGGAATTCTACGTAGTGCCAGTCCGTCAACCCATCCCACCCATAGGCAGGACTACATATCCCAGAATGCAAAGAAATAACCTGGAGAAGGAAATTTGGCATTAATTAAACACATTTCTGTATACTAGGGAAAGAGAATAATTCCTGGTATCCCACTTAAAAACGTTTACTGATCACTTCCATAAGAAGAATGCGTAATAAAATGCATGCAGTTCAAAGGTCATGCAGTGAACAACAGACCAAGAATCTCGAATGAAAGCCAGGGTGTATTCTTGCGAGAGTGCAGTATTGCAAGAGCAGGGGCATTGTTCCTTTACGTAAATCAACATAATTCAAACAATGAAATACAGATGGACTGCACCGATGTGTGAAACAATTATATTAAGGAAAAGAAAAGGCCTCCAGCTTCCTCACCTGCTCTTGTTGCCGGCTGCCAGCAGTCAGGGGCTCATGCCACATGGTGCTTCCTTTCATGCTGAAAAGGGTTAGATTTGACTAATGAGCCACATCTTTCTGCAAGCCCCTGAAAAAATCTAAACTAAGTCAGGAAGCAAGCTTCAAATAACGCTAAAATCTACCTCAGAACAAGCCCCAAAAAGATTTAAACATACGCCTACATAAATGAAAGTTAACGTCGAGTGAAAAAAGTCTACTGTTAGGAGAATCCATGTTGTCTGACGTCAGCTGTGAGTATCTCATCCAGTCCTGTTTTAATTCGATGTATTTTTGGACTTGTGAGGGTGCTTATCACTCTATAAAGGCATCATTGCAAGCAGCAAAATGCAAAGGAAACAAGCATTGGCAAAGCTAGTTGGACTCTCCTTTCAACGGAATTAGGTGAATCAGTCAGTCGCGGTCCATGCAGGTAAGCACAGTGTGGCAGGGTGGGTGGGGTGGAAGGGGACTTACGACGGATTAGTGTACATAAAATAAAGGATTGGGGTTTCATGATTGGCACATTTGATTCACTGATAATCCCCTAGTAACGTGCACTGAGAGTGCCAGGGCCTGTAAATCAAACACTACTAGTGAGCCTACAGCACTGATTGTGCCACCCACCTGAGTAGCCCTGAAAAGGTATCTCAGACCTGCCACTGCAGGGTCTGCACGCAGTTTGTAACTGCCATGTCGTCCTGGTAAGTACACCCACTTGCCAGGCCCTAATCTTCCCTTCTCTACCCCTAAGGTAGGCCCAGAGTACCCCTGTGGGCAGGGTGCTGTGTATGTTAAAGGTAGGACATGCACTGGTGTGTGTGGAATATCCTGGTAGTGAATTACAGTGCATTTTGTTTTTCACTATGGAAAGGCTAGCAGTCCCATAGGGTAGAGTGGGAGTTGTACTTATAACATCTTATAAGAATAACTTTCCATTGGGACAAAATAGGGAGATGGAGTTTAGTATGCCTGGACTTTGAATGTAAAAAGGCATCTTTTAGTAAAAGTGATGATTTTTATGTTCTGTGTTTGAAAATACCACTTTTAGAAAGTAGGTATTTTCTTGCTTAGCCATCCTGTGTGCCTCTGCTGGGTTTGTGGATTGACTGTCTGGCCTTGGAGTGACAGGGGCTAGGGATGTACATTCTCTCATACAGCTATGGGGGAAAGGGGATGGGTTGATGTGTGTCCTGCCTTTCATGAAGAGTCAGGCCTGGGCTGAATAGACCTGGGCTGCATTTAGAGTAGTGGGAAGAGTTTTTACTAGCCCCTGAACAGGCCCGGTCTGCATTTAGAGTAGGGATAGAAGATTTCCCTTGCACCTGACTAGGCCCTGTCTGCCTTTGACAATGCTGTCTCCACCCCCTGCCGGGAAGCTGGGCCGGGCAGGACCAAACTGGTTTGGACTAAGCACAGAAACTCTCTGCCTGAGAGAACAAAATAATTTTGATGATAAATATTGGGACCCAGATCCCAGAACTTTAGAACTTGCTGGAATCAAGGGAACTACCAAGAAGAAGAGTTGGAAGAGATGACAGGTGGAGTACTTCCCCTTTGCTGTGTTGTTGCTTTGTTGGGTTGGCCTGCAGGTGCTGCTTCTGTCTTGGGCAGTGAAAGTACTGGGCTGAACGTTCTTTACTTGTGCTGAGTATCTCCAAGGGATTGAAGTAGAGCTTGCCTCCTGTTCTGAAGTGTTAGGAACTGCAACAACTTCCCCAAGCTGTGGGTACCGCTTCTGGAACCACTGTTTCAGTTGTCACAGAGAAGGGAAAAGCAACCGACTCTGTCACTGGCTCCATGTCCTGAAGGCACTGCAGAGGGCACCGCTGCATCTCGCACCACAACCCTGGTCTCACCGACGACGACAACCGACGCCACCGCCACCAAGCCACTAGTTGCACCATGACCTGTGGGCACTGTACTCTGCGCCACCTCACTACACTTTGCTGCCTTTGTCTCACCGACGCCGTCACTGCCTGCTGACACCTGTGACCGCATCATGGCTTGGGGCACCACTCGTAAGTTTCACAATGCACCGCCTTGTCCCACACAGCATCCTGGGCGAACCAATGCCTGCTCCTGCTAACCGAGTATGAAGCCTGCACCACAACCTGCCAGCACCGCATCGAGCACTGCCTCACAACATAAGCCTTGGTCTCACCTTCACCGTCTGGATGATCATCACCGAGCCGCTGTCTGCACCGCATCATGAGGGCACCGCACTCTGCACCACATCCATTTTGCATTGCAACCGCGCCAGCTGCCATGACTGGCTCGCACCAACGTGTCAGCCGCAACGAGAAAGGTACTGTTCAAGAGTCTGTCCACGCTTTAGCTGGCCCGTACCGACGCAGTCTGCTGGGACTGTTAGACTCTGTTGTGTACAGCATCGCGGTAGACCCGGACGGAGCTACCGACTTGAAAGAACTGTGTTTTTGAGATATCTCTGCAAAGTATATATTTTCAAGGTCATCAGCCTCAGCAGCATTAAACTCCCTCCATTGGCTACCACTCCATAAAATAATTATTTTTTAACTCCTGCTCACTGTTTTCAAATCCTTGAAAAATACAGGGCCTCACTACCTTGCTAAACGCTTCATACATTATAACCCCACACGATGTCTGAGATCCTCCGGGACGAATCTCATTACGGTCCCAAGGTTCAAGTACAAAACTAGGGGTGGGAAAACCTTCACCGTCCTGGCAGCAAGAGCATGGAACAACTTACCCGTCAATCTCAGATTAATTGAGAAGGAGAGTCTCTTCAGGAAACTCCTTAAAACCTGGGTTTACCAACAACCAGACTCCTCTGTACTGGCAGCTATCTAACTTAGACTCTCGCCACATACCACCTATCACCCACATTCATGCTCAGCGCCAAGATGCTCCTTCCGGAGCGAAAGTTTGCGCTCTATAAATACCCATAAATATCAAAAAATATCAAAATGTTGGATTCCTATTCTTTTAGTCTTGTTTTGGATATATAAAAATATTAGATATTTTTCTAAACTGGTGTGGAGTACTTTTGTAGGGGTTTCACTGTTTTACTGTTGGTTATGTGCAAATGCTTTACACACTGCCTCTGAGATAAGCCTGACTGCTCGTGCCAAACTACCAAGGGGTTGAACAAGTGTTATTTTAGGAGTGTAACTCCCTTACACTGACTAGGAAGAAGGGTCCCTACTTGGACAAAGGTGCAAACCCTTGCCAACTAGAGACCCCCATTTCCAACAGTAAGGAATGGCCTGACCAAAAGCCCTCTGTAAATATTGGTATTGTCTACAAAATGTATTCGACAACAGATAAGTAACAGATTGAGAAACGTTAAATATTGGCCTTGAGGATCTGCTCACATGTGACAATAGTCTCAGGACACTGGTCTTATTTATGCAAGTTGCTTTGTGCTAGTCTCAGGACACTGGCCTTATTTGTACGAGTTGTTTTGTGTCATCATGGGCATTTAATTGACATTTCTTTTTTTGTAGCTTACTGTAAGAAATTAGTATAAGGAGAAGTTGTTTTCACGCAGTGCTGTGAGGAATGAAAACCTTTATTTAACTGTATGCAGCCTGGAGCAGGGTTTTCCAATCATCTCTGACTCCTATGCCACTGGTACAAATGCAAGAGCAAATTTGAGGGACTCACAAAGTTTCGAAGGGAGAGCGATCTTACCCCGGAAATAACAGCACTGCCCTTAGCTATTTGGCTATTTGTAAAGATATTTTTAAAACATTATAAAATGATATTACAATTAAATACAATGAGAACAACATTAAATAAAAACACACCCTTTTTTAATATTCAACATCTAAATTAGATTGAAAGTCATACATTGGTTTGCATTTTATAAAATATCCAAACACTGTTTTGTTTACTTAAGTGCACTCACGCATTAATAGGAATGTGGTTCAAAATATTTTGTTAAATTTTTAATTGGGTGATTCATTTATGTCTAAATTATATAATCACTTACAATTATGTAGGAATTGGCATATTTAACAACATTGCCAAATAGCAAAAATGTAAACATTCAAATATCAAAATGGATTATGGAATACATAGAAGAAATTAAGAAACGAGAAATAAAAATAATGTGTCTATGGAATTATAGTTCCCATGTGCAGGGGCATAACATTATTAACCTTCATCACTTGAATTGCTACATTACCCCAGTACCAGCTACTAGACATCCATGCCATTCCAGCCTTTACCACCTCTACCCCTCAAATCCAATATAATTTACAATCAAATTTACCATCAACAAAGTTATCGATGGACATAATTTTTATTACAATCTCCTCCTTTCCATGCCACATTGAGACTTACAGTTTGCTTGCACACCTACGGTACCACCTGCATGGTTGTGGCCTGTCACCATTTTCTTTTAGTACAGGGCTCTGTAGCAGGTGTAAAATCAGACTACGGGTCTGCTCCCCACCTCCTATGGTTCTTAACATGTTGTACAGTCATTTTTAATGTTATTTTTGCTTATATTGGTAAAACATTATAATATATAAAAGAAATACAAAAAATAGTTTTATATTCTTATCAGTGGTTTTGAATATACACTTATATATGCAATACCTGTGTACATCTTAACACCAAACTTTGTATTTATTGTATTATAAATATTAATAAATAACGTACTTTCTATAGGACAAAAGTCATATTCATATTTGATTTCTTTTACCTTTTGTTCAGTTTCTGTGATTTTGTAGCCTTTACCACTGCTGGTCTCCAGTTCACCAAGAACTATTTTAAACGTATTTTGTAAGGGTTTAGGATTGGGAAGGTGTATAGATTTTGTTAGGCTGTGCTTTGCAGACCTCGAAAAAAGTCATACATATGTTACCAGACCTGCAGGTGTAGTAATTTTATAATCTAGTCCACCTAACGGTAATGTACTTGACCCGTAAACTGTTCTCAAATTGTGTGATCCTAGGAAAATATTTTTTTTACAGTCGCCTTTTTCTTCATTATCATATATGAGAGCACCTTCATAAATGTGAGTTTAGCATTTCCACTGTACAAAAAACTTTAATGTTTAGGATAATAGACTAAACTTTTGCTCCATCACAATATGAATTTAGCCCAAAATAGGGTAAACATGACCCCTGGCTTGCCTCTTAGTTCACTAATAGCATTGTCATTGGTTAGAGGTGGCAGACTCGGAAGCTGAGATCGGCCCTGGACCAGGGTTCAATTCCCCGCCTCGGCGGGTCTTGGGCTAAAAATTCCACGGACTCGATAATTCTCGCTCCGGTGCCTTCTCGACTCACGGGTTCACACTCTGCGACTCTGGGCAATAGCTTGCTTAATCTCCACAACGGCCCCTCGCGGCGGGATGCCTGGCTTTCACCTTGTGGATACCCTGCCAGGGTTATCTCACAGGGGAATACCAGGACGGGTTCCCTAAGCAAGCGCCGGGAAACCCACTGCGGGTAGCTGTGCGCTATATAAGCTCAAATACATTTACATTTACATTGGGCGAGGCAAGGATGTTTCTCAATTCATGTTTAAAAACCCACTTTCCGCAGACGTTCCCTATGTCACAAGTGACTCCTCTATCGCTGATTATATGGAATGTGCATGGCCTGGGGGACAAAATAAAGAGAGGCCTGGTTCAACAGTGTTTAAAACAGTATTCCCCGACGGTGGCGCTGCTGCAAGAGACGCATCTAACCGGCACCCCTTGCAAAGCACTAGATAGTTGGGGGTTCAAGATAGTAGTACACTCTGAGTTTTCCTCTGGCTCACGAGGAGTAGGTATTTTGGTCAAAAAGCAGTCACCACTAATAATACGCGAGACGAAGTTGGACGACCACAGCCGCTTTGCAGTTCTGGTTGGTCAATGGGAAGGGCAACCTATCAATATAGTATCAGTCTACATTCCACCAGCCCTTCACGCAGTGACGCTCCCAGCACTTAGTGACTTCTTGCTTACTCTTCCGGGGGGGAAATACTAATTGGGGGAGACTTTAACGCCATGATTGATGGGACCCTAGACCGACACCCCACAAAGATACACACGACTGGTGTCACCCATATGGGGAGTTTTTTGGATGCACTTAGACTCCCCGATGTATGAAGATACCGCCACCCAAAAACATGACAATTCACTTTTTACTCCGGGGTTCATAATAGTCTTTCCAGAATATACCATTTCCTCGCATCAGCAAACAGCCTGAGAAATGTGGCAAATATAGAAATCCGTCCCGGGGGCATATCGGATCACTCTCCAAAATTGTTAACATACGAGTGCCACCACAGGGTGAGGCAGCGTACCTATCCTATATACCCTGGTTACTTACATGTTCCCAAGATCTTGAAAGCAATCACCACAACGGCACAACGCTATTTCCTAGAAAACCTTGCATCGGTTCGCTCTCCAACCATTCTATGGGAAGCCTACAAAACTGTTATTAGAGGGCAGGCAATTGCTTCTATTCCAGGCCATAAACGCGAAAAACAGCAAGAACTGAACACTATAGAATTAGATCTCCATGACGCCGATGACCAATATACACGCAACCCATCTCCAGCCACAGCCCAGCGCCTGCGTCTTAAACAACAGGAGCACATAGAATACCTCAAGGAAGTGACAAGGTCACGAATTAAAGCCACACAACATAAGGTGTACGAGACCGGCGATAAGGTCGGGAAGCTCCTGGCGTGGTTTGACAAAAGGGAGCAGGAGAGGACAGGGGTTGCACAAATCCGAACACAAGATGGCTTAGTAGTAGCTGACCCACAGACCATAGTACACACATTGGCGCACCACTTTCAGCAGGTTTACATGTCATTGTCCACCATGACTATGGAAGAGGCACTAACTTACATACATGATATCAATGTGCCCAAGCTCACGCCAGAAGCAGCTCTCATGCTCGAAGCCAATCTTACGGCTGAGGAGATACAGGTGGCGATCAGATCTATACAATCGGGGAAGGCGTTGGGCCCCAATGGAGTACCCATTGAACTTTATAAAAAGACGGCGGGATAGTAGCCCCATATTTGTTACATATGTACTGTGATAGTCTACAGTCAGGAGAACTTCCATTCAATCAGCGGATGGCTACCATTGTAGCAATCCCAAAACCTGGTAAGCCCCCGAAGAATGTACCTCATACTGCCCCATAACTTTAATCAATGCAGAGGCTAAAATCCTCGCGAAACTCCTTGCGATACGGCTGACCCCGCACCTTACGACCTTGATTCACCCGGATCAGTCAGGATTCCTGCCAGGTAGAAATACGGCTCTTAATTTGAGACGCCTGCATGGAGTGATGGCCACTATACCGTATATACAGGAGCCAGCCGTATACTTTCCTCAGACGCCTGAATGGCATTCGATATGGTCGAATGGCCCTTCCTTTTTGCAGTACTTACTCACCTAGGCTTCGGCTCTAAATTTTGCGCATGGATACGCCTACTATATAGTAAACCAATGGCACATGTTACAGCAAACGGTCATATCTCTAAAGACTTTCCATTGACACGTGGGACACACCGAGGCTGCCCACTATCACCACTATTGTTCGCTCTTGTGCTGGAACCTCTGGCTGCATGGATCAGATGGGAACCGATGATTCGTGGGATTAGGTGGGCAGAAGGGTGGGAAGATCGTATTTCATTGTATGCGGATGATGTTTTGTTATATATGACCTCCCCTAAGCGCTCCATTATGGTGCTCCTAAATATTTGTGTACTCTTTGGCCGGGCATCTGGTTATACCATAAACTGGTCCAAATCAGTCTTATTTGTGTTTCAAGGCCCTCAGCCGCAACTTCATAGAGATTGCCCGCTACAGATTACTGAGGACACATTTAAGTACTTAAGTATTCATATCACGGCTAATTCGGACAAATTCTTCAAAATGAACCTAAGGGGTTAAAAAGGGATGCGATACAATGGGGCGCTTTACCGCTTACACTGCTGGGGAAGGCAGCGTTTTTAAAATGATGGCGCTTCCTCGATTTCTGTACGCTCTGGAAAACACACCATTCCCAGTGCCACCAAGTTACTTCAGGGCGATAGCGGTGGAGGTCTCCAGTCTGTTGTGGGGAAACAAACCGGCGTGCATAGCGCAAAACAAATTAGTTAGGGGGTGATATGACGGCGGAATAGCTCTACTAAACATACAATTGTATTATTGGTCAGCTCAGTTGAAAATCATCAATTAGTGAATTTATGCCCCGCAAACGGACCTCGGGTTCCAAGCAGATAGACATGGGCTGAGAGAAGAGGGAATTATGTCAGCACTTTACAACAGAAAACGGGCCCCTTCATTAATGGGACCTAAAATCCATACAGTCAACATATGGCATGCGGCACACGCTAAATTGTGCTAGCAAGGAGTTATAACCCAACTTACTCTGCTTTGGGATACACGGCGGCTTGGGCATCTCAAGAACAGTAAGGAATTTGCCCAATGGGATGCGATCGGCATCTCCACGGTGGGCGATCTGTGGAATAAAGGGGAGGTGATCACATTTGAGCGTCTGCAAGAACAGTATGACCTAGCACCCTCGCAAATATTCCGATATCTGCAGATCAAACATGCACTGCAAGCAGCTTTACCACCTGGCACCGAGGTCCCTGAAGCCACTCCCCTAGAAGACAGGCTGTTAACTGACTACATGCATAAAAAGGCCTCTTCTTTCACCTACCGAAAGTTAGTTAACAATTTACCTTATCCTACTGCTGCACTCAGGGAAAAACGGACTCGAGATATAGGGGAACTTGATGAGACTGACTGTCAGGATGCACTAGCATCCCCACGTGAGGTGGGAATACCCTCGAAACTCAGATTACTACAACTCAAAATACTACATTGCACCCATTCCAGTGGACTAACCCTCTGCAAAATTGGGGTGATCCAGCACCCATTCTGCCTATGAAGGTGTGGGGAGGAGGGTACATTTTATCACACCATATGGCATATGGCAATGCCCAAAGATTGAGGCATACTGAGTAAAAGTGATGAGGACGATCTCACAAACGGAGGAGGTGTCACTGGTGCCCGAACCCAAGAGGTGTTTGTTGAATATCTGGGAGCCGAATGACCTCACTCACCCAGAGCAGGATTGGGCCACACTGGGGATAATGATTGCAAAGCGTAATATTGCCCAAAAATGGGGTTCAGAAGAGTCACCAACGCTTGCCGCATGGTTCAAAGACATGGACGCTGCTATGGTGGCCGAAAAAGCAGTGTTCGTAAACCGAGGCTGTCCTCGAAAGTGGAATAGGATATGGGGGGCTTGGAATAAATGTAGGGGCTTCATCTGTGAACCACCAAGAATACAAACAGAAGAGGTATCTGATGGGAAGTACAGAGGGACGCTATGAGATTAACATGTGAAATAATACTGTGCCTTTTGTACTGTGGATATTACTGGGGGGAAATGTCGAAGGAAAGTGTAACAATGAACTGCAATGTATGTAAGTGCTTTGAGATTAGATTATGGCCTGATTTAAATTTAAAAACAATTGGGGGAAAAAAACCACTTTCCATAAATATATTACTAAGCATGATGTGGGAGCACACTGACATTTTCAGACAGCACATTTCCCCACTAACATACAGTTTTATTGATAACATTCTATAGTGTACAAACAATAATGTGTGGTTTCAGAAAAATATTTATCATTGTACATCACCAAGTAAAGTGCTCTGATTTGTTTTCATCCTATTAAAATATTTTGGTTCCATCACACAGAATTACAAAAAAGGTGTTTTCCTTACTCCTGAAATACACTGGATAATATTGCACAGTTCATTTACAAGCTTTTTAAATGTAGTGTTAGAAAATAAAACTGAGATCCTACATCCTTCTTTTCACACTCATTTTACAGCACAGTTTACTTTACAAAACCCTGGAACTTTGCAGTCAGAGAAAGAAAGGTAAACACCAATCTCCTGGATAAAATAAGCAGCTAATTGTAAGAAGACATATTATTTTGTTTGGCCTATATAGCGCAAACTTGAACAGAAGGTATCAGGTATCAGAGCGCTTTACATGAGCACCAGTTTCTTTACACAAGGACACATTAATTTTTGTTAGTCATGGGGAGATTAAGTGATTTGCCCAGAATCACAGGATGGTGAGCGTCATTCCCGAGACTCAAACCCAGGTCCCCATATTTGAGATCGACCGCCCTAGCTGTTAAGCCACATCCTCTCCCTCTATCTTTAAACGCAGAGCAAATGTGACAAATATGACACAATAAAAACAAGATTTAAAGGAATCTGAATAGCTCATTCTCTTTCTGAGTGAGCAGAACACCTGCTCTTTGTCAGATTTCTAGAATGGACAGTAGTCCCTAAAAATAGCTTGCCTTGATAAAAAAACTTACAATGACAAGTGGGTGAGTAGATTTCCTAAGGCTAGCTTTGTCATTTGATGTTGTTTTAGTGTATTCTTTTTTATCAAACTTTTTTTTGTCAAACCGTGTATTCTTTTTTAGTGTAGTATGTGTTAGGTAGTTTAAAGTAGTAGGAGGTACTCGTTGTAAAATGCAATATTTATTTGTTGTTTATACTTGTATCTATATATTTAATATTGTTTTCATTTCTTTTTTTTTACTGTGTGGTGTTTTATGATAGGGTTTTAAGTATTTTTTGGGTAGGTTTATATATGTGTTTACTATACATGTTTTCCCAGATGCCAAACTTTGCCCCTTATTATGGGTATGGTCATCCTTGGACCGCTGTACTCACGGTGGCAGTCCGACTGCCACCACCCTGGCGGTTTGACCACCGTATTATGAGTGTGGTGGTGGGACGGCCACCAGATCTCCGCCAATGCTGGGATCAAGGATCCCACTGTGGAGGTGGGCTGCAAAAGGGGCAGAATATGCTGCGAATGCCGGAGCTGAGACCGCCAAGCATGTTACGAGTCACATATTCACTGCCCTTTTCATGGTAGTGACCCCGCCATCAAAAGGGTGGCAGACCCTAACAGGGCCCTCTATGTATCCGGGTGTGTGCGGTGGGGCACCTGCTGTGCCCCCTGGAATTGCACCTTCTTTCCTGCATGGTGTGGTATGAACAACATGATGCATGCCACACCGTGCAGGTGCCTGCTGCAGGCACTTTCACAGTGGCTGTATGCTGTTTAGGCTCTCCTATGAGCCTAACATACCCGCCGCAGTGAGACTGCCGCCGACTGCCTGCCTGTCCTGGACTAAAGTCATAATCACCTCTGACTTGGCGGTTTTCCTGGGACCACTGCAGTGGCGGTCCCAGTGGAAGACCGCTAAACTCATAAAAAGGCCCTTTATTTTTGACCGAGATCACTTTTTTTTCAAAATGCATTTTTTTAATGATGTAAGCATTTTTGTAGGTGCTAGGACTGTTTGTTTCTGTAAACTATTGTAGCTTTTTTCCCGTATATAGTTATTTATTTTTTAATATTTTTTACCATCAAATGCAATTATCAATCTCAAGTTTTGTTGTTTTAAATATTTTTTATTCAGATAGATTGAAATTTTACATTTGCATAAATAATGTTTATAAATCAATACTACAGTTTGCATGTTCGTTTTTTAGGGAAGTGAAATGTTCTTGTTTAGGGCTGTTGTTTTAAGTAGGTTTCTTGCTATCAATGGTGGCTGACATCGATCAGGGGTGGCGGGTGGAGGGAAAGAGGGATTGAAAAAAAACGCACCTCCTCGCCGCATCTCTCCTTGTTGTCCCTCATCGTCACCCCTCTGCTCCGGGCCAGAACAGTAAGCCCCCCGGCTCCCCTAAGCCAATCACAACGCTGTAATACAGCATTTTGATTGGTCTGAGCACCGTGGTTCGTCGCTCAGCCAGGGAATGGGAGCCTCGGCATGTAATTCACCCAGGCTGTAATGCAGCCTGGGTGGAGAACATGTAAAGTGCGCGTGACCGTTTAGCTGACCTGAGACTGCCGACCAAACATTCATGCGCAAGTTACAGAATGCCCACCACTCCTCCCCCTGCTCTGAGAGCAGAACAGCCCCGCCCTGCCAAGCTGCTGCAGCAGTAACAAATAAAATGATAATAGCAGCGATTTATGATTATTCTATTTTTCCTTTATGTCCGCTGCTTTTTTTGTTTGAACTGGGTTAGAGAGTGTTCCTTTCTTAACTCTTTGTAGCTTTGGTCTTTTTTAAGTATTTCTAGGAATTAGTAGATTGTAGGATGGGTTCTTCCAAGTGTTCCTTGGGAGGAATTAGGCCACCCATCTACATAATTATGTGTCTTTGCTTCTTGTGACATGGTGCTGTTATATACATTCCACCATGCAACTGGATATTTGGGTTGCCATCTGTAACTTAATCTGTGCAGGTAACCAACATAAGTACCTTCAAAATTATCAATTTTGGTTAGTAATAGAGGGTTTCAATTAGCATGTTCTAATTGTTAGTTCTTAGCATTTTAATGTTGTGTGTAAATTATTGGTTGGTTGAATATTCTGTACCCAGAATGGAATTCTGTAGGTGCCTCCATTTGCTCTGGTTAAAGTGACAGTCGCACCACTGAAAAACAGCGTGCTGGTAGATTTTAAGTAGGGTCAAAATCCTTGCCTGTTCAAATTGTATGATGATTTTTGTGGGATAGAGTTGTTAGTTCCCTGTTTTATATGTGTTAGCATTTCTTTATAAGTTGCATTTTGTTGTTCATTTATCAGAGAGTACACTAATGAGATGGCTTTATTCTGATTACTGGTAATATATAGTGTAAATTTGACTGAATAGTGGAGAGCATGACTTAAAAGGGCCATCCATCATTCATGTTTCACAATGCATTAAGGTTCATACATTGTTATTGGTGGCATCAATTATAATTCTTTTATCATTGTTGAGGTTGTCATATAACAAAAAGGTGTCTTTTTATGTGTGGTCAGTAAGTGTTAGGCTATATTTGTTTCTACATATTTTAGCTGCTTGGTGCTTCCCTGGATGATCTACGTATTTTGGCAATAAATCTTTTTAGGTTTGGTGTGCAAGGGAGTTGGCCTATTATCCTTTTCAGGAATGATTGGTATATTATTTTTAATATAACTCCTGTTCATTCTTGTGAGCTCCTACTGGTCTCTTTCAGCTCCTGTAAAATATTTCTGACTTCTCATTCACTAGTATTAGGGGGATGATTATGTAAATAACAGATCCCCTTTTTTAATTTGATGTATTTTGTTCCTTCTCACGCATCATCTGTGGGTTTTAGAGTATAGGAAATATATTTTTAAAAATACATTTTTATATTTATTTTAATACTTTAACATTGAAGCTGCACATTTTAATTTATGTTATGGATGTTGTCTTTACTTCATTGTAGTTGTAAATTATTATTATAATTTTTTTTTCCTCATTCGCCTCCAACCACAGCTAACATGAAATCCATAGGATGCCGCTATTACTCCAGAAGGAGAGGTAGGCCCAACAATTCGATCTTGCCCCTCAGCACTCCCAACAACATACCCACTTCATCCTAGTTGCTGCCCTCCCATTGTTGCAGAGGAGGGTGGTTGTGCTCTCTTCAGGGCTAAACCGGGGGTTAGTGTCACTGGTCATCACAAACTTAGACACTGCCTGAGAACTTCCTTAAGACTTAATCATAGGATACAAACAAACAAAAAAAAGGGGCACACAATCAGACTGCTGTCCAATTTAATAGTTTTTTCCAGATGATCTTTTTCTTTTAATTTTCAAACCAAATCAAATCCATTTTAGAGGTTTTATATAAAGAAGACAACCACTCCAAATTTGTGGGAGATATTACTTCAGCCCATCTCTTACAAATTTCACGTCTGGCCAAAAGCATTGCAAAGAATAAGAAGTCTCTATCCGGCCAATGATATCCCTCCAGATGCCAAAAATAATAGTTTAAAGGGAGATATGTATCGTATACCCCAGAATTGATGTTAGAGAAACTTCAATTTTGCTCCAAAATTCCTCCAATGAAGGACAAGCCCAGAACATGTGTGTATCCGGAGCGCTTTCCAGGTTGCATTTTTTACACTTGGCCGAGGGGCCTTTGGACATTTTAGAGAGCCTTGCCGGGGAAAAGTAAGCCCTAAATGTGTTGTGAAATAGTGGTTTCTCCTCAACCACGCTGGCATTACGGTTGAGAAAAGGGTGTTGTATGAAGACAGCCAAAGGGACTCCCAAACAATATCCGGAATAGCCTCCCCGCATAATTGCTCGGCCAGCTTAAATTCACCATCAATAGCCTCTTCAATAGCCCAATAGTAAAAGGATATTTCTTTCTTCCCTACTGGTTTGTTAACTAGATGGTCTGCCAGGGGGTTCCCTTGCCCTAATGGAATCTTCAAATTCTGAGACCAGCTCAATAGCTGCAGGTATTTAAACCTTGACTGACCGCCCGCCAGCTTATCATTTAGAGTTGCCAATGGCAGTAGCGATCCACCAACCGCAAGGTCCCCCCATACTACTACTCCGGATGTTTTTAACGGGGCTGCCAGCTGATCTTTTAAGCAGCTAGGGGTCCCCGGGCTGTCCCACATAGGAGCAGGCCTCGAATGATATTCAAGGCCTATTAATTGTTTTATCTTTGCCCAATTTTGGGCCATACCACTTAGGACCTTCAGTCTGACCTTCTTAAAAAAAATGTTGTCCCCATATTTAAACATAAAACCTTCTTGTGGAAGCCACAGTTGTTCTAACATGGCCAGGAACATTTTACCTCTACCTGATGAATCGGGGTTTTTTAGCAGCATTCTAGAATATGACAGCTGGAAGGCCCATGCATAGTATTGAATATCCGGAAGAGCCAGACCACCTTCCTCCGTCTCAGCTTCTTCCATGATATTCTCACAGCTTTGGATGCCCAAACAAAAGACTTATTGGATTTCTGAATTTTATCGATTAATGCTTTCTCAAATTTCAAAGGGATGGTATTAAACAGAAACATGATTTTCGGCAAGATAGACATCTATTTAAGATTTACTCTCCCCAATATAGACAGAGGTAGATGTTGCCAAATTTTCATAAGGGCTTGAGATTCCTTCAAAATTTTGTTGAAATTAATTTTCGGTATTTGATCTATCTCTGGAACAATCCTTATTCCTAAGTAACGTAGCTCTTTCTTGGTTTGGTATCGGGACACTGGCAAGTTCCAAGTCATTATCTCAATTTTATCTTCATTAACCTCATACCCAGAGACCCGGCCAAAATCCGTAGCAAGTTAAATCGCCCTAGGGAAAGAAGAATCCAGATCTGATGCCAAAATAAGGATGTCATCGGCATACAGAGCTACCTTCCTCTCCCATAAACCGCTCTTAAATGATGTAATAGCTGGCTCCTCTCTAAGTAGCTGAGCAAACAGCTCTATATAGAGGTCGAAAAGAAGGGGGAGAGGGGGCAGCCCCGTCTCGTGCCCCATTCAATTTTAAATGGTCTGGTGGTTTTACCATTTAGCTCCAGTCTGGCAGATGGTTCGCTATAGATAAGGCAGATAGTGTGACAACATTTTGGCCCAAATTTTAACTTTTCCAAAACTGCCCCCAAAAACTTTCAATCCACCCTATCAAAAGCTTTGGTTGCATCCAAAGTCATTGCTGCTAGGGGTAGAGAAAAGGTGGATGCAAAATCTATTGCGTCAATGAAATTCTGTGTAATATCAAAGAGATTTTGCCCCTTGATGAATCCCTTCTGGTCAGAATGGAGCACTTCCCCTGCTATGTTCCCTAGTCTATCCGCCAAGATTTTTGAAAAGATTTTGTAGTCAGAATTTAGGAAGGATATCGGCCTATATGAGCTGCAGTTTATAGAAGGTTTACCTGGTTTAAGGATTAGGATGACATTTGCTTCCCTCCAGGTAGCCGGAGGTTGGGATCCTTCTAACAGGATTTTATTGAAAACCTCAGCCAAAACTGGGGTAACTACCTCGGTCAAATCCTTGTATAGTTCCGCAGGAAGGCCATCCGGCCCTGCAGCCTTGCCCTTCCTACTCTCCAGAAGAACCTTCCGTACCTCTTGATGTGAAATTCCAGCCTCCATACTTTCCTGATGGGTTACACTCAGTGCAGGTAGCTCGATAGAATTTAGCCAGCCTTGAACAGATTTTAAATCCGAGTCACTTTCATCTTTATATAACCCTTCGAAGTAAGCGTGAAATATCTCTCCCATCTCCTCCTCTTTAATTGTTAGTAACTTGGAGCCTTCATCTTCTATTTCTTTAATATGATTCTTGACGCTGTCAGTTCTGGTTTTCCAGGCTAACAACCTTCCCGCCCCCTCTCCGTATTCGAAGTGGGCAAGCTTACTCACCTCCCACCTATTGGAAATTCTCGGTTGAATTGTATTTTCCAACCGAACCTTTAAGGCCTCTAGTTCAGCCATTAATGTCTCTTGGAGGTCTTGTTCCTGCTCAGATACCAGGTTGATTTTTTCCTCCAATAGCTTCATTTGGGACTCCACAGAAGTGATCTCTTGCCTGTATTGTCTATTTTTATAGACTGTTTTTTTGTGATCAGGCCTCTCAGAAAGGATTTTAATGCGTCCCATACCACCATTATGTCTGATGAGCCTACATTGATATCTAAAAAAGATTTCACCTCTTGGATCAGAAAACCCGTGACTGCCGTGTCTAGGAGGAGTGTAGGTCAAACGTCCATACCCCTGGTTGTTGGCTACCGGCTAGATTTAAGTCAATCCAGACAGCCGCATGGTCTGACAAGTAAGGGGTTAAATAGTCGATATTCTGTGTGTGGTCCCTTAAATCATTGCTAATCAGGATGTAATCTATTCGTGACTTATGTTTGTATTTTTTGGTGTAGAAAGATGGGGAACATCCTTTACAACAAAACTCTAACAACGCGGTACCATTACAACGCAGGTTACAATGACTTTCGCTGGAGGGCGCTCTAGGATAGGGAATAGTTTAATTTACTATCCAACACCTTCCCTACTATCCACGGGCACTGGAGTTGAAATAGTAAATTAAACTATTCACTATCCAGCGCCCCCCAACGCAAGTCGTTGTAACAACTTGCGTTGTAAAACCTGCGTTGTAACGGTACGCGTGGTAATACCACGCATGGTACCGTCATACATCCAGAAAGATACCCCCAGCTGTGATCCTGATCTCTCTCTCCATATGTCACTAAGATCATATTGCTTCATCATTATTTTTTAAAATGCTCTTGATTTTGAGTGGATTATTGCCCTGCTGTTAGTTGATTTATCCAATTTTGGATTCAGAGCAATATTAAAATCCCCTGATAAAACAGTTGAATCCGGAAACTCCAAGAGATTCAAAAAAATGTTTTTTAGCGTTGATGGATCGTCCTGATTGGGACCGTAATACCCAACAATTGTCAGGGGGACGTTTTCTGCCAGAATCTTCACTATCACCCACCTACCACTCGAGTCAGTTCTAACTTCTTATAGAGACGCATTGGCTTGTGTTTTTATTTAGCCACATCCCTGATGTTAGCTGTCTGGTCTGAACAGACATAATGTTCCACCCACCCAAGCTTCCCACAAATATCATCCATTTCCTTTTTTACCAGGTGGGTTTCTTAAAGGATAATTATCTGTGCTGGTGAGTCTTTTAAATATTGTAGGATTCTTTCTCTCCTACTTTTGACTCGTAGACCATTAATGTTCCAAGATAGACAGTGTAGAGTTTTCATGGCAGATATATAATGGGACTAAAACCCTAAGACATACTCAAACATATCCTGTTCCAACACCAAACCAAAAGTGAACCAAAATGAACTTTATCTGGATTGTGAGGCGAATGTTTTTTTTGATTTTTGATCACACAACCCATCCCACCTCGCTCCCTGCAGAACCCCCCCCCCCTTATTTCCCTGGAAAAAAACTGGTTCTGCCTGCTATACTCAAACTGCTCCGTAATTCAGTTGCAATCTCTACAATTTAGCTTTCTCATTTATTAGTTTCTCGTTTGCTCTTCTGCAAGCTACTACCAATGATTGTGAATCAAAGTGCAATACTAGATGACTACTAAGAGAAACATACTCTATAGGGTGCATAAAGAGCTAGAGAAAAATTAAGGTTTTAGGATTTTAAGTTCCCTAGCAATTCATCCGCTTTTTGCAGTGTTTTAATAAAATGCATTTTATTATTTAACATGATTTTCAATTGTGCAGGGAACTTTACCTGCACTGTTGCCCCCAGCTTCCTAAAATCGTCCAAGCTCCCACTGTCTGTCTAGGGTCGTGCGAGAGAGGTCAGATCTAATTTCGAATGAAAAAGAAGAGTCTCTTGACTTCAAAGATTTCAGCTTGAGAGCCTTTCTTAAAATTTCCTCTTTAATGAAAAATGTCAGAAAATTAACTAGGATCTTCCTGGGTTTTGTTCTGTTCGGCTGTCTTCTAAACGGATCTCGATGGATTCTCTGAATATCTCTTTTTAGATCCTCTTCCGTGGCGTCAATCAGTATTGCGTCCTTAATGAGGGAGATAACATAATATTTAAGGTCACCCCCTTCTCTTCCTTCTGGTATATTTAAGAGTCAAAGGTTATTGCGACTAGAATTATTTTCCAATATTTCCATTCTTTCATGAACGACTTAAAAACTTTTTTTTTATTTTATTAACTTTATTTAGCAGAGTTTCATAGTTGAAAAGACAAAGAAAGAAAACAAAAAAGGAAGAAAGGCAGAGCACAGAGTTCAGGTGAAGCACATAAAGAAGTACATGTTAACTTATGGAATTCAATACAGTCCACAGGGCACAGCATATCGGCACAGTTTAGTCGCAGCATATCGGATAATATCTAAGACATAATCAGAACCAAAGAGAAAAGAATAAATACCTCCCAGCCCTCCCCCCGTCCACCTCGCACTGCCCTCCCCTCCGGGTGTTTTTTGTTGTTCCCTTTCCCATTATGTAGTGCATACATAAATGTGGTAGATGTATAGCGCCCCAATCACCCCACTCCTGTTGGTTCCAGACCTTGTTCCTGCTGCGTAGAAGGGGCTGGCTGCTGTAAAGCAAGAAAGTCTCAAAATGGCCCCCAGATATCTTTGGGTCTAGAAGGTGCTTGGATAGTACTAGCATACATATCGCTCTTTGTGGAGCAGGACGCCAGGCTGCACAGCCATCCCTTTGTGGTAGGCACTTTTTTGCCGCCCCAGCACATCGCACCCTCCCTCTTAGCTAGAAGTAGAGAGAGGGCAGTGAATCTGCGAACTTTCAGAGGAATTTGTGTCACGTAGCCCAGTAATGCAATCTCAGGTAAAGGGTCTATCGGGATGTGAATGATTTTGCTCAGGAGCCTATGGACATCTATCCAGAACTCATGGATCCGTGGGCAGTTCCAGGCTAGGTGAGAGAAGTCCGCCTGTGGGGCCTGGCATCGTTGGCAGGAGTGTGGTCTGGAGGGGTCTATCCTGTGTGCGCGAGCAGGTGTAGCATAGAGTCTACGCAGGAATTTAAAGTGCAGTAACTTGTGCTTGCTGTTCAAAGACACTGTTTTTGTGATCCTGCAACAGTCCAGCCATTGCTCGTCTGTGATGGGTCCGCCCAGGTCTGCCTCCCAGGCAGAGCGTGTCCTAGTGTCGTCCACTGGAATTGCTTCAGAGCAAGCCCTATACAATTGCGATATTAGATGTAATCCCTTGTTATTGTCAATAACTAGTGTAAGTGGGGGGAACGAGGGGGGTTCCAAGGGGTACTCCGAGAATGTGTGTCGCACTGCTGCACGCAATCTAGCTAACACAAATTTGTCCATAAACGTGGCATCAGCAAACGTGGATGCGTTCTCCATATCAAAAATATGGCCATTTGGGAAGAGATCTCCCATTTTATGAATGTTATACTTCTTGCACGTTTTTTGCACTAGTGTCTCGTTGGTTATAGGCAATAAGTGGGGATTTGGTAGGGGAATGGAGGAGGAGTATAGCGAACGTGTGTCGGTTAGCCGTGTCAGCTTAAGCCATGCCCAACTGGTGGTGTATACCGGCTGTATATCTCTTGGATCCTTAGGGATGCCGGTGGGTAAAATGGAGGCGAGCTTTGTAGGGAGGACAAAGTCAGCCTCAGGCCGGAAATAAGTGATCCTAGCGTCAGGATGGTACCATGCGTATGCGAAGCTACATTGTGCAATCAGATAATATAACTGTAAATCGGGAACACCAAATCCACCCCGGTCATATGGGAATGTCATTACCTGCCATTTTAACCTGGGCATCTGTTTCCCCAAACTAGTTTAAGTAACAAGGATCTCAGGGCCTGGAAGAACTTATTAGTGAGAGGTATTGGTATGTTGTGAAATAAATACAAAAATTTGGGCAGGACTATCATTTTTATCAGGGCTATACGCCCTGCTATGGATAGTGGGAGTTTGAGCCAGGTGTCAATTCGGGTCTCTAATTGTGATATTGCCACCCCGTAGTTGCGGCGCATTATCTGATCGGGGTCATGATGGATATGGATCCCTAAGTACTTCACCAAGTCCGCACACTAAGCTAATGGGAATTCTGAGGTGCAGCGGGGCGTTCCCATTGTGAGAGGAAAGATAAGTGACTTTTGCCAGTTGAATTTGAGGCCAGAGAAGATGCCTAACCTGAGGATCTCTGAGTAGGGGGTCAAGGTTCGTTTGTGGGTCATGGACTTATAGAATTGTGTCATCCGCGTATAGGGAGACCAACAATGGGCCCGTTCTAAATACTAGGTCTCTATGTAGGTGCTTCTCCTGGAAGTGTCTGATCAAGGGGTCCATTGCCAAGATGAACAATAAAGGGGACAGGGGGCAACCCTGACATGTGCCGCGCCATTAAGACCGAGTCTAGCCGTGGGGTGGGTATATAATAAGGACGTGGTGTCCATGAAGTCCTGGGGCATTCCCATGCGTCGCATTACGGAGAGGAAGAAGGGCCATTCTAGGGAATCAACGACGTAAAAACGTAAACTCTCTTTTACTTGATATTTAAAACTCTAAAACTTACTTGATATGTGCCGGGAGTCGGGCTTGGATCTCCCGCGTTGCTTTAGTGCAGCGTTCGAGATGGGGCGGGGCCGGGAGTTTGCTGCCCGCGGTTTGTTGCGAGGCGGTCTCGGTCTCGGTCAGAGTGGATCCGGGAGGACAGACGGCAGAGCCAGCACTGGATGTGAGGAGAGTGCCTGTGCAGCCGCGCTCGAGGGGGAAGTGGAGACGCCTGCTGCTGGGGGAGAGGCGGCAGCATCAGTGACAGCGGCGGCAGAAACAAGAACCGTCGAGGCCGCATCTCCAGACTCCGCAACGGCAGGGGCGGAATCCAGTGGTGAGGTACTAGGGCCTCGGGGGCCCTTAGTCTTGGTAAGCCTTCGTTACCATATTTGCTGCGTAATCTAAATCGGAAGGGGGACAGCAAGTCAGACTCAGTTGCCCCTGGCCCTACCAGTTCTGAGAGTTCTTCTCAGATTCTTTCTCCTCCTCAAAGCCCCCAGGTAACTGGAAAAAAAGATAGTAAGGAGTGCGAGAGAGGGATCGTATTGGCTAAATCACTGGGCAGCAAGGGTGCAATGAGAGGGAGGAAAGCTGGGAGAAGGGGGACAGGTAAAAACTCCAACCTGCATGTACAGCTATCTCAGCAGAATAATGAGGACGATGGTATCCTCAAGAAAACAGCTGTAAATAAAGTTAACCCCCCCTTAGAATCTGAAGAAGTTAATGAAGATTGTCCCCCAATCCGAGAATATATAAAGAAGGGCACCAAAAAACACGAGAAAAAAGGTAACCCAGTAGTTCCAAAAGTCCGAATTACTCCCTCATTGAGATCCTATTTTAAGGTTCTCCCACAGGTGCTGGAAGTTGGAAGGCAGGGAGAGAAGCAGAGGGTGCTGAGGGTACATTTGGAGTCTTCCAGTTTAACAAAATTGTCTGCACCTTCTACTATGGAGTTAAGTCTCCCCCTAGCCCCTTCAGTATCTACTCTTGCTCCCGCTCAGCTTAATCCTATTCCAGACCCCCCTTTGGTGGTGGATTCCCCATCGGGGGTGTCCGCGGATCCATCTGGGCCTGACTTACAGATGAGTGAGTTGCAAGTCAACCAAGGGGTTTTGGTGGATAATCATACAACTACATTGGTTAACATTGCAGATAACCAATTAGCCTTCGCTAATATGGAGATGGTAGTAAAAAAGAGCGGGGTGTTGGGCAAAGGAGGTGAAAAAAGTCTTGAGGTCTGCGGAGACACGTTGGGTCCAGTGGTACCTTTGGGCAATGCTGGTCCATCGGGGACCTCCTGGGAAACCCTCTTCACCTCAATGGCCATGGATATCAAAAAGGGTTTTGCGGTCTCAGAGGTAAATCAGGGGGAAATCCGAGTGTTTTGTGAATCACTGGAAGAGAAGCTTGACAATCTAAGCTCAAGAACGACTGTGCTGGAGAGTGAGGTTGGATCCATTAAAGACGGTTTGGGCAAAGTCAGATCGGACATCTCTGCACTCAAAAGAGGAGAGATAGTTGTAAATTATTGCTTTCCTGGTCTGTTTGGAGTTGTTTTTGGTACAGTTTTTGTTTGTTTCAGTCTGTTCACAGGAAAAGATGTTCTTGTTGTACTAGCTTATTATATAATTTAAGTTAGTTAGGAGTTTGTTTCCTTTACCTTTTTTTTTTAAATATGCTAAAGCTTTGTTTCTACTTTAATTTTAGTTTCATGCTTTAGTTACAATATTTTCTTTTGAGGTAGTCTTTTTGTATTTCGAGTAATTTGGTGTCCCAGACATTATTTTATTTTCCTTTTAGCATTTTTTCCTTCTTGTAGAGGGTGAAAGTTTATTTTGGATGAACTAAATACGTAACGTAGTTTTAAATATTTTTTTAACATTGTTGTAATTTATAAATATTTTTTATATCTGTCCTTCATTGTCAATCTTACTTTATTTGAGGTATTTAGTGGTTCTTTGAAGTATTGAGTTATTTTGTTGAAGAGTTGCAATCCAGCAGAGTGATGCTGTCCTCCTGTAATTATTCTTCAGAAAACATTTTGTCTGCTTTTTGTGTTTTTTCCTACTGTTTTTTAATTTGAAAATCATTCTTATTTGTCAACTGTTTCAAGTTTATTTTCCTAGGTTGGTTAGAGAATAGTTTGATTTTTTTTACATCAATTATGTATGGCAAATGCTAATTTATGTTTAAATATAACAGCACAGTGAAAAGTACTTGTTTTGTTGCATATTAATTTTATTTTTTGTTTTCAATAATTTTGTATTTTAGCTATCTTTTCCAACAATATTTTTGTCATCAATATTTGTGTCTTTACTGTTGAAATGTTGGGTCATGATAATGAGCTTTTCAATATTTTGGGTGATATTTCTGTATGTCAATATTATTTTTCTCAGTACTGTGTCATACAGCCGTCCAAAAAGCAAGCAATGCAGCTTCCTGATTCAAGTGTTTTATCCTTCACCCTCCCTACCATTGTCATGCACACCGCAGGGAAAACAAAGTTCCACTTTTTTAACAATCTAGAAAACCTTAAAGCCATTCCTCCTCCATTTCCAAGGCTATCCTGACACCCATGTACACTGCGAAAACCCAGGCCCCTCGGCTGTCTCCATCCTTGTATGGATGAAGCCTCAATGGTCATGTGTTGTTGTTTCAATTTGTCCCGACACCCAGTGATTCCTCATCTTTTACTTTATTCACTCATCTGTCAATATGACTTGTAGTACCCATTCCTAGGTCTTTAACATCATTCAATATACACAGCCTTAGTCAGAGACTCTTCGAAGATCTTATAACGCGGAGCATTCTATTCGGCATGATCGGTTAATGTGAATCCAAAGTCTATGTTGAAATGGATTGGTGTCAGTACAACGCGGATTTTTACATCGCATTCCGTTACAACGGAATTTTTACAACGCAGGATCCATTACATCGGATGCCATTACAACGCATGGCATTACATCGTAAGTATAGGTAAGTATACCTTTTTTAAAAAAATGTTATTAAGTTAATTTAATTAATTGAAATTAATTAATTTAATTAAAATACATTTTAAAATAGCCATTAATTTTTTTTAATAAAATAATATCTATTTAATAAATGTAATTTTAATAAAAAAAGGAAATAATTTAATTTAATTAAAATAATGAAATTAATTTAATGTACATATTTTTAAAATTGAAATTAAATTAATTGAAATAATTTATTTAATTTAATTAATTTAATTTAAAAATGTAATTAATGTAATAAAATTAATTTAATTTATTAAATATATTTTAATTAATTTAAAAATTGTAAATATAATTTAATTATCCCAAAACACAAACCTACCCCTGAACCCTACAATACCCCTGTACCCCAAAACCCAAACCCTGCCCTAAAACCTAAAAAGACCCCTGTACCCCAAAACCCAAACCCTGCCCTAAAACCTAAAAAGACCCCTGTACCCCAAAACCCAAACCCTGCCCTAAAACCTAAAAACACCCCTGTACCCCAAAACCCAAACCCTGCCCTAAAAGCTAAAAACACCCCTGTACCCCAAAACCCAAACCCTGCCCTAAAAGCTAAAAACACCCCTGTACCCCAAAACCCAAACCCTGCCCTAAAAGCTAAAAACACCCCTGTACCCCAAAACCCAAACCCTGCCCTAAAACCTAAAAACACCCCTGTACCCCAAAACCCAAACCCTGCCCTAAAACCTAAAAACACCCCTGTACCCCAAAACCCAAACCCTGCCCTAAAACCTAAAAACACCCCTGTACCCCAAAACCCAAACCCTACCCTAAAACCTAAAAACACCCCTGTACCCCAAAACCCAAACCCTACCCTAAAACCTAAAAACACCCCTGTACCCCAAAACCCAAACCCTGCCCTAAAACCTAAAAACACCCCTGTACCCCAAAACCCAAACCCTGCCCTAAAACCTAAAAACACCCCTGTACCCCAAAACCCAAACCCTACCCTAAAACCTAAAAACACCCCTGTACCCCAAAACCCAAACCCTGCCCTAAAACCTAAAAACACCCCTGTACCCCAAAACCCAAACCCTACCCTAAAACCTAAAAACACCCCTGTACCCCAAATCCCAAACCCTGCCCTAAAACCTAAAAACACCCCTGTACCCCAAAACCCAAACCCTGCCCTAAAACCTAAAAACACCCCTGTACCCCAAAACACAAACCCTGCCCTAAAACATAAAAATACCCAAACACCCCAAAACATATACCTCAGTACCCCAAAACATATACTCCTATACTCATACTTATTTGAAAAAATTCTTAAATTAATATATTTAATTTATAATATTTAAAAACATAAATAAATATTTTTATTTATAATTAATAATAATTAAATCAATTATATAATATTAAATAAAATAAAAAAAAATTATATACTTACCAATACTTACGATGTAATGGTATGCGTTGTAATACCATCTGCTATGTAATGCCATGCGTTGTAATGGCATCCGATGTAATGGATCCTGCGTTGTAATAGCTGCGTTGTAACAGCATTACGACGTAAAAGTTGCGTTGTAAGTGTTACATACCGTTGAAATCGAGTATTCTGTGGCTATTCATTATTTCAATGGCAAACAGTTTACTATTCATATTGTTGCTTAGAGGCTAACTTTCCTGTGCATGATATGTGTTGTACATATGGGGATTGCCTTCCTGTGCATATTGTGCATTTGCAGAGATGCACTTAACAACTTTTTGCAAAATGCTGTTAACGATACATTTTCATTTCTGTATGATCACACTTTGTGTTGGGCCTCCCTGTGGCACACTTTCCATATTTGCCAAAATAGGGAGCACTAGAAGCTGCCAGATTTATGGTATGAAGCACTGTATAGGTGACTGGAAATTTACATGGAGGGTTTCTAGTTGATGTGGTCAGATGCATCCTAAGCTAAACACCTCTAGAAGTAGCAGAGCCAAGTACCCAACAAGTGATGTGTTGTGCCCATTCTGACAGAGTAATACAACTAGAGTACTTGAGAAACTCATTGGCTGGTAGATATCCCCTCCTTCATGCCCTCCTCTCACATCTAGTCCTCTGAGATGGTCCTAGGGCAGTTGAAAGTGAAATAAAAGCAACCAAGGTGACATTTGTTTTGGTCTTCGTGACATGAGTTACTATGTCAGATGGTTTATGTGAATAGGTGTCTGTATAAATGGGTGCGTGTTTATGTGTCGATATGTGTGAGTAGGTGGTGGTAGAAGTGTCCGTGTGAGTTTGCATAGTTCGTGGCACACTTATGTCATTTTTTCCATTGGGTGACAGATATCTGGTGAGTGTCTGTGTGCAGGCATGTGTGCATGCACAATACAATAGGGTAACCAATTGGTTTTGTCAACTCTTGTTTAAATATGTTGATAATATTATCCAACATATTGATACTCAAACTATCAACCTCAGAATGATAAAAGACTGGGTTAGTCCTGTCAGGGGTTCGAATAATGACCCGCATGTCACATCAGTCTTGTGTTGGGCCATGAAATACATATTTTCAGACATGGAAAAAAAGCTTGAGACTAGATGCATTAATGGAAATGACCTGTTGATATATAGGTTGAAAGAGTATAGATGCCTGACAAACACTCTCTCTCCTTGAATATGTTGTCACTGATCCTGCCTCGATAGCTGGTCATGGCGGGAAGCGAATAGGCCCTGTCATTACCGGGCCCAACTTTGCTGTCCGGCTTACCGATACTATCCCTGCTGTCGCCCGGGAGGCTGTGTTGCGATGCTTAGATGCCCCTCCCCCACAGCTCTCCGACACTAGGATGAGGTGTAGGGTATTGCACGCCATGGAATGTGTTGCAAGTGCATGGGAGGCCTTGGGACTCATGCGCCTCTCGGCCTTGGCCGATCTCAATATTGGTTGAGGCCTCCTGGGGCTCTGCTGTACACCACCGCCGCCATGGGCGCAGCTACCCCCACCACAAGAAACTCTCCTTTGACCAAACCAGAGGCGTGCGGCAGCAACACTCCCTGTCTGACACGGAGGAGATCTTATCCAAGGGCCCCGCGACAGAGGTGACTGATGGTACTACTGCCATTATGGCCTACTGTGCACCTGTTTTATATCAATCAATGCTCGCTTTGACACACTCAATAGTCGACTAGATCGTGTGGGGAAGCGCATTGATCACTACACTACCCGGCTTGATGGAGGATCATGCCACTAACGTTGTGAAGTATGAGCATCTAAAGAAAGTCGAAAGACTCCTTAAGCAGACAGTGGCCAAGAACGGGGACCTGGATGTGCGCTCACACTGCAACAACCTTGGGAGTGGCCAAGTCTACTAAAATGGGTCATTCCAACGTCTTTGCTACTTACTGAACTCTTCGCCAGGCACAAATTTACTTACAAATGTGTTGAGGAACACGTGCATGGATCCCTAGGTCCGAGGTCCCCTCTGGGTGCTCTGTCTTGACCGATTATAGCTTGTTTAATAAATTACAGAGACAAGGATATGGTGTTGCAGCTAGCTTGGGAGCATTGCCCACTCCAATATCAGGGCTCTACTTTGTCCATGTACAGTACAATAGGCGAGGTGGAAATTTGCTGATGTAAAGAACACTCTGCGGAAACAGGGTCTCAAGTATAGTATGATATATCCGGTCCGTTTGCAAGTTGACATCAATGGGCGACACCCAATCTTCGCTACACCTACCAATGCCCTCTTGTTCAGTAAGCGCTGTGGCAAGGAGGGTGGTTCACCCTGGCGTGCCACCCCTAACCACTCTCCCAGCACTGAGGCGACAGACGCTGCCGATATCCTCCTGCCTAACAATGATTTCTACGGATCCGATATATCTCTGCGATACTGGTACGCTTTCTAAATTGGACCCCCTATGCCCCAGGCTACCCGTATGCTGCTAGACATTTGTGCCCATATTCCTAAACATGCCCGACATTCACTAAAATACATTAATATGTCACCTTGGGGTACAGGCTATTGGGTGTTGCCACGCAACAGAGGTGTACACCGTAATGTCTGCTAATGTTTTGTTTTTCTTCTTGTTTGGGGTTTGCCAGGTGTTTCTTGCTCTAGTGTGGGTGGGGGATGGGATGTTTACACGGGGTTCGCAATTGTTTCATTGTTCCTATTTTGAGTTGTCACACCAAGTCACATTTACTACACCTTCTGCACACATTGCTCATTCCCTTTTTTCTGTACGGGGACACAATATAAGGGTGCGCAGGGGCTGGATCTCACATGTTTGACTTGAAATACTCGGGGTCCCAACAACCCCAGGAAGGGTAAGCGGGTACTTTTCTACTTGTCTAGATACAATGTTAAACTGGCCTTCCTTCAGGAAGGAAATGCACCTCTCGTCCAGAACCGAAAGCACCTTTTCCAATATGTGGGGAAAACATTGCTACTTTGCATACGATAGTTCAAACTCCCGGGGGTTGCAGCTTAATTCATAGGAGCGTCCCTTACACCTGCCATAGCAGCATTATAGACAGGGATGGGAGATATGCCATTTTGACTTGTACGCTAGCAGCTAAAACAGTTCTACTGATTAACGTCTATGCACCCAACGTAGACTCCCCTGAGTTTTTTCAGGATCTATCTGTGGCAATGGGTCGAGCCGACGCAGATATTGTCTTGATGGGAGGTGATCTTAACATAGCGCGTAACCCAGTCATAGATTCTTCTGGGTCATATTGTGACTACAGAACATCATAGAATTTTACCAGCTGACTAATTCATGGGTTGCCCCCACACTAAGAACACGGACTGCACATTCTATTGCACCCCCCATACAATATGGATCTGTATAGATTATTGGCTCATCTCGGGGGGGGGGGGGATCATGTGGATGACTGACATACCGCATCTACTCCACACCCTCCCTTACCATGCCCCTGTTAGCTGCTATTAAAAATCCCAGACTCTGCAGAGTCGAGCGGACAAAGACACTTTCCTGAAAATGCATTACATGATGTTGTCTTTCAGGCCGAGCTGCGGGATGCCATCAGTGAATATTTCGTACTAAATACTGGTTATTTCTCCACAGATGCTGTCCTCAATCCCATTCAAGTCAGCGGACAAACACAATTCTCACTATTTCAGTTTTCAAATCTCCTCTTTCATCTTTACAAATGTTGGTAAGTGTTATAATCAGAGGTCAAAGTGGGCGGGATCACAGGGGTATTACATGCCTGTGCTTTTTAGGTCAAGCCTAGAGCAGTACGCATGCGCTGCTAGGCTCGACTTTATGTAAGGGCTTCAAATATCTGACCACATGCTAGTGCGTGTGTTTTTGTTTTGTTCACAAGCTATTGGCCTTTGCGTGCATCTTTCTAAGAAAGACAGCACACAATTGAGCAAAGGCGGGGGAATGTCCCGCCTTTGCTCCGCCCACGGCCTAATGCTTGCGGTTACCAGCACGGGTGCCATCTGTTTTGAATTATCGTGCCCAGACTCGTGCGCGATAATTCAAAACAGATGGCTCGCTGTAGCGCGCACGCGCGCACCACTCGTTTTTCCTTTTTGTCATTATTGTGGTTTAATTTGGTAAGGTTTTTGATGTGGCATGGACAGGAGTCTTTAGCGTTATATTCTTTGCTCTGGTTGCCCCCCCCGTCCCGAAAGCGTCCCTGTTACAAACAGGACTGCAGTATGAGATTATTAAAACGCGGTTGTCGAGAATAAACAGAAACTGCAATGCCGTGGGTCTTTGGTGTCAGTGCCACTGATGTGTCACCCCTTCATAGGTGGTTTGTTACAGTCCTTGTGACGTGATCACACAGGCCCTCTTTACTGCATGCCTCTGCATGCGTTTTTAGGTAAGTGTGCATCAGTGACTCGTGCATGCTTTACTCACGATAGACTCACGTAGCTCCATTGTCTCCGCAGTGAATACATGCGGTATTACACTGTCTGCAGGCCACTGGCTTTCCTTTTGGTACTTTGATTAAAGGTGGAACTGTGGCATGCGAGCATGCGTGCTTGTGCAACTGAGGCGGTTATGACGTGCAGTATATATGTGATTCTGTTGGTGAGTGTGGGCAAGCTCTTGAGTCCTCCCTAACACACCAATGATAACACACGGCTCGGTCCCTCTGACCTTTATGCATGTCCTGCACCCTTCTCTTTCTTCATATACAACAGGTATAAACACGCATCTTCACCCCAAACCTTAGCACAAGGGAATAAATCTGCACCTCCAGTGACAGAAATCCTCGTAAAATAAGCCTCTGCAGGTAGCCCGTTGGTTTCCTCTCTAAAATAGTTGTACTATTGCACACGCGGGCACATAAGCACAGCACACTGAACCAGACACGCTCACTGGTACACACACCCTAGAGTAGTCCTGCAGTGTGGCTCGCACATACATGCGTGCAAAGAAACACAAACATACACTGGCAGGTATGAACATAGGCAAGCACGCACAAACACACACAGGCGCAGAGAAAAACGCAAACATCCAGAAACACACACACGCATAATAACAAACAACTGCCTAGCAGGCTCACATTGCTTTCCATTCCTATAAACTTGGTGACACAGAATATCTGAAAAGGGCCTTATATCAGACCCCCACGAACAGATAACAAAGAACAGTGGCAGAGCACCCAAGATAATGAGCAGCATAGCTAACCACTTATACGGTCCCAAAGGCGAGACCTATTGGCTATGCCAATGCTTGTTTAATTCAAGCAATACAGTACCCCTACTTTTTGTGAAAAAACATCCGACCCGGATGATTAATTAAGATACCTTAAATGCTTCAGCTGAAGTGTAAGGCAGTGAGCCTTCTGTGCTCTGAAACCGAAGGCAGGCAGACAGATAAACGAGAAACGAGTCTTCTTGCCAGGGTGCCTGCTTGCCCGAAAGAAATGTAAATGTACTCAAATGGTTAATCTAAAAATGTAAAGGGTGCTTCGGAGCCAGTATCTCCTTTAAATGATGAAATCACCCAAAGCTTCCCATGACACAGATTTATTATTTTTGATTAGTAGTGCACTGAAGTTATAAGCTGCGCTCAATGGCAGCTGCCGCCAAAAAAAAACAGTAGGGCGGCGGGGGCGGGAGTGGGGTACAGGTGAGGTTGGGAAATAAAAAAAATGTACTTACCTACTGCCCCGCACCAGCTGCTGGCCGTCTCGTTCCTCCTGCTCATCTTGTCCCGTAAGTGGATGGGCTGAAGGCTCTAGCATGACAGCAGCTCCAGGATAGGTCTGAGCAGCCTCGGAAGCCTGTAAGGTTTCTGCAACCCGGCTGCACAATATAGTTGGGTTGGAGAAACATAAGTTCGCATTTGTGTTTGGCCGGCTTAAAACGGCCGGCAAAACACACATGCGCACTTATAAGTGCACAGTACTCTTCCCTGCCTCAGCCCGGCCGCCCCTCCTGACTTATGTAAGTAGCTCATAAAGAGATAAATAAAAAGATTGTAACAATGTTTTATTATTGTTTTATTAATCAACGGCTGGCATTGGGGCGACACTCCGACGCCATTACAGAGGAGCCGCCCCTGGCTGAGCTGTGAAGTACATGCTGTTAAGGCACAGCTATGATTGCACTACGCACTGTCTGGGTATTAGTAAAATCTATATTATATATTATGATGAATATCTTAGCCCTTTTAGTGCACTTTGCAGCAGCCTATGTTTTACTGTGTGTAATGCACGTTTAAAATAATGACTTACAAATTCACAGTGCTTTCTGTCACAGACTCTTAGGATTAAATATACACCAGTCACTTCACTATTCTCCACTATACCAACCAAGACTCAATTCTTTGTCCCTCTGGTTACACACGTTGACCTCTGCTCTGCACTAATAGAGGTTGCATAATGTTCTGTGTAGTGCGTTTCACTGATTATCTTGAATTGTGTCTATTTTTCATTTATGCTGCGTTATTTTATATGTAGTTACCTGCAGGTGAAAGACCAAAAAATTGTTATAGAATATTTTGTTTAATTAGTCACATCTTTGACCCCACCCCACACTTTACTGACCACGCTACCGTTGCATGCAACATCAGAGTTTCCATACTTTTGAATGCACTTCCACCACTTGTTATAATAAGCCAGTATAAAATTATACATATATGGTTAGCACATTTTTTAAACGATTGGAGCGAAAAATCTATAATTTGGTCTTGTTTGGTCTAATTTGGTCGGTGTCTGGAAGTATGTACTTACAATTAAAGCAGGACCTGAACTTGTATTGTATCAGGGAAGTAGTTTATTCGACACTTTCGTTTTTGCATTTGCATTTTGTGGTTGCAAAGTAATGGACAAAATTATATCTTCAAGTATCCAACTGTAAACGGTGGAATCGCACACCTGACCTGGAACAACGAGCTCCCTGTGCTCGTCGCCCACACATGGGGTGGTGGTGAAGTGCGTGCTCTGAATAAACTTTTGCTGTACATTGTTTAGCCCGCTTGCCTCTTTTCCCGAGGCCGGCGTCCTTTGGGTGTCTTTTCACAGGTGGTGGCGCGCGCTTTAGCAGCCGGACTTGGCAGGTCTCGGATAGAGAAGGGGAGGGGCGGCTCTTTCCTCCTCAAAAGCTTGTGACAAACCCTCCCTGACACGCTGCTTTTTTCCCCCTTTCTGGCTTATTCGGCACTTTCTGGAGACTCCCCAGGCCTGCCCGAGGACTCCTCGCTCCGGTAAGAATCCCCTCTGCTCCCTTAGGGGTCCCCCCGCCCCGGACTGCTTCCCTAACTTCCCCCGTGCCTGCTCTGCCACTCAGGGGCTGATACAGGATCCGCCGCTGCTCACTTTTCAGCTACATGGTAACAAGTCACTTCCCTGTCAGTTTCAGGGTGGCAGCAGGGCTGCAGTCCCCCTGGAGGGGGTGCAGGGAGGTCTGGGGGTGCAGGGAGATTGTGCAGGAGGGATGCAGGAGTGCAGTGGAGGAGTGCATGTGAGGGGTGTGTGGGCAGGTGAGGGGTGCAGACAGGATGTGGAGGAGGTGAAGTGGGGTGCAGAGGGGATTCTAGGGGGCCACCTGTGAGCGCCTAGAAGGGAGGTGGATCAGCAAGGCGCTAGGGTAGATGTGAAGAGTGAAAACCTGAAGTGTGAGCGTAAAGGGGGTGGTGGGGGTTCTCTAGGGGACTTGGGGTGCTGTGTGTGACTGGAGTAATGTGAGAGAGTGCTGTGAGTGTGAGGGAGGAAGTTAGGGATTAGGGGACAGGTTGGCATTCAGTGACAAACTTTTTTTAGGGCAGCGGTGGATCATGGTGTCTCTTGTTTACAAGTGTCATGCTGAAGTCTAGATGTCCCCCTCCCCCTCTCATCCACAGCCAAGCTATGCAGACTTGGCAGATACCCTGCAAAGCTATGAAAGTCGTTTTCCCACACTGCAGAATAGAAAACTGCACCACTTGGCATCGGACCCCTATCGCGTGGCATTGAACTGACAAGCTCTTGCGGCGAGACACAGCGCCTAGAAATAAGTGGTTCTGAAGTGTTTGAGCTTTAATACATTTTCACAAAAGTAAGATATGAGAAACTTACGAAACTCCTAGTTTTAAGCCCTACTCCAAGATTGTTATTGTGTGTTTTGTCTAGCGCTACGTTAAGCACAGGGCTGCTTCCGGGTGCTTGGACTTCTCGGCTTTGATATTGATGCAATGCTTGGCTCACTGTCTGTGTCCGAAACCTTTCAACTTCACACCTCCAATGTTTAGACAGCTAAAGAAAGGGCCGCCCAGTGCGGACTGGACAGCTCAGTGGATTCATGTACCTGCGGCTGAGATCTGCGTGTAAACCTTTCAGTTTGTGTTTGTGCTATGTAGTCTATTATTGTTTTGTTACCTGGGGTCGTGAATGGGAATCGAATTGAAATTAGTTAAGAAAGTAGCATTGAGCTTAGTAGCTTGCTGAAAAAAAGACCAGTATACGTCGCATAAAATATATAGCAGTGTTGTGCGTCAGTGTCACGACTGTTCTTTCTAAAGCTGAATCCTTGCTTAGGGTGTATGCATCTCTGGTGCCCTGGGGGTGCAATATCCCTCCTTTCTTCCCCATCCGCAAGAGGACCCACTGTACTCCAGTCCGGAAATTGAAAAGAGAGTCAAAGGAAAGACATTTTTGGGGAACAAGTGAGGGACTCTTTTACATCAGCCTCAGACGTTTTACTTCCCAAACGAACAGCTGCGTTAAATTCTGTAGCGAGGGACTTGCTGGGTTCCCCCGAGGGCATCTACGGTTTCTGAACGAGGGGCATGCCTGGGTATACCCGAGAGTGGGTGGTTTGGCGTTCAGTAATGGCACATTCCCAAAATTAAACTAGTATTGTAGATCAGTATAACGTTTTGATCACTAGCTCAGTAAAGAAGGATCTTGTAGTTCGAATTGTACCGTTTTGGGGCCATTGAGTGGTATTTTGGGGTCGTTTTGAGATGTTTTTTGTGGCACAGTGGAGACCCCAGTTCCTCAACATTTCAGATTGGGTTTTGTTTTTGTTTACTTCCAAATGAAAACTATTTTCCAGATTGAAAGAATAGGTTTTTGTTCTATACGACCTGCACCCCTCTCTTTTTACAGAAGTGTATTTACAGAACCCCCTTTTGAATTTACTGTATACAGCTATTTCAGGTTTATATCGCCCACCAATTCGAATATGTCAGTTTTCGTTCTATTGCCACAATTATAAATGATGTTTGGCTACTGTTTTGTGAGGCCTGAAATACATAGCAAAATGAATTGTATTGTCTGGCAGTTGCCTTCATAGTGACAGCTTGTGAGAGCAGACTTGTGTAGCAAGCATAACACCCGACACTGAAAGTAAGGACTCGCTTGTATGCACGTGCAGCTTAGTTATCGTGTTGTCAGCCATGTGAGACAACATGAAGTAAATATCACAGGATCACACAGATGTTGTGACTGACCAATGGAGCTGGGATTAGAATGCCGGTGTATTCCTTCAGAAGCAGGCAACAAAGTCCCTAACCCGCAATTTGTTAAACATCTTTTGGAATTGTAAAACTGAATTCAGTTATTGACAATAAACAAAATACAAGATGTCAGAATGTATTTGTAACACAATTTCTGGCGTGCTGGATTACTGCAACAAAATCATAAGTAAAGCGTTTGTTTATTTCTAACTCAATGTATACTCGGTGCAACTTTATAATGACCGGTGGCTTGTTAATGCACGAACCGTGACCGAAAGATAAAATAATGTACCCAGGATCACACGATGTGGAGAAACGGGGAGTAATTTACCCAGAATCACAGTGTGTGGGGAAACGTGGATTAGAATTGTCTTCAAGTTGAACACTCAACACAATGGTTAGGTTATCGTGATTTTTCGCGCAATCTGTGACGTAAGCATAAGAATCACCTCCGTGTATTGACGAGTAAAGAAATGCACAGTGTGTTGGCAGCCAGGGCTGCACGCGAGTGCACGTGCAGGCCGGGATCCCGGTGTGAGGTTCCCTCTAGGTGGAGAGGTTTGCGCAACAGCCAGGGTGGGACTTTTCGGTGCAGGGAGGAGGCTTTACTGGAAGAGCGGCCTTCTTATCTGCAGTTGCTGTCATGTTTGCAAACTCCATTATCTCAGTTGATATATATATATTTTTGTTGTTGTTGGCCATTCGCTGGATTTGAGGGCCAGGGTGGGATGCATTTTGTTCACGAACCATCATCAATTCTCGTTTTTTGTAGGTCTGCTTGAAATACGCATTCTAAAACGTGTGCATCCCCGCCCACCCCTACTCCTGTAGTGTCGAAATCGCTTGGAATTTGTTGGGGAGTGTGTCGGGAATGAGGGGAAAAACGGGGTTCACAATATCTCTGACTGATGAAGGCCCAAAGTGTTCCTGTCACCCATAAACCGGCAACACATATTCCTAACTGTTATGCAAAATAGCCCATATTAAAATGACCTGGTTGTTTGTATTTTATGTAGCGCCTGCTACTGCAGTTTTGCCAATTCTTGGCACTTGCAACATCACCAAAGAACTCCCAAGCAGTCATGTCACCGCCCTCCAGCAGCCAGAAGAGGGAGGAGGAACGCTCTTTTGTGTTAGAGATACTGATAGCGCACGTGACCACCACCAGATTCTTGGCGCTAGCAAAGTGGACTTTATTCCCCATTGCAAGTGAATGCTCCATTACAGTGGGGGATTTACCACTTCTTCACAGGTCGCAGGATCTCTACTACCCCCCAGCTCTAGCCGAGGCAAGAGTCACATCTGCCGCCGCTGCGAGAGGCCGAGTAGTGGCTCGGATTCAAGCGCCCTGAGGCCTTTTCCTGCAGTCACTCGCTAGTCTACATACCTGAGTAATAATCCTTGCGTGCCAAGGTGCAGTTCTGAGTAGTTTTCGGAGCTTGGCCAGCCTGGACAGGTCTAGTTTAAAAGGTGTTGTGAAATAAAGTGCTGCACACGTATGCGGTTGTGTGCAGTATACGGTGGTCTCAAAGTAGCTGGCACACTTCAGTGTTGCACTAAAGTGTGCAAAAAGTGACGGATGGAATGCTAGGATCGCAGCCACTGGTAGTTACTTTAGAGTAACGTTATTTTGTATACCGTGCCACCTCCGTATGGACCCAGCAATATACAAATCAGTCTTGGCCCTGCTCCAATGGGAACAGGTCAGCCCGAGGTGCCAGGCCTCCCGGAACTAGAGCACTAGCAAACTAGGGTTGGTTTATCCCTAGTTAGGGCTCACCAATCCCAGTATAGCTTGCTTTCAGTGGCACAGTGTGCACGGTACCCATGTCTGGGCTCCCTCGTCTGACTTAGTACCACTAAAGTATTCAAAACAGTGATGGATCCATCTCCTCCACTGGTACTTACTCGGGCCGCATCAAAGTCCATCATTTTTTTGCATACCATGCCACCTCAGTTAGGACCCATATATATATATATATATATATATATATATATATCGAGCCTCTGAAGACGAGCGTAGGCTCAGTAACGCCTCAGGCTTTCAATCGAGACATGAGAAGCTGCAGACTGGGATGCAGTGATGTCCTTTACCCGCTGACATAAGGGCTGCTGGATGAGTGCATTCCTTACCTGTGGGTAACTTGGAGCTTTCATTTACACGCGGCAGCCCAGCCGCAAAGGTATGCACCCCTGCTCAAAAAACCACAGGGGGTCATGGGCCGGAAGTCGCCGAGCCTACTGTGAAGCAGCAGCCGTGGGATCAATGGACATCTGCATCCCGGGGCCCATCCAGGGCTGTGAAATGGCAGAACACGCACCCATACAGGGAAGAGACACGGACTATAAGTCCCACAAAGCAGTGCGAGTGGGAGTGTCAAAGCGTCAACTCAAGTCGAGCCTCTGAAGACGAGCGTAGGCTCAGAACGGGTCAGGCTTTCAATCGAGACATGAGAAGCTGCAGACTGGGATGCAGTGATGTCCTTTACTCGCTGACATAAGGGCTGCTGGATGAGTGCATTCCTTACCTGTGGGTAACTTGGAGCATAT
Organism: Lissotriton vulgaris; assembly: GCF_964263255.1. NCBI lineage: Eukaryota > Metazoa > Chordata > Amphibia > Caudata > Salamandridae > Lissotriton > Lissotriton vulgaris. Next base: position 501,697 of record NW_028249489.1, on the reverse strand, counting down.
ATATATATATATATATAATATATAGCAGTGGGAACAGTCCGGGCTGCAGGCCAGGTCCTCGCTGAAACAGAAGACAAAGAATCTTGGACTGGTTTGACCCTAGTTAGGGCTCATCAATCGGGTGTAGCTTGGTTCCAGTCACACAGTGTGCACAATGTTCCTGTCTATGTGCACACTGGTCCCACTTTGGGTGACTCACTGAAGTATACACCACAATGATGGATTAAATGCTTGAATAAATGTCAGCCAAGCATTCCATCCATCACCTTGTTATTGACGCCCAAAGTGTGACCGGTGTGCCCAGACATGGGTTCTGTGCTCATGGTGAACCCTAACTAAGGCTACGTGGGTCTCCGGTTGCTTGTGTCAAAACTTATTTGCATGTGGCTAAGTCCAAACTGAGGTGGGATGGTGAGCAAAAAACTATGGATTGGAATGTGGCCTGAGCCATTGCCAGTCGTTTAATCCAAACATTCCGTCCATCAGTTTGTGTAGGACACCTCATTGAAGCTGCACAGTCTGCGCTGGAATTGGAAAACATTTACTCCTGGAAGCCATAAATTGGGGATAAAGGTGTGTCAGTGTAAAGGGGGTGGAGTGACTAGGGCAGAGTTTGTCAGTTGACTTATACATTTATTTTTATAAACTTTGCAGCAAAAATCAGCATCAAGGTCAAACGTGACAGTAGATCTGCTTTGGCTTACTTAATTGATCACAAAGAGACTTAATTTTAATATATTTTTTGGGTTAAAGCACCAGCTGCTGAGCTTTGTGTGCTTCCGGCAATTTTCTTGGCATAATAACGATGGTAACAATGGCTCCTGGCAATTAGTAAGAGTAGGGGAGGGCAAATGGATGGTGGGTAGGAGCATGCAAGCAAGGTGAGTGTAAATAAAAAGGACACAATATCCACTTACCTTGCTTGCTGCTCGACTCCAATGCCATCCTCGCTGTGTGTTCTGCTCGGTCTCCTCAATTCCCATAACCAATCCTGTTGCTGCTCTCATGCTGGTAGCCAGCATGAAAGCGGTGCCAGTATTGGATGGAGCAGACTGGCTGCACACTACTTCAGGCCCTGTAGACCTGTGCTTGGTCTCCACCCAATCGGCAAGCTGGGTGGAGAGCGTCAAAGTGCGCATGTCACTTTGGCCGGCTCAAGGCAGCTGGCAAGAGTGTCATGCGCACTTTGGAGCATCCAGCCAGCCACTGCTCCTTTCCTCTCCTGCCAATCAGCAGCAGAGAACACGTCCAGCATATCTCTGGGCTTGAGGCTGGCGCTGCTACAGCGCACACAGCGGTAACGAATCAAATAGCAATGAAGCCTTTTCAGTGCAGTTTTATTTTTTCCTGCGTAGCTCGCAGTGGGCGGAGGGGGGGTGACACCCCTCCCCCCCCTTGTGAAGCAACCGCTACTGAACGGTAAGATAACTCTTGGCTAATGCATTTGATGGTTAGTTAGATCTATGTTTTGTCTAGCCAATGTTTTGGTGTGTAAAGTAGAAGGGAGGGTTAATGGACCTGCGGCAAAGCATACTTGTTAGCCTGCAGATCACAGATTTGTATTTTAGGGATATAAAAGAGTTACTGCTTTTGACACAGTGACCCTTTTGTTACTTGCAAGTCATACGTTACAGTACTTCTGCTATAGCTCAGTGAGCTATGAAGCGGCATCAATGAGCTGTTTGCAAACTGCAAGGCATGAGCCGAGAACTACTTTTTATTTTTTTTTATTATTTTTTTTTTTACTCAAACTGCTTTTTTTTCCAAGGTTGCTAAAAAAGTTTCCTTTGGATTGAAATCCCGTTTAACAGACAATCCAGCTACTGTCTTACATTTTTTAAATTCCTGATTTTGTGTTTCTCCTGACCATGCACTCTTAACATGTGATGTCTACTAGTAACGATAAGTGACTCATTCGCCTTGTTACCCTCTTTAAATTAACAGTTCCTGTAGTTGATAAGCACACTTGTATGATATATTATTAATAATAAAATCATTTATAAAGCGCCTGGTAACAACAGCTGGTATGTCCCCGCGCTAGGAACCACTATGTAAAAAATGGCCTAAAGAGACAGAGAACAGTAAAACAGGGGCAGTACGAACACAACACCTCAGAGCTGGAAGAGCCAAGTTTTCAATCTTTTTCGGAAAGTATTCTCCGGTTGCTCTACTTGAAGGGCGAGAGGTAATGCATTCCAGTTTTTGGCTGGCAAACAACCAAACGAATAGGCACCTGTTCTTGCTCTTTGGATTTTAGGGACTTTAACCAAGTGATCCCCCGTTGATCTGAGGTGACGTGTCAGATTATGGGGGAGAAGAAGATCATGGAGATAGCTAGGTCCGTTTCCCTGCAGACTCCGGCGGCAAAAGCACAAGGCTCTGTATAATGCGTGCACGTGATTTGTCTCTGTATAATGTGTGCATGTGATTTGTCTCTGTATAATGTGTGCATGTGGTTTGACTCTGTATAATGTGTGCATGTGATTTGACGCTGTATAATGTGTGTATGTAATTTGTCTCTGTATAATATGTGTGCATGTGATTTGACTCTGTATAATGGGTGTGTGTGTTTTGTCTCTTTATAATGTGTGCATGTGTTTTGTCTCTTTATAATGTGTGCATGTGATTTGACTCTGTATAATGTGTGCATGTGTTTTGTCTCTTTATAATGTGTGTGCATGTGATTTGACTCTGTATAATGGGTGTGTGTGATTCGTCTCTGTATAATGTGTGCATGTGTTTTGTCTCTTTATAATGTGTGCATGTGATTTGACTCTGTATAATGTGTGCATGTGTTTTGTCTCTTTATAATGTGTGCATGTGATTTGACTCTGTATAATGGGTGTGTGTGATTCGTCTCTGTATAATGTGTGCATGTGATTGGGATGAGTAGCTGTATAAAAAATATATATAATGCCACTTAATACGTTATTTGTGTGATCACTCATACAGACAGATATGCCTGACATTCTTTCATTGCATACATATCTTGTATATACAGGGCTTGAACAAAGTAACAAAAAAACTATCTTAAATCATAGTTTCTCTTAAGTTTATGTCTAGTGATAACAAACGGTGTCCCCTTTGTTTCACTCCATTGCGTTTGCGTGTTGGTGTTAGGATACAGATAGCGCCCAGCTGGGGTGATGCTGACCAAGAGGTGAGCTGATGGCCCTTTAAAATTTGCTTTTATTTTTGGTGCCCAGCTGGAAGTGAAAATAAGACCGTCTGCTATGAACAGTAAGCGACCAAAGTGTAGGGGCTGCCGAATGTGTCCTGGTGCTCGCAGATTACACCAGGACAAATTCTGAATAATGTATGGGGATCAGCCCATATCACTCATCTGGCTGAATAGAAGTGGCTAGATCTGAGATCCAGCTGACCCCCCCCCCCCCCCTCATTTCTTGCTCTGAGTACAATCCCTCCAAAGCAGACAAGTGGTTAAGTTACTACTTTTCATGATTAGAACCTGTGAGAATGTTATGTTGTTACACTTGTTTTTATAAAGTGCCTGCCAATTACATGGCCTCTTAGCGCTTTGCTGCAGACCTTATCTACTTTTGTGAGTTTGCTGATGTAGTTGGTAGCATCCTTGGCTTGGTATCCTTGGAATGGCCCTATCCTGGTGAGCAAGATGGATGCATAACGAGCATAGGGTCTTTCCTTTAGATGGGTTCATGGGAAGAGTAATATTGGCACCTAAACCCTGTGGACAATTTGGGGCCTCTCTATATAGGGGTGTCTCTTTTATCCCTTAGCCTGTTTAACTTTGGGCGTGTAGTCCTTTACCTGGTGTTTTATTGACCTGCACAGGCTGGTTACTGCCTTTCCTGGGAATAAAGGCACATGCCACATTTATGTAGAGAACACCACAAACTGTTCCTATCTAGGTGATTGAATAGTTGTTGATTTTGTTGTTTGCCCCTCTAGTACTGATGGACCTTCAGGGTCGGTGACTTGTTTGAAGAGACTTCGGGGTTTGGAAGGGCTGCAGAGGGATGATGCATCTGTTCACTAGCTGTAACCAGGTTAGCCAGAGAGACCTTTCCAGAGAGGGGGTTTCCACCTTTTCAACACTTCTGAGGACTAACCATTAGTATGGGAGATTAACTTATTTATTCAGTGCAAAGGATTTGCTAGTATTGCTTCCCTTGCACTGTTAGTTTTCTCTGTGTAGACTGTTCTTTACTTTTGCAATGCAACCATGGCGGTGTTTGACTGCTGCGCATAGAAATGAAAGGCGAGCAGTTATTGAGTTCACAGGGCAGACTATGTCTTGAGACCCTTTATGCTTGAGTATGTCTTTTCAATTAAGTGTATCTTGCATCTGGCTTTCCCCATTCCCCCCTCCCTCCAAATTATTCTTTTACTATTTCTATGAGGTGATCCTGCCTCTCTGGTCAGAGATAATCTCATTATTGGAAGGTCCTATGGTCTAAGGGCTGTTTGTTATTCTTACAGGATTAGAATTCTCACAATTGCAGCCATTTATTCCAGGAGTGGTGTCCCACTGATGGAGCCACTGTGGCCTTGTGCAGTACCAGAAGCTGCGCCTAACCCTGTTGAGACATGGGAGTCCAGAAACAACGAGCTCGTGTGCTCATGATGAGCTGAGCTCGTCATGACCGTTCAAGCGCTCGCACGCTGGGCTAATTCCCCTGCTCGGCGAACGTTCTACACAAACAGGTGTGGTCATGACGAGCTCAGCTCGTCATGAGCACACGACCACCGTGGCCCATGACAAGCTGAGCTCGTCGTGAGCAACAGGGGGCTGTGCGCGCCCTCTCTCCCCCCAGCACAGCGGGGGAATGAGCCCCACATGCAAGGGGTTAAAGGAGGAGTGTACACTTTAAGTTCACAAATGACTAGTAAAAAAAGGTAGTGGGCTTGATCCTTCTGACGTATACACCTCTGATTTCTCAAAACGTGAGTCCAGCTGATGATAAAAAGTTAAGTAGATTGTGAAGATCAGTAATGTTTAAAACTCTGTTATGATGTGTTTTGTTGTTCCTTTAATATTTAATTGGAGTTAAAAAAAATTTACTTTCTCTTTTTAAATCTTTTATGTGTACCACGGCCCCCTTCTGTCATGTTAGTCCCCCGTCTCTTAGATGACTAGGTTTCAATAACACATTTTAAGCAACGTATTTCTAATCTGGAACTTTTTTCCCATCCACTTGTCCAAAAGCAGGTTTGTCATTCAGTGTGGACTTTGGCTTATGGTGCCCGCGTAGGTGGCTCCTGGGAACTGGTGAATCTGAGTCACACTAGGTTGTTGTAGAGGAAGTGAAATGGAGTCATCAATGAGTGTCAAACAAAACACAAAAGGAGGGCCGGGGGAGGATTAGACACCGGTTAATAAATCAATCACACCACGAAATACCAAGATCTAACACTGAGAACAAATAAAGAACTTAGAATATCTGAAGAGTATTCCTTTATTTGGACGAAATCTCTCACCCACTAGAGGGGGCATGCTTCATCCTTGGGATTCTCTTCACACCATCACAGCTAATCATGTTGTGGCCTACAGCTCCTTCTCTAACTGGGAGGAGCTCTTTAGATGTTTTTAGGATTTTGTAGCAATCCCCATGTAGTGAGCAGGGTGTTGAGGCTTGCAGGGTGTTGAGGCTAGCAGAGTGTGCAATGTTAAGAATTAAAAAAAGTCATTTAAAGCTCACAGGTCAAGCAAATATCATGTACAGAAAAGTAGCCTTGTTAAGAGATTTCCTGACAAGTAGCCATTTTCCAGTTGAGACAACACAAAAGACCAACTGGTTGAGCCAGCCTGGGTTTTAAAATGTGTCGAGCCCCAGAGGATGAGTTTGGCCCAGAGAGTGGGGCTGCTTTCCCCCCTCCTGGGTTGGCTGCCTTTGGTGGACTGGCCCAGGTCCTGGCCCGAAGCCAGGTCCTGTGGCCAAACCCCTGCTGCACATGGCTGAAGGCCGTGTGTAGCATGTGGTTGGCTGCATGTGGTGCTGTTCAGTACAGGGCCTGGCCACAGGCCAGGACCCGCGGCAAGCCCCCTGGCCATACGCTGCGGCGGTCGGATTAATGCATGGTAATTAAATATTACTTTACTTTAAACCCTAGAAATTCACTGAAAAAAACCAAAATCTACAGTAAAGTTATAGTTAGGAAATAGCATTAAAAAGTCATAGAAATTCACTAAAAAAACAAACGTTACTGGTACATTATAGTTAGGAAATAGAATTTAAAGAAACAGAAATTCACTAATAAAAAAAACGTTATAGGGACATTGTAGTTAGGTTTTACACACAGAAAACCATAGAAATTCAGCAGTTGGAGTTCCCTCAAGTAACTATAACTCGTGTCCTCGCCATGCACTGCTAATTACCCCACATATTACATCACTCATGACATCTTTTATGACATCATTGCTAACATCAGTGCAACATTTGTTGTAAAATTATTGATGAGAAAACTGTGCATGGCGAGGGTGCGGTTATAGTTACCTTAGGGCACGAGTAATAGTTACTTAAAAAAACTCTAACTGTTGAATTTCTATTGTTTTGTGTGTGTAAAATCTGAACCTAACTATAGCGTCCCTGTAACCTTTTTGTTTTTTTTGTGACTGTATATATTTTATTTTACCCACCAGTCGAACTCCAATTGAGACGCGCGCCTTTTGGCGTAAATGGCGGTTTATTAAAGTGCAAGACCTTTTTACATATCTACTTGTGGAGATGAGAAATTTTAAGAAAGGCGTAAAGCCCTTCAGAGATTACATACAGGGCACTGCTTAAAGGAATGCAGCATGGAATACAGCTTAGTTGGTCTATATCCTGTGTCCAGTTCAATATTCTAATTCAATCCATATATTTCAGTCCTTGGTGTACCTCAGTCCATCACCTGTCACCGCAGTGTGACAGTTTTTGTGTAGCCCTGACACAATTGTACACAATTGTGGTCTGTTCTGCTGAACCCCCTCCCCCAGTTCCGATAGTTGTACCAAAGCATTAACAAGTGAAACGCTTTCTGTAGTAGCCAGCGGCACGCGAGGAGAATTGTAGATGTCTTTCAGCATGCTTGCCACACTGATTTCCTTTTTCTTACTTTAGTTTTCTGGTTAGACTAGAAATTCCAGTTTGATGGTTTCATTTAATGGTTTTTCTCCTTCTGTATTTGCTTTTTAAAACAGTGTCATCCCCAACAGGCTATAACATGTGAGCCCAGAGCAAAGTGTAATCTTATTTTGTCAGACTTTTTCTCTTGGCAACATATTTAAATTTCAAATTAGTTTCAGTAAATATAGTGCATGTTATTGAATTACGCTTGTCTCTGCATTAAAGAAGCAGCAACATTTTCTTGATCTGAACATATATCCTTTATGATTTTTTTTAATGTTTTCAAAGGCTACATCAGGAGTTGGAAAAGTTAGCTGTGTGCAAAAAAATAAAAATAAAAAGGCTACATCAGGAGTTGGAAAAGTTAGCTGTGTGCAAAAAAATAAAAATACAAAACTGAGCATGGGCAGGTGTTGAAAATCTAAATTCTCTGGTCTACAGGTAGTAAGTAGGTTTTCGATTCTCTCATCTATGCTAATGGCCATTTCCTGTTGGTGGAACTTCATGGAGCAAGAAATGGTAATTAAAAGTCTGAAGCTCCCACAGAGCTCTAGAAGGTTCTTTGAAGGGCCGTTGGGACAGTGCTGGATGAGAAGGTGCTGTGTGGGGTGGGTAGTCCAGGCTCACCCAATCAGGCGTCCCCCCAGGCAGGTGGGAAATGTTCTGGGAGTGTAAGAAATTTTTTTGTACAAGTTGACCTGGATCTACGGGAGACGAACATCCATGCCGGATGGAGTGAACGGGGGCCAACCAGCATCAATTTCCCCCAATTTCCTTAGCGGCTCCTCGTTTTTTTCTGACTGAAAATATTTATGCGTCTCGCACATTTACCTTTGGTTGGAAAAACAATTATGCAAAGTTGGTGCCCTGAGGCTTCGCAATTTTGCACCCCTAAAGAAGAGATGGGACATCACTGTTAGGCAAAGCCATCTTTATTACCCAGGGCACCTTTGGCAGAAGAAGCAATCCTGTTATGACCTATTAAGTGGCGGTTACTCCTTTTTAGGGAGCAAGTCTTCTCGCATCTGGCTTTAACTGCATAAGCGTTTTATCTACGACAAGATGTTTAATCCTGGAATTTCAGCAGCAAGTTAGTAGAAAGTTGCGAGTAATACCAGACACACAAAACATGCATTGTGACTTGGGCTGAAGGCCTGCTGCAGAAACTTTTGTGCATCATTGCAGGAAGTCCCGCCTCCATAAGGTCAAACTGGTACAGCTGGCTTTGTCCAGTACGAGAGATGGAGTTTTTTCAAAAGTAAATTTGTTTGAATTGACTTAGTTTTTTAAAATAAATATTTTGCAGCATTGTCTGCTGCTCACGGCTTCTTCATTAACTTCAACTCCACACTGTACCATTGCAGGGAGACCACGCAATCTCATGAAAATTCCTGTTTAGAACTCTCCGGTTGATTCCACCCTTTGGGTGGTCGGGTGTACAATAGAGAGCACCTGAAGATTGACTGCAGGGACAAAGAACAACTTCTCAAACCTCAACAAAAGTGGAAGAAACGCTCACAAATCTTATGAAGGCCTACGCTCTTGCAAGCGGTTGGTGGACACAACACCCGGACGGGAGGACGGTTAAGGACAACCCAGCCTGGTCTTCCTAGTGACATGCTCCTGTTGGGTCCACTCAACCCAAGCCAACCAACATGCAAACATCACTATGGAGGCATTAGACATGGTGGACCCAGCGGTATGTAATATCCTTCTGACCTAACAAAGCAGGAACCACAACTGGGCCTGTGTGGCTTGCAGATACTGTCTGAAAGAGCGCGCCTGGCCTACAGAATACCGTCACTTCCGTTGGGCAGATTGCACTTTTGAAACAAACTATAAATATAGCCCTAATAAAACCAACTGCAAGTCCTGCCGATTACCCACTTGACTGATGCAAGAGCACGGGCTCTCTGCGCAAGTACAGGCATCATCCCAAAATTAGCCCACCTCTTCTTGCGTCGCGATCTGCGGGCTCAGAGGCTCTGCCAGTACTCGGCTGTATTTATTTTTAAACATTGTGCAAGAAAAAAACATAAAGTGACATTGTTTTCCAGGCTCCCAACTGCTTCTGGGAAGCTATTATATGCTATCGCTGCGTGGGCTTTAATTGTCACTTCAAAGTTGTACTTGGCACCTTGCCTAAAACTGAGACCAATGATTGCACTTAAAGTAAGATTACAAGGCGGAGGCCAAAATCCACACTAAGGCGACCATGACACTAGTGTGAATGCATTCACGAGCCTCCTCTTAAGTGCACCTTTGCCCGGAGGCAAGTGTAGATCAAGAGCTGGGGCAGTCCATTGGGAGGGTGCCACTACCGGAAACTGACTTATCTACTATAGGTCCTTTCCACAAAGGCAAATGTGGTTGTAAATATTAGTAAAACAGTCTCACTTTTTTTGACACAAGTGCAGAGAAATACGCAATAGTAAATCACGCCCATGGGTATGCAGTGGGCATTTCAAACTCCTTCCTTGCCCCTTTCGCCCTGGACAAACAGGTGAACAGATCAGCCCCAGGTTTGCTGGGTGTGTAGTGGCGGCTCTCCCCACATGGTACATTATTTTCTCTGATTGGAAAAATGGTCATTTTCACACGAGGCTCCATTCCCCTGTGTGGGGTTCTCTGCTACGGAGCACTTTGAACAAAGTGGAGTAGGATTGTTTGAGAGAGAGTCCTAGAAGTGTGCCTGGCGCGACTTTCCAGCCGCACTTCTGGTGACGTTTGTGAATAGCCAGAAAAGGTAAAAAAAGATTTCAGTCAGAGATGTAAATCTCCGCCTGTATCTTTATGGGTTTTAATATGCATAGTCCCACAGATGAGGGTACTTTTATTTTTAAGCACACCTTACACATTACTTACTTAACACTTTACTCGGCTTGTAATTTGGTTTCTCTGTTTTCTGCAATGGACAAGTAATATGGCAACAAGGACGTTTGTACATCAAAAGGCAAATATTAAACACACAAAAGGGGAGAGGGCCAAGTTGTTTATACTCCAATACCCCAGACCCCCTAAAAGGACTATGTTCACAAACACAGTGGGTATACAGAGTTCTTCACAATAAGTAAAGGGAAATTCCCAATTTGGAAAAAACTGCCCTCACTCACATACCGAAGTATGTGACGTGCTTCATCATAGGGCCTGCTACAAACGCCCTGGTGTAGCCACATCCAGGGCGAAGCATTAGGGAGGGGGAAAAATAATAAATTTCCACGTTACAAGACGTAAAAGGCAAACCCACTGTAAATTGGGTCAGATGTGTACTCTGCTCTTTCACTCTATTTCAGTTTGTTGCAAATTAAATTTCTGTCTAAGGTTGGCTTATGTTGCGTATCGAAGGAGTCTTCTGTTTCAGTGATGGTTTCTACGCAGTGTCTTCCCAAGGGCTCGTGCAACTTGGAGACCAATCTACAAAGTCTATTGGGCCAATCACTGTCCATGTGTTGCATCAGCATCCTTCTAGGCTTCCTTTTCATTTCTTTTGCACTAGAAAGCTAGGTGTTTTTTTGTTCAATTGCACATATTTTTGTGGCAGCCAGCAAGATATGATGCCCACAGACCAATAAAACAACCTCACGCCTACAAGACACCTTTGCGCAAAATGGAAAACGGAAGTTGGTCTTGGGTCACCGCGATACCTAGTAAAAATAGTAAATTGAGGTCTTCAAACCACAAATGTTTTTTGGGTTGTTTCAGCGCCCCCGTCCTCTGAACCTGGGTGATCAAGAGACGCAGAGCCTAAATGTGACCAGATAATTGTAACAAGCGGTTTTGAGGAATCCTAAGGGCTTTAAGCCCTGCAGGATAAAGACTCTTCCTGAATAGTGTGTGCATGTGGTTTTCTCACTACTTACGTCCGTTTTTGGTGGCAATGTGTATTCTATTGTAATTGTATTTATGTAGCGCTTACTACCCTGTCAAAGCGCTTTTTCAGCGAGTAGCACGCTACTCCAGAACCCAAAAGTATTAGTGGTGAATTGGTATAGTGAAAATCTGAAATTATTTGAGTAGTGGATATATGTTAAATGAACATGTAAATGTGGTGTGCCTGCACAAATAACTTTATTTTTAAGAGTTGAACACGTTTTGGAATTCATACATTTGTTTTATGATTATAAAAGGGTTTTCTATGAGGTTTTTTTTCATGTGAGTAAATCTTCTGCAGCGGTGGGGAGCGGGCGTTATGAGGGCTTGAAAGCCACGTGAGTTTGGACGCACTCACAAATATACACACCTATTGGTATTGACAAACTCTTTGTGATCTTTTCCCACCATGAAAAAAGTCAGGAATTTTTCTTGCAAGTTTCCAGGAAAGGTAATTTACCAAAATGTGTAGGGGTGTTGGGTAAGGAGCGTAGGCGGAAGGGGCGAGGGGGGGGTTCGAGTACACAAATATTTTCCCCGTGGAGGAAAAATAAATAAGTGCCTTTGCACTTTCTCTGCAGATTTTTCGCGCATATATATTTCACAAAAGCTTTCCAGCAGTGTATGAAGACCTGCTACTATTGTATGTTTCTAGGCGTACTTCGGGAACATAGTTTGCCTGATGTCTATGTAAGACTTGAATGGGTACTGTCTGGGTCTCCATCTTCAAGCTGAAGCATTTCATATGTACTAGATGTGGGGGCACCACATTTAGGCCCAGAAACCTAAGTGACATTCAAACCAACCGAGAAACCTGAAGGCCCTTCAAACCAACCGAGAAACAAACCTGAAGGCCCTTGAAACCAACTGAGAAACAAACCCGTAAGCCCTTCAAACCAACAGAGAAACAAACCTGAAGGCCCTTGAAACCAACCGAGAAACCTGAAGGCCCTTGAAACCAACCGAGAAACAAACCTGAAGGCCCTTCAAACCACCAGAGAAACCTGAAGGCCCTTCAACCAACAGAGAAACAAACCTGAAGGCCCTTCAAACCGAGAAACAAACCTGAAGGCCCTTCAAACCGAGAAACAAACCTGAAGGCCCTTCAAATCAACAGAGAAACCTGAAGGCCCTTCAACCAACAGAGAACCAGATTGGTTCCAAATAAGGATTTTATTCCTCTGTTTAGTTCTGATTGGTGGTCTAGTTCCCACAGGAGTGGTTTCGAGGTGCTAATGAAACACCAAGACCTTGCATAAAGGCAATAATACAGTAACCAAACCACCGTCGAAGATTTGATAGAAATTGAGTTTGAATCTGTCCGGGAGTGGGGAAAGCAAAGCCTTGCGACAGCGTGCAGTAAATACTCTAATTACTTATAGAAAGCAAGAGTATGGAATTTAAAACGCCTTTTTCTGAGGTGAAGTTTGTGCCTCTGTATTTCTTTTGACAAGGCAGGTGCCTCGTGTAACTGGAGCTGAAACCAGCTGCACTTGCGCATTTCTCAGTGGAGGGGGTTACGTGTCAAAATAGGGACTTCGGGATTGCGGAGCTACCTCTGTGGTCAAAGTAAGCACACACAAGAAGTTTAGAGTAACTATTCCACCTCCAGTTCCCGGAGTCGATAATAAACTCAGTTTGATGTTACCACACCCTCTCAGTAGAAGATGGTTTGTGTGTGCGTATGTATATATACATATATAATGCTCTTTTAAGGCCCTTAATGCGTGTCCCTGGGCCTGTAGGTTACTTGTGTGGGGCATGCGTGGGGGAAGCAGCCGGTGTTTCCTGAACTCCCAATATTTGGAATATGTGCAGAACTGTAAGGCTTTCATAGAACCCGTGCTCCCCAAGTCATCTGGCGGCCATGTGTGCTTTCCCAATATTGTTTCAGCTGGGGTCCCTGCCTCGCGATGACAGACACCCCCATCACCTGAAGCGTGCACACGTTTTGGGTACAGGAAGCTGACTCGCCAACAAAGCGTTTTTTTGTTGCTGTAGTGAGTGACAAACAGAACCCGTGGGCAGTGCCTAATTGATGTCTGTTTATATATCCAGCCCCTCTTTTTATTTTCCTCACAGCTTTTGAAAGGCAAGACCTCTTGCAATTTGATTTTCACGTGAATGCACATTTTTTTTGTATTTGCACCGATGCAGGCCCCTGTCACTGTGCAGACTCACCCTCTCTAATTAATTGCTATTTTTATTGCAAGATTTTCATTTAAGTCCTAATAATGCCAGCTCGTGGGAGGTGCCTTGACAGTCCCTGGGTGGAAGTAAGAATGCTCCCTTCACAAGCTGGCCCAATAGAGCGGTGTTTACAGAAACCTGCCCCACCCCGCAGAGTCTACCAGTGTGTTCGGCTGCAAGGGGTAGAATGACAGGAGGTATCTTTCAAAGCAAATATGGACAAGAAAACTTATTGCATTGTCACACTCGTGATTGCACCATAAAATCAAACCCTGAGTTCCCTACATCTAACTTTCAGTCCACCGTCCACTGTCTTTCCCGTAGACTGAAGTGGCTCACTTGTCGTTGGCATGGTGTAGGGTCAGAGGTCCCTGCTGCTGTCTCATTGACACAACCTTCTCTCATTGTATCATTCTGGATGGCCAGTAGGTTCTCTTGTGGAAAGACCTGTGTCCTCCTTAGAAAAGATCTATTTTGTCTGTCGCTCGCTGTGATGAGGGTACCCCAAAGTGGTACTTCTTTTAACCCCTTCTATGCTGGCGACGGCCCCCAGCCGTCGTGCATCGTGGTGCTCGTGTGCTCATGACTGCTGGGGGCCTTCATGAACCCGCCCACTCCGAAAAACGCCGCACAGGTGCAGAATCGCGGCCGCGCCCAAGGGGTTAACATATAGTTTCCACCCAACTGTGTAGGACATGCATGACGCAATCAGCTGTTGGCGGCAGCTGATTATAGTAGTGGCGTACAGGGGGTTTTACCTGACCCTCAGTGGGGAGCCTTCACATCGATGTGCAATGGTAGGTCCATATGGTACCTCACGCCGTGGCCTCCAGGATCCCTTGATTCCATTTTGTGTGTATGAGAGTGCTTTGGTACATGGGAGGTGGGCTACCTCCAGGGCTGGGATCATTCTTGGTTGTATTAAGCCTACAAAAGTTGTCCAGGTCAAATCTGCATCCTTTCCTCCCATATCTTGAGGTTTCTAAAGGTGCCCAGGGTTTGTGGATTTATCGGAAGGGATTGAATAAATTACTTAGTTTGCTGCCCAGTGTAGTAGTAACTTTGTCCCAATCAGGACCTTCTTCCCTCGGTAAGCATGAAATCGCTGCAGCCAATGAAAGCCAGCTTTCTCCTCTGTCAGGACAGCCCCTTCTCTCACAGCACAACTAAAGGCAAACCAATGGAACACTCCGTCTCGGGCTACACCTTAGCAATGGGGGTGGACGGGGTTCAGACTACCCCCCCATAGCCCAACTCAGTGAATACGAACCAACTCTGCGCCTGTCATACTCCTGCTTCCCACCCTCCTCCTATGTTAATTTCCGGTGTATACATCCAACTGCGAGCTAGATGGCAGAGCTGACACAGAGGAGTGGACCTGCCAGGAGGATGTTGACCGCTCAGAGGTGATGGTGTTTGCCGGCTCCTCTGAAACAGATGTGTGCTACGGCAGAATCTTGGTTACCCTGCAGCCCCCCACTAGAGTCCAAGCTGGTATATGGGGACATCAGGCAGGGGCTCCGGGCATAGCGTAAGTGACGGGAGTTGATCTGTAGTTTGTACGTTTATGGTTTTCTCTAGTCTCCCAGGCACACTCCTCCTCCGTCTCCATTTCCCCTGCTCTCTTTCTCATCTCTGTCTATAGGTTTGCCTTCTGACATGCTCAGAGCTAGCCTGATGTTTAAAACATGTAAATAATTTTTTTTTTTTGGCTGCTTTCCTCAAGTTACCCAGGGGTGGGGTGTTAAAAACTCTACCTCAGAGTGTTTGATAAACTCCGCTTTCCAAACGGAGCAAGGAGTGGTCAAAATTCAGAGAACTCCGCCAACGGAGCAGAGTTGACTGCCTACCCCTAGACATTACCTAAAAATGTGCAGTGCAATAAAGTATATCGTTTTTGTTCTGAAAAACATTTTTTACCACAGGTTTTAAATTTTTTCTAATTTGTAGTCTATTTTTCCTTTTTTGTGTGGTTTGTCTACATGCATGGATAAACCAAAAAAGCTACATTTGTCTGAAACCCCGAAAAAATTATGATACAGCAAGGGGTCATTTGTGTAGATTGCTCCTGGTTTTCCCAAATAAGTGATTCATTGAAATGTTGGTATTTGTTTAGTGCATATATCGCCCGCAGGTCTCACAGTGCTAGCAGATACTCAGAGAACCAAGAGAGGTGCCTCGACAGGGGCTAGAAAAGCCAGGTTTTAAGGGCTTTGCGGAACCTCTTATGATCGGGTTCCAATCGGAGATGTAGAGGCAAGGTATTCCATGTTTCAGAGACAATTTTGGAGAAAGATCGGCCCCGTTCCTTACTGTACGGACTTTTAGTACCGTTAGGAGTTGTTTACTGGTGGAGCGAAGGGTTCGGACTGGTTGGTATTTTATCCGTTTTTAGCTAGATATTTTGTCCATTTGCCACTAAGGGTTTTATAGACTAGACCGCACAGTTTGAAATTGATCCTCTTTTTGATGGGGAGCCAGTGGAGGGTCTTCAAACTAGGCACGGAGGGAGTGCGGGGAGGGAGGTTTACGACTAGTCTAGCCGCAGTATTCTGCGACACCTGAAGGTTTGTCAAATACTCTTCATTTATGGAGGCAAGTAGTGCATTTCCGTAGTCTAGACGGCTAATGATTAGCCCCTGTACTAGGGGCATGTGAGAGGATAGGGAAATCCATTTGGAGATTTTCCTGAGATTGCGCTTTAGACCGTAGCTGGTACGTACTACATTGTTAATGTGGTCCGCCATGGAGAGTTTATGGTCTATTATTATACCGAGATTTCGGGCTTCTGACTTAGGTGTGAGTCAGAGTCCCAAAGAAGGCGGCCACCAGTCACCTGTCCACAGTTTCTGTGCATCACCGAAGAGCATGATTTCAGTTTTGCTTGCGTTGAGTAATAGGTGGTTGTTTGTCATCCAATCATTTATGTCTATCATGCACTGGTTCAACCTAAATTTAGTGTCGGTGGGATCTGGTCCAAGGTTGATTAGTAGCTGCGTGTCATCGGCGTATGACACTGTTTCGAACCCAAGTGCTCTGATTATTTTTGTCAATGGGTACACATATAGGTTAAAAAGTGTGGGTCTTAATATGGATCCCTGAGGGACTCTCTTGTCTGTTATCGGGCTCTTGGATGAAAAGTCACCTATTTGGGCCTTAGAGCACCGATCCGTCAGGTAGCTCTTGATCAGCTTAATGCTGAATAATGAAAATTAGTAGACAAAATATGAACCGGTGACGTTTTCAACTATAATTTTTTTTGCTCCTATTTACAAAATTAACATACTATTGTCTATCAGATCATTCTAGTCACATGGATATGGAATGTTTGTTTGTTGTCCAAAAACACAAGATAGCCAGAGCCAACAACTGAGCTGCACCTTCCAATGAATTTTCATTGTGGACCGAACTTGGAATAATTCATTTGGTAAAATCGAATGAATTAAAAATTGGGATAAACAAAAGCCGAAGTATTTTTAAAGTATGCACAGGATAGGGAGTTTAGCAATAGTGGGTATTCATAGTCCTCTTAATTTGTGGTTACCCACACTATCCCGAGATTCAAAGGGCAATTTGCAAAATATGTTCTTGCATAGTGCCTCACATCTGGCAGCCAATAATGGATAGAAATTCAATTCATAATAACAAATGTTATACTATTCTTTATTTCCACAGTACTCCCAATTAAAATCTCTACCCCACTTTTGTGGCTGGGTCTAGCGCCCTTGACATAAACGGACACAAAACGCAATGTGGAGACCTCGGTCTTTGCGACCAGAATGGCCTGTTTTGTAGATGGAGGTAGATGCAGTATTTGGGCCCAGGCTCACCCACACCCAAGGACATTTTTTTGAAAACTATAGACACCAAGGAGAGTCTAGGGTGCTGTACCTTGTGTTTATCTCCATGCTTTCTTACCCATAATGCCCTGCACCTGTCAAACATTAGCTAAAACGATGCAGTTTCCTCAAATTTCTGTGAATGTAGCTTCCCGAATCTGTGGAGATCCACAAAACCTCTACTACCCAGCATTCCCACACTTCAGATTAAAAACCCTATGCCACTAGTGTGCTCAACTCCTTATACTTTCCCTTTCAAGTTAATGATGTCATCGTGCCACCATGTGTGCTGACTTGTTTAATTCTGAAAAAATAAAAGTGTCTCAAACTTCTGGGCAAACTCTTCCCCAGTAGCCTGACTTGAAAAGGGAATACTTCTGGTGCCAGCACAAGAGGGATTCCCTGCCCCGGGTGTTTTGACGTAACAACATCACATCATCCACATCAGCAGTGCCTGGCTGAGTGTGCTCTTGACATGGTGGTCATGTCAGTAGCACTCAAGCATTATGTCAAGTGCAACTCACTGGACTAATCAACATCATTGTGTAGAAGAAGGATCCTTTGTAAACCGGCCTGGTCCAGGGCAATAAGCGCTTTAACACCTCATTAGGGGTAGCAAGCACTATATAAATGCAAACCTTTTTTTTCCTCTTCTATCCTGCTCAATTCAAGAAACTGACTAATATCCAGCACTCAAACTACTTTCATATTTCACTCTACTAATTCACCACTAATCCTTTATGGGTTCCAGAGTAGCGTGCTACTTGCCGAAAAAAGTGCTTCAACACCCCATCAGTGATAACAAGCACTTTATAAATGCAAACCTTTTTTCCTCTTCTATCCCTCCGCTATCCTTTTGAATCCAAATAACTGACTAAGCTATCTGCCACTTAAATTACTTTCATATTTCACTATACTAATTCAACACTAATCCTTTAAGGGTTCCGTAGTACCGTGCTACTTGCCGAAAAAGCGATTTGACGCCTCATCAGGGGTAGTAAGCGCTATACAAATGCAATTACAAATTCTAGAACAACACCCCCAAAGAATATCAGATTTGTCACTACATAAAGATGATAAATGTGCTACTCTAACTCTCCATACTCCACCAACACCACAAATAAACCCTTGGTTGTACGACTTTGTTATGCCTTTAAATTGAAAGTTAAAGGAAGGTTATTAACAATTCGGAAACTTACATTAGTACCTTGTTCCTCTGTTTTTAAGGACCTCAGGAATGCTTGTCACAATGATCACCTTTCTGCCCTTTAGCAACCGGGGCCCTGTAGAACTGGTCTGACACATGGCCTCACACCTAACCTCCAGCAAAGTTGTTCTACATGTCCCTCTGCTTCAGAGTAAAGGGCAGAGAAGCTTCTGTTGCATAACCATAACCTTGGTTGGACTCCACACCATGTTAAAATGTTGCTGATTTTTCTGCGAAGCACAAATGATAAAAAGGAGTGATCGCGGGTTTTTCCATTTCCATGCACGAGATGCTCCTTAATGCTGGGGTTTGTCTTTGCAGTCTTACATTTGGCTCTTGAGTGTCCTTTTTACTTCCATCATGGCTGCCATAATCCTCTCAAAATTAAATAGCGATGGTAGCAGTGAATTGGCTGTTTTAATTGTTTACAATGAGATCTTGTAGTTTTCTTGTGATGAATAAACTGTATCCATAAGAACCAACAATATTGTATTTATAGTATGAATGTTTTTAAATCTGTATGCAATTGTATTGTCTAAATTGTATTAACATTTTTATACTTGCATATTAGTTTGATATTGTTTTTAATGACTTGAAAAAAATCTTTTGTCTCTAATTGATACCCACTGCACTCTGAATTTATTGCAACTATATTTATTTATGGCATTGTATAGCTCGTTTTTTCAACACATGATCTACACATTTTCTTGTGTATAGATTAGGGACTTTTTTTGTTCTCTTTGGTGCTACCCCATCCCTTTTCTGAGCATTAAGGTACCTCCCTCTTTTTTTATCATGACAATTGGATCAGGCCATGTCAAGCTGGCATCTATGGGAACCACATTAGAATGCTGCATCAAGATGGAGCCAGCAATCTACTGTGAGCCTTCATGTTCGGCTTCACGAGATGCAGGTCCAGTGTGAAGAGCTCCTGTGTATTCCAGGAAACCATCCTGACGCCCTAATAATGAGTCAAAAAGCGAGTGATGCTCTTCTACGGGCGGTGAACGTGCTGGGCAGACTGTGTGGGTGCAGGGTATCCACAATTAGCTCAAGGTGGCCTTGCAGAGTCTGGAACCATGTGAAGGGTGAGGTTGGATGATGTGATGCCCCTGCACAGAGCAGTTGTAGCTTCTCACGCCCCTTGGGGCTCGCATCCTTGGTGGGGAACCCCGGAGTATATGTTGGCATCCCCACGGATGAGCTAAGCCACCGTCTCATGACTCCCAGTGCCCAGCAGTGGCCGGTGCATGAAGAGGTGTGTGGGGTCGGCCAGCCTTCCAAACTCACCCCAGAGATCTTGTGTGGTTCCTCCTGAATAGTGTCGGTCACATTCGGCTATCAGCTGGTTGGCGGCAAGGGGCGGTTGGGTGACAGGGCACAGTGAAGAAGCTTCTGACACCATCAGCTCAAGTGAATACATCCAAAATTGTAAAAACATGGGAGGAACTGAGACAGGAAAACAAAAGGGGCCGTAAAACATGGAGATAACTCGAGCGGTAGCAAAATGTGTCCTTTCATTGCAGTAAGTGTGATCGCAGGATATCCTGAGCTTTGATATTGGTTAATCCCAGTAATTAGGGGAGGTAGGCCGGCCTGTCAATCTTGACAGACTTTCCATGTATTTATTTATGTCATTTATAAAGCGCGTGAATCACCCCAACCGGGGTATCTCCGCTCTGTGACGGCCCTTGACAACAAATCCGGGAAAGATCAGAACAGTGCGGATTTAACTACTTTCAGAAGGATGTGTAGTTGGTGCAGAGACAAAGGTGGATGCGCAGCAGGTTCCAATGAAATGGGGCTAGATAGAAGGACTCCCCCCCCCCCCCAATTTAGCCTGTTTTATGTGAGGCACAAGAAGGAGATCTTTGGACCCTGAGCGGAGGGTCCTGGAGGGGGAATATCAGACCAGTTTGTCTTTAATGTACTTAGGTCCCAAGTTGTCAAGGGCTTTATAGACTATACAGCACATTTTGAATGTAATCCTTTTTCGTATGGGCAGACTGCAGCTTGCGGAGTAGGGGGAGTGAAGCTGCTCTGGGAGGGGTGTTGGTCACTCATTTGTGATTGAGTTTGAATGGCATTCCTCCTTTAATTCATCATCTTGGTGAGTCTGCGCACATGGAGAGGGTGCTTCCTTTAGTGTGCATTTCCATCAGATTTCTTTCTTTCAAATAAAGGCATTCTCTTAAATGTAGAATTGCTTTGCACTGGAACATTCATAAGGACCCCCTATAATCTTCATAATTTCTGGATTATATCCCCCGAATAGTGTTGCTGTTAATTGTACATTTGACTCTATCCTTTTTTCAGCTTTCCACTACCTCGAAAAGCTAAGCTCATGCTATGTAAATTTCTCGGATATAAGAAATATATAAATGAGATTCCGCAGAGACTCAAGGCCACGAAATTCTCACTGCTGACCGTGAGCGCTTGCTAGTAATCCACATTGTGCTTATTTGGGTGTAGTGCAGTGGATGGGTTTGTTTTCATTGGTTATGCTACTGAAATATATCTGTGGGTTTAGGGGTTGGCTGCTGGTATCCCATGTTTTAGCCCAAGTTGAGACAACTCAAACCTTATAAACTTTCAAATAAATAGATTACTGCAGACTTAAGTAATAGTAGTTTGCATTGTGCATAGTGTTATAATAACTCAGTATCCTATAGTACAACAGATCTAGGCTGTGTGTATATTAGGGCTTGCAGCACATGTTGCTGCCCCAACCCTTTCCTGTGGTGGTTGATAGTGGCTGATGTAAAGAGACCTGTCTAGTTGTGCCAGCTGTGTAATACTCCATCATTTCAGTGGTTCTGCAGACACCCTAATACAGCTGCAGCCAGTCATTGAGGGGGAGTGGCCCGTCCCCCCATCTTTTGGCTGATATGAAGGGTATCCGTCAGGCTGCACAAAGGTCAGCCTAACAAACACTCTTTATTTTAAGGTCGGGCATCAAGACGCAATTTATGTGCTAAATGCTTAGAGACCTGCTTGCATGAGCTGAACTTTGTCGGGCTGAGGATTTCACTTGCCTGTGGGCATGTTCTTCTTAACCCCTTGCATGCTGATGACGGCCCCCAGCCGTCATGCACTACGGTGCTCGTGTACTGATGATGGCTGGGGGCCGTCATAAACCCGCCCACCTGCGATTTTGCTGCACAGGCGCAGAATCGCAGCCGCACGGAAGGGGTTAAAGGATTTGGAGGCCTCATCTTGATGAAGAAGGGGGTGTCCCTGATACACTCGGATCTAGAGCTCCAGTTTTGAGTGTCCATCAGTGACGCCTCGTCACAGTGTGGGGTCGGGTCAGCAGTGTCACTGACTCTATAGGTGACTCTCCAAATCCTACAGGAACCTCGGAGGCTGAGGTCACAGCTTCAGCCAGTAAGTTATTTCTTTTATATGTTTTGCGAATGTGTGTGTGAATGTATGTGTATTTGAGAGTGTGTGGTTGTAAATGGTGGGTGTGTTTATTCATGCTTGTGAGTGCATGATGGTGTCACTGCCCTAATTCATGTACCAATCGGGATTTCCTACCTTCACACGGGTGGTGTGAACCCTCAATAGTACCAGTGATGTGGCCAAAAAGAGGTGCTTGATACAGAGGAAGCTGGCATAAGGGCACACCCTATGCATCTCCATGTGACTTCGCTGTTTTGCTTGTGTGCGTCTCACCCTGTGTGTGCACCATTTTTACATGGTTCTCCATTCTTCCCTGTGCTGTTTACACTTCAATGGAGGATTATCCTTGGGATCTCGTAACTAAAATTTTTACAGGGTAAAAGAAACCTTCCCATTGTCAGGCGGGGGCAACACAAACTCTAAGTAGAATCAGATTGTTTTAATATGAACGATCACATGTCACTAGGTTTACAAATGCATCTGTAAACTCATGTATGAGCCAGTAGCTCTAGCATTAGAGACTTTCAAGGTTTGGATGCCAAAAATGAGCCTCCCCTCCCCCCCCCCCCAAGCCAATGCAAGTGGCACCAAGATTAAAATTGTTGCTTTGATTGGGGTTGAAAACTTTAGCTATTTGATGCTGAAGTCTGTTTGTTAGTATTTCATCAACAGAAGAGTTCTTTGACTAAGCCAGCTACATCTTTATGTTCATTGATGCAGTATAGAATATGAATGGGTCAATTCAAGAACTGTTTGCTGGGACACCCCGCAGATTTCCTGACTTTGGAACTGAAGAAAAAGTTTCGAGTCTCGGCGTCAGTTCAACATCGTGTGATTCTGAGCAAATGACTTCATCTCAGAGGTTGAAGTGGGCGGGGTCTGAGGGACGCAACATGCCCATACTTTATTAATGTTACATAAACAGTTCCCCTACATTTTGTTAAGTCAACTGTCCTGGGACAGTTAATTCCAACATTTGAGATGCCTTAGTGGAAGCAAGGGAGTCTCCTGTGCCAGGAAGCTGAGGGAGGGGCAGACAGATGAATAAGAAACAGCCTTCTTTCCAGGCTGTCTGCTGCCTGAAAGAAATGTAAATATGTGTAATTGGTTAATTTGCAAACGTGAAGCCTGCTTGGGAGCCGGATTTTGACTTTAATTGATGGAGTCACTTGAGGAGTATTCTTTTTGAGAGGTATTGTAAAGTGACCTGATGAGCTTTGTAGTGTGTGCTTTTAATGGACCGTTACAAAAAAATGTTTGTACTATGTACACACTGCAGAATACTAAGATATGTATTTTGGAATCTCTTTAAAAAAAAATCTTAAACGTAAGACTTTTTGTGGCAGCCTTTCTTGTGCAGCGTATAAGGCTGTACATATTCACAGGGGTTTCTGTCCCAGGTTGGGACTTTGGAACACTAAAAATACTCAAGTTACATTTGCTCTGCCCCAACTAGAATCCAATGTTGTGCCTCTCTGGTTACACACAATAGCAGCAGTGAGCGCATTAATCAAAGAGGTTTCACGGCATGAAAAATTGCATCTCTCACTTATTAGTTTAACTTGCATTTACTTTTCATTTAAGGGGGTATTATTTTATATGCAGTTACTTTAGTGTGAAGTACAAATAAAATAGTTACAGAATATTTTATTCTTATTAGCCACACCTTTGATTCTGCTCTCACTCTCACTTACCCCACCCCCATTAGACACCGGATGACAGTTCTCAAACTTTTTTCAATGCACTTGGACCACTGCTTAATCTTAACATACCAAAAGGAAGTTACACTTGGGTAATGTAATTGGTGCTCATGTAAATCACTCCAATGCCCTTGAAATGGGGTTTTACTACATAAAACTGCAACAAAAAAAGAAAACGGTTGCATGCATGGTAGAGACTGAGCACCATGTCCATGTAACCACCATTGGTCTGTGTGCTGAAATGCCATGGACAATATTTGACCCCCAGATCACTCTTAGTGATTAATACTTGGCCCCATTCAAACCACCATTTCCGAGTAACTACAAAAGTAGCACTGGCTAGAGTAATTCTCATATCCTAAGTCACTGTATTCAGATGTGTGAAATTTTCCAACATAAATTAGATTTATTACTGTAGAAAATATGTTGGGTTAGTTGGTTTACCGCTTCAGGAAAATGGTGGTTAAAGAACTGTTGTCTGGAGAGAATTACGAGAGAGACCACTGGGAATGTTGAATTTACCTGCACAGTTTGTGTGTTCATAGCATTCCCACTTGCTTTTCGCACCCTACTATATCATTTTGCCTAAAAATATGGTGAGGCAAATGTGCCCCAAACAACCCCTATATATTCATTGGGTCTA
The DNA here is from genome assembly GCF_964263255.1 of Lissotriton vulgaris. Lineage (NCBI taxonomy): Eukaryota > Metazoa > Chordata > Amphibia > Caudata > Salamandridae > Lissotriton > Lissotriton vulgaris. Next base: position 477,755 of record NW_028249489.1, on the reverse strand, counting down.
AGTGAGGTTTTTTTTAATTGGAAAGAGGTTAACAGTTTTCGGTACTGGTGTCCAGTTGCACCATCCCCAAGACCAGTAGGAACTTAGAAATGCATTGAAGGTTTGGCTTTTCCCAAGATAATCCTAAAACGACCACGCAGTACCTGGTGCAATTCTTAGAAGGATATGAAGACTAAGAACTCTGGATCAAACCCAGATGACAAATGGGCTCTAGCGCGTCATCAGGAGAACGAAGCTCAAACCCAGCTGGCAAATGGGCTCTAGCGCCTCATCGGGAGAACGAAGCTTGACATAAATGCAACTACAATTCAATAGAGTATAGTAACCTAGTCTTATCTATTCTCTGAGGTGCAATCCACAATCCTACATGTAGAGGCCGTAAAGAATAGCTACAAATCTATGGTTTAAACTTTTTTTTTTAATATTAATTGTGATTGAGACCCCCAAAAATCTCAAGAGTTAGAAGAAATGATAAATCTCGCTAAACTGAGGATTTTTCAAAACTTTAAAAGAAGTTTTGTTAAACCTTAATTGCCAAGCGGAATAAGTTATTGCAAAAAGAAGCATAACTGTCGGGTTCTCTTGTGCTCAGAGTACCTGAAATTTGTATTTTTATGTTTGGTCAAAGCACTGATTCCTTACAGTATTTACGTGAAAAGATCTGCAGTCAAAAAATTATTTCTCAAGCCTTTGAGAAGAGCTGGTTGTTGGGATCATTGTCGCCTAAATAAATCAACTGATCTTCCTGTTCACCTTATTTTCGAAATTATTATGCCAAAAAATTGCCGAACATTAAAAGTAATAACCTCCGAATCCAATAACCGAACACACTAGACCTATCTTCTCTCATACAATCGATATAGTTCAGGCATCCCGTAGACAGATCACGGAGCCATCAACACAACTATCCTTCAAACAAAGCCTCTCGCTCGGGGCTCCCTGTCTTATTTTTGTATTCGTTAATAATTTCTCGATTAATCTTGAGTGGCTGATTTGTGGATGATTAAAGTTGGAGTACTGTGTATGTTTTAGGTTCTTATATAATTTCGGGCATCTTTTTCTTGAATTCTGGGTTTAATCTTGGAAGTCCGAATCTGACTCATTTCATCAAAGTCCTGTTTTTAGTCATTTTACTTTTAGTCTTTTCTTCTTTCCTCATTTGTTCCTATTCCTTATTTCATTAACACTTCCAGCGTGTTTGCATATTAATGGGACCGGCTCTGCTTATTACCACTTCTTTAGGGATCACATCTTTTCATAGAGTTGAGGGCCTTAAAAAATACCACCGCCTACAACCGTAGTCGGTAAGACATTATTCAAGAAAGGATCAAGGTCTCCCAAAATTAGTTTGAAAATACCAGAATAAGATAACCAACATCCTGGCATGTGGACGGTAATGTGGCAGCGGACAATAGTGTGCCCACGTGCAACCAAATCACACAGCCAAGCACTTCAACACGCGTCCATACTACAACTTAAAAACAAGCGGCTGACAACAGCACAGTGGAAAGCTTCAATAACAATCACGGTGACCCAAGATCACACTAACCCTGACCTAAAAGAATCCCAAACTGAAGCAAGTGGCACCCATTTTCAGCAGCTCTGTGGTGCCATTAAATGAGAGAAGCTGAGGGACTTAGTGGTGATAATGCAACCTCTGTATTTTCTTCTTGGAGCAGGCTGTCACCGCATTATCTAAGGAGACAATGTCATTACACATTAATGACACACACTGCTGTTGGATGGGCTTTAAATAGATCCACCCTAGCAGGAGTGGTTAAAGTCCGGTTGTGAAATAAACTCACTGCACCAACTTTCCGGTGACCACATTTCAAGTAGGTGGATGGGCCTTATGTACACGTGTCTACCCACAGTGTAAAAACACCCTTGCCAAGTGTAACCCTGAAAGGGCACAGAAGTTCTGTGTTGTTTGTCGAATCTGATACTGCTATAAATCACCTTCCTTCAAGCACTTACCCATGCAGATGGCGGGGTTCCCACTTCCTCTCTGCCCCCCTCCCCGCCAATACAACAAGAAGGCTTCCAGCTGTGCAGCCCATAACCATGAAGCTGGTTCAGTCATTCTGTTTGAGACCTACTACACGGCCTCTATCCTACAACTCTCTACTTTAGTAAGCACTTACAGTGCGCTTTGTGCATTAAAAGTGCTTCACAATATGGTCACGTTTCATACTGTTAAGCTAACCTTCAGTTTCAGGGAGCCCCCTCTCCGTGGGAACCTCCTGGCCCACCATACAACCCTGGTGGCTCGCAGGCTTTGTCAGGATGCCGCCCCAGAATGAGCCCCTCCATTGACGTCAGTGGGGACCGGGGTCACCTTGTCAGACATCCGACTTTACCTTCTTTCAGGGCAAACGAGTAGAGAGGGATGCCTGGGATGTTGTGAGCAGGAGCGCCAGTAATTTTACCAGTGAGCGGGGCGCAGAGGGGCACACATACACACTCACCCCCATCCATGCATTCACTGTTGTATGACAGAACCACGCATGCCTTAGCAACGCAGTCTTTACAAATCATTAGTTTTTACCACAGAACTTTTTATCACGCACATGCCTTTACTACACATGCCTTTACGCAAATGTAAATGTAAATGTATAGGCATTTATATAGCGCACTACTTACCCGGAGGGTCCCAAGGCGCTTCGACCGCTGCGAAACCCTTCCTGGCTTCCCTGAGAGATGGTCCCTTAATGAGTATCTCCAGGGTGAGACCAGGCCTCCCCGGCGGTCTGGTGGGGCCGTTAGTGAAGATGAGGCAAGCTAATGCCCAGAGTTGCCGAGTGTGAACGCTGATCAGAGTGGGCACCGAGGCGAGAGAATTATCGAGTCCGCTGACCCTGGTCCAGAAACCTGCCGCGCCGGGAATCAAACCCTGGTCCCGGGTCGTCCTCTGCTCTCGGGTCTGCCGCCTCTAACCAGTGAGCCACACTACTTCACTTGTAACTATTTCACCGGTAAGTATAAAGTGTGTTTTTTGTGTGTGTGTGTATTCCAGCTGAAACGCGTTGTTGGTGACAAATAAAGTATTCGATCGTGGATTGGTGTTCCGCCTCTTTCCTCACTTGTTGACTGAATTTTGGATGTATTGTGGCAGACCTCTGCCACGGCTGGCGCCAATGCTTCAGGGCAGGCGAGCGGCGTTTCCTGGGCAGACACTTGTGAAAGTATGTGTGTGTGTACATATATATTGTATAATCGTGATGGCTTGCGTGATATTTTTGAGGAAAACAAAATGTGATGGGTTCTTGCGTGAATTGATCGCAGTCACTAGTGAATACTCTGGGCTGGAATCCAGTCGATTGTTCTTTTCCTCTTTTCCCAACTAGGCCCCCTCAGACATCAACCAACTATATGCAAATCAGCCTTGTTCCTTCTCCAAAAGAAACCGTCTAGCCTGAACTACCTGGCCACTTCTGAGCGGGAACACAAGCAACCACAGACGGGCTACAACTTATTTGGGCCTCCTCAGTAGGGTGTGACTTAAGTCCTATGGCACAGTGAAAGTATGCCCAGACGTGGGTCCCGTGCTCACTAAGCCACTGGAGTCAAGTTATCCTGGCTGAAGACGGCTGATAGCCAGAAACCGGTCCTAGGATGCTTGATTCCGGTCCAGGGAAGACATGGCTTGACAGTTCGGGCGGGACTGTTCCCATGAGGCACAGGGTCAAGACTGATTTGCATATGGCCATTTCTGAACTGGGGTGGCGTGGTGAGGAAAATAACGATGGATTAAACCCAGATCTGTGATTGGGGGTGAATGTTTTGCCATCGTGCAACATTCCGTCCATCATCTTGTGTGTTTTGCTGTGAAAGGGTGGCCATGTCTGGGCTTACCTGTTGTACTAAGAGCTTGATATGTTTAGCTTCTGTTGGTTATTATTTGTTTTGTCTGACTGTGTTTTTTATGGATTTGTCTAGCTTCTGTTTACATACATCCTAACAAATACTGCTGCAAACCAGTCCCTTTGTGTTTCAGACATCTCAACACCTCCATTATGTAATAGAATAAGCATTGGAATGCTTTGGGCCACTTAACCTGCAGAATTCTCAGGACTGATAGGTAAACAAGAAGTGTTGTGAGCATGCATGAAGACCAAAATGATGGCTGGTAACACACTGTGCAAAGCGAAAGATTCCTGGCTGCAGGTAGCACAATGTGGCCGGTCAGGCACTGTGGCGCTTGAAGATCGGAGGCGTAAGGCGTGATTACACCATGCTTTGGTGAACCCTGATCTCTGCTTCTTCCCTGAATGAATGTGTCTCCTGTTTCGTTTGCGGACTCGCTTCTGCGGTTGTGCAATTCTGTCTCCACGCGCTTTTACCCACTTGGTGGACGCAGAGTAGGATATCGAAAACCTTCCCTGGTTGAAAGAAATACAGGGACCCAGTTTACAGTTTTGTGCCAGCAAACTGATTAGGTTATACCTCTCCATTTTTTATATTTTTATTTTACAGAGTTGTATATAGAGCGAACTTGACCCGAATTGTTAGGCACAGGGAGATTAACTGGTTTGCCCAGGATCACAGTATGTTCAGCGTCATTGTCGAGACTCAAACCCAATTCCCCAGATTCGAGGTCGACCGCCCTCGCTGTTAGGCCAACTCCTCTCCCCATGAAGCTTCCTTCACTTTCTTCCATAGCATCATCAAACGGACTAGCGTGTGAACCCACCGGGGGTCTTGTTCGAACCTACCGTTTTTCTACTTCAGTTTTATTAAGTTTCATATTTGGAAATCGCAGATTCCTCGTAACCCTGTTCTACATTTCTCGACAGCCCTAAAAACTGTGGTTCGGAAATGGGCCCAGCTTTGAGCTTAAGTTATTTACCGTCTCCACTTCCTCATCTCCACCCAATAAAAGATCTTTCTGGCAGATGCTGATGCTCTAGACTTCTGTTCTCTCGACTGTCCACTGCCCCTCCACCCCCGGATCTCTACCTTCTCCAGGGGCTTACAGAAGATGGACCAGGTGCTAATTTCCTATCCTTTGTGCGCTGCAGAACTGTCTCCCAACACCCCTATGGACAACTCTGCTCCAACCATCAGTACCTCATTAACTGCAGTGGCTTTCAAGTGGCCAGTGACCAGACTCTTCGGGGGACAGTGAAAGGAAATGTGCATTCTCTAATGTTGTTGTAGCCAGGCACAGCATTGGTCCCATATATTGGTCTCAATAAAGGAACCAAAGCAAAGGAACTAACAGAAGGACGGTGGCTCCTTGCAGGTTTCCACTGTTTTGTATCCTGTCTAGGATGGAACGGCCACCGTTCACCTGGAGCGCTAAGTCTTGATGATCCCTTTCTCAATTAATGACCAATTCTAGGTCTAACTTACCTCGCTCCTCGGGATCTGTCTGAATAGTTCAAATTTCAGCAGTCGTACAGCGCCTCAGAGCATTAATGTGGACCTAAAGCACTTTCTCCGTGTGAGTGCCTTTTTCATAGGCTTTGGAGTGCCCATAGATCGGTTGACTATGGCTGGTAGAGATTTGTATAGCATTAATTGAGTGATGATTTTACCGATTTAACTTGGAAGTAAAAATTATTTGATCTGGTTGAATAATATTTTAGTATTGTTTCATTTTACCAGTTTTCTGTAGTCTGCTATTCCAGCCTCCCCCACCAGACTCCATGACCATCATGAGTTGTCAAACCCACCCCCCCCTACGCATCACACACATTGTTAAACCGATGCACCGCGTACTATTGTCGGTTCTACCATAGATCGCACTGTCACCTGCTGTGCTGATAGCCACAGCACTGGCAGCACAATGAAACTACAGTATTACTCTTTAATGTTTTGGATGTAACATTGTACATTAAATTAGCATGTTGTTTTAGAATATGTGGGTTCTGCAATCTATGTATAAAACCCTTCTCTGATTTCCTTATTATAAGCGACTTGTAACACACGCAGTCAGTCGCTTGTAATAAAGAAATGCCTTAGGGGCTTAACTGTAATAAATTATTACAGTTAAGTTCTGCCATCACAATGTCTGCTGCCAGAGTCAGCAGCCAAGGTGAAAGGCATGACATGGAACATAATTGAAGCTGCATTTTAAAAAACGAAAATGCTTCTGCCTTGTTTTTCTAGTTGAAAGGTGATTTGTGTTTATTTTTTGCACACCCTAGGTAATTCTATAAAAGAGAAACTATGTTTCTGAACATTTTGAGCTATTTGTCTGTTTTTTTTTTTTAAAAAAAAAGAAAAATCTGGGATGCATTAAACTTATTCTTCTAGCATTTATTTTCCAAAAACATATTCCTGCTATTTTAGTGTGTTTAATTTTACACTAGAGATTCTACTTTTATTCTTCATGTTCACAAACATGTATCTGTTTTCTATGAAGGAGGACCACACCCCATATTTAAATATTTTGTTGGAAAGGCAAAGATGTAGCCATGTATTATGGAATAAAGTACCCCCTGCCATACATTATAAGGTTATCAGGAGTGGCACTGGAGTTCAATGACCTTATAAACGAACTGAGCCTCCAGCCTCATTCCTCTATATGACCACAGAACTCCTGTGACACTTGCAGAGTCCTTACAATATACTTCATCCTATATAAAAATGTGGCTTGTGGATGGTATAATGACTGTGGGAGTTCCATGATTATGGCATTGCCTCACTACCAGCCTGGAAAGAGCCACTGGCACCGTATTGTCCTGCCAAGCACTGTACCCAATGACCTCTCCAAATGCAGCACTGACCGCCTCTACACCTTCTGACAAAGTTGTATTGCAATGTTAGCAGCAAAAAATGTTATACTGGGCGTTCGTGCATGCAACAAACCAGAATGAATTGCTTTCAGTTCTGATTCTCATCTTTAATAGCCCTTAGTCTCTCAGCAACGTCACAATTGTAACCAGTTCTTGGCTTGATTGCACTAACAAGTCCCAGTGCATTGTGGTCCTTGTAGTTTGACGTGTTAATATACACCTTCCCATGTTGCTTTATTGCAAATCATCATCCATTTTATTGTGGGCAGATTTTATTAGAGGAGCTTAGCAAATACAGTAGCATTTGAGAACTGACCCCCCCCCCCCTCTTTATTGTACTGATGGCTATACTTCACGCCCATTGTTGTGCTGTTCCATTTACGTATTGATTTCTCGATGCTGGTGCTTGGCAGTCCATGCCAGTGGTGTAGGGAATCGACTACTTTGAAGCTTAAGCGGGGGTAGCCATGGAACTCTATGGCCTTGTAATCTGGGCCCAACTAAATATTGATTAATTTGATATTTTGCCTCCTATGTCTGCAGGCCTGCAGACAGAGGCTCATAAGACGACGGGGGGAAGAGTAGAGCAGGGATGAGACCGGTCAAGAGCTGCGGAAAGAGCCAATTGGGTTCAGAAAAAGAGAGAGAAAAGGAAACTATGAAAATCTCATTCGAACAAAAAAAGAAATGACCATAAACTAAAGTGAGTGAGGAAACATGGGGAGGGGTGTTAGGTAGGATTGAAAAAATAGTTTGAGAAAAGAAAAAAAACTTATGGTGGCTAGAAACTGGTAAGGAGGAAAGCATGAAGGGTGAAAAGAATAGTGGAAGCAAGGAATGAAACATGAAAAGAAGGAATGAAAGGTGAATGGAGAATTGCAAGAAGAAAGGTGAAAACAAGAAAGAAGAGTGCAAGTATGAATGGTCTGAAGGATGGAAGTTTGGATAGCTGGGTGAAAAGCTACATTAACTAAAGTTTGGAAGGAAGGGTGGAAGGTTGAAAAGCCGTTAGCATAGAAGAGTGAAGGCATGGTTGATCGATATGTGAAGGGATTGGTCATTGAATGGATGGAATGATGGATGGACTGATGAGTGAAAGTATGGCTGAATGAGTGCACCGATGGATGGATGGAAGGAATGTCAATGGATTGTTGAATTAATGAATGGATGGGGTACTGTATCAAGGGATGGATGGGAGGATGAATGGATAGATCGGATGATGTACAGGTGAAGAGATCTAATCTAGGAAGTATCGGGCTTTCTGTTTCTCTCATTCGGTGTCAATAGAATTTGGATTCAAAGTGGCGGGAATTTGAACTTATTAGCTGCTCCCTTGATCCATGCTGTATGCTAGGCTCGCAGCCATGTTTATATTCCTCGAACGTCTAAAAGTTATCTGCTGCGTCATGGTCTATTTAAGGCACTAGTAGCCCATTGTTATCCATGTATTTACACTACATTTAAGTAACTGTAGATCACATTACCTGCCCTTCACTTCACTGCAAGGAGCTCCTGTGTGTTCCCACAACACTCACTGTATTGTAAGCATGTTTGCTTTGTTCTGGCTCTGGTCGGCACATAGCTGGCTTCTGCCTGGTGGTTTCACACCAACCCAAGTATACTCTCTGAAACCCTGCACGGCAAAGAGCTCGCTATATAAAACAAATAAATGACTGCTACCCATCCGTGTGGTTCATATCTGTCACCTTGCCATTGTTACCCCATACTGGTTTTCTAAGGCGCCCCAACCTGTGCACTCTAGTGTTGCTGAAGCCCAGTACAGCCAGTGCCCCCCTTTTCCATCAGACCCTGATCTCGTCCTCCTCCTCTCCTGCATCGGAGGATCAGGTTGCCTCTGTTCTTGTGGCAGCTTCCCTGTTTCATTTAAGATGGACAGATGTTTCTTAATTATTTACAAGGCGCAGCTCGAGTGCAGCCACTCTCTGGTGTCTGGTGTCACCCAGCAGCTGTTTCTTGCAGATGGGAATGAGCCTTGCATTCCAGACTTGGATTGCAGACATTTCAAAGCTTGCTGCAAATTCTGAACTCATGGGAAGTCCTGTGTGCTCTATCTGCCATTCACTCACAAAGCTTCCATCATCTTCCTGTTGTGTTCATTTAAGACAGCACGGGCATCAAAACATGTTCTGAATTGTTACTTTTTAAAAATTGATGCAATATTCAGTGCCAACAGATTGGGAAAGGTGAACTCTGAGAAAATGATCACAAATTCCCTCAGTAGCGGCTCAATCCACAAGCCTTTTTGCAAGCCTAAGTGGAACTCCTGTGATCAAAAATGTGACTAAAGTAGTAAATGGGACATCCTGCTTAATAAAATCTTGACTTCTGGACTTTTCATTATTGAATATTGGTGTAGGAGGTTTGCCACTGTTTTAGGATTAGTTTAGGGGATGTGAGAGGGAGTTCTGCAGAAGTGGTGTCCCTGCAGCTTGCAGCAGACACCCTCACAGGTATGGCATGGGTAACTTTGGGTGCTTGAAGCATTCGCAAGTTTACATCTGTTAAAGGAAGCAGTACGTGCCAGTGTAAGGCAGCTTCCCTATATTTTAGGGGTTTAGAGCCAGGGTTTCCGCCGGACGGTTCCCTTTGTAGATTTAGAAGTTGCGTGTGTAAATTGCACATTTCCACAAAATCTAGTTGTGGAGTTTTCACCTAATAACAGACGTGCATGAGTGAATATTGCGGTGTAAGGGTACTGAAAATCAGACTGTTCTAGCACTCCTGGAATTATTTGTGAATCTCCCAAAAAATTGAAATCTAATCCCATTGTAGGGGGAAATCTGCAGGAGCAACTGTACAACATTTCCAAAGCCCTATAGTAGCCATTACTCCCTGTATAATCACTGTTCACCCTAGTGCGGTCACTAACTTTGCACAAGGGCAGTTCCCCTCATTGTCTTTGAGTTGCATAGTGTTCCTGTGTAGTAAAAAAGAAATACTGTAGCGTACGGGGTGTTTTGCTGCAGTACTCTGATGTACCTAGGGTTCACTTATAGCATAGCACAAGCCCTTGTGCATCATTCTTTACTTTACCCGGATCCCTTTATTTTACCCACCTTTGCATGTACTGTGTTTGAGGTCACTCTTTCGGGGTCAACTCCATGAGAAGCCAGAACCCAAGGCGTATGGAAGCCAGACCGGGCCCTGGATACTCAGCTTGCTACCCCATCCTCACACACCCTAAGTTCTCTGATGCCGGTATGCCCCACAGGCCTTTGCATTTGAGCTCTGGTGGTAATACGTAGATAGCCTTGTGAGGTCTCCATGAATTTGTCATCTGGTGAGTAAAAGAAAATTGCACTTGACGTGCTCTTTGCCAATTTTTTCTATGGCACTCCTGGAAGTTTGGTGTGGTATAGAACGCTGGGTATTTGAGCGCTGATCGAATGGGGCACAGCCCATGTTCCGTCTTGTTTTGGTTGTTGGAGCAGAGGGGGTGAAGCGTGATCCCTTGGCTTGGAGGCACCTAGATGATTTCTCCTCTGGTTTGAAGATTGCGAATTGTTTCTGTGAAAGACTTACTCCTGTCCTAGCTCCTAAAAATGTCAAGGAATGTACATAGCAACTTCCCTCAGTATTCCCAAAATATTGCAGCTCAGCCTTGTTGAGCAGAAACCGTGCAGACGAAAGATCCCACCTTCATGAAAGCATGAAGTTAGGATCGTTAATTATTTTCTTCCGCTTAATGTTTTAAATCAAATTTACTTGAGTAAGCTCAGCCCACCTTCTTTTTCAGAGTGGGACTCTTCCAACTACTTCCATTTATTATAAATAGTTTGAGGTAGAGGCAACACTGAATGCATGCACCATACTAAAGGTTATTTATATTGCGGGTACCACAAAATGAATTGTCTCCCCGGGCTTAAATAGTGTTTTCTTAATAAGACTTAATCAAACTTCACGCATACAAGACCTTCCAAAACAAAAGTAAACACTCTGGTGTTTAACCCCTTCGCTGCAGCGGCTATTCCGCTGCAGCGCTAAGGGGGGGGGGGGGGCGTGCGGCGGTCCCGTGCTCGTGACGGAACCGCTCCATCACGGCCCTAAGGTGAGCTGTGCTTGTGACGGAACGGTTTCGTCACGGACCCGCCTGCCCCTTAGAACGTCAGCGCAGGCGTGGAATTCGCACCGCGCATGCACGGCAAGCGGGCAGTGACGGAACCGTTCCGTCTCCAGCACAGCCCACCCGAGGCTCGTGGCGGAACGGTTCCGTCACGAGCATGGGAGGGGTTAATATGCTGAATAGTTATAGAAACTTAGTTTTGATTTGTTTGTTATTGCTCTTCCTTTCAGACTGATGTTTTGCAGAATGTAATTGAAACAAAATTTAAAATTCTGAGTGGGCCTTGATGACGGCTGCAAATATTTCGGTCTAATTCATGAAGAACTGGCAACCCCAATTACTACAGGGCTTTCACGCCTGTGGATATTGAACATTACTAGAGCACAGGCTTTAATGAATGTTTTAGTTACACTCTGCATGTAGTTATATCCTTGATAACAAGATTTTCAGGCTTTTTGCTTGAAAGTAATTTTAACACACTGAGTTTAATTGGAACCAAAATACACAGTGGCTTTTCTGAAATTGCGGTGACTATATGGAGGTATCTGCTTATACCGCTTTCTTCGTTGTAAACAGACAACGTTTGGTGTTCCCAAGTTCTCAAATTGGTTTGCTTGAAGATTTGTTACTGTGGGGATTTGTTGGCAACTTTCGGTCCTGCAGTTTTGGAGTAACTTCAATTTTATCCTTCAGTATTCCCATTATTTAATATAGGAATAGAGTCTTGTGACAATGATGATATGTGTCCCTCAGGGCACTGCTTTTAATTCCTGAATCTGTCTCTTATTTTGACCCCTAGTATTAGTCCTTGTACACCTTGATGCATAGTCGCGGACTTGGTCTCATGTATGGATGTGTTAGGAGACCCAAAAGTGGGCTTCTATTCTGCATCATTTTGGGATAAATTTTGAGTGTCAATTTTAAATCGGAAAAGTGACTTTATGGACCTTAAACTGAAAGGAAACTCACATATATAGCTCATACATTTTGGTTACTTCTTCATGTGTGTATTTCTTGACTAATGCCTGTCTGGTCTATTTATTTTTCCCTGTTTGTTTGCTTTTGTAGTATTGAAAAAAAAAAATTTAATTTTGAAAATACCAAATAAATGTCACAATACTAACATCACTTGAGTAATAGTACACCTTGGTTTACTGTGTTCCTGATCTTTTGTCATTAAGTGGGTTGGTTTCTCTTAACACCATTCGGGAGCATCTGTCTGTTAATTAATGTTCTGAAAATCTGGCATGATGTAGGCCATCCCTACATAGGACACCCCTGATATGTCATGTTTGATACAGTCCAGATCACGGGAGGTAGACCACAAGCTTTATATCTATTAGGTTATTAATGGAATGTGATGTGTAATTCATCAGAAGGCTCTGCTAGTATTTACCTGTGACACTGACAAAAGTGCAGTTTGGGAACTCGGCTTCTGCTTAATATAGAGTTTTCACAAACCCAAGGAGGATTATAGTTAATTGCATTGTGCATTTTTCTCATATGAAAACTATTCCCCAAGCAGCTTCAGATGTTTTTTGTTTAATGGAGCTGGTCATTCTTGGGTTTTTATTTGTATTCCCAAGATGCCAACAAGTTTAGAAAATTCCCTCCTGAAATGAATCTGCATCCACTTAAAGAATACTTGAGGAATTGCTGTTTAGGACTTCAACTTCTAATTTGGGTCCAGTGCATATGATAGAAGGAATAACACGTTCATGAGCCTTCCTGAAGTCACTGTAAATAACCTCCTTTGTTTGTATTGTCCTTAGCTGCAAGCAGAGATGAAATAATAATTTTGTTCATTATTGTAATGTATCATGCTATTTGTTGCTGCCCTTCTATTAAATGAGAAGATCTTTGTGGAAAGGGTCAAAGTGACAAATGGGGAAAAATGATCCTGGTAAAGCATGTTCAGGTTGTTTCTGGGCATGTCCCTCAAACTACACAGGTGGCAGAAATTAAGGAAAAAAATTGCCTGATGCAGATAAAATATGAGGGCACGAAAGAAAGGGAACAGTGAAATTTAACTTGAACTCAGATGTTTGCCATGTAAAAAAAAAGTAGTATCTCTCTTGGCTTAAATCCTTTTGTTTGCAATAAAATCCAGCGACACCAAGTAGGCTTGTTTACATCTCCAGCACCACGTATTCTGAGGGGAGACTCAAGGAAATCCCTGTCGACTTTTTATTTAATAAATATATATGTATACAGACGCAATCTTTAGCTATATTTCTTAAGCGTTGTGGAATTCTAATAAGCTTGAGTAGTTGACTGCACTTCGACGTATTTGTATTTCTAGTATTTATAAAACACTCCATAGACCTTTGATTTATAGCAGTACCTGCGAGCTTCTACGCTTCACTGTCTCAAGATGGTGGACAAGAGCAGGCTGTTGAAATGCATCCGCTTAATACAACTTTTTCCCATTCTACTGGGTTTAAGGTTTCCAAAACTACAATTTCAAGAAATGCAAGTTTGGGATAATCCAGCATAATAATTGGCAATATGTGTATTTGAAGTTTGCATTATCTGGAATATCACAGATTGGAAATTCATATTTTCCATTTCTGAAGTCTCTACAGGCCATGGCGCTGTAGAAGATTTGGTAAATTTGTTCACTGCTGATGATGCATTGCATATCATATGCTTGAAGACGTCCGCTTCATTAAATCTCCTTATGCCGCCATTGCTGCTCCCGGCAGCGGAAGAAACGGACTCTAAAAGTTCAATTTACTTTCTCCTGTTCCTGTTTCTGTTTCTTGCCCCTGAGCGGCGAATGGTAGGCGGCCGAGGGGCAAAGGGTGGGCTAAGGGAGGACCTCTGTGATGTCCCGGGCAGTCAATGGATGTATGATGTAACGTCACTGCACTGGTGTATTTTGGGAAAATGATGTCCATCCAATGATGTAAAGGTTTCAGTTCAAGTGTGAATGGCACCTGTGGGCACCTTTCATTAGTGCCTCGATTGATACATAACTGTCCCTGATAAATACCAGCTGGAGTTTACTACGGTCATGCGAGGTAGCCCAGTCCTTCGAACTGTATTGTCACATATTGGTATTATATTTGTATATTGTTGTAAATGTTTTTATTTGATTTTTGTATACGCCTCCAGTTACAAACCTATTTAGTAAGGCACAGAGGCGGCCGTAGGATAAATACATTGTAATCTGGTTTATTTGCAATAAGTAAATGTCCAAGGTAAGATACATGTTCTGTTCGTTGGATTTGTGGGTTAGGTGTTCACAGAAAGATATATTGTCAGCTTTGACATCCTGTGATTTTTGCTATATAGCCAATTGAGTAATATTTGTTGCAGTCAGCGCAGAGGTCAGCACGACCAAAGAGACCAATAGGCAAACAAACTTCCTACCCACCCTCCCCATTGGTTCACGCCGCAAAAGCATATGAAGTGCTGTCTGTTAAGCTTTGTGGATAAATAGAAGTGTTACCGGTATTGTGGGGTATATTTTGAGAAGTCTATGCGAGATGAGATATGCTCTAGGTAGTAGGTGAAATTAAATCCACTCAAAGCAGGCATTGCATGTGACATTTTGAGGGTACTCTAGGATATTGGGTCAGTGCATGTCATTATATGATTGTTTAATGGCCCCTTCCCATTTGTCCCTCGGTGGAATTGAACCAGTTCCTATATATTGACAGACTGCTTTATATGACCAGAAGATTGCTCTTGTAATGCACCTGATTGTGTGCATCATTTATAAAGTTGTGTCTAGTTCTTGGTCAGCCTGCCAGTGCTCTATATTATTTTTTTAAAGCTTTTTAAATCCTACTGTACATTACAAAAATACTCTTGTTCAGACCATTCACTTTAACTACATTTTGGAAATTCATTTGAGAGCCCTCTGAAGAATAGGCCTCCCTCAGTTGCAAGCCCCACTGCGAACCATTACTTCTGTATCAGAGCTGTGAAAGGCAAACTTAAAATCTATCCACATTTTACACAAAGACTTCCATTGTCTCGCAATCCAACCATGGCAATGCCTTCAGCTGTTGCAGAACTTGAGGCTGTGCCTCGCTCCAAAACCTCTGGACCCATTCAGCCTCCTTGCCTTGGATAACTCCAGTCTTTGGATGCTTGAGAAGAGTAGTCTCGCGAGTGCGTCGCTGCCGGCTGGAAGATCTATTTGATACACCTGTCAAACTGTTGTGAGATCAGGGCTGGCAGGAACACCTTTCAATTGCACACTGAGTAGGATTGATCTGGTATAATTCTGTTTCATGATAGGAGTGCGGAGGAAGCCTGCTTGAAAGTTTCATCTTTTAAAATCCTTCAAGGCTGCCCCTGGCCTCCACCACACCTGTGTCTTTTTGTAAAACTTGACCCGAATCTGATATCAGAGCGCCTTACATAACACCAGTTGCTTTACATGAGGACACATTCATTTTTGTGTTTGTTTTAGGCACTGGGAGATTAAGTGATTTGCTCAGCATCACCGGATGCTCTGCGTCGTTGCCAAGAGTCGAACCCAGTTCCCCAGATTCAAGATAGACGGCGTAGCCATTAGGCCAACTCCACTGCCCAAGTTGCAAATTTATCCTGCCAGCCCGCGATCTTGTACCTATTCTTTGGTCCTCCACAAACTTAGACGGTTACTAGGAACATGTTTGGTCCATCATGAAGACAGTCTATGTCTTAGCCCTTGGCTCATCCTTGAAACTGGCCTTACTCAATGTCTTCTCGGATATACCTGGCATGGCGCCGCATTTGAGGAGATGGTTTCCCACAGCCTACATGGTAGATAAGACATGCCTTCCCTTAAAATGATAACCATTATACGACTTCCCTTAATGAATGACTGATGGGCTGATAGTAAACTTATGCACTGAGAAACTGAAATAAAACTGTATGATCAACTTGTGATTTTGAAGATGATTTGGACTACTTCCTATTAAATGACTCCCTCTGATCTTGTCGTGGGGAAGGATGGCTTAACCTGTCCCCGAAACGTGAGTCAGTAACTGTCTGTGAAAAGTTGTTCTGTTACAGCATCAAACATTCTTTTCTTAGGTGACTGGTTACTGTTCTCTTGTTTAACACCCGCCTTATGAAAAGTATTCCTATATTGTTAACTATAACTTGTATTCGTCCTCGCTGCCTTGTTACTCAGCCTCTATGGGTATGGTTTATATGTCCAGTCCTACAAGATAATCAATTTCTTAGTAAATTGAAGCCTTTCACTTCATGAATGATCACATTGCTCTGTCACTTCTTCCTACTTCTGTCCGTCCTCGCGGCACCTCCTTGGATATAATTTTGATTGGCACCCTCAGATCTTCCCCCGCCCCACTGCATTGTGTGATATACGCCTTCCCTCTTTTATATCCGTATGTCCGAGGTGGCCTGATAACAGTCTCGCTATGATATCTTACTCGCTAATGTTAACCCTTCTTCCCACCTGTCGTTTATTTGCTGTATGCATGCATTTACTTCTCTTTATGCTTAGTGTTGTCCTGACTTGTGTTTATTCATATTGAGGTCTATCTTTAGCCTATGTCTATATCGATGCGTTGTCTCATTTGCCCATGTTGGATCGCTTCGTATCTGCCAATTGAAGGACCCTTGCTGCACATGTCACATGCTGTGCTTGAACACCTACAGTTTATGGCGTCTCCTGAAATAACAAAAAATGGTTTATAACAAACAAATAAGCATCAGTGACTAACTCAGAAAAAACTCTTGTACTTAATGAGTGCTGAATACTTTGTAACTCATTGGTGTTTTGATGTGAGCCTGCCTCTAAATTAACTCTAGTTTTTAATTCTTCCTTTGAGTGCACTGACGTCTGTTGTGGTTCCTCATTTATAATTTATTCATTCGATAGTTTAAAACATTCATCAGGACCAGCGCGCCAGCTCATATTGCAGCTCTATAATATGGCTAGTAGAGTGCTTGATGTAATCCTTGTTTACAGTTCCTAAGAAGACCCACCCCCACCCCGCTACCTTACTCACAAGGTCCGATGTAGCAATCCCTACCACCAGGGGCGTGGCTATCCTGTGCAGCGGCACCATGGCCTCATGTTGACATGTTTCGGTGTACCTCAGTGATGGATGTTGCTTACTACCCATGCAGGAGGGAGGACACCCATTTTACTACTTTGTATCCGAGCCCAGGGCACATTGGCTGCTTCGTTGCCTTCCGCCAAACTCCAAAAATGCTACTAAGGAGTGCGACAACAGCAGCTGGAATTTGTCGTATGCAAATACAACTGTAGGACATTTTGACCCTAATCGGCGCCAAGGTTATATTTGTCTTAACAGATTGGTCTGGCCGACCTGTCTGGCCCCTCTCAGTGGGGCCCCCGCAGAGAAGGTGTCCCATACCCTGGGTGAGAGCTCAGGAAGTTTCAACTTAGCAAATCGCAGTTGGCTTTCCAGGAGCAGCTTGCCACTAAATATTTGTGTCCATACCTTCCAGGCCCTGCTCCTCTTCGTCGCTCCTACCCTGTAAGGCATTGGGAATGGATCGGGTACTGGAAAGGTGCCTGCGTTGTTGAAACCGATATTGAATCCATGTTGACAGGAAAAATGGGTGCCGGATAGTTAGGATTTTTTTTGTCGCAAGAGTGTTTCCCGCCGGTTGTGTGTGTAAACTGCCATGCTGGGGCAGGAACACAAGCCTGGTTGTCGCTTGTCAGAGCCTCTGCCTCTGAGTCAGCAGCAGTTCACAGCAGGGGTGGTATTGGGTGACCCAAGGTCCATTTTTTTTTCACATCCCTCGAAGCCAGCTGGCCGTCTTGTTATAGACTGAAAAATGTAGACCTGGTTGCGTGTCGCAGAGCTCAGTTGGCCCTTGTGCCTGGTGCTCCAGAGAGAATGAGTTAGCTATTAATATTGGAATAACCAATGACCCTTTATATCGCGATGTTTGTCCCAGTCACATATTATTGACAAGCGGTTGTTGAAAGTTGTAACAATCAATGTGCCGTGAGTACGTGCTTCTAGGGTATTATAAATATGTTCTTCCTGGTGGTTTAAGAGTATAATTTTTTTATCTACTGTTGTATGTGGTTTATTTCCTTTCCTGTGCCTAGTGATCATTGAACAGGTTAATAGCTTAGATAGCTTTAGAATCTTATAAGATATACATATTGGCCCATTTTCACCAAAGAGCTTTACATAAACTGCATTAATTTTACACACACAAACGCAACACCATGGGGACGAAATAGTACTTTAGTTTTCCATAATTCTACATCACACTGCACATTGGGACTATGAACTAAAAAAATAAATAAATACAATATAATTACAAAGGATACAAGTAGGTTAAACATAACACTGACTTTAAACAGAAGAGGAGGGGAACAGGAGGCATTTGTTGACATTTAGGGTCAGGGACATCTTAAGGATTTTGAGGGCCCCAGGCCAAACATAATTTGGGACCGCCCCTGATCGGATAAACTCTGAATATATTATCCCTTTCCCACTCATTCACGCTATCCGCAATATTGATCTGATCATTGACAACCCTCTTTGCTGGCCCCCAAACATTTGAGGGGACCCCATTTCTTCAGGGGGCCTCCATTCAGTACAAAGCCTTGGAATATTTGAGATAATATACACTTTTCATATTGTGCAGGGAGCCCCAACATGTTTGTGTTATGCCACTTTTTGGAGCTGTTTTGAAAACTTAATGTTGGGGTCCCCACAAAGGTGGGGGACCCTGGGACAGAGCCTACTATGCTCATGCCTTAAAGCGTGTCTATTTAAGGCAGTAGCTTCAATAGAGGAGGATCCGATGACCGCCATTTTAAGGGTTGGGTGGAGGCGAGGACTGGTCAGGCCCAGGTGAATAAACCTGTGCCGCTCTGTCATGCGTGAAATGTTGACGCTTAAATCACCCATTCTTAGTGTTGGCGTTTAATACAGTGCCATTCGATTCGGGGTAGCATTTCTGCATTTTGTCTTAAGGAGCATTATTTTGCCAAGTCAGAATGGCATATCTAGCTGTCTGTCTGTCCTATCCTTCTCCTCTGTTTATTCCTACCTTTCCTGTACTTTCCGATCTTAGACCTACTTATGTACCAAAAATATAGCCAGCAAAGGGAGACCCGCGCAAAATGTACTGTTATACTCTGTCAATGCCAATGGCGGTAAACCCATATAACAAATGTTTGTATGTGTATATATATATAAAACTCATTAAAAAAAAAGTAGGGCTTTGTCGCCGCCTTTTTCTGTCCCCCATTCCCAGCTTTGCACCTCTAGACTTCTAATCTAGCCGTCACTGGCAATGGCGAAAGAATGTCCGGAATGTGAAGACCCCGTGGAAGTGTGCCGTTGTAACCTTCCGCCCATAAAGTAGTATCCAATAGCAGAGCTGGATCCCATGCAGACGCGGTGCATAGTTTCAATGCCTCCCTCCCTGCTCTCTGACATACTCTTGCGTCCTGCCCCTAAAGTGAGCTTGAATCTTGTCCCGGAAGGAATCTCCCCGCTCACTCGGTCTGCTTGCCGGATTGTAGTGGGTTCTCTGCGGGTAAGAGGGAACTTCTGGCGCTGCCGCTTCCTCATCTAGCAGTGTTTGTTTTCTGAATTAGCATAATGTTACAGCAAGTTCGGAAATAAAAAGGTTTATAGAGACCAATGTTCCTCTTTGCCTGTGTAGCGAGTCCTCTTGGGGACATATGATCTAGTTTTATTTGTTTTTGATTGACACAAACTACTAATATTGTTTTAATTCACTTGCATACAAGTTTAGCTATCCCACTAAATAATTTTCTTACACTTAATTAATCAATATGGAGCATATGTCCTTCGTATATATATCCTGAATATGTGGCACTGGCCGGGCCTCGCCGGCATTCCTGGATTAAAGGATTACCCTCCGTCAATTGAAAATATGAGCCATTTGCCTGATGGTGTGGATATATTTATATTTTTGTAAAAGTATTCTCGAAGTTATTTTCAGTTTGTAGAAGTGGGCATTTGAGTACTCCTGTGAGGCGCATCGTCTAAATAATCGTGCATTACTTTCATGGAAGTTGCGTTTACTAGACACAATTGGCTGTGTGAAAAAATATATGCGAGGTAATAATACCTTGTGTATAAAAGTCACACCAGATGCTGGTGGGAGACACACTGGAGTAGAGAATCGCTCTCTGCTGCTCCGGCCCACATCGGGTTTAGCCTTCCCGCAGGACATTTTCTGCTCAAGCCAGTTTCCCTCATGCAGAAATTATACAAAAAGCAAAGCCACACCAGGAGTCAAATTATGCAAAAACATATAACTAAAAAAACGAGAATTTACCAAAATTCCCTTTTTTACTTGTCTTGAGAAAACCTAATTAGTGCCACGAAAAAGAGCTCCCACGTACAATCATCATAATAATGAACGGAATATACAATTCATTGTTTTTCTTTTTTCTTTTTCCTTAGTGCCATGACTGCTGCATACACCTCATTATGTCCTTTAATCGGAGGGGGGAGGGGGGGTGGCGTGGCAGTGGGACGGGGTGGGGGTGGTCTGGTAAAGAATTCAGAAGAGAATAAACAACACGTAACATTAACTGAATTTGGAATTTAGGAACAAAATATGTTTTTTTTTCATTGGAAGATTGCCTCCAGCTTTTCCTGTCATGCTTTAACATGGCATGTTAGTCCACGTGGGACAATTA
Organism: Lissotriton vulgaris; assembly: GCF_964263255.1. Lineage (NCBI taxonomy): Eukaryota > Metazoa > Chordata > Amphibia > Caudata > Salamandridae > Lissotriton > Lissotriton vulgaris. The sequence goes on along the minus strand of NW_028249489.1, from coordinate 457,282 downwards.
TGGATGTTGACAATTTTGCAGTGCACTACGATTTAAACTAAGTGTTTGTAACTACTTGGCCGCTTTAGTTAAACTCAAAATGTGACATGTTTGTAGGGCTCCTTGACCCCCTTCCCCCTCTGTCTGGTGTCCTGACCTGACCTCAGTGCAGCTGAGGCGAGAAGGGCACAGCAGAGGGACGCCACCCAGAGGTCGAAAATGAAAGGGCAGGCGCTGTACCCCAGGCAGATGGAACCCCTCACACTCTGAGCTGGGTCGGCCTAAGAACCCTGCCTGCCAGCCCCTTACAGAGAGGTGCTGAAGATCAGTGAAATGATGTCCAAAGCTCGCACCAGTTGAATAAAATTACTCATGCACTTAAAGTTTTACACAGATGTTTTTTGCATTATTAAAAATCCTTCTAGAACCATCTTCTCCTAAACATATGGTCATGTGTTCTAAACTTTTCCATATGTCGCGCCTCCTCCCTACAATTTTGGTTCATCCGAGTTGCTGCTCGGGTCTCCTCTTGGTTTATGTCCGGTTTACTTACTCCAACAGAGTTTCTCCTTTTTTGGTGGCATTTGGTCCCCGGTGTCTGTCCACAGAATCCCAGTCTGTGTTAGTATCACCTTTGTTGAGGAAGCCCCCTTTTGGCACAGGGAACATGGCCAGCGCTCCGCTTGCTTTGCCACTTCCTGTAGAGATGAGCATCCTTCAGACTGTGCTATCCTCAAAATCGAGTAGAATTGGGGGTTGGGAGCACACTGCCTCACAGAACCAGCACAGTTCGCCCCTTTGCATCCTGGTAAATGCAGTACACAGTTCAAACTTAATTCAAAATTAGCCGGAGTTTTTCACCAAAGTTGGTACAGACATTGCTGTATATCTCTAGACGCGTGTTTCTGGGTTGAGCCCTTCATCAGTAGAGAGCAGCAGTATTAGAGAGCAAAGAAAAATCATCTGGGGTTGAAGAAAATGCTACTAAGTTCCTCTCGGGTCACAGTACCACTCACAGGCACACAGGTCAATATCGAGTGATGCCCTTGACATGCGTGATATCGAATTCACCTTCCTCCCCATTAAGGATACAGAAAATCTCTTCTTTTCTGTGCTTGACTGATTTGGACCTTGGCAACTCCACCGTGGTCAAAATGCTGCAGGAAGGTCTCGCTTTACTATTCGCATCATTTGGCATCCACCATGTCAACCTGCGTGAGCAACTTCAGCGCTTCGGGCTGTCCTTGTAAATTACCCTGTTGTGTAAAAGTTTCTTTGGCTTCCAGTGCTATGGCTTTTGCCAGTCCCAGGGCTGATAATGCACAGATTCCACTCTGAGCGTGGCAGTGATCCCCTTTAACTCTTCTCTGACGGCATGTGGTGGTTCAATGGACAATCGCTGCTTAAAATTCACCTCTGAGACAACTGGCGCGATCCCAAATGGTGATGTTTGGGGTGGACCTGTCTAACCAACATTTTAACCCCAGTAGCTTGAACAGTGCAGGTCGACTGAGGAACATAACATTGAACATAGCATGTTGTTTATTGCCAATGCTGCTCTGCAAAAAGGCATTGGCAAAGCTAAAAGGTCCTGGTTCCTTTGTCAATGCTTGTTTAACCCTCTGCATGAGAATGATGGGTTTGCGAATAGTCCCTCAGCAACTGTTACTGACCTAACTGCAACCAAGTAACCACATATGTTATTATGTAGCCACATTACTGTACTTGCTATGTAACAGAGGAGCTATGCTCATTATGTAGCACTATTCTTATTCTGTAAGTGTGTAACCATTCTCATGGTGTAACTATGTATCTAAACTACATATGGAGCTGTCAGCTTGTAACAATTCCGACTTTATGCCTTTAGCTCTGTGATGGATGCTTCTCTACTACTATAGTACTTAGGACGTTTTTTTGTCTGATTACACAGCCTGTGCGACAGAGCTCATCTGGCACTTTGGTAGTGCTAGAAGCCAACACGAATTTCACATTACAAGGATTTTATATCTGCCTTTGTTTTTATTTGCTCCCAAATTGTCCCCCTCTCTGCATGTCTCGGTGCATGTCTCAGGCAGAATTCTAATGGATCTGGATACGCTGTAAAATGTTAACTCTGCCTAAGGATGTTTTGTTAAAAAAAGCAAACACAAGGAGATGATGGACAGAGCGCTGAACCTTTTCAGACACTCACCCCAGTCACAAATCTGGGTTGAATCCATCATCATTATTTAGCTCACTGAGCCACCTCAGTTCAGACCCAGCACAATGCAAATCAGTCTTGACCCTGTGCCTCATGTGAACAGTCCAGCCCGAACTTCCAAGCCAGGTCTTCCCTGAACCGGAAACAAGCATCCTGGAATCGGTTTCTGTGTAACGCCCTTCATCAGCCAGGCTAGCTTGAATCCAGTGTCAAAGTGAGCAAGGGACCCACGTCTGGACATACCCTTTCAACTTAGGGCGAACAAAGCTAACACAAGGAGATGATGGACGGAGCGCTGAAACTTTAAGACACTCCCCCCAGTCACAGATATGTGTTGAACCATCATCATTTTTTTAGCTCACTTCGCCACCTCAGTTTAGACCCACCAATATGCAAATCAGTCTTGACCCTGTGCCTCATGGGAACAGTCCAGCCCAAACTGCCATCCAATCACTGCAGAAGATTTTCTGGCCTGTTTCAGAAAGTATCACTCGAGTACGCCTTTTCTGGCAGCTGCTAAGCTGGCCCAGTGAGTTAAAAACTTGCTGCTGATATCTGCTCTGATCTGAAGGGCCAGGGTCCGAATCTTAGATCAGCCTTTCATCCTTCTGATGTCGGTAAGTTGATTACCATGAAAGTCCGTAACTGTAATGCTTGTTTTTTACATGGACATGGTTAAGATGGGGCATGCAGCACTATATAAATAAAAACCTATTACCATTCATTTATAGGACTTGGCAGTCTGGTAACCCTAGCTGTAGAGTGCATACCGCAGTGGCAGAAAAGAGTTCATGTAGCCATTGCTCTCTCTGCCACGTCACACATGTAAGGATGTGGGCTTCAGGTGCTGTGTGTGTGCAATGTCATCCCTACAGGCCTTACCTGGCAAGCTGAGGCCGGGCGTAGTGTAAAGCAGCCTGAGGGACTCCTTCCCTGACACAAAGTTGACTTTTGGCATTAAGCTGTACCCCTGCAGGTGCAGAGTACTATGCAAGTGTTCTCAACAAACGAGACACCCAGGAATCTCACTTCAGAGGCAGGAGTAACACCTTTTATGGGGCTTTAGTAGCCCTATTTCAGTGGTGAAAGATATGCACACCTGAAACCTCGGCTCTTGCGTCGTCATTTGAAAAATAATATTTAATTCACAGATCGTGCTTTTTACTTCACAATTGGTTAACATGCTAAAGAGACAAACCTCTTTCAGGAGTAAACTTGTAGCAGGACAGGACTTTTAAAAAAACACAACCTACGTGTATATATAGGGCTTTAAGTGGGGGGGGGGGTGGGGTCTGAGCACCCCCGGTTTTTGGAGGGGGGCTCGAAAGGGGTCTCTAGGGGGCTCAATTTTTGGGCCACAAAGGTCAAAGGTAGGGTGACTAGACATCACTGTATGTAAAGAGTTGGCTGGCAAAAGGTAGAAGGTCTGCTGAAGAAAATTGTTGTGAGAAACCCCAGCCAAATACACAGTGAATGTCTTCAAGGGTTTTGGGAAATCCTGCAATAGATTTCTAAGTAATGTAAATAATTTTTATGTTTTTTAAAGTCTTTGATATTTTATGGCTTATACTTAATAAATATACCTTTTTGCCTATTTTATTATCCTTTGCTGGATGCGACTTCATGATTTTCTTAAGCACACAATGCTAGTTATCTTGATTTAGACCACGCCCCTACTCGGATAGGCAACACCCCTTTAAGAAATGTGCCACACCCCTTTTAGAGCACCCACAGTTTCTTTTCCCCACTTAAAGCACTGTGCATATATATTTACCAATGGCGTAGCAAGTGCATTTGCCACTCGGGGTGATCCCAGAGTTTGCCGTCCAGTGACTGCTGTGCAGGTTAGAGCGGAGGGGGGTGACGGGGTAACGACCGACAACAACAATTGGTGGGGGTGACTGACCACGAGCTGGAGGGAGACGACAGACAACTAGGGAGAGAAACCTAGCTTGCCCCACCCAAAAAGTGCCACCTTCCGGGGCAGACCAGACCTCCCACAACTCCTCCTAGCTACACCACAGATATTCACTGAAAAAACCCAAAAGTTATAGGGATGTTCTAGTTAGGCTCAGATTTCATTTGTACAAAACTATTGAAAATCAGCAGCTGTAGCTACCTGAGGTAACTATAACTTAAGCCCTTGCGATGCACTGCTTACGACCTCACATAATAGATCACTCATTACATGGTCAGTGACATTATCGATGGCCTAATTGATAACATCTCAAAGACATCGCTGATGACCCCACGGATGACATCCTCCATAGAACCACTCACACACCTGCACAACCACTCACACCCACTAGCACAACCATACAATCACCCATACAACCACTCACACAGCCAGCCACTCACAGACCCATAGGGCCACGCAGTCACCCATACTGCACTCAAACACCCATTCCCACTCACCAATACAGACACTTGCCTCACTCACTCATCCATACAGCCACTCGCTTCCTATGTACCTAATCACACAGCCACTCTCACATACAGTCAAGCACACAGCCACTCACTCGTTCATACAGCTTCTCACTTGTCCACACAGCTACTTACTCAGCCACTTACTCACCCATACAGCCTCTGAACTGAACCACTCACTCACCGATATAACTTCTCAAACACACACACACACACAAATGCAAACACTCAAATGCAAACACTCATATGTGGCTCACTCTCCCATACAGCCACTCACCTAGACACCAATTCACACAATCAATCAGTTCACCAAACACCCACTCAAACCGCCACTCAGTCAGCCATATAGCCATCCATACAGCCACTCACAGACCCATAGGGTCATGCACTCGCCTATACTGCACTCGTACATCCATTTCCATCCACCCACTCACCAATACAGACACTCTCACACCCACTCACTCATCCACTCACTCATCCATAGAGCCACTCCCACACCCACTCATCAATACAGGTACTCGCACACCCACCCATATAGTTACTCTCACAACTATGTATTCACCCATACAACCACTCACACACCTATACACCCACTCAGAAATCTATGTACACATGGCTTCTGCCCACTCTCCTGCTGCTTCTGCCTGCCCTCCTGGCTGCATCTGCCTGCCCTCCTGCCTGCATCTGCCTGCCCTCCTGGCTGCATCTGCCTGCCCTCCTGGCTGCATCTGCCTGCCCTCCTGGCTGCATCTGCCTGCCCTCCTGGCTGCATCTGCCTGCCCTCCTGGCTGCATCTGCCTCCCCTCCTGGCTGCATCTACCTCCCCTCCTGGCTGCTTCTGCCTCCCCTCCTGGCTGCTTCTGCCTCCCCTCCTGGCTGCTTCTGCCTCCCCTCCTGGCTGCTTCTGCCTCCCCTCCTGGCTGCTTCTGCCTCCCCTCCTGGCTGCTTCTGCCTCCCCTCCTGGCTGCTTCTGCCTGCCCTCCTGGCTGCTTCTGCCTGCCCTCCTGGCTGCTTCTGCCTGCCCTCCTGGCTGCTTCTGCCTTCCCCCCTGGCTGCTTCTGCCTGTTCCCCTGGCTGCTTCTGCCTGCCCTCCTGGCTTCTTCTGCCTTCCCCCCCTGGCTGCTTCTGCCTGCCCTCCTGGCTGCTTCTGCCTGTTCCCCTGGCTGCTTCTGTCTGCCCTCCTGGCTGCTTCTGCCTGCCCTCCTGGCTGCTTCTGCCTGCCCTCCTGGCTGCTTCTGCCTGCCCTCCTGGCTGCTTCTGCCTGCCCTCCTGGCTGCTTCTGCCTGCCCTCCTGGCTGCTTCTGCCTGCCCTCCTGGCTGCTTCTGCCCGCCCGCCCTCCGTGGTGCTTCTGCCCACCCGCCCTCCTGGCTGCTTCTGCCCGCCCGCCCTCCGTGGTGCTTCTGCCCACCCGCCCTCCTGGCTGCTTCTGCCCGCCCGCCCTCCGTGGTGCTTCTGCCCGCCCGCCCTCCGTGGTGCTTCTGCCCGCCCGCCCTCCTTTCTGCTTTGGCCCGCCGGCCCTACTTGTTGCTTCTCCCTGTCCTCCTTGGTTCCTGCCCTCTGTGTTGCCCCACACTTTCATTATTCCCCACCATGTGTTCTTTCCTCAATCACTCATTTTATTTTATTTTTTATCTGCTGATCGAACTCGAATCCGTAAACAAAAGAAAAATGCTTTTGTTATTTTTTAGGGATGTGCATGCTTGGTGCACATGCATACAAAATTACGCAGGAAACTATGTAGGCTTTAATCATTGGCTAAACTACAGAGCAATCACAGATTCAGTGCAACATGTCTAAAGCCATTGGTAAAGTTAATAGGTCACAATAGTGAGACCTGTTGGCGTTACCATTGCTTGTTCTAGTCGGAACTGCATCTCATATCTAATAAATCTCATCACCGTTTGTGTTGCATTTCATATTAAGCACATGATCATTAGTTTCTGACAACCTTATCTAATTCGTAGATGCTCTGAAGCAGACATATCATCTTTCTGATGTGTGGAGTGATCCATAGTTTGTTTACATTCAAGTAATCCCAAAATGTCACTCACCGTGAAGCAGCACCATGATCGGAGTACATATGGTCTGTTGCAGAGAGGCCGTTTGCTCACATATTTAATGGGTTACCTGAGCCCCAAAACACCTCCTCGAGTGGGCTTGGTCAGACAGCTGGCAAGAAAAAATGCAAGTATGTACACATACATATACAGGTAAAGTGAAGTTACTCCACTGAAATTTGCTAGTGAATTTAAGGTAAAGTAGCATGCTTGCACCCCCTTCATGCATGATTATGACTTCACATATGACCTAGTTCACGACTTATTAAATGACATAATTGTTGACATCATAACAGTGTCCATGTACACGGGGATGGGGGGTTGGCCACAGGACCTGGCCTACTGCGGGGATGTGTCCTTAGCCAATATGGGCAGCTAACCTGCTGTGGGCTCCAAAATCCGAATGTGCGCGTCCTTTAGCAGTGACCACTGGTGCTTTGCCACAAGACCTGTGCCAAACCCACCGTGAGCACACCATCCTCAGCCCAACCCCACCATGCATAGCCTACCATTGTGCTCATTGGGAATTACCTGCAAGATCTGACCTTTGAGCGGACCCTAATTATTTATTTTTGAGGGTTCACAGACCAAGCCATAGTGGTCATGATGACAAACCGACTTCTGGATTCATTTTAGACCTTAAATGGGTCAGTGGGCTTGGTTCCGTCGTTGTCTTTCCTGCAGAAGGTCCAACATAGGTTCAAACTCTTGCTGTGGGCCTGTGGAACCTTGGCCCGACCATGGGTGCTGTGTTGGGATGATGAGTCCAAGGAAAAACTTTTTGGGGGTTTAAAAAAAAAACTTTTTACTTAAGGGGCGATCCCTTTGGGTCCACACCCACACCTGGGTCAGGATATGGTACCCATGTCACAGTTTAGCTCTTCAGAAATTCTTTTTCAGGAATCCCTTGAATCCTCTATTGAAGGCTGCAGCATTTTTCCCAGGTAATTAGAGATCTTTGGGTTCGCACACCTGAGTTTGTGATCAGACCTGAAATGGACAACAGGAGAAAAAGTTCCCTTGTCCAATAAGCATTTAATGCTTTTTAAAAGTTTGAGTCTACGGAATGTCCACAAACAAAAGTTCCTGGACCTTCATAGGTTACCGATCTCTTCCTAAGCCATAATGCTCTGATGACACATATGCTCGTCATAATTTGAATATATTTGGGGAGGGCAATATTGAGCTCCCCTCCCTGAGCAATCTAATGGCATTGGCACCCCCTCCACCTGGGCCGCAGCATAAGTGTCCCGGGACCCCATTCCCCAGGGCACTGTTAATCCCTGCCTGTGTACTATATTGCTCCCACCTGGCGGGAACAGAAATGTTTCTTCCGGTCTATTCTCGCTCAGACTGATTTGCATATGGCTGGGTCTGAACTGAGGTGGTTAAGTGAGCTAAAGAACGATGATGGATTCAACCCAGATCTGTGACTGGGGGGAGTGTCTTAAAAGTTTCAGCGCTCCGTCCATCATCTCTTTGTGTTTGCTTTGTTCGCCCTAAGTTGGCAGGGTATGCCCAGACGTGGGTCCCTTGCTCACTTTGCCAATGGATTCAAGCTAGCCTGGCAGATGAAGGGTATCACCCAGAAACCCATCCCAGGATGCTTGTTTCCGTTTCAGGGTAGACATGGCTTGGCAGTTCAGGCTGGACTGTTCCCATGAGGCACAGGGTCAAGACTGATTTGCATATGGCTGGTTCTGAACTGGAGTTGTGAAGTGAGCTAAAGAATGATGATAGATTCTACCCAGACCTGTGACTGGGGGTGAGTGTCTGTAAAGTGAAAGCACCCCGTCCACCATCACCTTGTGTTTGCTACATTTGAGCTCTTCCCAATTTATTTTCAGGACTCCTGGAACAATTCCTTGAATCCTCTAATGGAGGCCACAGCATTTTTCCCAGGTAATTGGTGATCTTTTGGTTCTCAGGCCGGAGTTTGTGCTCAGAGACCTGGAATGGACAACAGGAGAAAAATCTCCCTGGTCCAATGAGAGTTTAATACTTTTTTAAAATGTGGAGTCTGTGGAATGTCCACAAACCCAAGTTCATGGACCTTCAGAGGTTCCCAATCCCTTCCTAAGGGATAGTGGCCCCGGTGTCCCCTACGCTTGTCATAATTTGAATACACTTGGGAAGGTAACGTTGAGCTCCCCTCCCCGAACCATCTAATGGCCCTGGGACCCCATCCCAGGACACGGTTATTCCCTGTCTGAGTACTATATTGCTCCCACCTGGCGGGAACAGAAATATGTCTACCTGCCAATTCTCTCACAGGTAGGCAACACAGAATGTTACCACCTGGTGGATGCAAACCAGTCAAGCCGTCTCCCACCGCAGCTGGGATGGGTGCTGGCAGGGGAGCTGGTGGGACAAAGTGAGCCAATGCCCCCCCCCCCCTTCATTCCCCAATGTTTTGAAAAGTTGTGGGTGGGACCAAGATTCCCAGTCAAATAAAATCAACAAACAAGGAAACTGGGGTGTTCTGGGTGGCACCTTGACGCCCCAAAAAATAAAGGGCAAAAAAAGAATAATAAACGAGCGGCCAATGCCTGCCAGTTATTAGTCGCTTTTCATGGGAAGGAACACCCAATAATGCCCTTCCCTGACTAATTTGCAAATTATTTAAATGCTCTGTGGTACACTCATCTGGGCAGGGGCACCACCAACATGTTTTTGAGTGTTGAGGGACTGCACATTGTGCACCACCCCTGCAGAAAATAATGTAAAAAATAAACCTATGTTTCCTGTGCTCCATAGAACTTAACTCCAGGAAAAGCATAAACAAATAAACATTTAAGCATTCTCAAAGCTGAAGATTTTGCTCTTCGCCTTGGCAGTACAGGGACCCTTTGTGGTTTGTCTTGTGGCGGCGTCATATGGTCTGAGGAGAGTAATAGAAAGACTCAGACAAATGTTTGATGTTGTTATGAACACATATGCTTTATTTAAAGGGTTATTGATAAATATTTTCGATGCTTGTTGTTAATGATGAATATCTTTGAATATGGTTAAAAACTGCAATGATTATGATAATGAATCCATACATGTCAATGTGGTTTGTTAAGGTAGTTCTTGCTTGATAAAGCTAATAGGCTTGTCTTTATATATTGAGGTCCGAACTCCATGACAAAGCCCATAGGCTTGCCTATTATATATTGACTTCATGTTTAAAAAAACAACCTTAGAAAGTCGCTAAAAATGGTTAATGTGTCAGCTATAACTAGGCATTGTAAAACATTTTTTTTTAACTTGATAATTTACCAAAAACAACAAAGGTTAATGTGACGTTGTAGTTAGGTGAAAATGTTAGTTGAAACGTAAGATTGTAAACTCTAAAAAACATGGAAATTTACCAGTTATGGTGAAGAGAAGTAAATATAACATTAACTTTTGCACTTGCCATGGACAGTGATGTCATTAATGATGTAATTTCACTTATAATTTATGAAATGATCAGTGTTGTCAAATATATGGTCATACGCAGTGCATTCCAAGTGTGCAGATGTTCAGCTATATATGCATGCCCCACCCCCTTCTTGGATATAAGGATACAACGGACTGAACTTAAAACACTTAAAGAAGTACTTCTAATTGACGCCCTTTTTATCAGCTACCTAAGGATGAAAAGCGAAGTCAGCCCCTCTGATTTAAGACTGTTAAAATCTTAAAATTAAGCATATTGCTGCAACTGACTTGCAACCACCTGAACTGTACTGCGAAAAAATAAGGACTTTCTTCCACTTCCCAGTGGAATATGTTGTTTCTATTTGGCTTTATATGGTAGCGTTCGACCGTTAGTATGTAAATTAGCCAGTGAATGACGCAAAGCATAATAGGGGTATATGTTGGAGGGAGGCTTCGTATCAGCGTTGTAGTGCACAGACCAACAACACTTGAGGACCACTTTAGGAGCTAGCGCCTTGAAGTGTGTAGTACAGTTGTGTGCAGAGGTGCATTGTGAATGTCTAGGCATTCTTCTTTTAACCTGTGGTTCGAGTCTGAATAGAGGTCCTGTTAATGTCTCTACTGTTATTTCAGCATGTGATGACAGTCAGACGAGAGTTGCATTGTGGATGTCTCGGTACTGAGATTTCAGAGTGTAATGCCTGTCCAAATACAGTTGCATTGTGAAGTTTCTGTTCTGTTTTCAGTCAATACTTCAGGTCAGATCAGAGGTGCACTGTAATGTCTCTGTGCTGTGGTTTGAATGAGTGGACCTGGTCACAATAAGGTGCACGTGAATGTCTGCTATTTCGGTACTGTTTTCACTGCGTGGTGCTGGCCACAATAGAGGTGCTTGTGAATGTCTCCTATTTCGGTAAAAACATTTTTTAAAGAGTTTTATATAGCGCGAATTAGACCCGAACACATCGGGTATCAGAGCGCTTTACATAGCACCAGTTTCGTTACATGAGGACACATTCATTTTTGTTTGGCACCGGGAGATTAAGTGGTTTGCCCAAAATCACAGGATGGTTCCCCAGCTTCAGCGTCCACGCTCTAGCTGTGCAATTCAGAATAGAGGTGCATTGTGAAGGCCTCATATTAATGTACTGTGATTTTACGCCATGGGACGGTCAAAATAGGGGTGTCGGTGTGTGATGGCAGAGAAAGAAAGGGGGAGTCACCCTCACGCTCTGTCATGTTATTGGCGAGCTAAAGTGACTTCCAGACCTTGCTTTTCAGACCTTCTTTTCCTCCCAGGTGTTTGATTCGCCCAGCTAACTCTGCCTTGGAACCACAGACTGCATTGGAAGTGCTGGGCTTATAAGAAAACTCAGTAAACTAAATGAACAAAAATCTGCAGTTGGGTGTTTTTTGTTTGTTTGTCCACAAGTGGTTTCCAAATGGGTTTATGAACTGTGGTGATGGTCTAGCGTTCCGCAAACCGGAACCGGAAGGGCGGGACAGGAAGCGGAAGGTGGCCATTTTAGGTTGTTGGCGCCGACCGCGTAAGGGAGTAGAAGTGTTTCCCGGCGCTCCGGTAATAAACCAAACTTAACATATTTGGGTCTCCGTGTGGTGAATGTGAACTTCCACAATGGCGACGAGGTCTGGGATATGAACTCCGGCCCCACCCACCGGCGAAAGTATACATTAAATCGAACGGAGCCGAAGTACAAACCGGAGCGTGGCAGTGGACACGAGGCAGTCCCCACATAAGGACACCGCGCACAAGCTGAGCAGGACAACCACGAAAACAACAAAGGTACGCCCGACCATAAGCAATACCACGGGAGAAGCGCTGCAGTCTAGAAGCCATACGGGACAGCAGGAAAAGGGCACTAATGCACCGGGGAGCCCGGCTCAAGACGCAGCGCATTGACCTCTGACCGGAGGCCCACTCAGCACGCTGGTGGCGCGGCTAAACGCGGGGAAGGGTCAAGCACCGGAGACATAGAGCAAAGGGGCAGTCTACAAGAACTCCCAGCCATTGAGAGAGCGGCAAACAGCAGAGCAACCGACAGCGAACATAGTGACGAAGACGCAGACACGCAACCACCACCAGGGAGCCCACCAGGCAAGCGCATTCCGGATCAAGCAGGCCAAAGAGGCGGCAACAAGATGGCTGCCCAGTCCACCTCCCTCACTCAAATGGTACCATTTCTTTAGAAAAGCGGGGAGCCAGAAATGCAGTGGGAAGACTGGAAACGATACTTCCTCAACTATTTGGAAGCCTTGGAGGAAGAGGGTGAAGCACCATTCTCGAGCCTGAGGAGAAAGAAGATACTACTGCACAATTTGGGTCCAGAGGGGATTAGAGTGTACGATACCATAGTCAAGGGCACGAGAGACGCAGCAGACACGGATGTGTTCAGTCACGCCATCGCTGACCTCAACGCACACTACCGGCCGGTGGTATGCGTAGCGATCGACAGACACAACTTCTTCCAGAGGAAGCAGAAGAGTGGAGAGTCTGTGAACGAATACGTGGTGGCACTACAGAAATTAGCTTTGACGTGTAAGTTTGGCACGCTACATGACGACTTAATAAGAGACCAGATCATTATGCACACGTCCAGCACTCATATCCAGGAGAAACTGTGGGTTAATGGGGATGCCCCCATAAAAGAAGTCTGGGCCTTAGTGAAGAAGGCGGAGATGTCGAAGCGATGTGCCCAAGCTGCCAGAAAAGAGGCAGGAGGAACACAAACCGTCTGCAAAATCATGACGCCGGCAAAAGGTGAAAGGGCGAAGCCGAGAGACCAACAAAGGGGCCAAGATGTTACGCGGACCTCCCATACCAGCCACACAGACCAGAGGACAGGTAGAGGTGGACGCCCGAGCTGTTACAGGTGTGGAAGCACGTCGCATTTAGGTAACGACAAGGCGTGCCGGGCCTTCAGGGCGAAGTGCTCATTCTGCAGAGTGTTCGGGCACTATGAAAAAGTGTGCCGCCGAAAACCCAAGGGAGCCATGATCAGATACGTGGACCAAGAACAACGAGAAGAAGCAGGGAGCCACGAGGAAGAAGAGGAAGTAGAGGAAATCCTCTACATCGATGTACAAGTATTGGAGATGGAAGGTGCGGAAACAGACCAACCTAAGCTGGACATGGACATAGGAGGTGTGCCCATAGAGATGATCGCCGACAGTGGTGCACCCATTACCATAATTCAGAGAAAGGTATGGGAAGAGAAGTTTGGGTCACAAAGAGGAGACGAATTGCGTCCGATGGACTTGAGACCGGTAACGTACACGGGGCAAAGGATTCCAATGTTAGGGTAATGCCCGTTACTGTTTGAATTCAGAGGTCGCCAAGCAAATTGCAAATTGTACATTGCCGAAAAGGGACCGTAAGTGCTCAGCTGGAAGGACCAGGGGGCACTGGGAATACTGTTGAACCCAGGAGGAGTAGAAAAAATCTTGCTCATGGACATAGAGGGAAGGGACAACGGTGAATCCTGGCACAAGGCATACCTCAAAGTGTTTAGTGGACAAATTGGAGAACTGACCAAGTACAAACACCTCATCAAACTGAAGGAGGGAGTGAAACCAGTGGTCCACAAAGTAAGGAATATCCCCTTCCGGTGTAGAGAAGCGGTGCAGGCAGAACTCGATAGACTGGAAGGAGAAGGGGTGATAAGAGCAATCGAGAGTGCAGAATGGCTTTCGCCCCTGGTAGTAGCACAGAAGCCTAATGGGAAAGTGAGGCTGTGTGTCGACCTCAGAGAGCTCAACAAAAACATCCTGGTCGACAAGTTTCCCCTACACCGCATCAGTGAGATGCTAGCAAAAACAAAAGGCATACAGTGGTTCTCCACGATAGACTTGTCATCTGCCTACCACCAAATTAAGTTACAACCATCATGCAGTCACCTCACGTCATTCATCACACCCTTTGGCTGTTATGAGTTTGTAAGGATGCCGTTTGGCCTGGCCTCAGCGGCCGCGGTATTCCGGAAGCTTATGCACAAGCTCTTCAGGAAGGTGGTGGGAGTCCAGTTTTTCCAGGACGACATTCTGGTCATGGGAGAGACCAAACAAGAGCACAATGAGAAGCTGCACACAGTACTACGAACATTGCAGGAAAATGGATTGACAGCAGAGTGGTCAAAATGCAAATTTGGGGTGCAGTCTGTCACGTATCTTGGACATGAGGTGAGTGGAAAAGGTATAGAACCTAAAAGGACCAACATGCAAGCCATCTTAGATGCGCCCACCCCAAGCAAGAAGTAAGACGTCAGATCATTCCTCGGAATGGCTGAGTTTTACAGCAAATTTATTCCCCACTTCGCCACAAAGACACATTACATGCGCCAACTTCTGAAGGAAAGGAATGGATTTAAGTGGAACCAAGAAGAACAAGAGGAGTTCGACACTCTGAAAAGGGAGATGAGCGAGGCCATACCTCTGAAGGGGTTTGACCCGGACGCTGAGTCCATTCTGATGACTGATGCGAGTGACCGGGGTCTGGGAGCAGTGCTAATGCAGCGGTCAGAGACAGGGGAGATGTCGACGGTTAGCTTTGCTTCAAGGTCCTTAGCGCCCAACGAAGAAAAGTTTAGCGTCATAGAAAAAGAAATGCTGGCTGTGGTATGGGCCATGGAGAGGTTCAGGCAGTATCTTTGGGGTGCAAAATTCTTGGTGAAGACAGACCACAAGCCTCTAGTCAAGGTGTTAACATCAAGTGGGCATGCGCATGCCACCCCAAGGATTGCCAAAATGATACTACGCCTACTGGACTTCGTGTACGAGGTCGAATACATACCGGGACCGCAGACCAAAGTAGCCGTTTTTTTGATTCGAGTAGCAGCCATGGAGGACGCAGACAAGCAAGAGCGCCCAAGGTGGGAAGGATATGTGGTAGCCACCATTCAGGACACGGAAAGGGTGATTAGCGCACAAGAATGGGAAGAAGCCTACAAAGCAGATGATGACCTGGAAGCGATTAAGGGATATGTGGTCCATGGGTGGCCAGAGAAGAGACACCTCAAGGATGCACTAAGACGATACTGGGAGGTGAGAGAGGAACTGTCACTAGCGGAGAATCCCATATTCCTCCTGAGAGGAGATAAAGTGGTTCCACCGCAAGGCATAATCGAACATTTGATGGTACTACTACACGAAGAGCCCCAGGGAATCTCTAAAACCAAGGCCCTGGCCAGGCAAGCGTACTGGTGGCCGGCCATCGATGCCCAAGTAGAACGACATGTGAGATCATGTGAGTCGTGTGCCAAGGCGGACAAATCCCAGAGCATGTTGAGACCACCTTTATGGAAATTCCCAGTACCCGAAGGACCATGGGAAATGGTGTCTATTGACATATTGGGACCCATCCTCAACAAGGAAGGAGCACAAAAGTATGCCCTCGTCCTCATTGACAAGTGTTCCAAATGGCCAGAGGTAGAAGTAAGAGAGAATGTGGATACAGACGCAATGGTGAACTTTCTGCGCAACATATTCGTCAGGGAAGGAATTCCAAAAATCATCACGTGCGACAATGGACCGCAGTTCATCTCGGCGAAATGGGAGGCGTTTACATCCAGGAATGGCATAGAGGTCAAACACACCCCCATTTACCACCCGTCGGGAAACTGACAAGTTGAACGATTTAACCGGGTGATAATGGGCACCATTCAAGTGACCATCAACGATGGACTGGACTGGGAGAGAGAGTTACTGAAGATGATATGGGCCTACCGCATCACCCCGGGTAGCACCGGGTACAGTCCCTTCAAGGTACTGAGGGGAAGAGATGCCTTCACAAAGGACAACATGGCATGGAGGAAAATGGTGGTGCAAAGTAAATGGTCACCGGCGGTGGTCAGGAAGAATCTGGAGAAAGCGCAGGAGGTGTACACCGAACACTTTAATAAAAGACACAATGTACAAGGAGTGGAGCTGGAGAAGGGCGACTGGGTAAGTGTGAAGTTAGCAATCCTCAAAAGGAAAGGGGAGAGCAAGTTCTCACCACCCCTACAAGTAATTGAGCCTTATGCCCGATCGGCCCTACTCGGTGATGGAAAGGTGTGGTCGCAGGATAGAATGGCAAAATGCAGCAAGATCCTGAAGTGGGGAGAAGAGACGGAGGACAGTACGGAGTATGTGGAAGAGGGAGAAGACAGAAGTAGCAGAACGTACAGAGAGAAAGTTGAAGGTACGCAGCAAGTGATAGAGGGGAATGAAGAAGGAATGGAAGGAGTCATGGTGGAAGAAAGAGAGAGAAGCTGGAGCAAGGAAGGATCGGACAAGGACATGGTGAGAATGGACATAGAAAGTGCAAGTGAGAGGAGTGAAGGGATGGAACAGAGCGGCGAAGGAAGAGACGGAGTGACAAAGACGAGAGCGGGGAGAATAGTAAAGGTTTTGGGGAGATTCAAGGACTTTGATATGAACTGCAAGTAAGGACTAGAATTTATGTTGGTAATTGCATAAAGGGGGGAGATGTGGTGACGGTCTAGCGTTCCGCACACCGGAACCGGAAGGGCGGGACAGGAAGCGGAAGGCGGCCATTTTAGGTTGTTGGCGCCGACCGCGTAAGGGAGTAGAAGTGTTTCCCGGCGCTCCGGTAATAAACCAAACTTAACATATTTGGGTCTCCGTGTGGTGAATGTGAACTTCCACAGAACCATCTATAGCAGCACAGATGCTGCTCTGTTAAGTAGCCGCCTCCTTACCATCACAATGTGAGTTATACTGCACCCAAGCAACCTTCTTTAACCCCTTTTAGGCTCAATTCATGCTAAGGGGGGGTTGATACAAACTCGACTTCAGTGAGAAGCGGACAAAGCCCATTGCATTAGTATAGGGGTAGAGGAAGTGACTCAGAGGCAGGAGGTGGTCACGGGGTGGCAGCTATATGCAGTAAGCCGTGATCTTACGTCCATGTGTGCTACCATATTAATGCAAACCCTACCCTCTTCTATTCCTCCAATAACCATTTCAATCCAAATAACAGGCACACGTGTCCACCCCTCAAATGAATTTAATATTTCCCTATAGTAATTCAACACTAATCCTTTTTTGGGTTGTGGGTTCCGGAGTAGCGTGCTACCCTCTGAAAAGCACTTTAACACCTCATCAGGGGTAGCAAACCCTATATAAATGCAAACAATTCCCTCTTTTATCCCTCCACTATCCTTTTCAATCTAGATAACAGACTAACATGTCCACCACTCAAATTAATTTAATTTTTCCCTTTACTAACTCTTGACTAATCCTTTTAGGGTTCTAGAGTAACCTGCTTCTCGCTGAATGTGTTTCGACACCTCGTCAGGGGCAGTAAGAGATATTTAAATACAATTGGCATCAACCGGAAAGGAGCTGCTACTCCTGGTTGCTCTCTGGCACCCCTGAGACCGCCTTCGCTGTCCCTGGTGTTGGGGATCAGGGGGCCGCAGCAGGAAAAAAGTGCACAGTGTCCTGAGAGTCTTGTTGATGGACTGCAGTTGCCCCTTCATGCCCATCCCTTGGACTCACAGCAGCAAAGAGGTGGCCCTTGAGTGGCTAACAAGGGGTCAAGCTGTCAACTCTGTGATCTCTTTGGGCAGGTCAAAGGGTGTTTGTTGTCGTATCCTCTACCTCCCACAATGCAGCTGTTTCTATCCAGTGCTTAATTTGTAAATATGTAGTGGCTGTGCTCTAAAGTGTCCATTGGCATTCTACTCTTACGGATCTGCCCTCTATCCCTTCCGGTGTGCCTGATACCTTCTTGTTCCTGTCTTTTTACCATACATCGGACCTATGCAAACACTACTGGAATGTAAAGCATTCCACTGTCCCCAAGCTAGGTTACTGCAGTGCTCTGGAAACACCAGAACGTCCACTGCATTTTACCATTGGTTTCAAATTAACAACACCTACGATTTACGCAGAGATGAAATGATCCTGAGTACTTACCCGTCTGACATGTGTAGCTTGAACAATGGTATTTTTCCTTTGCTAATTGAAAAAAAAAACAGAATTGAATGAAATCGTGATTGGGTAGGTTAGCTGACTGTTGTAGGTAACTTTAGTGCTCCCGTTTGCTTTGGCTTGGTATCTAATTCTGGCCACAACAAAACCACTTCCCCTTGCCAGTCAGTCCTACATCATTGATGAATTCAGTGGAAGGAGGGCAAGATACAAAACCTACGACTGGCTATCCACTGCGCTGTTAGTCCCGCGATGAATATAGATGTACCTGAGTTAAGGTTCCAGCGCTCTTGAAGGAGTTCTGGGGCTGAGTTCTGGTAAAGACCTGCTCAAACTAACTTTTACTTAAGTCCTTAGTTGCGCTTTAGTTCTGCCACTGCCTCTATGGTCCTTGAGACTTGGGCTAGCCCGGCAAAGCCAGGCATACCAAAGGGCCAGGCATAGAAGCACTAATACGATACTTCCCCCCTCATTCCTCCAAATTGACATTGTTAACCCCTTACACGCTGCGATAATTCTTCCGCTGTGCGGGAGAATAAATGAGTGGGCGGGGTTTGGATAGCCCCCGGACACGCCTACCGTGATGTATGATGGCCGGGGGCCGTCCTGAGCACCGAAGGGGTTAAATCAGTATTCATTTTCTTAATATTGCAATACTGTTTACAGGCATAGGTCTGGTGGCTCGACCCATGTATTGATAAGACTAAGAATCTGTGCAAATTCTGGACCGAATTGATAAACATGTCTTACAAATCAGAAACTGGTAAATGACTCGTCACAGAATAATTTTTTTTTACACTTGTCATCCTCCTTATTCTACCTTTTTAAATTAACTTTTCAAGCCTGAAGCTTGATTTTCAGAAACATTCCCGGGTATGGTAGTATGGTACATAATTTAAGAAATTTCTTCACACCTGCTTGGAGAAGAGAATGGTGTTCTCCATAAACTGGTGAACCCAATAGGGACCTTCCTAATTTGTCTGACACTTCTCAGACCCTATTTTCACACCTTTTGACAACAACCAAGTAGGCTAGCCCATACCAGTCGCCTGTTCAGGCCACACCTTCGTCAAAGTTCAGCAGTTATGTCCAAGTCAAACACACATGCACCATCACCAGCCCTTCAAAACTGGAACAACATCACTGAGCAGGACCGGAACACCGCTCTCAACCACCACTGACCCGAACACAGCAACAGCCTACCCAAAGGTACCAACAGATTTAACAATCAGATCACTATCTGCTCTGACTCTATGCCCCAATGAAACATAGCAAAACAACAAGACCTAGACCCTAGGCCAGTTGGTATATAGAGGAACTCAGACTGATGAAACTCCACAACTGGAGTGCAAATGGATAATGACCCAGGACAATGTAGGCAGGTGCATGTTCAAATCCGCTCTGAGATGCTACCACCAAATGTTACTGACCACCAAACGCATCGAAGCCAGCACTAACTGAACCAAGGAAATCTTCAACATTATGAAGGATTTCATGTCCCCATCGGATGCCTCCAACTCTCTCAGCCCCTCTCAGGACCTCAGCAGCAATCTCTCAATTCTTCAGCAAAGTAATCGCTGCCATATACAGCAACTTCACCCAGAACCAGACCAGAGAGAGCTCAACAAATGCCTCCTGATCTTATCCAAAGAACAAATGCCTACCACGTGACCCTTCTTCACCCCAGAAGAACCACTGCCATCATGAAGTCCATCCGCTCAGTGGCCCAATTGGACCACTGCCCCCAGCTGCCTACTCCAGAGGACTGCAACCCATCAGTGCCATGCTCCCACCCTTTCTTAATGCCTCCATCTCTTTTTCGACCTTCCCAGGGGCTTGGGAAGATGCAACTGTCCTTCCAATGCTGAAAAAACCCACCTGCTGATCACTCGCCAACTACAGACCATTTCTATCCAACAACTTAGAGAAAATCATCAACAGACATCTCACCGAATACCTCAATGACCACCAACGCCTCAACACTACTTAGTCTAGTTTCAAACCCAACCACAGCATGGAAATTGCCCTCAATGCTGCCACGAATGACATCTGAATATCTTTGGAAGGAGGAGACTTGGTGACTAATCTTCCGCACCTCTCCATACATTTCACACGGTCTCCCAACCCATCTTCATCCAATGCCTAGACGACATTGAGATCCAGGGACCCACTCAGATAGCTCTGCTGCATCCTCATCAGAAGGGCAGTCATTTAGCTTGGCACTGTGCACCTCTGATGCCCTCAACCTCATCTGCAGAGTTCCGCAAGGATTCTCCCTTAGACCTACCCTCTTCAACGCATACATAATCCCTCTAGCCAGCATCATCCGCTCTTGCGACATCAACATCACCGACAACATGGAATTAATTCTCTCCCTCACGAGCATGACACCCAAGTACCCGGATCAAGTTCAATGCCGCTGACTGAAATCGCCCACTGTATGAAGCTGAAGGCCGAAAAGACCAAAATTGTGATCTTCTGGAAGAGGACTTCACCTAAGGACTCCATCTGGTGTCCAACAGAGCTCGAGCTGATCACCAACCACCCACCGCAAGAAACTTGGGATTGTCAGCAAACTCAAAATGACCGTCCAAGTCAACGCTGTCACTGCATCATGCTTCCATACCCTGAAAAAACTGAGGAAGATTTTCAAATGGCCCCCAATCAGCACCCAGAAAACTATCATGCTTGGCCTTGTTACAACAATCTGGACTATGGGAACACCCTCTGTGCCTCAAGAACTCAGCAGCCAGAATGACTTAACTTCCCATGCCACATTCCCATCACACCACACCTGAAGGAGCTTCACTGCCTCTCCGTACACAAACAAGCACAATTCAAACTCCTCACCCACACTTTCCAGCCATGACATAACACTAGCCCAGCATATTTCAACAATCCCATCTACTTTAACAACCCGTCCAGACACCTCCCCTTGTTGGCGCACATCCTATGCAAAGGAAAGTCTGATTCTGTGGTCTTGCCTTCATCTATATTGCTCCTAAAGAATGGAACCAGGTGTGCTACACATTAGAGACTGCTCCTCACTTCATGAATTCCACAAGAAGCTGAACCTGGTTTTTCGAGTTATCCAAGTAAGTCCTAAGTTTGACCAGATACACTCCTGCTCAGCACCGTGTTCTCATCCCAGCTGATAGTGTGCTCTACAAATCTACATAACAGAAAATCACAGAACATAACAGGAGGAATTGTGGAAAGTATTCCTACCTAATTCGAATCGCCCTTTTCGCGGAGTACAATTGCACACATACTCACAAATTCACTTCTTTTAACTTTTGTCATCTTTCTCTTTTATTCAATTTTTTTCTCACCGTTTTCCCTCTTTTTTTTCCCATGACTTTCACTCTCTGATGTTTGCTATTTTGTATTTATTATTCTAAGGGTTTCTTGTGACCATGTGGGATGCACAAAAAAGGCCACAGAATTATTTTATCACTGCGAGCCATTTTGTCATGTCATCGACTACCTCACCATCAATTTGTGATATGTTTCCGTTTGAATAATGTGCTCTGGGCTTGAGAACATGCAGTGACATTCTCTTATTTGCCTTGATAATGACAGACGCATCTAACACCAAGCCTGGGTTATCCCTTTCTTTGCCTGTTGAGGTACCTTTCCTATAGTTTAAGCAGTCTCCTTCTGTGTGTTTGCTTTTCGTTCATAGTACACAATCCTACTCCAAAACGCACTGTGGCTTTTATGCAAGCTAACCATGTTCAGCAGGGCCTTGTCGCGCCTTGTCCCATCTAGGTGCAGACCCTGCGAATGTAATTATATTTACCCAGCGTTTTCATAAGCAATCCACAGATCTATCGAATTATTTTTCGGAAATGTAGTTCTTGCAGCTACCAAAATCCAGCAGGATAGAAAAAAATAAATCGGGAATTAATGATTATTACTTTTTTCTGGCAAACCGTGGTGAACTTGTCTGTGCCGAAGGACTGCTAAATGTCAGCTTTTCCTCACCTTAGCATGTCGAGCACGGGAGATTAAAAATAGCTTGCACATTAAAAGCGAGAAGGTTATGTGCTTCTGAGCAGTGCTTGTGAGCTTGAACAATTATGATTGCTTCTGGCAGCCATGTTGTTTGGCCTGGAAGAAATCTCCTCTGAATTACCGACATTAACTGAGTTTAGCAGAGCAACTCTGGTTTCTCAGCTTCCTCCAGTAATAGCCTGCTCCTTTCCGCTTCCAAAATGTGTTTGCAACCCCTTTTAGGTTCTTTTTCCTTTTTCCTTTTTTTTTTGATCCATCGACCGTGTGAAATGGACTGATAGATGTATCTGAACGTATGGTTTCTCAGTAGGGAAGACCAAATATTTCACCCATAAAGAAGGAAAGACCCAGCATGTTTTGCTTGACCTGTTCAAAATTTGGAGGGTGTCACGGTCTCTGTCCTGCCATATGAGTTTCTTGACTGAAAGGCACCTTTTATATGCCTTTTTATTTTGATAATATTTAAAATAACAGTTTGTGAAGAAAATAAAAAAACATTTCTGAATTCGCAAGGCTCCCAAGTCCAACAAGAGCAGACTTTCTTGCTTTGTTAAGCACATTTTAGGAGTATTTAAAAAGTAATGGACAGATTTCAGATTTACTAATGTAATCCCAACAAATTTGAAGAAAAATAATTTATTTAGGCTTGTAACATCATTGATTTTTCTTAAGGTGAAAGATGCAGGTGAGACACCTGTAGATTGAGGGTTCGCCCAGAAACACAGTGGAGTGACTCTACTTTAATCCTCTGTCGGTGCAGAAAATGAGTACTGTTCAGGTGGAAAGTAGCAGCTGTATTTATGAGTAAATAGAGCCACTTCAGTTGTGATGTACACTTCATATACATTGGATTTAAATGATCATCCGTGCATTTTTGTGTGGGTATGTACATGTGTTTGTTTAGGTGTTTGTATATTCAATAAAAAAACTAATTTTAGGGAAGATAGGGTTCTTTCCTTAATCAAAATAATATTTCTAAAATGTCAAAGGTAATTCCCCTCAACCTTGCGTTGAAGGGACATTATGATTACGAGCAAAGCCTAAAAACGACAGAAATTCACCACCTCTGGTGAGTAACCCAACCAAAACTCCCCTGCCAAAGTTATTAGCAAATCTAAAAAACCCGCTTCCTGTGGAAAGTAGTATCTGATCAGAACTACAGAGTCACTGACTTTTAAAGAACAATTTACATATCAAGACTCCGATTTGTGTTTCCATAAGAAATGCTCTCTTAATTTGTAAATAAAATGTAAGCATGTTTATGAATCTGCACTAACTTTAGCAGAGCTTTGGTACAATTTACCTGGAATTGTTTGTTCCAAGATCAGTGCAGGGGTAGTCTCTGAGTTTAAAGGTTTTGCATTAATATCTATTTTGGAGGGATGTGTATTCAAATTCCCAAGTTAATTTTTGCGTTCTGCTAAAGCAAAAATTGTCACCCAAACTGTGTGTAGCTGTCCAAGCCCAGGGTGGCCAAATGGCCAATGAAGGACCAGAGTACTATTGGCTCATCCATGTTGGAAATCTTTGGCAGAACCTAGAGAGCAAGGCTGTTTGAGCTTAAAAATGGCAAGTACCCAAGAAATGGACTCGGGTATTATCACCCAGCAGGTGGCCACTCAACTGTCACACAATTGGATGAATCTTTAAAGTGATGAACAGAGCAGGATCTTCAGACATGTCCTTCAGTGGTGTCGGGAAAATGTGAGATCGAATATTGTGGATTTACCAACAAATCGCATATAGGTGACCATGGAACACATCCCTCTTGTTGGGTCATGTGATGCATCCTGTTATGTCTTCTTCGCGTAAAGGAACCTCACAGCTGAGGTGCATGATGCATACCTCATGAGACTTGCTCACTGTTGGGGTGCACAGTTTCTACCTCATGAAGTCTTCATGATCTTGTGGAGTCCAATAATTGTGAGTTTGCCTGACTTACTCTGGCTGGGTGAACTTGGCGAAGGACAACTCTTTCCGACTTAACTCTCGGGTGGCTAGGCTGAGCAGTCACTGGCTTCCCAGACGGTATTGTGGAGTGGCATAGATAGTAAAGGTGGGCTGAATTCGGAACAACATGCCAGTAGCAATCGGACCCAACCAAATGCTGCTCCAATATACAAAAGAGTTGAAGACTCACCTTTTTAAAGAACAATACATCACAATGCAGGAACTGTCCAATAGCCAGCTACCTCTCCTACGCTTATTGGCTGTCTGCTTGCCTTTGAACTTATACAGTGCTTAGTTGCCTTTTGGCTAGTTTTGAATTTTATATCCCCAAAATACTTTGTCTTTCCCAGGTCAAAGCACTCAGTTCATTCATGCCAAATTCTGCTGTGCCATTCTTCGGTTTCCACTTGCATTCTCTACCACTCGGTAGGTAGATATTGAATCTAGAATTAAATTTGTTCACTCCATTTACACCCATTTTTACCTCTTGCCCTGATTATATTGGAGTAGGTCTGCTCCATACCGCTACCCAAAATTGTACATGCAAATCTTGGCACGATAAACGTTCCAAAATCCTGAACTAAGCAGAGCTTGGTGTACTACTAGAAGAAAGCTGGAGTAACCATACTGACATGGGTAACTATCCCATAGTATTTTACAGCCCCAAATATAGGATTCCATCTTGATGTGAAATGAATGATGTGGTTGATTAAATAACTTGCAGGAAGGGAGATGCCTGGTGTCACTTTGTAGCGGTTCACAAACACAGACACTATGTGACTCTGGCTCAAATCAACATGTCTCCTCAAGTGCAGCTCCACCTTCTTCTCACTGCAGTTCATAAAGTGCGCATTTCACAAAGTGCTTAAAACCAAATGGAGTTCAGTAGCTGGCCCAGCCAGGTGAAACCTGATCACATCTCTCCTGGTGGATCCAACACACAGAGCTCTACAGCAGAGCCCAGCAGGATGAGGACATGCTCAGCCTGATATTCAGGTGGAGCCAGTGAATGCAAGTGCCTGGTGAGCACATGAGCACCTTGAGGCCTGGCTGTACCAGGTCTGAGCAGGGGCCAAGAAAGAGGCTATTCATTTGAGCTGTGGTGGCCCTGGCACAGGTGAGGACTTTAAGTTCTTGTCTCATAAAATAATTTGACTCAAGATAGGTAAGAAATACAATCACCTGCCATAATAGGAGTCTACAGAATAGGGACAAGTTCTCTTTGAGGCAGCTGTGAAAGTGTCATGGTCGTCATTTAGGGGTTATTAAGGTCATTGCTGTAACCTCTGGTTTGCCTCTTGCGACCCCTGGCACTTCCTTTGTGTCACCTGGCCTCCAAAGGGGGAAAATCATTGCAAAGAACACAGGGGCAACATGCTGTTATAGGCATCAGTAAGGGATCCATTCTCTATTTTCTGCTATTTTTTTTATAATATTTATAGTAAATAATTCTCTGCTACTCACTATTAGTATAATAAAACATGGAGGACAATTCGATGTAATGGACAGTTGAGGTATCTTTTATTTGTGTGCATGCTTCCTGGTGAATGCGTCTGTTTTCTGTATAATTCTGTGTGTGTCTGTTTTATGCATTATTCTGTTTATATATGTGTCAGTGAACGGTTGTGAGTGAGTGTGTGTCAGTGAGTGAGACTGAGTAATAGTAACTGCAAACGTGTAAGTAGCGGACCATCCCCTGCCTAAGGTGCGGTCCTGACAGGAGGAAGGAGCTGGGAGGGTAGTGGGGGTCGGGGACAAAATAAAAAATAAAAAAATAATCTTACCTGATCACCATCTCTGCTGTCCGCTCCATTGCGCTCTTCCTGCTTCTGGGACAGGCTCCCAGACTGCACTGCGGCCAATCATGACACTGCTGGTAAGCAGTTTCAGGATTGGCCTGAGCGCTATGACTGTGCGCTCCCAGGCTGACTGGGTGCCTGTGCCTGCTTTCTCCAGCCCCAGCAACGCAACTGGGGCTGGAGAAAGCTTCACTGGGCATGACATGTTTGGCCGACCTGAAACGTCCGGCCAAACACGTCTTGCGGTAGGGAAACCGTGGCACAATGCTGATGCTAGCACATTGGCTATAATTATTGGCATAAAGGAGGACAACCATGGCAAATGGAGGAGAATCATGTCCTGATGATGACACTGATATACTGAGGTAATTTGTGACATAAGGATCACCCATGATGTATGGCTAGCATTAATGGTAAATTCTGGCACTTATACATTATATAAATGTGAACAATAACAGTCCTAGGCCGCTAAAGGGCTATATAAACATCTCAAGCCCTATATGTGTAAGAACATTTGATACATATTGAGAACCAGTGTACAACACATTTAAGATTAAAACTTTCATTTTATTAATATATTTTCATATAACGTTTAAAAGAATCTTTTTTTTTTACATAAATTTCAAATTACTAAAACAACCATAGTGCATCATGATGGACGCTTGGTAATTACGAACACTCATACTTGACTGATATAGACACTTAACAGACAAAATATCAATATTTTTATATGACACCTAAAACCTAAATCAAAAATAATTTTGTGAATATAAAAGAGTGGCTGTAGTAATGAGAAGATCTTGATTTTCTCTTCGCGCATTTCGGCGTGCAAGACTCCTTCAGGAATGCCACTTTAGTTCCTAGACATGCCTAGACAACAAAACCAATAAATAAATATATATATATCACACTGAGTCTCTTGATATCGCTAAAAACATTAGCAAAAGCTAAATGTGTGGACCATAATTTACACTCCGTGTGTGAGGCCACAATTGGCATCACCAAGACATTATAAGAATACAGAAAGGAAAGAGGAAGTCGGGTAGTTATACCTCATAGTCTTCAGAAAAGCAAGGAAACCCATGTGCCAAAATAGATGTATGAACAGTCAATCACATAGAATCCACCCTAAGTGCGTTAAAACCTCGAAAGTCAAATAATAAGGAACAAAAGAAATCCAAAGAACAGAAAAAAGCCAGAACCCTGGGCTTTCCTATTGAACAATGTGATCAAGTAAACCCAAAATTAACTGAAATACAAGCCCCACTTACCCATATCCTATAGTCCTGGATATGCAGCAAAGGGAAACTAGATGAGGAGACTAACAGCCAGATTCATCATTGACCCGTTTTGCGAGTCCTTAATAGCGATCATTAAGGAATCGCTATTAAGGACTTGCAAAACGGGATTCATGTAAGAATCGCAAAATAAATTGCGATTCCTACAGCTTCCTTATTTGCGATTAGCAAATTGCTAATCTCAAATAAGGAATAACTCCCCATTCATTCCTATGGGCCTAAAGGCTGAAGGCCCATAGGAATGAATGGGGAGTTATTCCTTATTTGCGATTAACAATTTGCTAATCGCAAATAAGGATGCGATTTCAAGGGTGCAGGGGTGTCCAAAGGACACCCTGTAGCACCCCTGAAATGTGAATTTACACTGATGTTGTGCACACACATGTCCAAAGGACATGTGTGTGTGTGTGTAACATGCAACTTAGAAAAATGCATTTTTCTAAGTTTTTGCTATTTACCACGAGGTTTGACTTTGTGGTAAATAGCGGTCCTAAATTGCAAAATCGCAATTTTTAAATGTTTCATGAATAGCATTTAAGGAATCTCTATTAGAGATTCCTTAAATGCTAATCCTCGCAAATTTGCGAATTCTTTATTAGCGATTTTTTTGCATTTGGGATGATGAATCCCAAATGCAAAAATTGCACTCGCAAAGGGCCAGAATCTGGCCCTTTTGCGAGCGCATTTCGCTTGATGAATCTAGCTGTAATTCTCTAAGGAGAGGACAAAAAAAGAAATAAATTAAGCCTAGTACATTCTATGCCATTTTGGACCTCAGAGGGGCCCCAATGCAGTTTATGGGCAACCATAAGAAAATGCTGGCCTTTTTTTCTGTTTCTTCTTCTTCTCTATACTGGTTGGCCCTTTGAATGTGCAGTTGAATCATCTTTTGCTTGATTGATTGGGGAAATAACTCAAATCTCCAACCGTAGGCCTGTAAATTCTTCAGTTGTTCAAGCCGGAAATTTCACTTTTTTAAAATTGTTCTTTAGGGTAAAATAACCCCTAGTAAAAGTGTGGAGATTGGTTTGAATGTTAGACTATACTTGGTAGGTTACAGTTCTTACTTTTGCTAAATTGTCATAATCAGCGTGTTGTTCCTTCCTGTAGTTTTATTTTAAACCCAAAAACATTTTATTACAACTTGTTCAAGTTCCGCTTTTGCTTCTCACAAGATGAATCATATTTTGTATGCAGTAACTTGTTCTCGCTTGCTATTTATAGCGCTCCGACTTCAGTTGGGCCTTGTATGAGCTGTTTAGCACCACAGAATATATAAATAAATAAACTACCCGGCCACGCCCTGTCGAGAGGCAGGAGCTTTCTTGTAACAGAGGCGTTGTGTTTTCTAGCCTTGGGACACTTCATTTGTTGGTATGAGCAAGATCATAATTACTTGACTGTGCATGCATGGTGCCCCCGTAGTACTGAGCCGTAGGGCGCCATATGCAAGTGGAAATATTAATTAATTCGGGTAGTTATACTAATTAAATACTTCTTTTTTTGTAGTAGTTCCACAAAACTCTTAGAATGGGGGGTGTATATATATATATGGATATGTACAAGCTCCCAGGAGGAGTGAAACGCGTCGTCGGATGGACACTTGTCCTTTATTTTAAAATAAAGAACTTTTTTCTGCTACCTATTCGAGGAGTTGTACCTTCTTTTGGATGATTCACGTGCTGCAAAAATGAGGTTGGTTGGAGGTCCGCACCTGGAGTGATTCTGTCTTCTATTGGCGGAACAGGATTGTTGGATATATATATATATATATATATATATATATATATATATATATATATATATATATATATGTGTATATATATATATATATATATATATATATCGCCACTTCCTCCATTACAACGAGACCCAGAACTGCGGTGCAAAGCCAGGGATAGAGGTCACCCTGTATAGTATATGATTCTCACCCAGCACAGCAGCTGCTGTGCGAATGCACTTCCAATCCAGCCTTGTCACATTTTCAATCCAAAAAGCGCGTCTGCTCAAATTGAAATTTTATTCATTTCGGTTCCAGCATGTTACAAACGGAATCATGTAGTAAACCCAGCGCGTTTCGTCGAAAAGCACTTTTGCATTATGATGTAATAATGTGAAGATCGGTGAATCTGTGTTCAATGTATAGACAAAAGTACATACAGTTTACTTGCAATCCACACCACTGTAAGATGGCCGCCAATGTAAGAGGTTCCATGTCTTTTGTTTGTTTTCACTGAGAAATCACATTTGCACTTTGTGAAACGGTAACTTTATTTAATCAGTTCATTTCCGACATACTAGCCACACGTGACCAAGGCGAGTGCTTTTCGCCGAAACGCGTTGGGTTTGCTACATGATTCAGTTTGTAACATGCTGGAACCGAAATGAATAAAATTTTAATTTGAGCACACGCGCTTTTTGGATTGATATTGTGAGAAGGCTGGATTGGAAGTGCATTCGTACAGCGGCTGCTGTGCTGGGTGAGAATCATTCATAAATATATATATATATATATATATATATATATATATATATATATATATATATATATATATACGTCAAGAAGCAGCAGATGAGATTTATTGCATTTTTAAGAAAAAGCGCTGGAATCTTGCAAATCTCTGATGCATTTCGGTCTTAATCGACCTTTCTCAAAGGGGGGCCAGGAGCATCTGCGAGGATGGGAAACAAACAGGAAGTTGTATTTGCTCTCTTTTTTAACTGAGAACCCCCTGGTGGGCGTCTCAATAGGCCTGAGCATTATGGTCCCTGTAGTCTGTTCCCAGTCCTATAGTTGTTGTACCTTCCGTAGGTGATGCTTGAAATGCGTTCCGCTTTTTATGCTTTGCTTTCGTGATCCCCTTGCACAATTGCTTTTGAATTGTACTGGGGCCCAAACCAAGGTCCAGTCTCTGGTGGTGCCGCTGCCCTGAATTGCTTGCGCGCTTTCTCCAGAAGTGGTCCATTTTCTGGCAGAAGTTAGCACTCGTTTGCTGGGGGTGCAGGCTCGCGGCAGAACCCAGCCGTCAAACATTTACACAGAGTTCTCTCCACAAGAGTAAGAAGAACCGCGCACGTCAAGAAGCAGCAGATGAGATATCGACTTCGTGATCGTGTACAACTGAAGCCGGTGGCTGCCTTATCCACAGATTGGCTCCAACTTAAATTCAAACGTTGAGAGTATCCCTGATTGTTCTGGATACCATACATCTCCAGCTCTTCAAATACAAAGAATAGTCCCCCAGATCTTTTTGATTAATCGACGTTGAAAGTATCCCTGATTGCACTGGGTACCATACACCCTCGGCTCTCTGAACATAAAGAAGAGTCCACAAGATCTTTTTGATTAATCCCACCCGGCTGGGAGTATCCCTGACTGCCCTGGATATCCTACATTTTCAGTTTCTTTAAAGATAAAAAGATTCTCCAAGATTTGTTGGCTAATCTATTCAACTGGAATCAGTGGCCACACTGAAAATTAGTTTCCTACATTTGTTATACCCAAGGGGTTTTTACTTTCTGAAAAATTGTTTGTCCTGATGATGGTCTGGCAGATGAAAACACTCGAGACCGAAACGTCGACCTAACCTTCCAACTCCTCAATAGGATTCATATTTGAAGGACAACAGAATACATTTTTGATTTCGGTTTTCCTTTTGCTAATACGGGAGTTGATGTACTTTTATGAATTGAATAGTGGATATATACGTACTGCCTTTCATAACTTTTATGTAGAGTTTCGTTCTATATTTATCCCCATGAATTTTCTAACTGATTAACTGTAATATAAATAACTTTGAATATATTCCTTTCTTGCTGTGTGTTTATTCTACTTTGACTTTCTCTTCCTGAGAGTTAATTTGTTTACTGTTTGAAATTGAGAATGAATATCTAAGTAATCCTAAGGATACATTAGGTTCAACTTGTATTGAGCCAGTTTATTTCCCATTATTTACTGGCATTAAAAAATATAATTAAATAAAGCCTGTCGTGTATTATCTCATTTGGCATGAGTTTCTTAGTGGGATACCTGTACTTCCTTCATCTCAACAGCTGTATAGGTGTTTATTTAAACTGCATACACCCAGTTTACAATGTGCATAGAAGATACCCAGATCAAACTCCAGCTGGAGAAGAAACCAGGAGAGCATCTCCCAGTGCCAGGGCCACTTCTGTTGTTGGCTGGGTGAAAGTGCCTCTTTCTCAGTGACCAAAATAAAGATGTTGATAGTAGGCGAAGATGAGGACAAAAGGGTATCATTTACAGGGCCAAATATTGTGGGAGCAACCACAGTTCTGGTGCAAAAATGCAAAGTATTTGGATGTAATCTTTAGTTCAGAGGTGACCATCACAAATATATAATATGGGTCGAGGCACTTATTTCCAGTTGTTGATTCTACAAAAGACGCTCTGACTCCTTCGCTCTAGTATGTAGGTCGGTGCCTGACGCATGGCACTATTGTAACATAGCGGAGTTTCTACGTGTTGGTCAGAAGAAACTGGTAACTACAATGAAACAACTTGAAATCTAGGTGAAGAGAGGAGGTATAAATTGTAAAAAAATGTATGCATGCAGAACTGGCCTTTGGCACTCAACTGGCTCCTGGTGCAAAACTTATTCACACTCAAATCCTTTGATAGTGTGACTCTGCTGTTTGAAGCAAGGACCAAATATAACGTCAGAATTTGTCACCTCCTTGGCCACCAACTAGAAGCTTCTGTTTAAGCAACGACCCTTCAAACCATCTACTGATATTAAAGTGGCAAGATACCATTTATAGCTAGCACATTTTACCCACTGCCAAAGAAAGCTTTACTTCTCATTTTGATTGCATCTGTCAAGTTTCTGTTCCAGAAATGAATGGTCTGTGAATCACAGAAATTACTGACCATGGCATTCCCCCATACGTGAGCAGTGGAGCCCAGCTCTCCCAGAGAAGGCAGGACCCAAATATATCACACGCTATTTCTAGTGCCGACAGTGTCACTAGGTACTTGCCAAGAATACAAGCACCTGCTTGTACATTTGCGGCGATTACAGCTGCTTTGTCAAAGAGCACATCTGGACGGCAAAGTTAGATTGAGCAAGAGACCATGAATGTGTCTTTGCAGTTACGATTATGGCGCTAGGATTAAGCAGAATCCTTTTAATTTCAAGAGGCTGCCCTTCATAAAAGTCTCGAACATAGTTCGGAGTGTTGGGCTTGCAAGAAATGCCAGGCAGAGCTGTGCTGGAGGGGGCTGCTCTCTTCTTCTCTTAGCTGCACTCAAACCACTGTGCCCCCCCACCTCAGCTAGCCCACTGCGTGTTTGTGCTGGACAAACACCTTCATGCAGGTGTGAGACCACGCTGTCTCACTCCACGCAGTGGCTGCATGGTGATCTGTTTGGATGGTGGGACTGCAGATCCGAGTTTATCAATGCTAGCAATGTCTATCTTTCCTTTGGGCAAAATAAAATTCAAAATAACAGGGGTTGGGTTAGACTGTAGTGTAAACTTCCCGCTGCGTATTTTACGCATGCAGCGATACCTCTTTGGGGCGCACAATTTCAATTGTGAGGTAAAAAAAAATAAGCTGGCTTTGAAACTGTAAGAAATACATGTCCAACCAAGTTCTCTGGAAATGTATTTTCTCTTTGCAAAGAGCTACAGCTGTGGGCCGGGACAGCAGGGCACACATCTTTCAGCCTCTAAAGATACAGGTGTGCTTTGCCAATAGCCTATGCTGAGATTTATATTTTTATTTGTTGTTTTTTATTGTTGCACGGAATCTTGGATTGAATTCTTTGGTGCAATTGTATCTTTACAAAATAAAACGAGGGGCCATATTTTGCACTGAATATTGTGTGTTTTGAAACCAACCAGTAAATCTGAATCCAGAAATGATTTTTGGATTGGAGTGTGTGAAAGTACTTCTCGCAGCCCCCCTGTTAATGATCCTCTCTCTGTTTAAAATACACCCATATAAGACTAAAATATACTGTGCCAATGTGCCTTCCAATACCACTGATCCTGCACCCTACCCTGCAACCCACTG
Source organism: Lissotriton vulgaris (assembly GCF_964263255.1). Taxonomy (NCBI): domain Eukaryota; kingdom Metazoa; phylum Chordata; class Amphibia; order Caudata; family Salamandridae; genus Lissotriton; species Lissotriton vulgaris. Next base: position 424,160 of record NW_028249489.1, on the reverse strand, counting down.
GACCTAAAGTACATGCCCACAGTCACCTATCAGAGATGCACAACCACATTCATTTCACACCTGGGCACCTTCACCTTGACGGCAAGCCATACTATCCCTCAAAAAGCCATTTACCACTGCAGGACTCTACAGTCATTCACAGACTCACTTTATATTATGGTATTTGTATAGTACGTAATACCCCTTTGTGAGGTACAGAAGCACTTACCGAAAAAAAAGCATGCTACAACTTGTGGGTGGGCGAGCAGTTGGATGTGTGTTGTCTGTGCTCTGAGCCTATGTAGGAAGTGCTTCCATCTTACGCGTGATTATGAGGTGCGGTTAACGTGTTGTGGGATGCAGCATAATGGACAGACGGATCTTGTTATCATTTGTGATCTACTGGCAGCTCTGATCTTCTCTGCATGTCCTTAAATGGTTTTGGTAGTTTCGTGTTATGTACACAATCCGATTTTCTATGCTGACTTTGTCGGGCGGTCACCCATTATGAGATCTTATGGGTCCTGGGGAAGTAAACGGTACCGAGGAGTAGTCGGCGGGAATTGGAGCTCTTCCTGGGGTCCGGGTGTCACAGTTCTCATTTAGATGGCTGCCTTCATGAGACCTCAAGTATGGAAATGTAACAATATGTGCTTCGTAATCATCCTCCTTTTCGTCATTCTAGGATCTTGGTGCTCAGGGTGTGTGACTATTTGGGACCTGCAGGGTGGACGGTCTTAGTCCTCCGGTGACCAGTTCTGCGCAGCAAATCTCTTTGGTCTTTGCAGGTTTGTCTGGCTAGTTTCAGTGGGTAGCTACATATGCTGGCCAAGCCTGTATCTGGGCCCTGCAGTTGCCAGCAAAGCTGCAAATCTCCTGCCATTTATTATTTTCTTGTCCTGTTGACGAATGACAGATCGGGTAGTGAACTGCTAAATGATATCATAAGGTAACAAATTACATCAGATTAAGACTGGGAGGACTGTCAGAAAGAGTAGGGTTACTGATCTCCATCTTATGGTTAGACCTAGGAGATAGAGCCAGACAGGCTTGGTAAATATGCCCGGAGTCCTCCATCTCAACCAGAATCGAGGTCTTCTGTTCCTGAGTGCCAACCGGTACTTGTAATATTGAGTTGTGTGGCATATCTTTAGCTTGTGATGGCATAATTATCATGATCCATTAGTATTTCAAGGTCTATGTTGTATGAATGCCCTAGATTTGATATGGTGTCTGTCTTGGCATGGTGTGCTGGTTGGATTGTTGCGTAGCTCTAGAGTGTAGTCATACCAGTAGGAGGGTTTTATTATTCCTGATTCTATCTCAGGATTAGAAGTTGATGTAGTCTCTATGGAACTGCCATGTTTTTACCTCTGTTCTGAATTTTAAAATGCTTCTGAATGCTTAAAGTCTTGGCCGGCAACTTGTTCCACAGCTTTGCAGCTTGTGCTTGTTTTATAGAATGTTTGCTACTAGAATTTGTCGTTTTTCAGCTGCCAATAACAGGTGTCCCTAATACACAAATAATATAAATGTATTTGATTTTGCGAGAAATACCAAAACTTACAGTGGGCATTGGGGCAGCCCATTGCTGACCAGTGGTTGGTTAAATTGTCAACCTAATTTTCTTGCTTCTTATTCAATGGCTTCTTTTCCGCTTCTTGTATTTGTCCCTCCCCTGTTGCACAGCTGTTTTTCCATCCTTTTCACTGAATAATTGTTATCATCCGCTGCTCAGATTTAGGGAACTACTTTTTTTCTTTTCCTCGGAGCACTTATGAGAGTTCAAGCGTTTTCTTGGTTTCTTCCTCGTGTGCGGCTCCTCTTCTTCTCAAATCCCTTTCAACCATAACTGCTCTCGTTGCTCCCTCCTGTCCCCAGATTGTCGACTGCTTCCCTATCTTCCCCATCCCTAGCTTTTTATTCCATTTTTAAAAAATTTACCTCCATTCCCCCACCCCAAGCTCCACTGTTGCTCCCCCACTTGCAATTTATCCCAACTCACTCCCTTGACTTCTGTCTCACTCCCTCCTGCCTTCATTGCTCCCCTATCCGTCCCATCGCTGTCCTTCAAAACAAGAAAAAAATGCACGCTTGCTGCCATTTGCTGCCAGGTTGCTTTATTTTCTAAAAGGTGCTTTTGCGCATGTTGGTTTTTTTTTTTTCTGTTCCAAATCTCATCCGCCATCTTGAGAAGGTAAATAAAAAAAAATGCCTTCTACCTCAAGCCATGTGCGGCACATGCAGGCATGGCTCACAAGCGCATGCACATAATTGCCATGTTTTTCATTCCCTCCAGTGGTCTGTTGTCGACAGTTCCAATATTTTCAGTGGGCTTTGGCCCAGCTAATTGCGTACCATTGGTTGGCATTTTGGACACTTGCATTTGCGCGCTTCATTTTGGATTCTTCCTGTCCTCACCTGAAGCTTAAGCTTCTTTACCATGCTTCTGCTAATGTGATTCGTATCCTTCCACTGCTCACATTCAGGGAACTACTTTTCTCTTCATCTTTCAGCACTTGATCTCTCACTCGTGTGCTGCTTTCTTCCACAGACACCCAGATAGCACCACCCTCGCAGCACACTCTGTGCTAGTTTCACCTCCTCATTTCATCTATTACACTCACCAGATTTTCTTTAAACTTTTTTTTCCTCGATGTCCTCCATGGTTTCCCACTCTTCCACTCCCTGTTGCTGCCCCCATTCCTCCCCGTTCCTGCCCTTATGGTCACATTTTTAAAAATGGTAATCCTTCTTTAGTGAACGGGGCAGGAGCAGTGAACGGGGCAGGAGCAGTGAACTGGGCAGGAGCAGTGAACTGGGCAGGAGCAGTGAACTGGGCAGGAGCAGTGAACTGGGCAGGAGCAGTGAACGGGGCAGGAGCAGTGAACGGGGCAGGAGCAGTGAACGGGGCAGGAGAGGTGACGGGGCACAAGAAGTGACGGGGCACAAGAAGTGACGGGGCACGAGAAGTGACGGGGCACGAGAAGTGACGGGGCAGGAGATGTGACGGGGCAGGAGATGTGACGGGGCAGGAGATGTGACGGGGCAGGAGATGTGACGGGGCAGGAGATGTGACGGGGCAGGAGATGTGACGGGGCAGGAGATGTGACGGGGCAGGAGATGTGACGGGGCAGGAGATGTGACGGGGCAGGAGATGTGACGGGGCAGGAGATGTGACGGGGCAGGAGATGTGACGGGGCAGGAGATGTGACGGGGCAGGAGAGGTGACGGGGCAGGAGAGGTGACGGGGCAGGAGAGGTGACTGGGCAGGAGAGGTGACTGGGCAGGAGAGGTGACTGGGCAGGAGAGGTGACGGGGCAGGAGAGGTGACGGGGCAGGAGAGGTGACGGGGCAGGAGAGGTGACGGGGCAGGAGCGGTGATTAGGCATGAGCAGGAGTGGTAACCGGGCAGGAGTGGTAACCGGGCAGGAGTGGTAACCGGGCAGGAGTGGTAACCGGGCAGGAGTGGTAACGGGGCGGGCAGGAGTGGTAACGGGGCGGGAGCAGTGAACGGGGCGGGAGCAGTGAACGGGGCGGGAGCAGTGAACGGGGCGGGAGCAGTGAACGGGGCGGGAGCAGTGAACGGGGCGGGAGCAGTGAACGGGGCGGGAGCAGTGAACGGGGCAGGAGAGGTGACCGGGCACAAGAAGTGACCGGGCACAAGAAGTGACCGGGCACAAGAAGTGACCGGGCACAAGAAGTGACCGGGCACAAGAAGTGACCGGGCACAAGAAGTGACCGGCAGGAGATGTGACGGGGCAGGAGATGTGACGGGGCAGGAGATGTGACGGGGCAGGAGATGTGACGGGGCAGGAGATGTGACGGGGCAGGAGATGTGACGGGGCAGGAGATGTGACGGGGCAGGAGATGTGACGGGGCAGGAGAGGTGACGGGGCAGGAGAGGTGACGGGGCAGGAGAGGTGACGGGGCAGGAGAGGTGACGGGGCAGGAAAGGTGACGGGGCAGGAGAGGTGACGGGGCAGGAGAAGTAATGGGACAGGAGCGGTGATTAGGCATGAGCAGGAGTGGTAGCCGGGCAGGAGTGGTAGCCGGGCAGGAGTGGTAGCCGGGCAGGAGTGGTAACGGGGCGGGCAGGAGTGGTAACGGGGCGGGAGCAGTGAACGGGGCGGGAGCAGTGAACGGGGCGGGAGCAGTGAACGGGGCGGGAGCAGTGAACGGGGCGGGAGCAGTGAACGGGGCAGGAGCAGTGAACGGGGCAGGAGCAGTGAACGGGGCAGGAGCAGTGAACGGGGCAGGAGCAGTGAACGGGGCAGGAGCAGTGAACGGGGCAGAAGAGGCGACGTGGAAGGAGCGGTGATTAGGCATGAGCAGGAGTGGTAACCGGGCAGGAGTGGTAACCGGGCAGGAGTGGTAACCGGGCAGGAGTGGTAACCGGGCAGGAGTGGTAACCGGGCAGGAGTGGTAACCGGGCAGGAAGCGGTAACCGGGCAGGAAGCAGTGAACGGGACGGGAGCAGTGAACGGGGCGGGAGCAGTGAACGGGGCGGGAGCATTGAACGGGGCGGGAGCATTGAACGGGGCGGGAGCAGTGAACGGGGCGGGAGCAGTGGACGGGGCGGTAGCAGTGGACGGGGCGGTAGCAGTGGACGGGGCGGTAGCAGTGGACGGGGCGGTAGCAGTGGACGGGGCGGTAGCAGTGGACGGGGCGGGAGCAGTGGACGGGGCGGGAGCATTGAACGGGGCGGGAGCAGTGGACGGGGCGGTAGCAGTGGACGGGGCGGGAGCAGTGGACGGGGCGGGAGCAGTGGACGGGGCGGGAGCAGTGGACGGGGCGGGAGCAGTGGACGGGGCGGGAGCAGTGGACGGGGCGGGAGCAGTGGACGGGGCGGGAGCAGTGGACGGGGCGGGAGCAGTGGACGGGGCGGGAGCAGTGGACGGGGCGGGAGCAGTGGACGGGGCGGGAGCAGTGGACGGGGCGGGAGCAGTGGACGGGGCGGGAGCAGTGAACTGGGCGGGAGCAGTGAACTGGGCGGGAGCAGTGAACTGGGCGGGAACAGTGATGAAGCAGGAGTGTTCATCGAGCATGAGCAGTGTAAGGGCCGGAGCAGGCGTTTCCCAGGGTGACTGGTAGGGTAGGGGGCCATTTTAGTTTGGGGGGACCAGTTTTGTACAAGTGCAGGAGTTTTAAAAACACTGAAAAGTTCTTTGTCTATTCAGCTGGTTTTGGTAAACAATACAAGTGAATGGGGCGGGAGCAGTGAATGGGGCGGGAGCAGTGAATGGGGCGGGAGCAGTGAATGGGGTGGGAGCAGTGAATGGGGCGGGAGCAGTGAATGAGGCGGGAGCAGTGAATGGGGCGGGAGCAGTGAATGGGGCGGGAGCAGTGAACGGGGCGGGAGCAGTGAATGGGGCGGGAGCAGTGAATGGGGCGGGAGCAGTGAACGGGGCGGGAGCAGTGAACGGGGCGGGAGCAGTGAACGGGGCGGGAGCAGTGAACGGGGCGGGAGCAGTGAACGGGGCGGGAGCAGTGAACGGGGCGGGAGCAGTGAACGGGGCGGGAGCAGTGAACGGGGCGGGAGCAGTGAACGGGGCGGGAGCAGTGAACGGGGCGGGAGCAGTGAACGGGGCGGGAGCAGTGAACGGGGCGGGAGCAGTGAACGGGGCGGGAGCAGTGAACTGGGCGGGAGCAGTGAACGGGGCGGGAGCAGTGATGAAGCAGGAGTGTTCATCGAGCATGAGCAGTGTAAGGGCTGGAGCAGGCGTTTCCCAGGGTGACTGGTAGGGTAGGGGGCCAGTTTAGTTTGGGGGGACCAGTTTTGTACAAGTGCTGGAGTTTTAAAAACACTGCAAAGTTCTTTGTCTATTCAGCTGGTTTCGGTAAACAATACAAGTGCCAAGATAACTTTGGTGATCAATGTACCTGCTGGAAAGAGTTGGGAGCATGTTTTGTCTAGTGGCTGTTTTACTCAACTAAGGTAGCGCAGAGGGGTAATATGCCTGCGGCAAAGAACATGTACCATGCATATCAAAGAGCAATATGTTATGTGCATAGTTCTGTGGGTACTGCTTTGTGTTCACTTCCCGAAAGAAAGGACACTTGAATACACATGGCCTGGCAGTTCGGGCTGGACTGTTCCCATTGGGTGCAGGATCAAGACTGATTTGCATATGGCTGGGTCCAAACTGGAATGGCGTGGTGAGCAAAAAAACAATGGATTTAGGCCTAGATCTCTGTACAGGGGTGAATGTATGACATTGTTCTGCATTCTGTCCACCAATTGTTCTTTTTGCATTTGTCACCCCGAGTGGGACAGGTATGCTCAGACATGAGTCCCCTGCTCTCCATGCCCCTGGAATCAAGCTATCCTGGCTGATGAGGATTATGAATCCGAAACCGGTCCCAGGATGCTTGTTTCCAGTCCAGGGAGGACCTGGCCTGGCAGTTCGGGCTGGACTGTTCCCATTGGGTGCAGGATCAAGACTGATTTGCATATGGCTGGCTCCAAACTGGAATGGCGTGATTAGCAAGAAAAACGATGGATTTAGGCCTAGATCTCTGTACTGGGGTGAATGTATGACATTGTTCTGCATTCTGTCCACCAGTTGTTCTTTTTGCTATATTATGATTGAGCAGCTAGCTGGCTGACATGAATATGAAAGAGCCTTTGTGGGTTTCCGTGGGTCTAGATTCTCCTGAAGAGTCCCTTCAAGACAAAAAATAATCATGGATTTCTGAACAATGAGAGTAAAAACATTAAGGTAACCTGTTCCTGCTTACATTTCACACACTTTACATAAACCTGTATTCCCTATGAGTGTTTGCTTTTTCCTGAATTAAACCTCAAATAAACCTGTTTATCCATTGTTTTAATTAAATAACGTTATAAGCTGTAACTGGTCAGTGAAATGCTAAACATACTAAAAATTGGTATGTTTTGCTATTTCTAGCCACGCCCCTGACTCCGCCCACTGATTCAAACTTCGGTTATTCCCGAACCCTGATTCTCCACCCACAGTTCCCCTAATTTTTTTCCCCCACTTCGACCACTGATTATGTGGCATTTTTGGCAGATCCATAATTGTGGGGAAAATGGCATTGCCGCAGAATCGCATAATTACCGCGGCCCTGTTTCTGCGCATGTGGTGGTGCATGCACACATCTAGTTAATCACGCTGGGCCGATATAGCATCGTGACTCAAACGCACATCTATATACTTATCTCTTTCTTCTAATTTAGCATTTCCAATGCACTAGCCTATTTCTCAGCCTATACTTCACTCAATATATCTTCTAGCCCAACCTTCTGACTCCTCTCAAACTTCTTTCTACTACTCCTTCTAATGCAATACCCTAGCTCTCATCCTATAGATCTATCAACATATCCTCTACATCCACTCTCTCATTTATCCCAAACCCCACACCACTACTATGATCGCCAAAATAACCTTTTCTAGACTCTCTCCTACTCTACCCCTCCTTGAATCATCTGACACCTCTTTTTACAAACTCTCCCCTCTGACCCCTTCCCTCCAAAACTCCTTTTTACTCATCAAAAAAAAATCCTTCACTCTTTTATCCATCCACTACTCTTTTTCAATCAAAATTAACAGACTAACATGTTTCACTTGTTAAATTCCATATTCCATATTCAACTATACTACTATACTGCCCAAATAACTGAATAACATATCTACTACTCAAATTACTTCATATTTAAACTATACTAATTTTCAGCACTGACCCTTTATGGGTTCCGGAGTGGCGTGCTACTCGCCAGAAAAGCGCTTCAACGCCCATCAGGGGTAACAAGTGCTATATGAATGCAAATCTTTCTTCCCCTTTTATCCATCTCCGCCATCCTTCTCACTCCAAGTAACAGACTAATATCCACCACTGAAATCACCTCATATTTCACCATATTAATTCACCACTAATCCTCTACAGGCTCACTGAATAGCATGCGTCAACAAGCGAGCGAAAAATAAATACAAACCTTTGTCCTCCTCTATCGTTCTGCTATCATTCCAAAACCAAATAACTGATTAACCTATCCACCACTTAAAATGTACTTGCATGTTTCACTATACTAATTCAACACTAATCCTCTGTGGGTCCCGGAGTAGCGTGCTACTCGCCGAAAAAGCGCTTCGACGCCTCGTCAGGGGTAGTAAGCGCTATATAAATGCAATTACAATACAATACAATACAATACATCTGTGATGACCCACAACATGGGAGTAGTTCTGATTTTTTTTTTTTTCCGATGCTGCGCATCTTCCGTAAAAATCATTGTTTTCCTTCTTTTGCCGGCAATAGATAGCATCTGCAAAACGCATGGCCAAAGCCTATTGCTAAAAAAACAGGCAAGACCTATTGGTTTTTTTTTTTTTGTGGTTGTATTCATGAGAGGCTGAGTCAGTCCTGTTGAGAAATTGGAATTAATGCTTACTTCACTGCAAACGTGTGACGTATATCACGCTAGAGTTGGGGGGACCCATTGCAGACTCCGTTTTACTGGCGATTTTATGTACCTCTTTAACGTATCATCGTGCCCAATTCGACAGCGGGTTCTGATTTGCACAACGAATTCCAGTGCTTCGTCACTTGGGGGATTCTGGGATGGGGGGGTCTATTATAAAACGTGTTCCATCCCATCCCCCCTTTAATAAGCGCACATCGGAGTTCGATGGTTCCCTTGGGCGTATGCAGATCTATAATACGTATCGCATGATGTGTAAAGGACCTGGTACCCGGGTCTCTTTTCGCTCAGGGGTTTTCTCTTCAACGACCTCCTGAGGATGAAACCACCAGGATTTGAACCTGTGACCGTGGGATCACCCGCCGAACTCTGCAGTGGATTACATTAGACCCCTATAGATGATGCCTATATATTAATTATAAAATTGGGGTTCTTGTTCCCCAGGTCGTCCTACTCTGTACGGGCCTATGGTCTGCCTTAAAGTCCCTCTCACCATGTAATAGTCGCCAGTGACGAACTAGCCGAGCCCGCGCCTCCCAAACCACTACTTGCTGGTCACATCGCCTCCGTTGTTCATAGCGCTGTACTGCCTAAGTGTTTCTCCTCTAAGCGCTAGCCTCTGTAGTGGGTGCGGCGCGCTGGTACTACAAAAGACAAATAGAATGTATAATTAATTGCTTGATTAACCGTTCCACTCTCTGTTATCGGAAGAATGCCGGCGTCGAAACCCTACCCTCGCTCGCTACATTATAAAGGAGCTGCCTTTCGAGAGGGGGTGCGTATGCGTGGAATTACTACTTCGAGCTCCTTAGGAGCTGTTTAGACTGTCACGCGATGTGAAGCTATGCGCCCTGTAAGGGTGACGACACCGAACAGGATTGGGGCAGGGAGCCTGAAGGACACATGGACATTGGGGTAAGAGGCACGTGGACAAGGATGCTGAAATATTAAAGGACACTTGGACACAGGGAAAGGAGGTATGCAGGGCACACTCTTCCATCCAGCCTTTCACCCACCCATCCTTTCACCCACCCATCCATCCACCAACCAATCCATCCACCCTTTCACCCATCCATCCGTTCACCCACCCACCCATCCTTTCACCCACCCACCCACCCACCCTTTCACCCATCCATCTGTTTACCCACCCACCCATCCATCCTTTCACCCACCCACCCATCCTTTCACCCACCCACCCATCCATCCTTTCACGCACCCATCCTTTCACGCACCCACTCTTTCACCCACCCATCCATCCATCCTTTCACCCACCCACCCATCCATCCTTTCACCCACCCACCCATCCTTTCACCCACCCACCCATCCTTTCACCCACCCACCCATCCATCCTTTCACCCACCCATCCATCCTTTCACCCACCTATCCATCCATCCTTTCACCCACCTATCCATCCATCCTTTCACCCACCCACCTATCCATCCATCCTTTCACCCACCCACCCATCCATCCATCCTTTCACCCACCCACCCATCCATCCATCCTTTCACCCACCCATCCATCCTTTCACCCACCCATCCATCCTTTCACCCACCCATCCATACTTTCGTCCACTTCTCAATCCATCCAATCAATCACCTATCCATGGAGCCATTTACCCCTCGCGTTTATCCACCTATCCTTTCACACACCCATCCATCTTTTCACCCACTGTCCTTTAACTCTCTAATCTAAACGTCCTTTAACCCACTCATCCTTTCACCCACTCATAATCCCACCTTTCACCTAGCTAGCCTTTCGCCCACTCAGACATCCATCCTCTCACCCAACCATCCAAGCATCCTTTCACCTACTCATCCAAACACACTTTCATCTACTCATCCTTTCACTCTCCCATCCTTTCCTCCAGCTATCCTTCCACTTCCTTTACACCAATCCTCTCATCCGCCAAACCCGCCTTTTCACACACCCACCTATGCATCTTTTCACCTACCCTTCTTTCACCCACTCATACATACATCCTCTCACTCACCTATTCTTTCACCCAGTCATCCATTCATCCATTGTTTCCTTTTTCTATCAACCCATCGTTTTTATTTCTTTATCGTGTTAATGTTTAGTTTTTATCTGCCAAACGGCAGACATAAGAGGCCCAGAAAGAGCCCTACCCAGCTATAGCTGCCAAAGCGGGGGTACATACCACAGCACACAGAGTGGGGCAGTAGGTCAGCCCACTTGGATTGCCTTTGCTTTTTTGTATCCATTCCTTTACTTCTTTGTCATTCTTGTGTGTTTCAAACTAGGTATTCAGCTTTCCATAATTCAAAGCCAATAGTATGTTTTCTGTTCATCAATAAGAATGATATTTTCCTGGGGTGTGAATTCTAGTTAAAAAGTGTTTCTATTAGGGGTGGGTAATAAATTCCGCTCCGCCTGCAAGGTTTTGCCCACTCCACGTTACACATTTAATGTGGAGTTCCGTCAAAACTCCGCCACCTGCTGTGTGGCAGTTTTTTTTATCGCACTCGGCTTGCCAACGTTAAGTTGGTGAACGCGAGTGAGTATTGGCGTCCCTTAGTGCGATTTTTGGGTGCTAAGAAGGCACCCGGCAAGTTTTTCTCAACTAAGACAGTTGCAGGCAGTCGCAACCGTTTGCAGCTAAATAGCTGCAGCTCGAGTAGAAAACCTACTCGAGCGGCAGCAAAGAAGCAGCAACCTCTAGCACGCCACAGGGTGCCGTTCGCACTGATTTTTCAGCAAGGAACAAGCTCCCAGTGCTAAAAATCAGCACGATGTGCCGTTTCTGCCTGCTTGCAGAACTCTGCGGAATCTGAGTTTTTATGTAATTCTGCGGAATTCTACAGAGTGAAAGTCAGAGTTCCGCCCATTCCTAGTTTCTATACCGTTTCTTAGATCACCTGCCAACTACGAAGCACTCGTTCTGTTCTATTAAAACTACATGACCATTATTTTTTAATTCAACATTTTTATTGCAGATAGGTAGCCACATGTGGCATATTTTCTTTAATTACTTCTATTTTTTGTGCAATATGGTTGTAATACATATTTTTTTTAAAAAAACTTATCATCACTCCAGGTTCCCAATGCAAGTTGTGTTGAATTTGGCAATGCTTGTTAATTCGTACAGTTCGAATTAATCCACCCACTCCTCATGCCTTATCCATAAGTATGCCAAATAATCCTGTTTTCAGAATAGAAGCTCTTGCTATAGGGAGTTTCTCAGTCTCTTCTCATTCCCTCTTCTATCCCTCCACTATCCTTTTACAATCCATATAAAAATGACTAACATTATTATTATTAATTTCATATGTCCCTAGACTAATTCACCGCGAATCCTGTTTGGCTTCCAATCTAGCACGCTACCCGACAATCAGCCCTTCAACACCTCATCACAGGTAACAAGCACTTTATAAATGCAAACCTTTCCCTCCTCTATCCCTCCACTATCCTATCCTTATCAATCCAAATAAGACTAACTTATCCACCGCCCAAATACATATCATAACTCGCTATACTACTTCTACACTAATCGTTTTGGGTTCTGGAATGGCGTGCTACTCGCCAAAAAAGTGTTTTGACGCCTCGTCTGGGGTAATAAGCGCTATATGAATACAATTACAATACAATAGCTTACATTTTATGTTTTTGCATGGAAATGGAAGCTCTGAAAATTGAGAGCCGTTTTCTAGTTTACTAATAGTACTTTTCAGCACACATTTTATCCATGTGACTGGAAGGTGATTTCTCCCATGAAGTAGAGTGTTCAGTGGAGATTTCAGCAGATGTTGGGATGGTCTGAAGATTCCTCTGGTTCAGCAGGAGTAACACTAGTCAGCAGCTCTACCTAGATGTTATGTTAATCACAATAAAAATGACAGGAGTGTAGTGCAAGGACATTTGAGAAATTTAAAGGTGACTTCCGGTGTAGACTTTGCCAAGTTCTGCATCTCTCACAATCACCAACAATAGACATTCTACAATGGTTATTTGTTTGTTTGCAATCTGTTGTGACATTATTCACCAGATAGCCCCCTTTTAAAGGATGAAGTAGTGCTCAAGGAAGAGAAGTGAGTTAGTTGGCTCTATCCAGACTTTTAGTAGTTGGTTTGTTAAAATATAAGTGTTTATGGAACTGCCTTCATTAGCAACCTCTTTCCCCATGTGTGTTATTCCATAGAGCTACAGAACAAGTAAACTGGTCTTTGTAAACATTAGTTATATAAGCTGTATGTATCTGATGTGTAGGTTCTGAGCCTTACTTGCATTCAAGTCCAGGTGGTGGCAATGAGCGTAGGTAGACCAATAGGGTTCTTCATTGTCTACTACTGAAATCTATTTGAAAGCACTCCAGGCTTGGTTATATCTCAATGTAGTTCAGTGATCATACAGCAGGATAGCCTCACTCAGTGACTGGAATCTGTGCACAGCTGGAGAGAGATAGTATTCTATTACCACGCCACTCTGGTAATTGTGACTCCGCCCAACCAGAATAGACCATCTGAGGGACCTATTCACAAACTCTACTTTGTAGCACACTTCGTAGTACCACAGTAGTTCTACTCGCATTCTATGCAATGCTATTTACACACGTACCTAAGGAGACCGCCACCTAGCCAGTCTTTTTCTAAGTGTAGGTTTCCACAATGTGTGTGGGGAGCTCCACACATTTAGGTATACATGTTAGAAGTAAATATGGGAGGAACCTGGGGCTGTGGCTGGAAAATGGTTATTAAATATAACTAAATGAGATGGGCGAGGAGGGGTATTGAGCGATTTCGGGTGGTATGCAAGTAGAAACGCTACTCACAAAAGAGTGAAGTCCTTGCTATTCACAAACTGCACTTCTAAATTTACTACAACCAAAAGTTCCAAAAAATAGTAGTTAATGCACTCCATCTCATCCTTGTCCTTGGAGTAAAAACAGCACTGTACATGGCCATTCATAGGTGCTGCAACACATTACCATAAAATAATACAGGTAGCATCTTGAAATAAAACACCATTGGAAATGCCAATTACATAAAATTATTCCAACTTCTAAAAAACATTTTTTAGTTAATGTTAAAACATTAAATATAATTAGTAGTTATTATAATAAGATACATTTTAATAGATTTTTAAAAATAAAATTAAACATTTTAAAAGACGAGAACAATTTGTCTATATATAACATCTAACAAATTTGCTCGCATATTAATTAAAAAATACTGTAAATGTGTACATTTACAAAAAATAAAATGAAAATATATATATATATGAATAAATGAAATATATATTTAATACATGTTAATGTTCTGTAACAATCTATTATATGTTCTAAGTTTAAAATAAATAGTTAAGATTTTTTTACATGCATATTTTACATCAAAATATTTTTAAATTGAATTAATATTATTCTTTTTCCTGGTGGCGGTGATCTCCTCCTAAATGTGAAAAGTAGTACCTTTGCTGTAATCATTTATCTTTTATACTTGGGAATGGTGAGCAGCATAAAATAGTGAAGTTACTCTTGGGTGTACCAGTATATTTATGTGTGTAAATGTACCTTTGTGAATTGGCCCCCGAGTCTTTATCCATGGAAGTTCCAGTGACAAGCTCCCTCCCTTCATTACACCATCACACTGTCATTGAGCATTTAATCAGTGCTTCTCTGCATCTCTCCAACTAAGCAGCTATGTGTGGATGCACATGTGGTATTTTGTATGCAAGGCACAAGTGTCATCAGAGTGTGGCTGTCTGTAAGTTGTCCCTTGGGATGTAAAACTATCATCTCCTGCATGTTGGTTCGTGTCTTTTACAGGCTAATGAAATTAATTGAAGTTGGAATTAAGATTCATATCAAATCCCGCAAATGTTGGAAGGAAAAAACCTGATGCTGTTCACGTTCAAACTACACGAGTAAAACCTTTACAAACTAAGTACATGAATGTCACCCCAAGACTTTGCATATTTTAGTAATCGTGCCAGGGATAAAACGCATATGCAGCGCCTATAGCATGCGGTTGTGTAAAATGTATTTAAATATGCTGCTGTATTTCACCCCTGTACACCATCAATTGATTTGTGAGTTCTGCAGAACCAAATGAGTCATATTTTAATATTTTACTGTCCTGCCAAAAAATGGGTTCTTCTGACCTTCACAATATGTATTTTTTTTAAACGTTTGCCCTTAGAAATCCCATATCTTGGATACAGTTTTCAAGCAAACCTATAGAGCTCTGCTTAGTTTAGTGTCTGCCTGGTACAATTCAAGTGTGGCTTTTGTTATTAGACAAACATCATTGGTGTCAAAACCTGTAACTCATGAGATTGATGTCATGCATGTGTTTCCTGTAATTCACACAAATTGCATATTTCCTGTGTGTGAGGGTGAATTGAGAAGCCACTAGATGTTTACATGTAATATTAAAAATATGTATTGGATAATGTGCTTTTGATACCAGTAGTGGTGCCTTTGACTTGTTTTAACGTTTATAAATCACATTTTCTTGCCCATTTTTCGGACAGGAACATGTCAATACCATATTTGGATGGTCGTGCTCTGTATCCCCTTATGTATCTATAAATATATACATTCTGATCTGCATGTATTGACGCCCCATAGGTATTTATAGGTCATATTTCTTGTGGTAAGTGATCCTCTCCGCTCCTCCCAGTTGTTATGAACATTTCTCTTCTTTGCGTCTAAATTATAGATGGGCCTTCCCTTACCATCTGTAATGAAGCGGTGTCCCAGACTGTTCTAATTATATATTTAAATTGAAGTGGCTAGCAAGAATGTAAATAAAAAATGTAACCCATTTGATGTTTTTTTTACCATGTTCTCTGCAATAGTGCATTCCAGATTCTATTTTAATTGTAGAGCGCAGCAGTGGCCTCCTGGTGAGCTACACCAAAGTTTCTGTGTTCTTTACAATGTTTCGATAACCTATAACTTAGACTCTTCCTGCCAGGCACACACACATATATCCGTAATAGTTTGCCGTGCCTGCATTTGTTTGGCCGACATTATGTGGGGGTGGGACATAGGACATTAGGGGGAGTGTCTATGTTATGCAACAAAAAAGAAAAAGTGAACACTTTGACTAAATGGGTCATTCATTGAAGTGGAGGGGGGTGCAGGGGGAGGGTAGGGGGGTCACACAGGTCTCTAGTTGGAACGATAAAGTTCCAGTCGACAGTTACATATTATGCCAGCCAGCACCAATACATGCCACCAGCTGACAGTCACACTTTTCGCCAGGTACTGTTGGGTTAGAACCCTGACCACAAGTTTCACTTTGACCATGGACAGCTGCTTTCCCCCTGCTTGAGACCTCTATGAAAACAAACCTAGGCTAAGCTTTGACCACCTGTTCATGTCTGAGGATGTGTTTGTGGCCCATTCCTCAGACAATTTCCGCGAATTTACCTTTCGAAAATGGGCCTAAGCATTCTTCCACAGACTCTACTAAATTCCCGAAAGAGCTCGTCTGGAAAGTCTAAGGTCCTTAGGGTTTGGTGGACCGGATACTTGGTCAAACCATTGCACATGCCCTGTCCATCAGAAATGCACTTGTAAGGTGGGGGACAGAACTTCAGCCATGTTTTGTAGGGTGGAGATGGGAAGCAGCCAAAACCAAGACCAATGTGTGCCTCTTTACTGGAAGACGTGGCGGCTCAAATCTAATTTAGAAAAGAAAAATCTTGAATAGAATACTTATTTCAAAACAAAATAAGCGAATGTCAAAAGCTACAAAGCTACTCGGGTAATGGCCCATGGACGGTTATATAAATTCATGAACAGTCATTTAGGGCAGAGAGTACCAACACTTTAGTTCGCTTCCCAGAACTTCACCTTTGCCTGGTGCAAAGTAAAGCAAGTTAGAGAAATCAGACCAGGATTAGGTGGGCACTGGGGACCAACTGTATTGGCGATTCTTTTGCTGTGTGTGCTGATCCTGAAGCTTTGCAACATCCTCAACAGGCGATGAAGTAGAGCCTACTGCTGTTATAGCAGTAAAGACTTCTACATCAGCCTACTAAAAATCAAGGAAGGATATCAGACTTCCTGTGGTGGTTACTGATAGACAATATATGCATGATACTTTGCCAAATGAATCAAAGTCGACAACTTCATATACCATATGTGAGTTGTACGACTCGCATTGTATTGTTGAAGAGCCTGATCATTTTCATCCACTCCACCCTTGTACTTGGTGTAATCAATTATATAGGTGGGCTTGTGGTCTTCTGCCAACTGTTTCCAAACAGTGATGGGAGAAGTGCTCTCATCGTGAAGTGTAGTGGGCAATATACTTCCTGCCTGTCAGAAAATTTGACAGTGAGCATTTTGTTGCAACACACTTCTCTGGCTTTTCCGAAGCTTCTTCCAAACAGGCGCTTGAGGTAATCCTTTGCAGTGTGTGTGCATGGTAACACAAGCCACAGTGCCAGCTTTGTACGGTTTACTAAACAGCTGGACTCCTGTAATGAAGTTATTTGATCTTTATGAAGAAGAGATTTGGCGAGCTCCCATATGAGCTTCTCACAAACTCCTCATGTGGAAGGGGACAACATGTAAGACTTGTTGAGTCCTTCCCTGTGTATGCTTTCAGGCTGTACACATAACCAGTTGAGCTCTCAGACAACATGTACGCCTTGATGCTCTAAAAAGCTCTTTTAGTAGGTCTGTACTGCCTGAACAGCACTCGCCCTTTGTACAAGATTGAGCTCTCATTAACTGCCTACATTCTTTCCAGGAATATAAATCTCTGCAACTTAAAAGACAAATGCTCCAAAACAGACCACATTTTGAACCACCTGGCATGGAGTTCCTGGGGCAATGCAGCAGAATTGTAATTGAAATGTGGCATACACTGCAAAATCGAAAATCTGCTTCTGCTCATGACCAGTGTGAAAATGGGTGCTTCCGAAGCCACACGAGTGAATCGGGAGGAATGTAGGGTTCGTTTGTGCACTATTCCCATGTTTAGTGTTCAGCCCAGACATTTTTTCAACTCCCCAAGTAAAGTGGGAATCCACAAGTGTGCCCTAGAGTGAGGCACCAGACTATCTCCATGCTCCCTCAGAATCAGTTTAGCATTTCCAGTGAATTTATTTATTTATTTTTAAAGTATTGTTTAGCGCGAACATGACCCAAGCGGGTATCAGAATGCTTTACATACAAGATGAGGAAGACATAGGTAAATTGCTGTGGGAAAAAAAGCATAACCATATATATCAGGAACACAATAATATATTAACAGGCACACTGAGATCAAGCATATGCCACGCAGTGTATTAAGCAGCAAAACAAGACGGGAGACAAGAGGAGCAAAACTTCTATTTCAGCTCAGTGTTCATCAGTAGGGCTTTCACTTTTCTTTTGAAGTCAAATGTTGAGGGAATCAGTCTTGTTTCCACAGGTAGGGAGTTCCATATTCGCGGGGGATTCCAGAGAATGTACGATTGTAGGTTTTCATTTTTTAAAATTTCTTCGGCTTGAGCAGAAGTGTGCTGGTGCTCCTAGAGGGCCAGGAGGCTCCCGATAGTTCGAACTTATTTGCCAGGTAAAGGAGAGTGTTGTAGTGTATCGCTCGGAGTCATTCATGCAATTTTTAACTGGGGTAATTACTAAATGAACTAATTTAGGAGCAGGTGAAGTGATCACTCTTCCGGTGCTAGGCACGGTACCTGTCTGCACTCTACATTGGACTACCCTACCTCTAACTCTTCGTTGCAGAGTTTGTGCTTGCCAAGGGACATTACAACCACTAGGGCTAAGTTCACTGGAATAGGAGTCATTATTGGAATGAACTTCAACTGAAAAATCGCTCCCAGATTTGGCTCCATGACCGTCTCCCTCTGATGCGGTCTCAGTTTCAGATCCTGCCTCCGAGCTTTCCTCCATTATTTGCGTTGGTGCCTCGGAAGCAGTCTTCGAAGGAGATGCCAACTTTCATTTCGATCTACATCTCTCTGGCCCAGGTAGAATGCAAAGGTACTCTTATAGGTGAATGCTGTGTAAAGGGGTGTGGAGGACTGAAATAATTTAATGTAATGCTGTGAGAGTGAAGTGAAGTCTGATCACAACATAAAGCAATCTAAAAACTTTCACTTCTCTGACTTAAAGTATTACTCCTTAAGCCCTTGCATGCTGATGACGGCCCCCATCCGTCATGCACTTCGGCGCTCATGTGCTGATGACGGCTGTGGGCCGTCATAAACCCGCCCACTCGCGATTTTGCCACACAGGCGCAGAATCGCGTCAGCATGCACGGGGTTAAACCCAATGCTGCCAAGACCCCCTCCAAAAATGCTAAAAGAAAACAATAAGAATAACAGTTAGTTCATGTTGCAACCCACCCAATGAGGTTAAAGCACGTTATGCCACATTTTTCTCCAATGCCAGGAGAAACTTCTTTGTGAGACTTGCTCCTTGTGAAAGAGCAGAGTGTGAGTGACTCGCAATGAAGTTTTGCACCATGTGGCACTCTGCTTCTGCCCACCACTGTATCGAGCAAATTGTTAGTCCATGTCGGGCACTAATACATTTTTTTTTCATTCACTTTACTTCCACCCAGCACAGCATATAGCATTGAGGAACTGCGTGAGAACACTTCATTTATCCACTATTGGGCCGTTCATATGGTAATCCTACCCTGCATGGCATATATCATATGGCAATGACTGAATCCGCTTCAGCCACCGATCACTTATTCAGCCATAAACAGTTTGCTTCTGACCACCACAACACACGGCCACCCGTCAGCCCACCCATCACAGCCGTCCAAATACCGTGGCTATAGCAAAATGTGAATGACTGAATAACTGATCAGCAGCTGAAGTGGGCTCACCCGTTGCCCTGTAAAGTATGCTGAGCTGGTTGGAAATAAAATGTGAATGGCACCAGAACTAATCAGTGGCTGAAGTGGCCACACACAGCTGTCTGGGAGAGGGCACCTAAAGCACTGGAGCAGCAGCAAGTTCAAAAGAATTGGCCGCCACATTTTACTTTCTTTTGATAGGAGTGATTGCAGATACCCCCCCCCCCCCCCCCACCACTGAAGGTAAATACTCCAAATGTTCGTGTACCCCCAGAGGGGGTCGACTCATGCAAATGAAGGCTGCCCACCTCACAATTATGTGCCTGAGGAGCACCAAAAACCTATGACACATGAACATAAGAAGGTTTGCAATACTTTTCCGTCCTTGGGGGTCGATCGCACATTCCTTTGAGGGTCCCACCAGATTCCCAGGGAAGGGAAAACCACACAAATATGATATAATAACCCTTGGGAATCGACCTCTGTGTGGGGGTGCCAAGCCTATCAATTTTCGGTGCCCAAGGAGCACCAGAAAAGCACAGAGCACATTTCAGCCAAATTAAAAATGGCAGCCACATTTTCCTTTCCTGAGGGGGCAGTTGTGCCCCACATCAGGGGATCCTGATCACCCTCCAAGGGAAAGGAAAACACCCAGTATACTATAGCGACTCTTTGGGAGCAAACCCTGCAGTTTGTGGTACCCTTGGAGCAACAGAAAAGCCCCAGAAACATTTAAAAGGAAATACATCGGGCTCACATTTTCCCTTCACTACTGGACAGATTTCCCTGTGATGGGGACCATCGCCCCTGCATGGATGGAGAAATGACCAAATATATTACATTGATGTCTGGGGAGGTGTCGCCATGCCCAGGACGACAATCTGCCAGCTCCAACATAGGTAATCCCTTCTGTCCAATGAACCCCTGCAAATGGTTCGTGGTCCAGCCATGATCCACAAGCAGGAATCTGTTTCAACAATGGATCACTGGAAAGGGGAGACTCTCCCCTTTCCAATGGTGCCTTTACTAATTGTGTGCTGCCTGAGGATTCATGAAGGCCGCAAAAAACAAAAACACAAAATAGATGCCAAATTATCCCTCTCTCAAGAGGGTGGGGGGGTGGTATGTGTGTATGTATATATATATATATATATATATATATATATATATATATATTAAACAAGTCCTTGTGAAGCAGCAAAGTAGGGCAAAATCTCCACCCAGCGTCTCCAATCAGGAACGGACCACAACAAAAGGTAGTTTCTTTCAAAGTGCTGTTTTATTCTCCACCAACATGATGCGTTTCGACCAGGTCACCCCGGCCTTGATCCTGAAGTGGCGCAACTTGAGGCAACACGACAAAGCAGGTACAGACCACTTGAGCGTTTAAAGTGAACAGTGCTTTATTTCTCCATGTCTGGCGGCACATGGCGTTTCGACCGGGGCAACCCGGTCTTGATAACATGACGAGGCCAGAAACAAGCGAGTCTTAAATGTAGATAGAAAGTATCAACTCCTCCCAATTCGTCATGGACATAGTAGTCATAGTACTCAAGTGAACATTACTACTTGACTTGAAAGATAATTTCTTAAAGCTCACAAATGAGCTATAATATATAAACTGCATAATATCAGTATATAAATAATACAATACACACAATATATTAAAAAAAATTGCGGACATGTGCCCAATGTCATACAAAAGGGAGATGATGGACGGAGCGTTTGAGCAAATCAAACACTCACCCCCAGTCAACGGATCTGGGTTTAATCCATCACCATTCTTTACTTCACTCAGCCACCCCAGTTCAGACCTGGCCATATGCAAATCAGTCCGACCCTGTGCCTCATGGGAACAGTCCAGCCTGAACTGCCAAGCCATGTCTTCCCTGGACTGGAAACAAGCTTCCTGGGACCGGTTTCGGATTCATAATCCTCATCAGCCAGGCGCCGAATGTCACCCAATCTTCAAATAGTCCTTCACAATGCCATATGTCATTATCCAGTCCATCAAGGAGGTCGATGTGTACTATTGCAGATCAAAAAAGTGCAAAAAATAGTGTCTATGATTAATTGAAAATGGATCATTACTATTTACATCCATACATCAAAATAAAGCGATGCCTTAATCAATTTAAAGTACGAGTGCTAAACATTATAAAGCAATCAATGAATATTCAGGAACAATGAATACAATATGTACTAGTGATATAAATGTTACAATAAAATAATGTATAAAAGGACGCCAAGGAAAGTCAGCTCAAAATTCAAATCCATATGAGAAAGCCACATCACATATATAACTCCCCTGGTTAAAAAATGATCAATTCATTAGAGGAACAATGACACAATTTAAAGCAGCAGAACAGATAGATTAGCAGCAGGGAAAAATAATTGCACATTTCATAAATATCTGGTATAAGGGGTCAAGCCTGTCCCCTAAATAGTGGTTACTACAATAAATATAATATCATAAATATATAAATATCTAAAACCACATAAATATTTATAAAAAATTGTATAAATCCTCCTCCTGATTAAGACCATTTGGAATTTTTGTGTCAAGAAGTAGAATATATTGACTTTCCAATTGTCTGAGCTTGCGTTCTGTCACCTCCCCTATTCGATTTAGGCACAGCATCAATGACAAAATAACTTAAATCATTTACATTATTTGCATGTACTAACTTGAAGTGACGTGCCACAGGGTAACTAGGGTCAGATTTGACAATTGCCCGAAGATGTTGAAGGATGCGATTGTACACTTGGAGCTTAGTGCTACCAACATATTGTAGTTTACATGAACATTGCAAAACATAAACAGCATGGTCTGTTTTGCAAGTAAACATACCTTTAATTTTTATAGTCTCTTGTTGGAAAGCGTCCCTATATTCCCTAGTATTGCAACCACACTTACAAGCTCTACATGAACTACATTTAAAATAACCTGTACGGTTGGATAGCCAATTAGAAGAGAAAACTACTTCTAAACTGGTCTTAACCAGAATGTCCCTCGTAGAGGGTGCCCTCCTAAAAGTGATGCATGGAGCTTCATCCAATAAAGGTGCCAAAGTTATATCAGTTTTCAAAATTGGCCAGTTAGATTTAAGAATGTTACTAATTTTACGGTCTTGACTACTATAAGTTGTAATCAAAATCTATATACATATATATATATATATATATGATAGATTGGACAGATTGGATAGATGGATAGGTAGATTGATAGGTAGATGGATGGATGGATGGATAGATTGATAGACAGATAGATGGATAGATGGATAGATGGACATAAGGAAGCGCTTTATGTTACTATCACAAGCAGGAAGATTGGGCATCCAATAATATTACAGTCCTGCAAACCGCCCGACCATTTGCTGTATCAGCCCTTCCACACATCATTTACCTGGCAGCAGAACACTGCATTCTGGGTGTTGCAGTCTGCAACTACATTGGGAGCTGCACTGCAACATCGTGTAGGGCGGAGGCTATTCACTGGATTACTAAAGGCTGCGGGACTGCAATGTTACTATGTAGGAAGCCTCCTGAAATCTTGGGCGCTGAGGAAGGCACTTATGCCGAAATGCATTCGCCATGATTTTAAATAAAGTTGCTTCCAGACCGTCCCCAGTTGTGGCCTCTGCTCTTTCTTGAGGAGGAGGGTGTGGACATATTTTCTGCGCTGGCCAGTAGCGCAGTTTGGAGGTCCCCGTTTCGCAAGTTGGCCCGGACATTTGCTGGCTCTTGCTTCGGCAACTTTTGGTGTCTCCAAGGTATTGGATTGGCCGTGGCACACCTCGAGGTTCGGGGAAATACAGGGCGGTGGTGAGGAGACTCTGCTTCACCCTGGGTGGCATGCATTGGCTTTGCTGCCCCCGCCAAGGACGTTCCTGCGCTTTGGGGCTGAAGCGGTGCGAGGACATAAGGAAGCGCTTTATGGTACTATCACAAGCAGGAAGATTGGGCATCCAATAATATTACAGTCCTGCAAACCGCCCGACCATTTGCTGTATCAGCCTTTCCACACAGCACTTACCTGGCAGCAGAACACTGCATTCTGGGTGTTGCAGTCCGCGACTTCATCGGGAGCTGCAATAGGTGTGAGAACATCGTGTAGGGTGGAGCCTATTCACTGGATTACTAAAGGCTGCGGGACTGCCTTGTTACTATGTAGGAAGTCTCCTGAAATCTTGGGCGCTGAGGAAGGCACTTATGCCGAAATGCATTTGCCATGATTTTAAATAAAGTTGCTTCTAGACCGTCCCCCGTTGTGGTCTCTGCTCTTTCGTGAGGAGGAGGGTGTGGATCTATCTATCTATCTATCTATCTATCTATCTATCTATCTATCTATCTATCTATCTATCTATCTATCTATCTATCTATCTATCTATCTATCTATCTATCTATCTATCTATCTATCTATCTATCTATCTATCTATCTATTCCACACTGTGGAAGAAGCACTGAGGATGCAACCGATCATCTCCTGCACAGAAAGGGTTAAATATAGCAACCTGTCTGCCATCTAATTGAAACCACTACATGGCAGCAGCACTCTTTAAACAAAAATTTAGGTAGGACGCGTGTTCTCATAAAACCTACCTGCAGTGCTTAATTTGAGACGTGGTTGCCAGTGGAGCTCCATCAGTAGTCATTATGGGGTCAGTAGGCCCCACCAAGGCTTATTTTTCCGTATCCAACATTCCCAGACAGCAACACAGGGGAAAACACACAAACTGGAAAGAATAATGATGAGAAGATGGAAAAATCGCCAACAAGGGAGAAAGTAGGAGTAGCCAGACCACCTGGTATTGAGGCAAATTCTGGACAGGACTGTAAAGAATTCACGACAAAAAGACCGGAGAGGCAATAGCCAACTACTTTATCAGTGCATGTATTTACTATTCTCTACGTAGCACTATTTATTGACTATGGTCTTTTTGTGATTGTCTTTAGGTATACTACATTCAGGTGGCACATAACATTCTTGTTCAATACTAAATTAATGCCCTTGAGCATGGTGTCAAGGCCACCACCCTGACCCAAATGTGCCCGTTCATTCTTGGAGAGAAAGCAACAGCAACATTTTGATAATGTTTCTATACATTTAAAAATCCATGGCAAACAGTTTGGGAAACATTGAGTAACATTGTTGTTGACCGCAAGCTCTTAGATTTCCAAACCCTTATGGTAGACTGCAATCTTCACTGGGTCAACTCCTTACTTACAAAGACCTTTAACAATCATTAATTGCCCTATTTCATGTCTTCCTCCTAGCACAAACCCCACATCAGGAGTACCAGACACTACACTAAAGGGACTGGTGGCAAACTGATAAGATGTGTGTACAGAGCTTTCCTGTAACATTGATACCACTCCAGGGCTTATCTACATAATCCAAACAAAACGGAGTGTCAGGGGGTACACAGTAAGGCTGCCCCCCACTCAGAGAAACACACTACAATATGAAGCCTTACCAGATCAAACACCTAACTACATGACCTCCCGGGGCTTTCATTATATAAAAAAAATTTTGGAGACCCCGTGGGTGTGTAAACTAAACACTACTCCTCTAGGTAAAGGTGTATATACTTATAAAATGTATGCATTGTAACAGGCCAAAAACCTAACCAATGAAAATGTTGTGGGTGGAGAGAGAGTGCCTCACGGTCACAACACCCGAGGGGGTTTCTGGCTGACAATCACCAGTTTACCCACTTCTCATCATCAGTCTATATATATACCTTGACCTAGAGGAGTAGTGTTTAGTTTACACACCCATGGGGTCTCCCAATTTTTTTTTTTATATAATGAAAGCCCCGGGAGGTCATGTAGTTAGGTGTTTGATCTGGTAAGGCTTCATATTGTAGTGTGCTTATCTACATAATACCTGGGCGACTGACATGGAAAAACATCTGCATAATAGGGACTGGGCTAAAAAAGTGGGATATGCCCACAAAGTATCCCTCTGCTGTCATTTTAAATATATTCAATTTTAATAGTTAATCTTAACTGAACCCCCTTACACTTCCCGAACTAGCAAAATATACATTGGGGCCAAAGCTGCATGTCCTCGATGTATGCATTTAGATGCCGATTTGTTTCATATGCTTCGGTCTTGCTCAAAACTTCTTATATACTGGCAGAGTTTTCGAGGTGCTGTCGACCACGATGGGTAGTGTACTAACTAATTCCCCGGAAGTGGTCCTATTTGGTGTATTTTCCTACCTTAGTTTGAGAAACACTCCACCAAGTTCCTCGACCTGGCTCTTCTTCTAGCAAAACATAACATCAGACTGCACTGGAATGATTCACTTCCTCGGACTATCATAAGTTGGACCATGGTCTCACTGTCTTGGTTTCAATCAGAGAGCACCCTCTTACACAGAGAGGAATGAGCAGGTCTGAGAATTTTTTTGTTGCACAGACACAGTATATTTTGGTGGAAGCCTTTAACCCAGTGGTTCCCAAACTTTTTTGACCCCGTGGCTCCCTTGACCTAATTGGCAGTTGGACGTGGCTCCCCACCATTTTTTTTACCCGCGCAACGGTGCACACTTTCGGAACTACTGCGGCATAGCCCATTGGCGGAGTTCATGCACTTATTTGTTTCCATTGAAAGCAACCACTGTGGTGACGTGGAGTTATCACTACCTTCAGTAGAATGTATCGTTTGCACACAGTCTTGTCCCAATTGAGAACTGTTGGTTCAGGCTTCTACTTCAGAAAACCTGGGATACAAGACCTCATTAAATTGGTGCAGAAACTGTGGCTAGTGCAGAATGTGAAAGCTGGGGCCAGATGAGCGTCTTTGCCTTTGAGCAGTACCTTAGATTAGAAGCTTGCTCTCCGCTGTACAGAGCACGTTGCTTGCACATCCAGTCTCATCTTGATAATTTGTAACCCTCTTTGAGGATTGTGCCCTGAATGTCTCAAATAACCTGTACTTATTATGCTCAAATAATGCCCATCTGCATAATGTTCTTACACATGTTCAGATAAATGAATCGTGCTATTAGTATTAGTGTTTTAAAAAGTGTACTGTTTTTCCATGGAACAATATTCGATTATACAGTGCCAGGAACCATCATAGTGAACACGCTTTGAGATAACGCATTGCTTTAGGTGCAATTTGCAATAATTGTAAATGTATTTTATAGCACATAAACCCCTCTGAAAAGACATCTGAGCACTTTTTTTGCAGCGAGGAGCATGCAACTCCGGAACCTAAGATTAGTAAATGAGTACGATTCTTTTTCTTATGCATTAGTTCTGTAGTAGGGGATCTCTGTGTATAGTCATAATCTAGTGAATAGTCCCGCCCATGTGCGCGGACCCCGGAGCAATCAAAAATAATCTCTTAAGTTGTCAAAAAATGCAGAACTGCACAGACACTTAAGAGAGAATTTAAAGACAGATAATGCAGCCTATATCCACAGGCTACACTGTCCAGTACCTCTACCAGAAATTCCACCAAAAACCCACAACAGCACAGCCTGTCCAGATTTCTCCACAGAGAAGCACTTTCCTTTTTCAGCAAAACCCTCTGGAATGATATAGAGGAAGGAATGGACAGACAAGCCCCATAGGCTGCCATTATGTGGCTCAAAACAGGATACTGTGCCTTTAAGAGAACCTTCCAGAACTCTCTCAGTATCCCAGAATGCACAGCAGGTCCCTCTTACTTTCAGTTCTTTTTTCCGGCTCCTGCTAGCAGGACCCTGGAGCATTAGCTCTTCTTTTTTGAGCTTGTTTTATTCCATTTTTGTGATAATGTTGTGTTTTTGCAGCTTCACTCAACGTCTTTGGTCTTTAGCTACATTCTGCTGTGTTTTTTTGGCAGAATTTCTGCAGTCTTCTTGTCTTGGTACTATTTCTGTCTGACAAGTGCTTTGTCTGCAGCTGAATTAAGGACCAAAGCTGAAGCTCACAGGGTTTATATTCTGTGTTTGCCTGTGTCTTTTGACACCTGTCTTCTCTGTAATTTCTTTTCTAGGAGGCTTCGGCTCCCAGGTTTGGAGCAGGGGAGTTTGAAGGCATCTTCAGCCTCTGGGTAAGGAGAGGATCGGTCCTCTACCGGTCCCCATGCTGTGACCTCTGGGGTTCTCCCCAGTAGGAGCACGTCTGAGTTATGACGCGGTTCCGGTCAGTGCCTCGCCGTCCTGGAGTGCCTCGCCGTCCTGGAGTGCCTCGCCGTCCTGGAGTGCCTCGCCGTCCTGGAGTGCCTCGCCGTCCTGGAGTGCCTCGCCGTCCTGGAGTGCCTCGCCGTCCTGGAGTGCCTCGCCGTCCTCTCGCCGTCCTGGAGTGCCTCGCCGTCCTGGAGTGCCTCGCCGTCCTGGAGTGCCTCGCCGTCCTGGAGTGCCTCGCCGTCCTGGAGTGCCTCGCCGTCCTGGAGTGCCTCGCCGTCCTGGAGCAGTGACGCTCGACGTCATGGAGTGCCTCGACATCATGGAGTGCCTCGACGTCGTGGAGCAGTGATGCTCAACATCATGGAGTGCCTCGACGTCGTGGAGCAGTGACGCTCGACGTCATGGAGTGCCTCGACATCATGGAGTGCCTCGACGTCGTGGAGCAGTGATGCTCAACATCATGGAGTGCCTCGACGTCGTGGAGCAGTGATGCTCAACATCATGGAGTGCCTCGACGTCGTGGAGCAGTGATGCTCGACGTCGTGGAGCAGTGATGCTCGACGTCGTGGAGCAGTGATGCTCGACGTCGTGGAGCAGTGATGCTCGACGTCGTGGAGCAGTGATGCTCGACGCCGTGGGGCAGTGATGCTCGACGTAGAGGGGCAGGGAGGCTCAACGTAGAGGGGCAGGGAGGCTCGACGTAGAGGAGCAGTGATGCTCCTTTTGGGGCGTTGGTCGCTTAGGCTCCGCTATCTTCCTTTAGGCCAGACGTCACCGTTATGGATGGCTCGGCGTCTCGGTGCAGCGCTGCTTAATGTCGATGTACAGCAATGTCGTAGAGAAAGTCACTGTCTTAGTGATGGTGACGTCATAGTGAGGTCGACGTCATGGGTTACAGCCGCGGAATACTTGCCGGCGCTTGACGCCTGGGTCTTGTTCCAAGCCTCGCTCAATGGTGAGCCTCTCTTCGCAGGAGGGGACTTTGTGTTCTCGGCAACGTCCACTCACGACGCCGTTCAGTTGATCAGCGTCGAGGAACCCTTCTGATGGGGAGTCTGTGGCTACTTGCCACATGTAAGCGGGGGACGTTGGTCCTTTTGCTTAGTTTTGAGTATTCGCATACCTACTCAGCGTGGGGCGCCTCCTGCTCTGCCACCACTGGTGTGACCACCAGGGTTGCTTCGGAATTCTCTCGATTCCCTCTCCCACCCACCACCCCAGGGGCCTTTGACCCCTCGGTCTGCGAACCCCCGTGCCTTGATGCCAGGGAGGCTTCTTCCATGAGTACGGGGAGGCTCTCTCCTCCTCTTAACTGGTTGGCGGTACTTAACTTCCGTCCACTACCACCTGCCAGGAGGTTCTGGCTTCGACCGTACTCCTGACTTGGTCACAGGGGTGGTGGCATGCAGACAGCATGCTGTGGCCCGCTGTTGATGGGCCATTGTGGTAAGACCCCTGTGTGGGGCTGTTTCTCCACCGATTTGTGGTTCCCCTGCCGAGAGACAGGAGGGAGGCCTTACAAGAGATAGTCTAAAGGGCCTGATAGTTTCAGATCTAAACATCGGTGTTGGAGCGGAGTTTTTCTCTCCTGCCGACCCCCAGGTATGGTGGATTTGTCCTACGTTGCCATACTTGTATTCGTCTGACGTCTCTGCAGCCTGCGGCTCAGCGGTGTGCTTCTACTCTCCCATTCTTTGGGCACCCCTTAGGCGGCCATGAGGGTAGTGAATGGCCTGCATGAAAATCAGAGATTTTTGAAGGCTGTAGGTTTGGGGCGTGGAGAACGGCTTAAGGCCTTCCGCCCTTTTTAGCGGCGTCTTTTCCTCCCAGAATTTGTCTGTGGTCCCGGGCCGCTGTTTAATAATTCACAAGTATATTGTGCGCATACGCGGGAGAGCTTGATGCTCCTCGGCGAACAAAGGCCGGCCGGGTCTAGACAGTCTTCGTTGTCAGCCCTCCTCCAACAATTCCACCGGTTCACTCGCAGTTCCAGCTGCGCGAGTTCCGAGCAGAGGCCGTTACCCTGTTGGGAAGCAGGGAGATAATACGTCCTTCGGTCTCTAAGAGAAGGTCCGTAGTCCTGGTGCTTTCGGGGCGAGAGAAGGACCAGATCGAGTTCAGGCCCATTCTGGTTTTGCGTTAAGCAAAGGTAGGGTTGCGGTCTTTGTGCCGTATTTATCCTAAGCTACAAAGAGGAGGATGGCTGTACACTATAGGCCTGCAGGATGCGTACCTCCAGGTGCCCATTCCTTGGAAACATCGGAAATTCCTGCGCTTTCTCATCGGAACCAATCACTATTAGTACACCGTACTACCATGTGGATTGAAGTCTGCACCCAGGACTTTTTCGACATGCATGGCTGTGATAGCAGCGCACCTGAGACAGAACAAGGTGTTTGTCTACCCATACCTGGACGATTAGTTGCTCTAAGCCTCCAACTTCCAGGAAGCACAATTGCACTTCAACAGGACGACTGTCCTGCTGGACCGTCTGGGGTTGCACATAGATCTGTCCAAGTCTGTCCCGATCCCGGTACAGCACCTGCAGTACTCAGGAGCCTCCAATACGATGTCCGCTAGCGTGTCTCCCTCGGAGGAGAGACGCTTATCCATCCTTTGGAAGGCCCAGGCTCTCTTAGCTGCTCCATCTACAACAGTGAGGATAAGGTCTTCTCTACGGAGATCGATGGCCTCTTGTACCTTCCTCACTCCGCATGTGCGCCTACACATGTGGCCGCTACAGGACGGTTTGGAGGACCACTGGAACCAGAAGTAAGGGTGTTGGGACGACCGGATTCAGTTATTTCTTCACGCCCAACTGTCCCTGAGATGGTGGTGCTCAGCAGAGAATATCCTCAGAGGGGTTCCTTTCCACAGGGACTTCCCGACTCGGACTATCGTCACGGATGCGTCTCTCCTGGTCTGGGG
Organism: Lissotriton vulgaris; assembly: GCF_964263255.1. Classification (NCBI taxonomy): domain Eukaryota; kingdom Metazoa; phylum Chordata; class Amphibia; order Caudata; family Salamandridae; genus Lissotriton; species Lissotriton vulgaris. The sequence goes on along the minus strand of NW_028249489.1, from coordinate 393,894 downwards.
AGCGCATTCAGACCATCTACAGACCCAGGGAGCGTGGTCTCCGACGGAGTCCATGTCTCACATCAGTTTCCTGGAATTCAGAGCTATTCACTTGACACGGAAGGCCTTTCATCTGTCCTTCCAGACTGACTCCTTGCTTGTGCGGTCAGACAATACGACCACGATGTTTTACCTTGACAAGCAGGGGGGCGCGAGATCACGCACACTGTCACAGGAAGCGCAGGCGATCTGGCACTGGCTGTTAGCCAGAGGAGTGACGATAACGGAGTCTCATCTGCCAGGTGTGCAGAATGTTCAGGCGGACGTGATAAGCAGATCTATTCAGGAAAACCACGAATGGGTCATGAACGACGAAGTACTAGGAGAAGTCTTCGCAAGGTGGAGGACTCCAGACGCAGATCTGTTCGCCACCACCGAAAACAGCAAATGCCGAGACTTTGCCTCCAGGTACTGCCAGCAGGGGACACTGGGGAATGCGCTATGGATCGACTGGTCAAATAGCTTTCTGTGCGTTTTTCCGCCCATTCCCCTGATTCCGGCGGTGCTCATCAAGCTGTCCCAGTCCAGGGCACGGATGATCCTGTTGGCCCGGAATGGCCCAGGCAGTGGTGGTTCACGGACCTGCTTCACCGGTCTCTCCTTCCGCACATAGGGCTGCCGTGCAGGCCGGACCTTCTCACGCAGTTCGGGGGCAGATGTTGCACCCCAACCTCTCGTCTTTGAGTTTGGCGGCATGGCTCCTGAGAGAGTGCAGTAGGGCCATTTGAATCTACCATGAGATTGTATGGACATACTGAAGGAGGCTAAGCGACCTTCCACTAGGACTTCCTATGCTTACAAGTGGAAGGGATTCTGCATCTGGTGCAAGTCCAAGAACTATGATCCAATGACGTGTAAGGATGATGTCATCCTTCCGTATCTTCTATATTTGGCGCAGTCTGGCCTTAAGGTTCATTCCATTAAGGTTCATCTTGCTGCGCTGTCTGCCGACAGGACATGCCCTTCACAGACTTCCTTCTTGCAGATCCCTGTGATCATGGACTTTTTGGAAGGCTTGAAGAAAGTGTTCCCTCCTGTCCGGCTTCCTTCGCCTTCCTGGGACTTGAATGGTGCTGTCCAGATTGATGAAGGAGCCTTTCGAACCTATTCATAAGGCTTCGTTGCAGCACCTGTCCTGGAAGGCTGCGTTCGTCGTGGCCATCACATCGGCCCGCAGGGTGAGTGAAATTCAGGCGTTGTGTTGCCAAGAACCTTATGCTGTATTTCATGCTGCTAAGGTTGTTCTGCGTACTCTCCCTATCTTTCTTCCTAAAGTTATCTCTGATTTCCATGTTAACCAGACCATAACTTTACCTACGTTTTTTTCAGAATCCTTCATCTCCAGCGGAAAGGCCTCTGTATTCCTTGGATGTTAGGAGGGTGTTGAAATTTTATCTGGATAGAACCAAAGATATTCGTAAGTCAGACCAATTGTTTATTAATTATGGATCAATCAGGACCGGTCTTGCTACCTCATAACAGTCCATCTCGAGGTGGATTGTGTCCTGCATACAACTGTGTTACCAAAAGGCTAATAAGACCTTAGGGGGTAAACCTAAGGCTCATTCCACCAGCGGCAAAGCTGCCACTTCTGCTTTGCTTCGTAATGTTCCTATTGCAGAAATCTGCAAGGCGGCCACTTGGAAGTCGGTTCATACCTTTGCTAAGCATTACTGCCTGGACACTGATGCCAGGACAGACGCTCAGGTTGGGCAGGCTTCGCTGCGAAATCTGTTCTCACAGTAGGTGTTAATTCTATTCTCTCCACCGCCGCTTTGATGTGGGGATGGGCTTGCCATTCTATTCACTAGATTATGACTATACACAGAGATCCCCTACTACAGAAGGAGTAGTTTCTGTCCTCTAACTCCAGCTCTGTAGTAGGGGTATCTCTGTTATAGTCATAAGCGCCCGCCCTCCTCCCCGGTGGAGAAAGATATTATGTACGGAATGCTACAGGTCTGGCGTGTTACGCCTTCAAAAAGAACTGAAAGTAAGAGGGACCTGCTGTGCATTCTGGGATACTGAGAGAGTTCTGGAAGGTTCTCTTAAAGGCACAGTATCCTGTTTTCAATCAATCAATCAATGACATTTATAAAGCGCACTACATACCCGTAGGGTCTCAAGGCGCTGGGGGTGGAGGGGGGGGGGTGCCGCTACTGCTCGAACAGCCAGGTCTTCAGCTTCTTCCTGAAGGAGAGGTGGTCTTGGGTCAGGCGCAGGTCGGTCGGGAGGGAGTTCCAGGTCTTGGCGGCCAGGTAGGAGAAGGACCTTCCTCCTGTAGTCGCTCTTCGGATGCGGGGGACGGCGGCGAGGGCGTGGTTGGCTGATCGGAGGTGGCGTTTGGGAGGGTAGAAGTTGATTCGGCTGTTGAGGTAGCTCGGGCCTTGGTCGTGTAGGGCTTTGTGTGCGTGGGTGAGGAGGCGGAAGGTGATTCTTTTGTTGACGGGGAGCCAGTGAAGGTCTCTCAGATGTCCGGAGATGTGGCTGGTTCGTGGGATGTCGAGGATGAGTCTGGCTGAGGCGTTCTGGATCCGCTGGAGTCTCTTCTGGAGCTTGGCGGTGGTACCGGCGTAGAGGGCGTTGCCGTAGTCCAGTCGGCTAGTGACGAGGGCCTGGGTGACGGTCTTCCTGGTCTCGGTGGGGATCCACCAGAAGATCTTCCGTAGCATGCGTAGGATGTTGAAGCACGCCGAGGAAACGTTGTTGACTTGCCTGGTCATGGAGAGGGAGGAGTCCAGGATGAAGCCCAGGTTGCGTGCATGGTCTGTCGGTTTGGGTGCGGTGCCCAGGGCGGGAGGCCACCAGGAGTCGTCCCAGGCGGAGGGTGAGGAGCTCAGGATGAGGACCTCCGTCTTGTCAGAGTTCAGTTTCAGGCGGCTGGTCGTCATCCACTCGGCTACCTCTTTCATCCCTTCGTGCAGGTTGGCTCTGGCGGCGGCGGGGTCGTTGGTCAGGGAGAGGATCAGCTGGGTGTCGTCGGCGTAGGAGATTATGTTGAGGTTGTGTTGGCGTGCGATGGCCGCGAGGGGGCTCATGTAGACGTTGAAGAGGGTGGGGCTCAGAGAGGATCCTTGAGGGACGCCGCAGATGACTTCGGTGGCTTCTAACTTGTACGGTGGTAGCCGGACTCTCTGTGTTCTTCCGTCGAGGAAGGAGATGACCCATTCCAGCGCCTTGTCCTGGATACCGACGTTGCTGAGGCGCTGTACTAGGGTGCGGTGGCAGACAGTGTCGAATGCCGCGGAGAGGTCTAGGAGGATGAGGGCCGCTGTTTCTCCGTTGTCCATCAGGGCTCGGATGTCATCGGTGGCGGCGATGAGGGCGGTCTCGGTGCTGTGATTGGCTTGGAAGCCGGACTGTGAGGGGTCGAGGGATCCATTCGACTCGAGGAAGGCGGCCATCTGCTTGTTGACGGTCTTCTCGATGACTTTGGCTAGAAACGGGAGGAGCGAGATGGGGCGGTAATTCTTGAGTTCGGTGGGGTCCGCTGTGGGTTTCTTGAGTAGAGCGCTGAGTTCGGCGTGCTTCCAGCTCTCAGGGAAGGTGGCGGTGTCGAAGGATGTGTTGATGATGTCTCGCAGGTGGGGTGCGATGACAGCGTCGGCCTTGTTGAAGACGTGGTGAGGGCAGGGGTCGGTCGGTGATCCGGAGTGGATGGAGTTCATCGTGCGGATGGTGTCTTCGGTGCTGATCGGGGTCCAGGCGTGGAGGTTGGTGGTGGGGGGTGGTTGTTCGGTCTTGGTGTGCGTTGGTTGGTTGTTGAAGCTGTTGTGTATGTCCGCGATCTTGTTGTGGAAGTATGAAGCGAGGGAGTTGCAGAGGTCTTGCGATGGGGTGATGTCGTTGTTTCCTGCGCTGGGGTTGGATAGCTCTTTCACGATGTTGAAGAGTTCCTTGCAGTTGTGTGCGTTGTTGTCCAGCCGGTCCTTGAATGCAGTTTTCTTGGCGGCGCGGATCAGCTGGTGGTGCTTCCGGGTGGCCAGCTTGAAGGTGGTCCTGTTGTCTGGTGTAGGTTCCCTTCTCCAGACTTTCTCGAGGGCTCGGCAGTTCTTCTTGGAGCTCTTGAGTTCGTCGGTGAACCACGGGGCTTTCTTGCTGCCGGGTCTGCTGGGCGGGGTCCTCAGCGGGGCGAGTTCGTCCGCGCAGTTGCTGATCCACTTCGTGAGGTTGTCGGCGGCCTGGCTGGGGTTCGCTGAGCTGGCAGGAGGGTGCTGGCTCAGGGAGGTGGCGAGCTGGTCTGCTGTGATCTTGTTCCAGCTTCTGCGGGCGGCCTGTTGCTGGTGGTGGTGGGTCGTCGTTCTCTTGAAGGTGAAGTGGACGCAGCTGTGGTCCGTCCATTGAAGCTCTGTGGCGTGGCTGAAGTCGATGTCTGTGCTGGAAGAGAAGACTGCGTCGAGTGTGTGTCCAGCGAGGTGGGTGGGGGTGGACACCAGCTGCTTGAGTCCAAGATTGGCGAGGTTGTCGAGCAGGGTGCTGGTGTTGCGGTCGTTGTTGTTCTCCAGGTGGAAGTTGAGGTCCCCCAGGAGGATGTAGTCGGCGGAGGGGAGGGCATGCGGGCTGACGAAGTCGGCGATGTCCTCGCTGAATTGTGTGCGTGGTCCCGGGGGTCGGTAGATCAGGGTGCCTCTGAGGGTGGTGTTCGGGTCGGTGTGGATCTGGAAATGCAGGTGTTCGGCGGTGGTCAGGGTGTTGTCGGTGCTGGTCGTGAGACGGATGGTGTTCCTGTGGATGATGGCGATGCCTCCTCCCATCTGGTTGGCGTTGCGGTCCCTCCGGATGATCTTGTAGCCCTCTGGGATAGCGATGGCGATGTCGGGAGCTGAAGAGGCGTTCATCCAGGTCTCTGTGAGGAAGGCAACGTCTGGGGCTGTGGCGTCTAGGAGGTTCCAGAGTTCGATGGCGTGTCTGTGGACGGAGCGGGTGTTGAGTAGGATGCACTTGAGGTGGGTGCTGCTGGTGTTCGACTTGGCGGGTGCTGGTGCGAGGCAGGTCCGGATGCAGGTGAATTTGCAGGCGTGGCAGCTGAAAGGTCCGTGGGTGCGTCGTGGTGTGGCTTGGTGGCATTCTGGGAGTCGGCCGGTGTTGAGTGCGATGAGGGTGGCGGCGGAGTAAGTCAGGCGGGTAGGTCGGGGTCTTCGTGGGCCAGGGGTCCTGGCGCTGGTCGGGATCCAGTCGCGGATGGGCGCAGACGGGCTTACCTTTGGCGCGCCTTCGGCGCACAATCGGCGCGCCCGCTGCGCGTGACCGCTGCGCGTTCGCACGGTCGCCATATAAGGCCAAGTGCGCGGGTGGGCGGAGCAGCTGGGAGGCGGGAGCGGGGAGGGAACAGAAGGAAAAAAGGGGCGGGGTCTGCGGTGGTGGCGGGAAGCGGGGAGCGGGGAGGGAAGACGGAGGGCGGCGAGGTAGGCGGGCAAACAGGAAGGAAAACGCTGACACGGCAACAAAAAGACAATAACAAAACAAATGGAGAAAAAGACGCTAACACGGGCACAAAATATAAAAACAGGCACAAATGAAGGTCAAAACAAGGCCAAAACAACCAACAGCGGAGTCGGCCGGCAGCGAGGCAGGCAGCGAGGCAGAGGGCTAGGCAATGGGGCACACGCAGCAGCTGGTGGCCGTGCGGCGCGGGGGTGAGCCACATAATGGCAGCCTATGGGGCTTGTCTGACCATTCCTTCCTCTCTATCATTCCAGAGGGTTTTGCTGAAAAAGGAAAGTTTTTCTCTGTGGAGAAATCTGGACAGGCTGTGCTGTTGTGGGTTTTTGGTGGAATTTCTGGTAGAGGTACTGGACAGTGTAGCCTGTGGATATAGGCTGCATTATCTGTCTTTAAATTCTCTCTTAAGTGTCTGTGCAGTTCTGCATTTTTTGACAACTTAAGAGATTATTTTTGATTGCTCCGGGGTCCGCGTACATGGGCGGGACTATTCACTAGATTATGACTATAACAGAGATACCCCTACTACAGAACTGGAGTTACAGGACAGAAACTACTCCTTCTGTTAGAATTGTGCTGTTGGTTGCTTGTTTGTTTACTGTTATGTGGAGTTAGTAGTGGTATGGATAGAATGACAGGAGTGGGTTTGAAAAGGGGAAGTAGTGAGTTGTTTTGTAAGTAGTGGTCGTGTCTGTTTGTTAATTGGGTGGCATGGCTGAAGGAGCAGGGATAGGAAGGACTGATGATTTATTGTTGTTTTGTTTACAACAGCAAGATGTAGATGACAGCTCTTCTAAGGCTACATCTATTGCTTTTCCGTACTATGCACGTTGTGTGAAAGGTTGAAATGTGCAAGCCGCACGTCACGTATATCGGGGTTGGGAACATGCAAATCTTTGTTTTAACCAGGACCAAGAGCCGAATCCATGCCCACGACCGAAGTATAGTTTTCTATGCTCACCTCTGTCATAGATAGATTTCGCACCCATGACAAGCACCAGGGACATATGAGTGCGGCAAATTTCTCCCCTCGCCCCCACCTGTAGAAGGAAGGACAGGGAGCTTCTAGAGAAGATGGCTTCAGCAGCCCCCCTCACCTCCAAACTAGAACAGATGTAAACGCCCATAAACAATAGGATTAAGGTCCAGCACGTGGTGAGACCCCAACTCCCATAGAAAATCCTGAAGCGGACAATGGCAGGGGAGGCTGGGTGCTTAGAAGAGCAGGGTCAAAAAATACCAGCAGGTGGGGTTGAGCGGGGGCACCCATATGCTCCTCGTTGTGAGCCGAGGAGGAGGGCGCACGCTCACAGGTGGGAGCCCGCCCACCTCTTTCTCTTGACTCCGTTCAGAATCACCTCCTGTAAATAAGGCTAAGGGACCCCTAAGCCTTAGGAGTGACCACTCATCTGGGCCCATTAGCAGTAATTATAGACTCCCCATGTCCAGTAATGAGCAGGAGCAGGTAAGGCGCTGGGGCTGATGAGCGCAGCCCTTGAGATGCAGCGTGCGAGGATCACGTGACCTGGCAGCACAAAGGTGGGGGAGGAATTGCGGCTGCAATTTCCACGACCCACATCCTGCACGGCGCCCCTGGCTTCTAATCACGGGGCACCGGGGTGCCGCGGCGCACACTTTGGGAACCACTGCTTTAACCCCTTGCATGAGTCGGACGGCCCTCAGCCGTCCGCGCCACGGTGGTCTGTGCATCGGACGGCCCCCAGCCGTCCGATTTGCGCACGCGTGAAATGTTCCCAAAGTGCAGGAACATTTCTGCCGCATTCAAGGGTTAAAGACTGCACCAAGGATGGTACTCTCAACCCATAAACCAGACACATACACTCTCAGTTTCTATGTACTAGTTGTTCTTGCCACATCTAGGCAACTGCAACTACACAAGGCAGTTGTCTAAGGGCTCATATATTTGACATACTGTCAAGACTTCCCTTCTAGAACACTTTCTTCTCAGCACCAAGGGGTTCATTGCTCTGTTTCCCTATGTTGACAGGTAAGCAGGAGCAGCTGGTGTCAGGGAAATTTGGAGGTGGACTGGAGCAGTGCAGGGGCAGCGCAGGGGAGGGGGAGGCTGAAAGCAATTTTTTTTAAACGTACCTGCCTGTCTCCCGCTCGCCACTCTGCTTGCCGATCTGCTCCTCCTCTGGGCTCAGGCTGAAGCTCCCAGCTTCCCCTGTGGCCAATCCCGACACTGCTCTCACCATAAAAGCAGCATAGGGATTGGGCGTAGCACACTAGTTTTGCACTCCATCAGGAGCTGGGGCCTGTGACACCTGGTCTTTTCACCCAGCAACACAGCTGGGTTGGAGAGATGTCAGTGTGCATGATGGTTTGGCCGTCCGAAGACGCCTGGCCAACAGTCATGCGCACTGACAGCAGGGCCCCCCACTCCTCCTTCCTGTGCTGCAGGGGCTTTGGCTCCGCCCCCAAGACTCCGCCACAGGACGAAAAATAAAATGCTCTGCATTTAGATCATTTAATTTTTCGTTTGCCTCTGCAGGCTGTGGGGCGACGCTCCGCCATAGCGTAGGAGACGCCGCTGAAGGTAAAGCAACTGGGCAGGGAGGTTGTGGAGGAATAGTTTATTATGGATCAGCTTGTTACACAGAAAATGTAATAATTGTGTGCTAACTCTTCTGAAATGTATGCAGACCAGCTCTGTTCTTCTGTAAATGTAGGATGGAATCTGTTGCTACACACCCGGCCAATATCCTGCTATATAACCTCTTTTAGCTTACAAGAATAAAATCTTTTAAAAAACATATGGTAGTGTTTCAGTTTAGCACATAAGGTCACAATATTGCAGTCACATTTATATGAAGTGAAAGTTTCCAAACATGAACTTTAAAACATTCATTAACCCTCCATCTTGACAACACCACGAGTGAACAAATTGAACCAAGTGTCTGGTGTCTCTTACATTATGGCCAATATTATTGTTCTGAATGGTGGAACATTACAGGCTGATAAAACATGCAAGTGAGTTTTTTGTACACAGTCTAACTTAAACTGAATTACTTGAAAGTGCTCTCAAATTTCCCTTTTAAGCAAATTCGACTCATAAAGTAAATTGATTTAACTTGTATCACGCAGTTTAGTCATGCACAAAATCCGGGTTTGAACCCAGGCTTTCTGATCACACATAGTGCACTTAAGCCACTGAATAGGTTAATTTATTTTTCTCAATACCATTTAACCGATTTGCCGCGGTGCAAATTCCGCAGTTGTGCGGCGTATTTTGACGCATGCGCCGATCGGGCGGCCCCTGGCCGTCAGACGCTCACACCCACCATGACGTCGGGGGGGCCTCCGATGCATGGAAGGGGTTAAATCCAGAAGACAGTGTTTTTGTACAATTCTGTACGATCAGTAGTACATTATGTTAAAGAAATACAGATCACAGGTTAATCAGATACAATATCTAAAAAAGAAAAAGTTACATATTGAAGCAAATGGAAGGCAGGACACCATATGCTAATATCACTGGCTTTTTCAGACCTTACATAGCTATTCAGTGCAGCAGTCGAAGTGCATTGAAAACATATGGATACTGTGAGCGCGGAGGAGGAATCCAAGGCAAGGCTAAAAAAATATATATTCTGTAACCATTTTGCTGCTCTTTCATCATCAAGTAACTACATATAGAATAACACACACCTCAAATGAAAAATAAACAAAGGTTAAACCAATAAGTGGGAAAGGCACTATTTTATGTTAAAAATCCTCCATTGGTTAATGCCATCACTGCAGATGTCAGTGGCCCATATAAATTAATCCTGTTTGGTGCAACAGGGAAACTGAGTTGTGTATTTCTAGTTCTTTGAGGTCCCTGAAAGCACTGTGAATGCGTAAGTCATTATCAGAGCCCTGGAATAATGCGATTTTGCAGCTCCAGTGTTTTCACATAATTATGAATCTGCTGCATTTGCCACATAATCTATCTTCTGCTGCATAATCTGCAGATTTTAACAACAAATAATGTTCTTGCTCAAACAGTTCAAAAGTTACTCATTCTCAGCTAGAAGTGTTGCCGCACTGACTTCTCACCTTTCTATTTATGTGTTGTTGTGTTTGGTTGTTAAACTGAGGGGCAACCTACGCCCAGACAATGTTCACAAGTGGAAAAAATGACAAAATAATGTAATTCTGTCAGACAATGTGCCACATAATGCCACATAATTGATCTTTTCTTGCTGCATAATTTAGTGGGTCCAGCCGCATAATTTGTCCCTCTCCTGCGGCAGAATTCTAGTGCTTCTGCTCATTATTTTAAACGCACGTTACGCACAGTATAATATAGGCAGCCACAAAATGCGCATATAAATTAAGGTTAAAGATAATCATTGCTTCTGAAATATAGATTTCAATAATATTATACCTAGCTTGGAACATCCTTGCAATACCTCTCAAGAAGAAAATAACTTTGCCATCAGGAACTTTCAAGTCCCTCCATCAATTAATGCCTATGTCGGCTCCCAATCAGCCCTTACATTTTCTGAGTTACCAGTTGCACACATTTGCATTTCTTTTGGGAAGCAGGCACCCTGGCAAGAAGGCTTGGTTTTTCTCTGTCTGCCCCTCCCTCGGGATCACAGCACAGGAGACACCTCCCTTCCACTCCAGCTGGGGAATCTGAATTGTCAAACTTTTGTCCTTTGGTTTAAAGGCTAAAATGACTGACGAATGTGTCTGTTAAGTCATCCATCACTGACAAAAGCATATAGTGCTAAATTACGGTCAGTCCGTGAAAATTACGGATGGGTGGTCCCTCTAAGCAGCAGTGGGGGTTCTTCCGCTGTGGCGGAGGAGCATCACCTACTGCTTTTGAGCAGTGCAAAGTAAAGGAAATACAAAATGATAATAACTTTGAGTGATATCATTTTATGTTTCATTTGCGGTGGTGCAACTGCTCTGCTCTCTGAGCAGGGCAGGGGAGGAGTGGTTTGTTCACTCGGGCTGCCCAGAACAGTCATGTGCACTTTCCCTGTTCTGCATGCGGGCTGCATTACAGCCTGCATGGAGAACATACCCAGGCCCCCATTCCCTGGTTGAGCGTCGAACCAGGACGCTCAAAACCAATCACAACACTTATTGCAGCGCTGTGATTGGTCAGGGGAGCCTGGCTGTTCTTCCTGGCTTCCTGTTCCTCGAGTCCCACGATGAGAGCAGGAGTATTCACGCGGGACCTGGCGGCAAAGTAAGTGTGTATGTATGTGTATATATGTGTGTGTGTGTGTATATATATATATATATATATATATATATATATATATATATATATATATATATATATATATATATATATATTCACTGAAAAAACCATAGGTTATAGACCATATATAGTTAGGAATTAGCATTTACAAAACCTTGAAAATTCACTGAAAAAACCAAAGGTTATAGACCATATATAGTTAGGGATTACCATTTACAAAACCTTATTTTACTCACACAAAACCAATGAAATTCGCATATATAGTTAGTTGCACTAACTATATATCGCGCACACGCAATCCACTGATGATGATGTGACATATTACATCATTCATGACATGGTCAGTGACATCACTGATGACATCATCCAGTGACTGTATGTTTCTGTAAAGTTAAAATATGTCTTACATATTGAAGAATGAGTGGATGTATAAGTGTCTGGATGAAGGATTTAGTAGGTGCATGACTGACTGTATGAGAGAGTGATTAAATGTGTCTCACTGAGTGCATGGGTTAGTGACTAAACTGTCTTAATTTGTGCATCATTATATCTGTTGTTCTGTAAACTGCTGCATGTGTTGATCAGTAGCTATATGAGTAACTGTATGGGTTATTGATTGGTTGCCCAAGTATTTGTATGGGAGACTGAGTGTGTGTGTGTGTGTGGGTGTCTGGGAGGTGTGTGACTCTGTGCATAGATGTGTGAACAGTTGATTCACTAGATGTATGGGTTCAAAACTGCATGTGGAAACAGCTGTATGGGCGGTTGACTGTGTGCATGAGTGTATTGGTGAGTGATTGGTTTCTCAGTGCTACATGTCAAAGTAAGTACATATGTAAAACACAGTACATGCGAGAGTTGACATATATAAATTACTGTATATAAGAGCTAGTGAATGGGGGCGTGGCTTGGGCGCCGATGGCGATGGTCGCCTGAGAGCTCGGCTCCGGGACTAAGCCCGAAATTATCCTGAACATCGGAGGCTGAGGGGCGCCCCAGACCCCGCATTCGGTTGAGCGAGGCGACGACACCCTGCCGGGGGCCTTGGTGGAGTTTGGACGGGGGTGGCTTCGAAGAAATGCCGAAGTTTGCGGAGTTGCGGAGTGCGACCCAACATGGCGCCCGGACCCCTTTGTCCCATTGATCGAAACTACGGAGTTGAAGAGGTCTCGCGGGTGTCGCCTGGCACCCGGCTTCACCATCCTCAGTTGTTTTAGACATTGGACATTGGCAGGTTCGGACCTTCTACAACGGGTTTATGCTCGATTAGACGACCGGGCGGGTGCCCACGCACTAGAGGGCACCGGGCGCGGGTGCCCTCTGTTCCAGGCGGTGGTCTGCACCGTGACTCCGCAACTAGCCACGATCTCCTGTCCAGCCAAACTACATGGATGGCGCGACACTCTGGCGCCACAGGTCAACCGAGGGAGTTGGTGGCCCTTGCCCCGGAGCTATAGTGGGTGAACGGGCCTGCCCGACTCGGCGACGGCTGTCTCCGCCCCCTTATCGGTGCCCTCGGACGCCGTGGCGGTGGCGTGAGCCGAAGCGGCGGAGTCTCCACAGGCTCTGGAGAAGGAGATCGCCCGTACCAGACTTGAGAACGAAATCCCGGGAAGGTCGTGCGGGACACTTGTACACGGAGACGCCTACTCCGGGACCCTCGCGGAGAGCCCCTGGCAGCATGGGGAAACCTAAAGGAGCCAAGGGATCCAGCCAGACCACCTCAGACTCTGAAGCCCAGGACAAGGAAGAGCATGGAGACCCTAAACGACCTGGTGGCGCACCACTCCAGCAACAATTCGACCGTGTACTGGAAGCGATTGAGGCAACTCGGTCGGCCCTCCAACAGGACATTGCCCAGGTGACGACCGGCCTGGGCCTCCTTAGAGCAGACCATGGTAAACTCTCAGACCGGGTCAAGGAGGTGGAGGGCACGGTGAAGACTTTAGAACCGGCGCAGAGAACCCTGGCTGCGACGATAAAGGATGCCATGTCCCGAATCGAAACCCTCGAACGGAGGGCGGAGGATGCGGAAGGCCGCAACAGGAGGAATAACATTCGGGTGGCGGGCCTGCCGGAAAAAATCGAGGATGGCGATATGGTGCGATACTTGGAGACCTGGCTCTGAGACACGGTGGTCCCGGAGGGCCTGTCCTCCTTTTACACTCTAGAACGGGCCCACAGAGTCCCAGCACGGCCCCCACAGCAGGGACGAGCCCCAAGGCCAGTGGTGGCGCGGTTGCTACATTTCCGGGACAGAGACCTGATCCTAAATGCCGCCAGGCACAATGGCCCATTCCAGGTTGCAAACAGTCAGGTGAATATCTTCCCTGACTACACCTACGAGACGCAGCGCAAGCGGTTCTCCTTCCTGGCGGTTAAGCGTGAACTCAGGAGTGAGGGCATCCAATATTCACTCCTATTTCCCGCAAGGCTCCGAGTCATTGTCGACGACAAAACCCAGTTCTTCGACACCCCAGAGGAGGTCTGTGACTGGCTCGAACTGTACCGGACAGGGAAAGATGGTTATAGCGCCTCGACCCATCAAGCGGAGGAGCCGGAACAAAGGAGGAGATCCAAGAGGGTCAGGAACCGCCGCGGCCGAACGGGAGGGCCCTCGACTGCGGAGACATCATCGGAGCGGAGGGGAGTGTTGGAAGTTCTGTCGGAACTGTCGGGAGCAAGAGGCGAAGTCATCGAGGAGGAGGAAGAAAACCCGGGTGCTCAGGGGGCACCATCGGACTCGGAAGACTCAGTGGCAGACAGTACCCATACACCGGTGATCACACCGAAATCGGTGGAGGACCTTTTGGACGGACAAGGGTAACGGGATATGCTGCCTTGTTTTGGGTGGGGGCCCGGCAGGGGGGAGGCGGTTGCCGTTCTTTATTGCTGACAACGAAGGAGGGAGGGTTGGGGGGCTTCTGCTCTTGCCCCGGAAGGTTTTTGACACAGGGGGGGGGGCTTACTATAGTCCTGGGCGACGAGGGCCCACTGCCTCCGCTCAGCCCGCACCTGGCCCATAAGGCCTTCCTACGGTGGCGACCGTAGGACTAGTGGGGATTTTGGGGTTGATCTCCGTAGAGGTTTGGATGGGATCTAGATGGTGCAGTTTGGGTCCTGTTCTGGGGTGGTTGGGGGGGGCTTTGTTGGTTCTTGGGTGGTTTGGTTCTGGTTGGGGAAAATGGCCGCCGTCAGCGCTGGGAGGATTGATGCTTTTTCTTTGTGGGGACCCGAACGGGGAGACTGTGCAAGAACACTCTGGGACAATGGCTGATGTTGCTAACTTGAAATGTATTACTTGGAACGTGAGGGGGCTTCACACTATGTCCAGGCGTCACAAGGTCCATGCTTATTTAGTGCGTAGGGGAGTGCAAATGGCGCTGCTGCAGGAAACGCATCTGAACAAGGCGGAAGGGGCGGCGCTTCAGCGTAGGTGGCGAGGGCAGGTCTTTTCCACGGCGTACTCTGCTTATGCCAGGGGGGCGCTAATATGGATTAGGGCGGGAGTCCCCTTCCAGGTCACGAGGACAGTGTTGGACCCAGAGGGGCGTTTCGTGGCCATATCAGGCACGCTAGGAGGGAGGGACCTGAATGTTTGCTGCGTGTATGCTCCTAATGTGGACCAGACTGCCTTCCTTTCCAGGTTATCGGGCTCGCTGGCCCACTTTTTCGCCGGGCCCCTCCTGCTGGGGGGAGACTTTAACTCCGTAGTGGATGTAGACATAGACCGCTCGCATCCCCCGCTCCCCGATTCCCCGGTCCGGCGGACGGCTCAAGATTGGCAGACCCGCTGGGGTTTGACGGACATTTGGAGGGCGCATCACCCCGCGTCTAGAGATTATTCATACTTTTCGAGCCTTCATGAGCTGCATGTCAGACTAGATGGCTTTCTTGGTTCATCCGAATTAGTTTCGGCAGCGGTCCGATCGGAGTACTTATCGCGGACCATCTCGGACCATAACCCCCTCCTACTGGACATTCGCTGGTTCCCTGGGACGCCGGCAGTACCCACCTGGAAGATGCGCCCCGAGATCCTCGAGGACAGTGTCTTCAAGGCGGACCTAGGGGAGAGAATCACGGATTATTTTGCGTCCAACGGCGGCTCCGCGAGTACTAGGGCGTTCGAATGGGATGCTTTCAAGGTGGTGGTGAGGGGCTACTGTATCTCTAAGAAGGTGGGCATGCGGCGTGTTATCCTGGCTGACTTAGACACAGCGGACCGAGCGCTCCGCGAGCTCGAAATTAGCCGCCCCGGACACCCGGAATTGCAAACACAATCGGTAGAGGCGAGGGAGAAAGTAGCGGTGGAGGTCGAACGGCTCCGCTGTTTCGATTATAAGGCCTATACGGTCCGGTCTATTGCGGAGGGCGACAGGTCGAGCGCGTTACTGGCGTGGTTGGCCAACCCTACGCGCCAGTCCCAAACGACGACAAATATGCGTAGGGCAGATGGGACCGAGGTGTGCACCCAACCGGAGATTCTTAGTTGCTTCCGGCAGTACTACGAAAGTTTATACCGCAGTCGCTCCGCACGTGACCCGGACCGGCTTGATAACTATCTTAGCCCACTGGAACTCCGCACAGTAGGACAGGAAGTGGCGGAAACCCTGGGTTCTGACATCGACTTGGGGGAGATCCGCGGGGCCATCAAACGGATGGCGAGGAACAAGACCCCGGGCCTAGATGGCCTTCCGGTGGAGTTCTATGCAGCTTACGCTGACCTCTTGGCCCCTCGATTACTGGTGGTCTACAGGGAGGCGAAGAGGTTGGGTCGTCTCCCTGGCTCGATGTGTGAGGCGTTGGTGGTTCCTCTCCTCAAACCAGGCCGAGACTCGTCTGACCCGGGGTCCTACCGTCCCCTTTCAATGCTGACGGTGGACTACAAAATATTGAGCAGCATCTTGGCCTCGAGGCTGCTGGGACATATGAGTTCCCTAGTGCATGAAGACCAAGCCGGTTTCATCCCACGACGAAATACGACTATGAACATCCGAAGGTTGTTCCGCTTGCTTGGGGAACCATTCGTGGATGCCCCGTCCCCGGTAGTCTTGTCGGTGGACCTGGAGAAGGCTTTTGATAGCCTGGAGTGGGACTACCTATGCACGGTATTACGGAAATTCGGCCTCGGGGAGGGATTTGTCAAATGGACAGCAGTCCTCTACGCTTCCGCTTCGGCCAGGGTTAGATCGGGCCCTTTGATTTCATCGCGATATCCGGTGGAGCGTGGCACGCGGCAAGGGTGCTCCTTATCCCCGCTTCTTTTTGCACTAGCGGTGGAGCCACTAGCGATGCATCTTCGCTCGGGAGCCCACTATACGGGCTTATGGACAGCGGCGGGCCCACATTACGTTTCGCTCTATGCGGACGACCTGTTGCTCTTCCTGGAGGATCCGGTCGACGCATTACGGGGAGCGGAATTAGCGCTAACGGAGTTCGGAGCGGTCTCAGGCCTCCAAGTGAATTGGTCTAAGACCTGCCTCTTCCCGATGCGTAGGGGTACCCCCACTCCTGCGCTAAGTAAGGAGATCAGATGGGAGCCCGACTGCTTTAAATACCTTGGGGTATTTGTGTACCACGACCAACCCGACCTCCTAGATGGAAACATTGCCCGTTGCATACGAGCACTCCGAGGTAGCATGGACTTTTGGGCCACGCTGCCGCTCTCCGTGGCGGGACGCATCGCCCTGCTCAAAATGGTGGCGCTCCCCCGACTATTGTATTACTTTCGGACTTTACCGATCTGGGTCCCACCGGCTACGTTTCGTCGCTTGCGTTCTATGGTGGTCGGGTTCCTTTGGGGAACGGGCCGGCGGCGGGTGGCCCTCAATACCCTGATGAGGCCGAAGGACGAGGGGGGGCTCGCTGTGCCGGATTTCGAGAAGTATTACCTAGCGGCGCAGCTCCAGACCTACACCCAGGAGATAGCCAGGGAATTCAGAGGCCCGGAGGACGGTAGAGGGACGGGTATGGCCAGGCACATCCTCTCCTTTATCGCGCTGCGACAGCGCTTAGTCCTACGAGACCTGTCGATGGAGGAGCGGACTATCCGACTCTGTTGGAATCGGGCTCATAACAGAGGTCGCCTACGGACGCCATATGCGCCTGAAATACCATTGGGGATGCTGACGGCCCTCCCCCACGGAGGAGATTGGTCACGACTGGCGGACTGGGAGGATTCCGGTTTACAGCTCGTCGGGGACCTGTACGAAGACGGAGCGCTCCTGTCCTTTCAGGATCTCATTGACCGCTTTGGGATCCCCCGGGGCGACTTTCTGCTGCACTCGGCCATTGTGCGAGCGATCCAGGCGCACTGGCAAAATGGGCTGGAGGAACCTCAATTGTCTCAGGTGTGCCAGTACGTAATGATGTCGGCGGGCACGGTGAAGGCGGTCACTTGCCTCTACGGCAGGTTGATTGCCGAGGGGTTGGTTCCTCTCGCCACACTGAAGTCCCGCTGGGAAGAGGACATTGGTAGGGAGATCCCGGAGACGACCTGGTCCCAGCTGGTGAGGCGTGCCTGGAAGGGTACACGTAGCGCCCGTTTCCAACTGGTCCACTATTATGTTCTCCATAGGGCATACCTGACCCCGGTAAAGATCAGGCGTTATTTTGCCACGGCTTCGGCGGAATGCCCTAGGTGCCCGGCTCAGGAGGCGGACCTCCTACACATGCTATGGGCCTGCCCAGGACTGACGTCCTACTGGCAGGAGGTGGCGACGACTTTGGAAGAGGTGACGGGGAGGCACTTATCATTCGATGTGGCGGTAGGGCTATTGCACTGGTTCCCCCATACCCCCCGGAATAAAATCACCAGTAAATTTATCGACCTGGGGCTCCTACTTGCTAAGCGAGAGGTGACCAGGAACTGGAAGGCACGAGCTGGTCCTACAGGCAGCAGATGGCACAGTGAGCTTTTGAAATGGGCGGCGGGTGAGAGCGCGCTGCGATATCAGTTGGCTTGGAGGCAGGGCAATGAGAAGGCGCAGGAGGCCGCGTTAGAATGGGAAACGCTGGTGCAGGCCCTCAGAGATTATTGTACCCCCAGCGACTCCGAAAGTGAAGAAGCAACTCAACCCGAGTCCCGTTAAACATTAGCACTGACAGCACTATTACCTTCCCCGTGGGTCAAGCAATGGATCCTATGATGATGAGCTCCCTGGCGCTGATGGTGGGGGGGGGGGGGAGGGGGGGGTTTCACAGTAACTGGGAATTTTGAGGGGGGGGTTTCTTTTTGGGGTTTGGGGTTTGTTTAGAAAAGCAGAGGACGGACAGTGTGTTATCCGGACCAGCTCCAGCATCCTACTGACCCCAGCTGCATTTGCCGCCCAACCCCAGGGATATGGGCTGATTGGCTGTATAGCAACGTTATGGAAGGGGGTCGGTGGGCTATATCTTATATAAGTTGTTTATAATACGATACTGGTCGTTACTGTATTGTTTTACTGATTCCTGCAATAAAAATATATTTAATAAAAAAAAAATAAGAGCTAGTGAATGTGTGAGTGGCTGCATGGATCATTGAAAACTTGTATCAGTGATTGTATAAGAGAGTAAATATGTTTGAATAAGTAAGGTGTGTATAACTGTATAGTTCAGGAAATGGAGGTGTGATTGATTCTTTGCATGACTGACTAGGTGTATGAGCAACTCCATGAATGAATGACAATCTGTGAGTGTCTGTTTACACTGAGTGTATCTAAGGTTATATTAGAGTCTGAAGAGGTTAATGGCATTATCACATGAATGATGTCATCAGTGATGTCGTCAGTGATGTCATTTGAGTTGTCAACAGTGATGTCATCAGTGATGTCACTGACCATGTCATGAATGATGTAATATGTGACATCATCAGCAGGGGGTGCGTGATATATAGTTAGTGCAACTAACTATATATGCGAATTTCATTGGTTTTGTGTGAGTAAAATAAGGTTTTGTAAATGCTAATCCCTAACTATATATGGTCTATAACCTTTGGTTTTTTCAGTGAATTTTCAAGGTTTTGTAAATGCTAATTCCTAACTATATATGGTCTATAACCTATGGTTTTTTCTGTGAATTTCAATGGTTTTTTAATAGAAAATATCAAAAGCTGTAAAATGTATTCTTATTTTAAGGGAAAAATATATTTTATATGTTTTTAATATAATTTCTTTTATAATTTTTTTTTGTTTCGCTACCGGTCCGCGCACCGGGTAGCTTCCCGTTAGCTCAATTTGGTACCGCGAACCGGTCCGCGCACCGGGAAACGTTCCGTTAGCGCAACTGCCGCGATCGAACACAACATCGTGACGCGTCGCGCAAGAGTGACGTATCGCGAAGTCGCGTGATGCATCCTATGACGCGCTGCATTCGCGTACCAGGAAGCGTTCCGAGGCGCGACCCGGAGAGCGTAATGTAAGCGCAACGAGACATGTGACCTGAAAATAACACTTTTCATTGGTTCAGAACATTTTTTTTTTTCCAAATGATGAAAGACCCCTCCTTTTTTCCTCATTCTTACTTTCTACTTTGAGAGAGGAAGACCTATTTTGGAGAAGAGAGAGGAAGAGCCATTTTGGACTTGAACAATGGCTAGTGTTGTTGCTTCAGCTGGTGCACCACCACCACCACCACCTCCACCACAGCAAGGACCACCACCACAGTACTTTTGTGGTCAAGAAGAGGAGAATGAGGAAGAGGAGGAGGAAGTGACCTGCTTGGCACAGGCTCAAAATACTGAACTTGCCCCAAACCTTTCAAATCCTTTACCCAGCACCTCCACTGGACAAGCCACTCAATCCAGACCTGAAGGAGACAACATGGTCCTCAACATACAAGAAAATTTTGGAGATTTGAAATTTATTTCTATTTTTTGTGGGGCAATACTTTGTTTTGGTGAAAAAAATATCACCACAATCAACAATAGAATGGAGAAACATAATTGCAGTAAGAAAAAACAATAATTAATTTCTTTTTTTTTTTTGCTCCTGTTGAGCCATTTATAATTCTCTGTTTTAAGTTTGTTGCCTTTTTTAACACAAAAAACCAAAAAATCAAAAAACGTTCAGAAAATTAAAAAAACATATAAAACTACAAAAATAAAAAAAACAGTTTTCAGAACTACCTCCCATTTATAAAAATTTCCATAAGTTTTTTAAACTCTGTCATTCTTTTTTCTCTTTGGTGAGCTTCCTGGTGAGCTTCCCGGTACGCGAACCGGACGCTAACCACGCGAACATTTAACATTTTTTTTTTCTTTCGCATATATGGGCCTCCTCAACCACCCTCAGAAAACCTAGGGGGTCAGGATACGTCTCCCGTGCCCCCTTACACCCATTTCCCACATTGTTTTTCCTCCATCTTGTGATTAAATTCGACCGTAACACAAGATGGCGGACTCCAGTTACGCTACCGGTTAGCTACTCGGTTCGCGTACCGGGTAGCGCCTCTACCGCGAAAAATCGCAAATTTTTTTTATTTATTTTTTTTGCCCCGCGGGACCCTTTATTAGCCCCCTCATCAATCCTAGGGGGTCAGGAGGGGTCTACCTTGCCCCCTTTCATTAATTTCCCCCTTCGTTTTTCTCCACCTCTTGTCTCTCGATCCTACCGAGAGACAAGATGGCGGCCGATCCGGACTGTTTAGAATGTTGACAGACACCGGAGAGCCAATCAGCTTCGCTTCGCGAAGTTCCGTTACGCGTCAGGTACGCGAACCGGGGCGCTAACCGGAGCGCTGTCACAGATATATCTGTTTTTTAAAACGTTAATTTCTCAAAATCCACTGGAGCACATATATTAAGACATAGCAAAGGCACGTCGGGCAAACCATATCTACAATTTTGCCAAGTTTTGTGTAAATCCATTCAGCCGTTCGAGCTAAAAGTGATTCCAACCGCCCTATGGAAAAATGAATGGGAAAACGCGTTTTGGGACCCTCCTTTTTTCTCGGCCCCCCCTAGACGAAACCCCCCCAAATTTTCAGGGGCTGCTCAGAAACAAAATGTGCCATTTTCCTGAAAATTTCAGCCAATTCCGTCCACAAACGCCAAAGTTATTCGACATAGAATTTTCAGAAATCCCATAGGAAAAAAATCCTAACTATATATACCTACTGGCGACCGCCAGTAGGTTATATATATATATATATATATATATATATATATCGCCACTTGTGCTCCTGCTGCTGCGCCGGCTTTCAGTCATCAGCCAACTCAAACAAGGACACGGAAGACCCAGAGTGCAGGTGAGTTTTTTTATTTTAATGCACACCACGCCAGGATAACGTTTCGCCCTACACAGAGGGCTTGGTCACATGGTGCAACGGAGGAAGTTACGTGAATTTAAAGTGCAAGTGCAGTAACAACGCCCTACTAATTGGTTGTGATTGAATTCAACAATTAACAACTTAATTAGAGACAGAAATGTATATATCTGTAAAGAGCAGTGGGCAAATTATGACATTTCAATACCAGTGCAAGCAAGTTTATATCTGTATAAATACACATGTTATCCGGCAATTTTTCGATAAAAACTTTAAGAAAAAACGGACCACTGCATTGATATTTTCTATGTACAGGAAAAAGGTTAATTACGAAAACATTTAATGTATTTACAGCTTGTGCAAAAAGGAGTACATCTCAAATCATCCAACCTGACTCCTAAGTGATCTCTGCATCAATGCAATATTCAATTTAGGTACATTACAAGAGTCCGCCTCTTTTCTATTTAAAATATATACATAAATTCATATATATACATCTATATACACTAGTTATGGTACATGTATTGGACAAAAATTACCATTGTGAATTAAACTGGTAACACTATGCCAGATAAATGACTTGCTAAAGATGTCAAAACCATATATGCCCCAGACGTTGAATTACTGACACTATAATCAAAAAGTGAAAGTTTAAAAAGCAATGCTGTTCATATATTGCTAAGTGTGAAAATCTCTAGTGCAGTTAACTCAGATACGGAAGAGCTCATACAGTGAAAACAATTTCAAAATAAGGGATACAGAACACAAACATACCATGAGCAAAAAGCAGTACATGACCTTGGGGTGTTGGTGAAGGTAAAGAGAATGTATGGAGCTATAGACATGTGTAAAAGTCCTCAGTAGAATTGAGCCCATTGGGGCTTTTACTGTCCATCTCCAGGATGTACCTGGTCTCGAGAGCCCTCAAGATCCCTTCTCTGTTCCCTCCCCTCCTGAGTGGACCAATGGCATCAATAGCATAATACCTCAGGAGTCCACTGTTATTGTTATGGAACTCCTTGAAATGCCTGGCCACCGGATATGTGGCGTCACTGGTGTTGATTGCCCGAATGTGCTGAAGTACCCTCTTGTGTACCTGCAATTTGGTACTGCCAATATATTGCAGGCCACAAGGGCACTCCAGCACATACACCACATACTCAGATCTACAGGTCAGTTGTTTGGTGATTTTGCGCGGCACTGTAGAAAATGCTGTTAGAAACTCGGTTTTATTGAGTCCCTGCGAGCAGGCTTTACAGCTAGAGCATCTCCTGAACCCGCGACTAGCTGCCAACCAATTTTTAGGCGGAATCACTTCAGGACTGGATTTGACCAAAGCATTTTGTAATGCAAACGCTTTCCTGTAAGTGATTGCGGGCTTGTTAGACATATGCTCTCCTATAACAGGATCTAGTTTAATCAGACTCCAGTTCTGATTAATGATTTTCCTGAGTGCCCCATGCTGGCTATTGTAGGCCCAGATAAGTCTGACTGGCTGCTCACTGCTATTAGCACTAGATTTCTGATGCTTCCTATGGGTCAGTGCTTCAGTGCGGGATAGGGCATTGGCTTTTCTAATTGCAGAATCAATAAGATGTTCTTTGTAGCCCCTGGCTAGAAACCTTTGCTTACTAGCTGCTTGCGCCTCCCTGCAGTAACCTTCCGTGCTGCAGACCCGCCTGATTCTTAGCATCTCCCCGTAGGGGATGCTACGAATTAAATGCGGGGGGTGGTGGCTTTCTGCATGCAATATAGTATTGCCGGCAGTGGGCTTCCTAAACAGCTTGGTCTCTAGCTTGCCCTGGCTGACCTGTAACGTCACATCAAGAAAATGTGCTGTACACTGACTGACGTGTGATGTGAAAGACAGATTATATGAGTTTTGATTCAAAACATCAATGAAACCGGTGACTTGTTCCAATGTACCTCGCCATATCATAAGGATGTCATCGATGTATCTATACCATCGAATGACATGGCGAGTGCAGGTGTCTTGGTGAATGCCATTGAGGACCTGTCTCTCCCAGTACCCCATGTGGAGACAGGCGTAACTGGGAGAGAAACAGGCCCCCATTGCTACTCCTCTTGTCTGTTGATAATAGTGGTTAAGGAACATAAAATAGTTGTGATGCAGACAAAAACTCATCATGGCAAGTAACATTTTGTTATGTTCCAATAGCTCTATTGGTCGCTTGCCAAGAAAAAATTCTGCGGCTCTTAGCCCATCTTTGTGTACTATACTGGTATACAAAGAACACACGTCTAAGGTTACCAACCAATAATCGTCCTGCCATTCAAAGTCCATCAACTTCCTCATTAGATCGCTGGAGTCCTGGATATATGATGGCAATGCCAGTACATGCTCCTGAAGGAACAAGTCGATGTAAGAAGTGGCTTTCTCTAGCAACCCCCCGCACGCGGAAATGATGGATCTACCTGGCGGCCTTGATGGATTTTTGTGTACTTTTGGAATGAGGTACAACACAGGGGTTACCGGATGGTCATTTTTAAGACATTTAAGTTCGTCCATGCTAATAAGTCCGCTAGACCGCCATCCCATTAGAAGAGAATGGAAGTCTGTTTGAGCTTTTTTGAGGGCATTTGCATCACAGTGTTTATAGCAATCAGGATCATTGAGTTGCAGGTAGGCTTCTTCAAGATATAATGTTCTTGGCCACAAAACAATGTTGCCCCCCTTATCAGATTGCCTGACTATTATGTTTCCATCCGCTTTAATTTTGGTCACCAATTTCTGATAGTTGTTATTTCTGTGAACTTTGCTTTGATTTGCCTTCAAAGTTTTCACATGTAGTGCTTTGACTTGTTTCACTACTATATCCTGGAAAATATCTATATTGTCAAAAGGGGTGACCGGGGTAAATGTTGAACGCGGTTTGAGATTACTTAAACCACCAGTGTATGTACTTTCTTGTCCTTCGGTGCTCTGAGAGTTTAATGTTTCCCCCCGAAGAGCTGCCAGATCCTGCATGAGCGGGACATCATTCACCGTTAATACAGTCGATGTGTCTGCTGCCACCACTTTTTTACGCATTTTGTTGTTAGCAAAATGTTTTTTGAGCTTCAATTTACGCGTGAATTTGAAGAGATCCAGCCTTGTATCCACGTAATTGAAGTTGCTAGGGGGGCTATACGACAGTCCCTTTGACAAAATATTCATTTCCAGGTCAGAAAATTCTGTGCCAGTCAGGTTAATGATAGATGAACAATTGTTAGTTGCCTGTGTCTGATTTCCCGTGTCTGCTGTGTTATTCACTGTTTTTTGTTGGCATTCCATCGTCTGTGGCTTCTTTTCTTTGGTTTTTCGTTTGGCGCAACATTTCCTGCGTTCCCGCCGTTTTGCGTTTGGGGTTTTACGGCTGCTGGAAATCTGGGGCGCAGTTTTTCCCACCAGTCCTGCTGGACACATTCCATTTCCTGCTCCACCGTTAACCGTGTAAACCCCAAACGTTCTGAGGGTCTTCCGGCTTCTGTCTCCGAACCGCTATCCAAGTTGGAGCTAAGGTCGGTGAGACTTGAACCCTCTAGAGAATTAGAGCATGCTTGCGATGTACTCTGCGCTGTAGTTACACCTGCCCGAGAGTTCTTTAGTTTTGATGCTTTGATCGCATCATATTTTCGGGCAAACGTAAAAATTCTGCCTTCATTGTAGTCATTCTTGTCACGTTGAAACTTGAATGCTTTTCGTTTCCTGATCACATCCTCTTCTTTCTGCACTCGTTGTTCCATGGTTTCCCTGTATTTTTTACACTCTTGCGTGACACTATCATCTTCCTGGCACATACTTGTAATAACTGCTTCTAGTTCATCAATTTCCGCTTGGATCTTGATTCTATCACTCTCTGCGTAACGCACAAGCATTGTAACCAACCGACGAGAAGAATCAAGGCTCCATTCAGCCCAATCTTTTAGCAGCGCTGGATCCATATATTCATAGCTCGGGGCAAGCATAACTCTTAGTCCTCGTGGAATGCGGTTGACCTCTAGATATCGACTGAGGGAGAGGTGCTCCCACCACTTAGACTGTTCTCGTTTTAACAGTTTCTCAAGAGTCTTAAATTTAACTCGGAGATTATCACCACAGGCGGGACACCACTGGGTGTTTCGAAATGCCCACTTACTGAAGGGGTTTCGCACTGGACTGTATGTACCAGCATGCATCTGCCTTCGAAAGCGCAAGGTGGGTGACCACTTTAAGGCAGAATCAAGGGGCTGAGACACCACTGCACTGGGAGTGGTCAGTGTACCTTCATTTTGAACCCCAGGTGAAGGAACCTGACTTCGAAACCGGCACTGAGGAAAGCCGTTACATGGCTGAAACGCGTCTGCCATAGTGTTTCCAGGATGATGCACCATGCGCTTTGAATTTTAACTGAATAAAGCACTGCACAGAGCAAATTGTTAAAGCAATCTTGTTGAAACCCGCTTCTCAAACCATGTAGACTCCCACACAAATCCATTGCCAGCACCAACTTAGGAAGCTTCTCGTGCGGCAGGGAGTATCTAAGGATAAAGGCAATTTCTTTGGTTGAGGGGAATATCTGTGAGCAGGGGAGCTAGATGCGGAGGAGATTCTGCCAGCTGATGCATTGAATCACTTCTTTTTTGCAACTATATCCTCACCTCCCTATGATAGTATTTACATTACAGTGAGCCATTTTTTTTACTATGGGCAGTGGAGGATGGAATTGCTTCTCTTCCCTGTACTTATAAAACGTTAACAAGGACTTTATTCACATTAGAAATCTTCAGCAGTGTTTGATTAGGGAAAGCAAAGGGCTTTCTTCACATTTTTAAATTCATTACCTCTCCTGATTATTTACTTTCTGATATTCTTCTCCCCTCTTTTACCTCCCAGGAATTTTCATTACAATTACCCTGGGCTCAAGTCCTAAAAAAGAAGTGGGGGGGGACTAACCAGGTTATGTTCTATGCAAGTGGAATCATGGCACGTGCCATTACAGTGCATTATGTCATGTTGCGTGACCTTGAACGTGACATCACAAGAAGTGACATCACAAGAAGTGACATCAGATATTAAGTCCTCACACATATGTTTATAAGGTATATCATGAGTTCATTTAAGCACATTATGAGATTTAGCAAATTAGATTTTGTGTTGTTGTGTCAAAAAAGTGGCGCAATCCTGATGCAAAATTTGGGGCTCAACATTTTTTTTAACCCTGCCACAAACCGATTGCCATGGCCGTAGATCTGTTCTGCTTAATTGGTTGCAAAGTCTGTATTTTAAAATATTTGTTTGGGTTAAGGCATCTGCTGCACAGGTACCCAGTAAATCTCAGTGAACAGTAGAAATGGTGAGATAACTCTGGAGGTTAACGCATTTGTCGGAGAGATGTGTGTTTTGTAGAGTCCCAGATTTGAATCAGAGTAGTATACAAGGTTAATGTGTCTCCTGCTAAGCACATCAGGTAACGTGCGGATGACAGGTATTTATTTTATGTAGATAGTACCGTGGGTTACTGCTTTCAACACAGAGATCCTTTTGTTACTTGCAGTTCATAAATTGTAATCCTTCTAATATAGCACAGTGAGATATGGACCTGTGACTCCTACACCTTGTAACCCTGTCATGTCACTCATCTAGTACATTGATTTAAACACTTATATGATTTATTATCAATGTATAATGTGTATGTTTTGTAAAGAGCTCTAACACCCTGCATTGGGATGCGTAGCACTGTAAAAAAGAAAACATTGCTATTGAAAGTATTTGTGTAAATACTGGGACAGACAACCCCATCTGGCTCTCTTACAGTGCATGGACTTGTATACACGGACTGAAAAAAGTCAAAAGCATTTCTCTCTTACGTACCTGTGAAAAGATAACAAGCTGTGTGCCTTTGTTTCCCCTACTTGCATTTACCTTTAAGTGTGAGGTTACAGGCCTCCCCCAGTCAGCATATTCAAACAAAAGGAGATCTGAAGGCCCCTTAACTTTGGCCTTTATCTTCGGCCCAGCTGGAGGTGGGAAAAAAAAGCCCCCTCGCCGCCTGCAAGTTACTGCTGGGAATAGAAAGCCGACAGCGTACAGGCCCTGCTGAACGTTTCCGGTGTCCGAAAATTACACCAGGACAAGTTCAACATACTTCTGGGAGGCTCAATTCTTGTCAGGGTGGACGGCGTCCACCCCATGAAAATAGTGGGAGGATGCTGTGTACCTGTGTGTACCCCCGACTTGTGCCCTGCAATTACCTGTCAAATGTAAGACGGGATTGTAGTTTTTTTTTTCTTTTTACAGTTTTGTTTTGGTCCATCTTTGTATTCTTGTAAGGGAGACGGAAGCAGATGTGTGGCTAATTTTTATATTCTTGAGCAAATACTCATTTTGCGCCAATTATTTTGCATAACATTCAATGCAATGCCAGGTGATGCACCATGTCAAGTCAAGTCAAGTCAAAGAATTTATATAGCGCACTACATACCCAGAGGGTCTCAAGGCGCTTAGGGAGGGGAGGAGGATTACTTGTCAAATATCCACGTTTTAAGTTGCTTTCTGAATGCTAGGTGGTTCTGGGTAAGGCGAAGGTAAGTGGGGAGTGAGTTCCATGTTTTAGCTGCCAGGTATGAGAAGGATTTGCCTCCCATGGTGGTCTTGTTGATGCGAGGTACAGTGGCGAGGGCTTGGCTGGAAGAACGTAGTTGGCGGGAGGGGGTGTAGAAGGACAGTCGTGAGTTGAGGCAATCTGGTCCGATGTCGTAGAGTGATTTGTGTGCGTGGGTTAGCAGTCGGAAAGTGATCCTCTTATTGACGGGTAGCCAGTGGAGGTCTTTCAGGTGACCAGAGATGTGTTCGTTACGCGGGATGTCTAATATGATCCTGGCTGAGGCGTTTTGGATTCGTTGGAGTTTCTGCTGGAGTTTAGCGGTGGTACCTGCGTAGAGGGTGTTTCCGTAGTCCAGTCGGCTCGTGACCAGAGCATGGGTGACTGTTTTTCTGGTTTCGGTGGGGATCCAGCGAAATGTTTTTTTGAGCATGCGAAGAATGTTGAAGCAGGATGAGGATACGGCGCAGACTTGTCTGTTCATTGAAAGTGAAGAATCCAGGATAACGCCTAGGTTCCGTATGTGGTCTGTCGGGATGGGTGCTTTTCCAAGGGCTTCCGGCCACCAAGAGTCGTCCCATGCAGAGGGGGATGTACCTAAGATGAGGACTTCTGTTTTATCTGAGTTCAGTTTCAGACGGCTGTGTTTCATCCATTCGGCAACTTCTTTCATTCCTTCGTGTAGGTTGGTTTTGGCGGTGCTGGGGTCATTGGTGAGAGAAAGGATCAGTTGAGTGTCATCCGCGTAGGAGATGATGTTGAGATTGTGTTGGCGAGCGATGGCCGCAAGGGGGCTCATGTATACGTTGAAGAGGGTGGGACTGAGTGAGGATCCTTGTGGTACGCCACAGATGACTTCAGTGGCCTCGGACTTGAATGGTGGAAGGCGGACTCTCTGGGTTCTTCCGGTGAGGAATGAGGTGATCCATTCAAGTGCTTTTCCTTGTATTCCGATGTTTCTGAGGCGTTGTAAAAGGGTGCTGTGGCAGACTGTGTCGAAGGCTGCAGAGAGATCGAGGAGGATGAGGGCGACTGTGTCTCCATTGTCCAGTAGAGATCGAATGTCGTCTGTTGCTGCGATGAGGGCGGTCTCAGTGCTGTGTTTTGCTCGGAAGCCAGATTGTGAGGAGTCGAGGGATTTGTTGGCTTCGAGGAAAGCGGCGAGTTGGTTGTTGACAGCTTTCTCGATGACTTTGGCCGGGAAAGGAAGGAGCGATATGGGGCGGTAATTTTTGAGTTCGGTGGGGTCCGCTGTGAGTTTTTTCAGAAGGGCGGTGAGTTCAGCGTGTTTCCAGCTTTCCGGGAAGGTGGCGGAGTTGAAGGAGCAGTTGATGACGTCTCGGAGTTGCGGTGCTATGACGGAGTCTGCTTTGTTGAAGATGTGGTGAGGACATGGGTCTGTGGGGGATCCTGAGTGGATGGAGTTCATCAGGCGGATGGTGTCCTCAGTGGAGATTGGGTTCCAGTCGTTAAGGGTGTTCAAGGGGGGAGAATGTTCAGCATATGGTTGGGTGGGTTGGTCTCCGGGTTGGTTGTCGAAGCTGTTGTGGATGTCTGCAATTTTGTTGTGGAAGAATAATGCCAGGGAGTCGCAGAGGGCTTGAGAGGGGGTGATGTCGTTGGAGTTGGCCGAGGGGTTGGTAAATTCCTTGACGATGTTGAAAAGTTCCTTGCTGTTGTGGGCGTTGTTGTCTAGTCGATCCTTGAATGCTGTTTTCTTGGCCTTTCGGATTAGTTGGTGGTGTGTGCGGGTGGCGTTTTTGAAGGCGTCCTTGGTGCTAGTGGTTGGGTCTTTTTTCCAGGCCTTTTCAAGGGAGCGGCAGAGTTTCTTGGACTTCTTAAGATCATCGTTGAACCATGAGGCCTTCTTGCTGCCAGGTTTGCTTTGACGTTTTTTCAGTGGTGCTAGGATGTCGGCGGTGTTGGATAACCATAGGGTGAAGTTGGCGGCGGCTTGGTCTGGGTTAGAAGAGTGGGCTGGGGTGTTTAGAAGGAGCGATGAGGAGATCTGGTCGATGGTGATTTTGTTCCAGTTTCTTTGCAGAGTTGGTTGGAGGTGGTTGGTGGGTTTCGGCTTGTTGTAGGTGAAGTGAACGCAGCTGTGGTCAGTCCAGAGGAGATCCGCAGTGTGGCTGAAGGAGACATGATTGCTGGAGGTGAAGATGGGGTCGAGTGTGTGACCTGCGATGTGGGTGGGGGAAGTGACCAGTTGTTTAAGTCCGAGGTTGGCGAGGTTGTCCAAGAGGGTGGTGGTGTTGCGGTCGTTGTTCTTTTCAAGGTGAAAGTTGAGGTCTCCCAGAAGGATGTAATCTTTGGAGGGGAGCGCGTGTGGAGTGATGAAGTCCGTGATGTCTTCACTGAATTTTGCGCGGGGTCCTGGTGGTCTGTAGAGGAGGGTGCCTCTGAGTGTGGTCTTGGGGTCGATGTGGATCTGGAAGTGAAGGTGTTCAGAGTTGGCGAGGTTGACGTCAGAGCTGGTTGAGATGTGGATTGATTTTTTATGGACGATAGCGATTCCTCCTCCTGTGTGGCCGGTACGGTCCTTGCGTGTGATCTTATAATCTTCAGGGATGGCAATGGTGATGTCTGGGGCGGAGGAAGCGTTCATCCATGTTTCTGTTAGGAAGGCGACGTCTGGAGAGATGGTGTCTAGTAGATTCCATAGGTCAATGGCGTGTCTGTGGACCGATCGGGTGTTGAGAAGGATGCATTGTAGGTGGTTGGGGTCGGGAATCTGTGGTGTGGTAGTAGCGGAGATGTTGTTGGTGCCGATGAATTTGCAGGAGTAGCAAGAGAAAGGTCCATGGGTGTGTCCAGGAGCGGCTTGGACGCAGTTGGGGGCGCGACCGGGGTTAAGGGCTAGGAGGGTGGCGGCATCGTAGGTAATGCGGGAGGGCTGGGAAGCGCGAGGGGCAGGGGGTCTGGCGCTGGGCGCGGTCCAGGCGCGGACGGGCGTAGACAGGCTTACCTTTGGCGCACCTTCGGCGCGAATGGGGCGCGATCGCTGCGCGTGGACGCTGCGCGTTGGGACGTTGCTCATAAATGGATGGTGGAGGGGGCGGAGCGTGGGAGGGTCAGCAGCTGGGAGGCGGTGGCGGGAGGAGGGGCGGACCAGGGGAAAACAAACAACAAAATGGAGGCTCAAAGGCTAATGGAGCCAGGGGCAGCAAATTCACTACAGCGCCGAGTGTGCAGGACAATTGCAAGTAAACATGGGCATTCCTGGTACCTGGAGGGAGGGGGGCGGGAGGGCGGAGGGATTCAGCAGCCATGCCAATGCAGATGTTGACATTTTGGCCACAGCCAGGGAAATGGACGGTCTGATGGAGTCTTGTTCTCAGATCCTAGTGATTGAAATGTGTAATTAGTGAGGTTTTTGAGGTTAATGGGGCTATCTTCAAGTTTTCTGTTTTATCAGCATGCTTCTCCAAGCCTCTCATTAGTTAATTACAATAGTTTGACAGAGTGCATTTTGAAAAGGGAGAGGGAAATATATATAAATAAATCTTGGTATTTTTGTCTAATGATGGCAGCCTTCTGTCTAGCAGATGTTGCATTTTAAGACTCCGCTACATCCTGTTGGGATACTGAACATGGAGCCAAAGCCGAAACGCTGCCAACAGTCATTGGTGTATTTTGGATTTTCTACTCATTCTCCTTGTTTTGAAACCAGTTTGGGTGGCGGTTTGCACTAATCATAAAGTAGAACTCATTGAAAGGTCTTTGTACATAAATATGTCAATGGTATTTTTCAAGCACGCGCATTGGAAGAGGTAGAGAGGGGATGTTGCATACATCAACGTTCGGAATTTATGATTTATTTGATGTCTGCTTGTGAGATGGTTCAAGCAAGGGGCCATAGTGTCCTATTTGGTGGCTGGGTCGCCACCCGAATGTCTTTTCCCTGACGCCATTTTACTGCCAAGGTTGGGTGATCAATGTGCTAGCTCCTGTGTGCATCAGGTGAGTCCCATCAGGTGGACTTGTTATTCCTTCAGCAGGTGATGATCCTTACAGGTCGCAGAAGCATATATTGCTGAACGTACCTAAACCGCCCCACCCTTCTTTCCAATCCCTCTTGGTCCTTGGCGCTCAATGGGGTAGTGTACTAATATAACTTCCTATTTTACCTGGAAAAACTCTTGAGTATTTATTTGGTTTTGGTACCATCCATGTCCTGTTGCCTGCACTAGTAAGTATCCGCCTGGTTCCCTGAGCATTACATCCAGACTGGCACAGCAAGCCTTGGTGGTAAGGCATACAGGGTAGCGTGTCCAATGTGTCTGTGGGAGGGCTGTCAGCAGGATCGGCTTTGGAGTGGTGCAACTGGTGCGGCCGCACTGGCCGTTGACGTGGGGCGGAAAAGGCTGACCTTGTGGAGGGCTGTGTATAGCAATAACTTACGATTTAAAAACACCTGCTGTAGAGTTCCTTGGGTGTCCAGCTTTCAGGCAGCAATAAAAATGTCAAGGTAACTCTTATGATTAATGTTCCTGCTAGAGAGAGAATTCGGAGTTGCACAGAGGGGCAATGTGCCTGCTGCAAAGAACGCGTACAGTGCAGATCACAGATCTGTATTTTATGTGCATAGCTCAGAGGGTTACTGATTTTGTCACAGAGATGATTTTGTGACCAAAGTTCATAAGATGAAACCCTAATATAGAACAGCCTTACTAAAGAAACCAGAGGTAAGACTATCCAAAGGAGTTTGGCATACTCGCTCACTCATATCGGACAGCGCTGTTATTTTTACGCTATCTCGTTACCTCCCCAGAACTCCCCCTTGAATCTGGAATGTCTTGTTTGAACAGGCTTGTTTTGGATAAATTCCACACAGCAAAATTCCCCTCTGTGCATCAATTATTCGAGTGATATCAATCGAGTAGTATCCACTGAACCAAAACCTTAACCCAAAAATAATCGTTTAACAAAAAAAATGTTTAGATAATTTATTACATCAAATTCATATAAAACCATATATGTTTTGGATAAGTACAGGTATGGAAAACCTGCACCTCCCCAGACAATATGCGAGTAACATCTACTATGTTACTAGCAATTAACAAATAGATCTAGGGTTCTTTTGTTAAATTATTCATAGAAACTGGAATCCTAAAAATACGCATTCGAAAATAAATACAACGATAAGCCTCCTTATCACCCCTAATTGGGCGACGGGTCACGTTGATTAGTAAAAAACACATTGCCTTGCATAACCTGTTGCTCTTTCTTGGCTCTAAGGCTGGTCTTACTCGCCTCCAATGTGCTTTTCGGTCGTTGGACCACCATAACCTACGCCGGATCCGACAACCTGCAGAACCTCAGTAGATCCCTTTAGGCACTAACAGCCTGATTCATCATTGGGAGGTTTTGCGAGTCTGAAATAGCGAATCATAAGGAATCGCTATTCCAGACTCGCAAAACGGGATTCATGTAGGAATAGCAAATTTTTTTGCGATTCCTACTTATTCCTTATTTGCGATTAGCAAATTGCTAATCGCAAATAAGGAATAACTCCCCATTCATTCCTATGGGCCAAAAGGCCCATAGGAATGAATGGGGAGTATTCCTTATTTGCGATTAGCAATTAGCTAATCGCAAATCAGATAGCGATTTAAAGGGTGCCAGGGGTGTCCAGAGGACACCCTGTAGCACCCCTTAAATGCTAATTTAAACCGGTGTTGCGCACACACATGTCCAAAGGACATGTGTGTGTGCAACATGCAACTCAGAAAAATGCTTTTAAAAGCATTTTTCTGAGTTTTCGCTATTTACCACGTGGTTTGACCTCTCGGTAAATAGCGGGCCGAAATTGCGAATTCGCAAATTTTAAATGGATGATGAATTGCATTTAAGTAATCTCAAATAGAGATTCCTTAAATGTAATTCATCGCAAAATAGCGAAATCGCTATTAACGATTTTTGCATTTGGGATGATGAATCCCAAATGCAAAAATAGCGCTCGCAAAGGGCCAGATTCTCAGAATCTGGCCCTTTGTGAGCCGATTTCGGCTTGATGAATCAGGCTGTTAGTTACACATCGTACTGTATGTGCTCTTTTTTTCTCCTTACATTACACTGTGATCCCTGATTTCATCTGAACCATAACTTGAACGAATATATATATATATATATCTACTTACATCTGATTTTTCACGACTATCCTTGTGTTTATATCTTTTTACCAATGTGAATGACAAGTATTTAAAAAAAAATGAGGGTAAAATTACTTAATGACTTTATTATGCCATGGTTCATGGACATTATTAGTAATTTATTGTATTCCATCCCCTTTGTACAAAACTGAAATATATTGAATAACTTGAATAATGTATCTTATGGATATGTTTTCTTTTTCCGTTGATTTTTTTTCTTTCTTTTCTTTGTTGCACACAGCTTGATACTATTTTTATTGCTTTTTTTCTTATTGTTTTTTTTTCTTATTGCTTTCTTGACCAATAACGTATGTAATATCGATTGTTCCTGTGCTCTATTTTATTTTACATTTCTTTTTGTTTCTTTTTCACCTTTCCATTTTCTATTCTCTTTTTACTTTTACATTCAATGTGACAAATGGTCTGTACACACTGGTCTTGTTGTTTCTGTACCATATGTACGTTAGGCTCTGTACATATACATTTTTGGGGATCTGGTATCATTAACTTTTGCAGCCCTGAGGAAGCCCAGACTCGTGGGGCGATAGGGAGCGAAACATGTGTGGACTGTGCCACAGACCATTTGTTCCTGTCTTACTTTTTTTTTCTTTAATGACCAACAGTTAGTCTCCTTTCAAATAAATACTTGTTCCAATACAAGGATTTTTCCAAATTATTACGAATATTCTTACTTGTCCCGGGAAACTTCTCATCTTTAAACAGTGCCGCGGCAGAAGTACAATCCTACAAAACCGTGTTAAAACACAAGACTCAGAATGAGATGTCGGAGACTTGGTACGGCTCAGATTAACAGCTGTATGGCATCAAATTAGTTATTTTCGTGTGTGAAAGACTTTGGAGAAGCATTTATTTGGGCCTCATTCTGTAATATTAACATCATATTCTGCCCAGAACCATGTAGCAATAGGGCTAGAGAAGCTCAGACCTTTAAAGGCGGAACATGAATCTTGGCTCCAGGATGGTCTTAAGTGGGGATGGGTGGGTGGGAGGTGTTACTGCATAGAATCGTATGGAGTTCCACCTCAATATGGGACTGAGGAGTGGGCCAGGAGATGGGAAAGAGGAGCGTGGAGCTGGGCCGCGGGGCAGAGCAGCGTGGAGCTGGGCCGCGGGGCAGAGCAGCGTGGAGCTGGGCCGCGGGGCAGAGCAGCGTGGAGCTGGGCTGCGGGGCAGAGCAGCGTGGAGCTGGGCCGCGGGGCAGAGCAGCGTGGAGCTGGGCCGCGGGGCAGAGCAGCGTGGAGCTGGGCCGCGGGGCAGAGCAGCGTGGAGCTGGGCCGCGGGGCAGAGCAGCGTGGAGCTGGGCCGCGGGGCAGAGCAGCGTGGAGCTGGGCCGCGGGGCAGAGCAGCGTGGAGCTGGGCCGCGGGGCAGAGCAGCGTGGAGCTGGGCCGCGGGACAGAGCAGCGTGGAGCTGGGCCGCGGGACAGAGCAGCGTGGAGCTGGGCCGCGGGACAGAGCAGCGTGGGGCTGGGCCGCGGGGCAGAGCAGCGCGGGGTTGTGCCGAGGGGCAGAGCAGCGTGGGGTTGTGCCGAGGGGCAGAGCAGCGTGGGGCAGGGCAGAGCAGCGTTGGGCTGGGCCGCGGGGCAGAGCAGCGTGGAGCTGGGCCGCGGGGACTAGCAGCGCGGGGTTGTGCCGAGGGGCAGAGCAGCATGGGGCGGGACAGAGCAGCGTTGGGCGGGGCAGAGCAGCGTGAAGCTGGGCCGCGGGGCAGAGCAGCGTGGAGCTGGGCCGCGGGGCAGAGCAGCGTGGCAGAGCAGCGTGGAGCTGGGCCTCTGGGCAGAGCAGCGTGGAGCTGGGCCTCTGGGCAGAGCAGCGTGGAGCTGGGCCTCTGGGCAGAGCAGCGTGGAGCTGGGCCTCTGGGCAGAGCAGCGTGGAGCTGGGCCGCTGGGCAGAGCAGCGTGGAGCTGGGCCGCTGGGCAGAGCAGCGTGGAGCTGGGCCGCTGGGCAGAGCAGCGTGTAGTTGTGCTGCTGGACAGAGGAGCGTGGAGTTGTGCTGCTGGACAGAGGAGCGTGGAGTTGTGCCGCTGGACAAAGGAGTGTGGAGCTGGGCCACAGGGCAGAGGAGCATGTAGTTGTGCTGCTGGACAGAGGAGCGTGGAGTTGTGCCGCTGGACATAGGAGCGTGGAGCTGTGCCGCGGGACAGACGAGCGTGGAGCTGTGCCGCGGGACAGACGAGCGTGGAGCTGTGCCGCGGGACAGACGAGCGTGGAGCTGTGCCGCGGGACAGACGAGCGTGGAGCTGTGCCGCGGGACAGACGAGCGTGGAGCTGTGCCGCGGGACAGAGGAGCGTGGAGTTGTGCCACGGAACAGAGGTGTGAAGCTGGGCTGCGGGACAGTGGAGTTGTGCCGCGGGACAGAGCAGCGTGGAGTTGTGCCGCTGGACAGGAGCGTGGAGTTGTGCCGCTGGACAGGAGCGTGGAGTTGTGCCACGGAACAGAGGAGCGTGGAGTTGTGCCACGGAACAGAGGAGCGTGGAGTTGTGCCACGGAACAGAGGAGCGTGGAGTTGTGCCACGGAACAGAGGAGCGTGGAGTTGTGCCACGGAACAGAGGAGCGTGGAGTTGTGCCACGGAACAGAGGAGCGTGGAGGTGTGCCACGGAACAGAGGAGCGTGGAGGTGTGCCACGGAACAGAGGAGAGTGGATTTGTGCCTTGGGACAGTGGAGTTGTGCCGGGGGACAGAGGAGCGTGGAGTTGTGCCACAGAACAGAGGAGCGTGGATTTGTGCCTTGGGACAGTGGAGTTGTGCCGGGGGACAGAGGAGAGTGGAGTTGTGCCGGGGGACAGAGGAGAGTGGAGTTGTGCCGGGGGACAGAGGAGCTTGGATTTGTGCCACGGAAAAGAGGAGCGCTGAGCTGTGCCGCAGGACAGAGGAGCGCTGAGCTGTGCCGCAGGACAGAGGAGCGCGGAGCTGTGCCGCAGGACAGAGGAGCGTGGCGCTGGGCAGCGGACAGTGGAGCGTGCCGCGGGACAGCGGACAGTGGAGCGTGCCGCGGGACTTGGAGCTGTGCCGCGGGACTTGGAGCTGTGCCGCGGGACGTGGAGCTGTGCCGCGGGACGTGGAGCTGTGCCGCGGGACGTGGAGCTGTGCCGCGGGACGTGGAGCTGTGCCGCGGGACGTGGAGCTGTGCCGCGGGACGTGGAGCTGTGCCGCGAGACAGAGGAGCGTGGAGTTGTGCCACAGAACAGAGGAGCGTGGAGTTGTGCCGTGGGACAGTGGAGTTGTGCCGGGGGACAGTGGAGTTGTGCCGGGGGACAGAGGAGCGTGGAGCTGTGCCGCGGGACAGAGGAGCGCGGAGCTGTGCCGCGGGACGTGGAGCTGTGCCGCGGGACGTGGAGCTGTGCCGCGGGACGTGGAGCTGTGCCGCGAGACAGAGGAGCATGGAGTTGTGCCGCGGAACAGAGGAGCGTGGAGTTGTGCCGCGGACAATCGAGTTGTGCCGCGGAACAGAGGAGCGTGGAGTTGTGCCGCGGAACAGAGGAGCGTGGAGTTGTGCCGCGGAACAGAGGAGCGTGGAGTTGTGCCGCGGAACAGAGGAGCGTGGAGTTGTGCCGCGGACCAGAGGAGCGTGGAGTTGTGCCTCGGACAGTCGAGTTGTGCCGCGGGACAGAGGAGCGTGGAGTTGTGCAGCGGGACAGAGGAGCGTGGAGTTGTGCCGCGGGACAGAGAAGCGTGGAGTTGTGCCGCGGAAAAGAGGAGCGTGGAGTTGTGCCGCGGAAAAGAGGAGCGTGGAGTTGTGCCGCGGAAAAGAGGAGCGTGGAATTGGGCCGCGGGACAGTGGAGTTGTGCCGCGGGACAGAGGGGCGCGGAGCTGTGCCGCAGGACAGAGGAGCGCGGAGCTGTGCCGCGGGACGTGGAGTTGTGCCGCGGAACAGAGGAGCGTGGAGTTGTGCCGCGGAACAGAGGAGCGTGGGGTTGTGCCGCGGAACAGAGGAGCGTGGAGTTGTGCCGTGGAACAGAGGAGCGTGGAGTTGTTCCACTGAACAGAGGAACGTGGAGTTGTGCCGCGGACAGTCGAGTTGTGCCGCGGAACAGAGGAGCGTGGAGTTGTTCCACTGAACAGAGGAACGTGGAGTTGTGCCGCGGACAGTCGAGTTGTGCCGCGGAACAGAGGAGCGTGGAGTTGTGCCACGGAACAGAGGAGCGTGGAGTTGTGCCGTGGACAGTCGATTTGTGCCGCGGGACAGAGGAGCGTGGAGTTGTGCTGCGGAAAAGAGGAGAGTGGAGTTGGGCCGCGGAAAAGAGGAGCATGGAATTGGGCCGCGGGACAGTGGAGTTGTGCCGCACGACAGAGGAGGGTGGAGCTGTGCCGCACGACAGAGGAGGGTGGAGTTGTGCCGCGGGACAGTGGGGCGGGGCCGCGGGACGTGGAGCTGTGCCGCGGGACAGTGGAGCGTGATGTTACCCCAGGGCGGGATGGAGGGGCGCGCAGCAGGCCCACAGCACGGTGATGGGTGCTGAGAGACCTCCGCAGTGGTGCCACATTTCGCAGCGCACATTTGGTGCAGCGATCAGAACCAGGCTGGCCAGCTCTCATGAGTGCGCCGTGAGTCACTGCACTCCGGAGGTGAGCGCGCTCCGAAGCTCGTGAGAGAGGCTAGAAGAGCCCCCGGTGCAGCCCACTGAAATTGTCGAATGTCTTTAAACATCAAATGATCCGGGTCTTCTGTTTAAGGCAGCGGCTCGCGCTTTGCTGTGTTTGAGACGACGTCCCTGGTGGCCCCGTGACCTCGGATTCCGATGGCACAGACGCCAGACCTGTCGGAGGCGAGTTGAAATCCATGCTTTGTTTACAAGCTGCTTTGGGTGCCTAGAAGCGGGGAGTCTGGGAGCAGAGCTCGTTGCCTCATTGGACGGTGCATGTGGGGACACCGGGTAGGACTTGGAGAAAGTTCTGAGAGCCCGGGGCAGCAGCAAAACACTTCCCAGCGTGAGGCTCTTTACAGACACAAGCAAACTCGAGCTTCCTTCTCCAGCGCCAAGATCAACTGCAGGGTTTTGTTACATCTTGCTTTCCCATTGTTTGCCTCCTGGGTAGAGCATGCATGCCTGGTTGCTCCTACGAGTATCTGCTTAAAATCCATGTTTCAACCACTTGTCAGTGAGGCTAAAGTAGTTCTGCTGCAGGACGATAAATACTTCAAGAGCCACAACTTTTCTGCCCAGTGTTTCGAGCACTTTAGTGCTATTATTCTATCACACCTAGCATGCTGTAAGCCTAGCACGGTCTCTAAGGCGGTGCAAGGAGGGAAACATCCTTTACAACAAAACTTTTTCCACGCAGTAACGCAGGAATTACAACGCAAGTCGTTACAACGACTTGCGCTGGAGGGCGCTATAGGATAGAGAATAGTTTAATTTACTATCCAAAACCTTCCCTACTATCCACGGGGACTGGAGTTAGAATAGTAAATTAAACTATTCACTATCCAACGCCCCCCAACGCAAGTCGTTGTAACGACTTGCGTTGTAAAACCTGCGTTGTAAAGGCATGCGTGGAAAAAGCATGCGTTGTAACGACATACATCCGTGCAAGGATGCAATCAACCGTAGACTTTGCGCCTATTTTTACACACCGATGTCAGATATGCGTTCATGGCTTCATCACCTGCTGTTGTCCCCTCCGCAGATTCAGACATTTTAGGGCTTGCCTGCCCTGAATATGGTCAAATCTATTCTTGGATTATCTACACAATGGGGTGGGCCACATCCTGTCCCCAGCATGGTGGATTCACCTGAGCATCCTTGGAAGCAAGCGCACCTACAATCGGCCAGAGCTGGGCAGGGGGTCAGTCCTCCCCCGTGCTGTCCACTCCCAACTTGCTTATGACCAAAGGACATGGTTTCACAGACCCTCACGTGATTCTTTTAAAGGATGCTCAAGCTTTAAAAAAATTTGATGAATAATAGGCGTCCGCTGCAGTCACGAGACTCTGTACCTCCTCCGCCTCTGGATGTTTGACTTGTACAAGTCTATGCTCCATTAAAGCTGCATTCCTGCTCTTGTGGTTGTCAATATCCACCTGTACATTAAGTATCGAGGGCACTGCCCTAATGCAAGGTGCGAAGAACATTTCACTATATTTTAGGGTTTCCTTTGTTACTGACATCCTTGATGTGGGACTGAGGCCTCGTGCACCCCAAAAATGGATGACCAACGCCTGCATGAAAGGAAACCACCTTAGAATACAATGCGCTGCGGTCGGCGGTGGCAGACTGCATCTTGCCTTAAGGGGGATGTATGTCAGTACAATGCGATCATTTTGATCGCGGTACTTTACAACGCGGTTTTCACAACGCAAGTCGCTACAACAACTTGGGTTAGAGGGCGCTGGATTGTGGATTAATTAAATTTTCTATTCC
The DNA here is from genome assembly GCF_964263255.1 of Lissotriton vulgaris. Taxonomy (NCBI): domain Eukaryota; kingdom Metazoa; phylum Chordata; class Amphibia; order Caudata; family Salamandridae; genus Lissotriton; species Lissotriton vulgaris. Next base: position 353,817 of record NW_028249489.1, on the reverse strand, counting down.
GACTCCAGCCCACCGAACGGTAGGGAAGGTGTTGGAATAGAAAATCAAACTATCCCTTAAGCAAGAGCGCCATCCAGAGCAAGTCGTAGTAATGACTTGCGTTGTAATGGCTGCGTCCTAAAGGTCGCGCGGTGTAAACACCGCATTGTTGAGGATGTTTCCCCTTGAGGGTGGGCTTCATGAAGCTTGATGGATATATATATATATGCTACTCTTCCAATGCTAAGGTTTGGGGTTTGACCCGGCCCCTAACCTTGCCTTCAAAGATCCAGTCCGCAAAGAAGCCCTTACATAATGCATGCTACCAAATGCCCCAAATCAACGTTTTCGGTCCAATCGTATCTTCCGCATTACCATGCTGGGACTCCTCCTCGCTTACAATAACTGAAGCAGACCTCCCTGAACACTGTATCTGCCCCTCTCAAACCCCCCCTCATGCAAATGGGAAGGCACTCCTACCGCTCTTCCCTTAAACGTCCGTACTTAGTCTGGTTTTGGAATGAGGCTGCTATGAGGACCACTTGCAAAAATAAGTGTTCCCCGCTGGTCCTGCCAACAGCGCCAACTAACCTGCAAATCCCTTACCTAAAGGAACAGAAACAAGGAAAGACAACTTCTCCTCCTTTGCTCACTCCTTACTGAATGACTGCCCTACCGAACACAACTACCCTCACCCCTGACTTTCAGTAAATAACGCTAGGCCTTTCCCTCCTCAAATAATCCCCTCGCAATTCTCACGACTGATATTAGCCTGTATGCAATCCAACCCTGCAATGCCTGTGTCCTTCCTTGAGGCAGTTCTTTATGCCACTGGCATAACGGAACTTGAGGGGGGGGGCCCTTGCAAGGTACGGGGAGGGGCCCCATCTGGACTCATTCAGGAGCTCTCCAGCCAGAGTACTGTGCTGAGGGCCCCCCCCCTACAGCTTGGGGGCCTCCCGCACTGCAGGGGCCTGTCTTACGCCACTGCAATGTGAGGCCTCTTGTAAATACTAACAAGTGGCGCTTTGCAAGTGTGCATTCGCTCCATTGTAACCTGTTCCGGGCTTATGTTCCCTAATCTAGGAGCAGAGGCGCGCTAGCGCCGCTGTTCAGGTAACGACATCAATACTTGTAGATAAACATATATATCCTCCTTAAAAACCAAGGGCATTGCCTCTTTAGCAAATATTTGTTGTGGTTGGTGGAACTCCCGAAGTTTTACTACATGGAATTCCTTGGAGTAACAGAAAAACTCAGCGAGATTTTGCGGAATTCCACCAATGGGCGGAAAATATGCAGCTCATGCTGCACTTTAGCGCCGGTAGCACGAGCAGTGCTGAAAATCAGTACAAAAGGCACCACGTGTTGCACACGGCCATTCAAGTTGATTTTGCTGCCACTCGAGGAGAAAATATACCTGAACAGCAGCAAATCTACTCAAAAGGTGGCCCTGTGACTGCTCACGAACGCCGCGCCTGCCTGCGTTAGAAAATTGCGCTAGGGGACGCCAAACCTGCCTTGCGTATTCTGGAACCTCGCAGGAGGAAAATTCCACCTCACGGCAATCGGCGCAATTTAGCCAGAACCCCGCGTTAAAGAGTAAAGCGGAGTGGAAAAAATTCCGCAGGCGGAACGCAACATTCGGCACTCCCATAAATATTTGCAAGATCCGATGTATGCTTCAATAACATGCACATATTCTGGGGTAGAAGGACACGTTGCTGTCATTTGCAGTCTGGCCTACGGTCACAAGGCACATTTTATGCATTCGCATATCCCTCATCTAACAGGTGCCTCATCACTTTGACAGGGGGATTCGTGATCAAAACACTATTATTTTTCACTTTCGTGCAGATTGCAAATCAAATTTGTTTAGTAGCCATTTTCGAATGTATTTTTCTGTAAAGGCTTAACATGTGAGCCGGAAACAAATAGAAAATCATGTTACACCATAAGCCCGTTCATCGCAGAAATATCCGGAGAAAAGCCCGTGTTGGTTTCTGTGCAATGAAGCCAGCTCAGAAAGAGGTTTCTTTGTTCATTTTGGAAACCACTAAAGTATTTTGGAAATATGCGGCCCTGAGATCCAAACCCTCCCGGATCAGTCTACCTGGCACAGGCCTGCTCCTCTGAGTCAGGGACTTTCTTGGGAAGGCGTTTCATCAGGGACTGGCACAGCCATGGCCGCTGCAGTGTGCTGCCCACCACACGGCCCATGTGTGCAACATTATACAGTGCTGGTGTTCTACCGCCGAGTCAGGAACTTGGCACTTTCGCAGGAGAAAAATGAGCGGATCAAAAAGCCTGGCTTGTGAATTCCTTCGGAATGCAGGCGCCCGGCCAGAGAGGGGCGCGTTTCCTGGCTGCAGCTCCCAATCCCCTCCTTCTGCAGAAAAACAAATGTGGTGGAGCGCAGAACTTCAAGGGCGATCATATCCTTTGTTTATGTTCACTGAGCCTCATGTCTAAAGCTGCAGCATGGAAAAGCGGGGTTTTATGTGCCTGTTAGCGTGGCAGGCAGCCTGTCGAGGCCTTTAAATGAGCGCCCTTGTTGCTGGGATCACACTGGTTTCAGAGAGCTCTGGCCCACAGGCCCTCCCTCGCCCTCCACTGCCCCTTGTGTCTCCCCAAGGATGCCCTGGACCCTCTCCTTTCATACCAATTCAAAGACCAGAGGAGAGCGCCCTCATTTCCATTAGTACATATTTCTGGGTGGATTTTTGCGGAAAAAAGAATATATATGTGTGTGTGTGTGTGTGTGTGTGTGTGTGTATATATATATATATATATATGTACATATATGTATGTGTATGTGTGTGTATATATATATATATATATATATATATATATATATATATATATATATATAATCAAAAGAACAGCGCTCTCTTCCGTGGGCCAGGGGTCCTCTACGCCACAGAACACGCAGACACAGACCAGTTTAAGGTGCAATTTTCTTCTTTATTGAGTGCAAGTAAGATATATATTTCACCAAACTTGCCCGAACACAGAGGTAACTCTTAGCACAGCTGGTGCATGCGGCAGGGACGGACTTTCCCGACAATATTCTTCCACCTAAACAATATGCTTGCACTCGCCAAGTTGATGATTTACAGGTTTATTTCAAAAGGCCATTGCCAGTTACAGCACTTATCCTCCACCTACGTGTTTCGACCGGCAGGGCTTAGTCACAGTGTTAAACATTGGTCCTACCTTGATTTCAGTATTTATACCAGAAAAACCTCTTAGCACATCGTGATGCATTATGGGTCTGGAAGTTTAAAAGCATTGTTTTTTCTTTTTAATTATTTTGTTTTTAAGCAAACTTATAGTTTTATGGCATATCTGAGATACATTGTTTGTGTTGCATCAAGTATTATACACATGAGATTACCACATAAAGATTTTCTTAACATTTTTTTGACATTTTTTAAAATTATATTACCTCAGTTTTTGTTGCTAATTGGACAGTCCAATTTTGCACCCTCAGTGGAAATGCCATTTTTAGTTTTGTAGGAACTTAATTCATTTTGGTACATTGTCCATATATGAACCTCCCGAGGCTTACATTCTGTTTAATATTATTTAGGACTCAGTGCCCTCTTTGATATTAAGTAATCTCTTGGTCCCATGTGTATGTGTTTGTAACTTGTGATCATCTCTGCAAGACCATGTTTCTTCTTTTCTTATTTACAGTCACTTTATAGTAGTTTTATAGGTGTATAAATAATTCCTCATCCCCGTTTAAACCCAGCGGGGTTTTAGTTTTAAAACTAATGATGAGCCTGGACTCCAAGCATCTCAACATGAGGATCCTATTTCCACCTCTTTCATTGATGGGTATGTTGGAAATTCCACTGTAGGTTACATCCTGTTATCTTCTGTTTTCATGATTCAGCATATGCTTTGCTATGGCATACGTTGGGTCTTTATTTTGTAAGGCCCGTATGTGTTCAAGGATTCTTTTACTTAACAGGCAGATGGTACTCCCAATGTATTTCTTGCCGCAAAAACATTGCAGCATATACACCACGTGTGTGGTTTTGCAGGTGATGGCATTCTCGATGTTAAAGAGTTTCCCATGTGGATCATTGATTGACTTAATTGATTTCCCTATTTTGCAAGCCTTGCGTTGGCTGCATTTGTTGGAGCCCTTTTGTCTGTCCTGTAGCCAAGTATCAGGTTTTTTAATTTGAAAATGGCTCCTGACCAATTTGTCAGACAAAGACGGGGCCTTTCTGAACGTCATTTGCGGATGTTCACCTAAATCTTTCCCTATGTCCGGGTCTTTCTTAAGAATGTTCCAATACTTGTTTAGAATTTTTCGTACTTTGTGGCTGTCTTTGCTATAGGTTAATTCCATTCTAATTGGTTCCTTTGATAGTTTATCCACATTTTTGTTTTTGTTTACCAGAGTTTCAGACCTTGTTTTCTTTCTAGCCATTAGTTCACCACGTCTTACATCATTGTATTTGTAACTTCTTTTTAGGAATCTTTTCGTGGCATCTTTGAATTTTTTGTTCATTTCATTCTTGTTTGAACAGTTTCGTTTCATCCAGATGAATTCCCCATAGGGTATATTTATCTTCAGAGTTTCCAGATGAACATTTTTGCCATGCAACACACTGTTGGTTGCAGTGATTTTTCTGTGGACAGTTGTCTCTAGTTGGCCATCTTTTACGTAGACTTTTGTGTCCAAAAATACAATCTCACTAGAGCTGATTGAGTGGGTGAACTTCAGACCAACTTGATTATTGTTCAATACATCAAAAAAATTCTAGAAATTCATTCTGGTTCTGTCCCGTTCCAAATAAAAAAAAAGGTCATCTATAAAACGCAGCCAAAGTATTACCTTGGCTGCGTGATGGTCGTTCTCTTCTCTCCAAGCTACGGTCTTTTCCCACCAACCCATTACTAGGTTGGCATAGCATGGAGAGAAGGAAACACCCATGGCAGTTACACAGGACTGGGAGTAGTTTGTTTTGTTGAAAAGAAAAACATAATTTCTGAGACACAGCTCTATCTTTTCCAGGACCATTTGACAATGATGAAGATGTTCTATTGTTTTTTGTTTAAGAAAGTATTATATTGCTGTCAGGCCTAAATCGTGATTAATGGACGTATAAAGAGAGACTACATCAATGGTTACCAGCCGGTAATCATTGCTCCATCCAATATTCATTAAAGTTCTTTAAAAAATCACTGGGATCCTTAATGTAGGATGTTAAAGTTGGTGCCAAAGGAGCCAAAAAGTAATCCACATTAGTAGAGATGTTCTCAACAATGATCCATAATTGGAGATGATAGGTCTCCCCGGTGGTTTCTTTAAGGTCTTATGTACTTTCGGGAGAAAGTAAATCGTTGGTGTAATCAGGTTATTGTTGCTTAGGAATAGTACTTCTTATTCATTTAATAGACTTGAGACATGCCATTTTTTGAGTCTTTTGTTCAAGTCCACAATTAGATCATTGGTTGGATTCTTTTTTAACTTTTCATAGTTGTTGTTGTCATTCAATTCCCTCATAGCTTCTCTTATATAATCTTCTTTATCCTGTATCACTATGTTACCTCCTTTATCGGCGGGTTATATCTCTATAGTATCATTTTTCATTAGTGATTCCAAGGCGGCTCGTTCTTCCACGGTTACAATTTCTTTCTTTGCGCATTGGTTGACATTAGTTATCTTATCCAGATCCATACTCACTAGATAATAAAAAGTGTCTTTTATTTCCTGGATGTAATATGGGACAACATTTAGATTTTCTTAATTTAGTAGCCAGATGTCTATCTGTTATGTGTCCTATTTCATTCAACACTTGTGTGTCTGAAATGTTTTCCTCGTTGATTCATTTTCCAAACCAAATGCTGTTCGTAATGCCGGAATTTCTTCAATAGTCATTTGCTGAGTTTGATTCTCAGTAATTTGATCCGATGTCTCGTGTTTCTCATGTTTTTTGAAAAAATTGGCCAACTTCATTTTTCGTACATATTTATAAAGGTCTATCTTTGTTTCTACCAAATCAAGATGTTTTTCAGGACAGAATGTTAGTACCTTGTTGAGTAGACTTTCCTCAGCTGTCATTAATACATGTTTGGACAAATTTATGATTAGATATGGCTCCGATCCTTCCATATTTAAGTTTTCGTCACCCGATTGCGTAGATGGTATCCCTTTGGGGTTTTTTTTCTTGCACTTCTTCTGGTCTTTCGTCACTTGTTTTTGTTGTTTGCTAGCCTCTCCCTCTCCCTCTTGTGAATCTCCGACCTCTTCCTCTTCCTCTGCCTCTTAGTAGTTGTTGGTCCAAGTATACTAGTTTTATCTCGTCTAAAAAAGACGTTCAGGGGCCTGATGGGGTTTGTTCTTCCCCTTCGCTGAAATCTGTATCTGATTCGCTAGGTGTTGTATTTAAGGATTCTGGCACTTGCTTCTTATTTGCTCCCAATTGCTGTTTTAGGGTTTGAAATCGTTTAGCAAATGTCAGTATTGTCCCACACGCTTAATCATGCTCATCTCTTCTGTATTTTCGTTCTTTGCGTTCTTCTACCTCATTCTCATGCTGGTTAAGATTGCGCTCCATTTCCTTCCTTAGTTTGTTCGATTCTTCCTCTTTATCATGTGATGATATTAAGGCCTCTAGTTCCGTTATTTTCTTGTGGAGGTCTTCAATATCCATCTTCGCATACTTGACAATTATGAGCATCATATTGTGTGAGCATTGCATATTGTTGTTACCCCAGTCAGTGAACATCTCGGGCCTGGTGTCAGGATGGTTGGGGGTCTGAATATTCCGAGTCCTCTTGGGACCATTTTACATTCTATGTATTTCTCCAGGGTGAGGACTTCCCAGCTTTTAGTTCTTTCCTTCTTAAGAAGTCTTTCCATTTGAATAAACCGTTTTTGTAGGGTCATTTCTCCTGTTTCATTTAGTTTTATGTCCTCCTTTTTTGCTGTTTCACTTGTATTTCCCTTTTGGAACATTACTTGAGCTCGTTTTAATGCTCTCTCTTCCATGTTGGCTGTGGTTATTATGCCACTTCCAAACGTTGCTTATTTCCTTATGATTATATTTAACCTTTAGGAACCACGTTGTTTGTGAGGCTGCTGCTGTAAATACCAAGGTACTTGTGCTGATTTATATCCTGTATCAACTAGGCAGTAATTTACTATTTGGATCGTCGGTGTCTTCAAAGTGCACAGTTCACTCGGGCGCTCGTCATCCACTACTCGCTGCGACCAACACGGATGTTGATTCAATGTATAGTTGAATTGGCGAAACTAAGATGAAGCAAGCTGTGTATTTTCCCTCGAGTCTTCAATTTCTTCAGTTGAGTCTCTGCTCCGTCCATCTTCTCACTTGGAGAAAGTTATTGAATTTGGATTTAACAAAATATCTTCAGGTGTTTTGAAGTTATATATACACAAAAAATATAAGGGTTGCAAGTGTCTCTAAGTAATTCTGAATATGAACTTGTTGTCAAATTTTGATTAATTGTCTCCTTGATCCTGTTGAGCCCACTTTGGTTTAAATATTTCGGCAAATCACTGGGCCCGTTTTAACTCTCTTAAAATCCGTTCACAAGAGATTGGCTGATTATATTCCTGATTGATATTTTGTCTTTCTATTTTGAGGAGGTTTACCTTCTTGAAGCTTTATTCGTGAGATAGATTAAACAACCTATTATTTTTACTTTCTACAGGAAACGCTGCATTTGTGGATAAAGTGATCGGCTTGCAGCGACAGCTGTCAAAGGTAAGGTGGGCTGACACCCCATGTTACTTTTTATAATGCAGTAACCAAACTGTGCTCTCGTTTCTTAAATGCTTTTGCAAGGGTGTGTCTGTATCCCACACTTCAACCCTGCACATCGCGGATGTGTACATCTTGGTGGGAGTGCTGCAGTGTGCCTTGGGGGGAGTGCGGCAGTGCGCCTTGGTGGGAGTGCGCCTTGGTGGGAGTGCGCCTTGGTGGGAGTGCGGCAGTGCGCCTTGGTGGGAGTGCGTCTTGGTGGGAGTGCACCTTGGTGTGAATGCGCCTTGATGGGAGTGTGCCTTGGTGGAAGTGCACCAGTGCGCCTTGGTGGAAGTGCACCAGTGCGCCTTGGTGGAAGTGCACCAGTGCGCCTTGGTGGAAGTGCACCAGTGCGCCTTGGTGGAAGTGCGCCTTGGTGGGAGTGCGCCTTGGTGGGAGTGCGCCTTGGTGGAAGTGCACCAGTGCGCCTTGGTGGGAGTGCGCCTTGGTGGGAGTGAGCCTTGGTGCAAGTGTTGCAAATATTGTCTTATCCACGTGTGCATTATAATTCATAAAACAGCAGCGCCATGCCGTACTCCACCAAGAGGCACTACTTTTGGATATGGAGGTAACTATAAGCAAACAATAGTTATCTGTTCTGAAAGGCACATTTGTCCCAGTGCTGCAGCAGCTGCACTGCCATGAGATTAAACCACTACTGGTTGGTGCTCAGTCAGACCCTTTAACAGACCCCACGTGAATGGGCCATTAATGACTGGCGATTGGAACAAAATTAAAGAACTTTCTCCTACATAGGAATAACCCTTTTATTTGAATGAAAATTTACTCTGACAAATCAGGTCGTGCATTGGCTCTGACAAAGCTCTCTATCTCTGTCATTCTGAAGTGCTCAGTATTATTTCGTAGAGAGCGGAAGCCAGTGAGTGAAGAGTTTATTTCCCATCTCCCCAGTGGATTCTCATTTGAGGGTCAACCCTCACTTCTCATTGATTTTAAACCCTCAAATATTAACCTAGTTTAAGAGAGGTATAAACGTGAACAGAATATTAATTTCAAGAGCCCTTTAAAACAAATCCGATGGGAGAGAGAGCTAGATTATCCTTATTCTGCAACCGTTCCAGGGGCCTCGTGTTGGAAGGGCTGAGACATAGGCCTCCCACCACCTTGTAGAAGGAGTGTATCCTCATGATGCCCTACTGACCGTTCAGGCATGTGCTCCTCATCAGGACCAATAGGCCTGTCCTTGACGCCAGTCATAGTGGCCCTACCTGGAAATGTGCTGTGAACCACGCCTTTTCAGGTGACTTGCCCATCTTGAAGAGCCTGTTGATTAAGGCCATCATGGGCTGATAAAAAAAGATGCTCTGGGGTATGTGGGGGGTTTTGGGATGGGAATGAACTTCTCTTGGTATCCCCTACTGGCATCACTCTCAGTCTGTAAACCCCAAGATTCTGTAGTAGGTGCCCCTTTTAGTGAAGGTGTTGGCAGGTCTGCGATTGTGTTTGTATCTTTTTACCTCCTGTAGATGCTGTCGCAATGCACTTTAGGAATAAGGGCAACATCTGACCAAAGAGAGGCTAAGACGTGACCATCCAGCCTCCGTGCTAGTGCTATACATATTTGGGATTATTAGACTAATCTAAGCAATGTATTTTTTATTTGCTCTGAATGATGAATGTCCTTCTATTTATCATTACTTATCCTTTTCTGTTAATAGTGTGCCATGGAGCTTTTAAGTGTTCTTGCCAACTGCTTAGTTTGAAGAAGACCTGTTTTGCTCATTACATTCTGTTGGTGATAAAGCTCTCTACATATAGGTAGCATTCACTTTCATGTTGAGAAATATTAATTTTAAAATATAAATCACAGTTTGAGAAAAGCTAAATGAATACGTGCCTTATGTGGCCCAATCACTTCCTAGTTTGCTCTGATGCCATTTAGAGTGGCCACTTCACTCCGGGTCATTACAGACAGTGTCTGCAGCCCTCTATTTATATGCTACAAAGCATTGATTTCAGATGTGTTAGTTTAACTAGTTCAGTGGTGGCAAAAGGGAACTACAACACCCAGAATGGATTAGGCTGTTGCACAAACCCTGGATCTGGAGGGTGGTGGTCACCCTAATGCCATGTGAGTTACAAGGCTCCCGATGCTAGTAAAGGAAAACGAGGGGCAGTGGACCTCAACAAGATGCTGCACCCTCATCATTATGTCCCCATATTCATTTAGTGATATATGTATCCTATAGTGTAAGTAATTGTTCCAGTAGGATTTCACCAACTCAAAAAAAAATAAGAGTTATATAAGATAGTCTGTCTTTCCGTCCTTTGATGAAAATCCTCCGGGCCCCACTCTCAATGGCCATAAAACATTTGGTCTAATTTAAAGGATGCAAAATAGTTATTATTAAGTCCCATGGGACCTCTTTTGGCCACATATGGTACTGTACCCTGCAACATGCCTAGGTAAAAAAACATTGGCATTTATAATACCAATAACTTCAACTTTGCAGGGTGCAGTACCATATGTGGCCAAAAGAGGCCCTATGGGACCTTTTGGCCATATATGGTACTGCAACCTGCAACACGTCTAGGTAAAAAACATTAGTATTTATAATGCCAATAACTCCAGCAAATACGAGACTGGTTGCATTTCCAATGCAATAGGTCTCACATTTATTAAAGTTAGAGCTGTTGGCGTTAAAACGTTTTTTACTTTTGCTTTTTTGTACCATTGGCAATTCTGCTATGCAAATATAACAACTTCACAGCAAATAAATAAAAAAGTAAAAAACCTTGTTATTTTTAATGCCAACACCTCTAACTTTAGCAAATACGAGACCTATTGTATTGAAATGCTTGTTTAAATTGTTTTGTCTCCATCTCTCCAACTGGGGCGTTAATCTGTCCTTCCAATTCATTACTAAAATTTCCTTTACAACCCTATTTACTAATATTCCTCTTAACCCTTACTTGCCCCACTTGTATGACAGGCCTTACGCCTCATTAGGCTTTAAGAGATGTTTTAAAGTTGGGTATGATGAACAATGCACAAGATGCTGGTGGGTATACGCGGCATGCGTGAGACTAAGCAATGTCTCAGTCTCGCATTCCTCGCTGAGTGAATCTCTCACTCGCCAGGACTAACTATAGCCCGCCCTGATGTTTATGTGGCACTCACAGATGGCAGAGGTTTCCCAAAAAAATCTTAAGAGGACAAGGCTCCATCTGTCTCTCAGACCCCGGAGCCAATGCCAATCATTTTCACATTTGCTGTGAAGTTACATTTCTAGGGAAAAAAATGTGTTTTCAAAAGAATCTCCTCTTTTAAAATGTAACTTTTTTTTTTAGCAAATCAAAAAATACTAAAAATAGTTAGGTAATCATCTTGAATGACATATGGCTTTCTGCCATGTTCTCTTTAGCTCTCTCCCTTTCTGTCTCTCACACACACACACACACACTCTCTCTCAGTGGTGGCTGCTAACGAATAGTAGTGAGGGGTAGAAAAAAAATGTGACTTACTCGCTGCTGCCTCTCCTCTGTTGACGAAGTTGGAAGCACACGGGCTCCCAGACTCCCCTAGCCAATCACAACACTGCTGTCACCAGCATGTCAACACCTTCCTGATTGGTCTAACCACGTTGGTTCAGCACTCAGACAGGGAGTGGGAGCCTGTGCAAGTTCTCCACCCAGGCTGTGCAATACTGGCAGGTGGAGTAATGCTAAGTGTTCACCACTCCCCCCCACCCCCCTCCCCCCCCCTTGCTAGTTGTGACAGTGACCCAGTCCTGCCCCAACAATGCACGCAAACTGAGCCAGTGCAGTGAAATAAAATGATACTTACGTGTTATCATTTTTCTTTTCGTTTTTGCACTTCTCATAGAGCAGTGAGGCAATGCTCTTCCGCCTTAGTGAAGCAGACGCCGCTAGCTTTCTCTCCATCTCTATTGTACGCTCTCAGTCTCTCTTTCTTACTTTCTTTCTCCATAATCTGGTCAGTCTCTTGCGTATGGGATTATTTACTGCTGACCTCTCATCGCAGTGTTCATGGAGGGAGTGAGTTGCAGATACCATAAGAAGCCGGGCGAGTGACTGCCAGGAGCGTGGCCAGTGTGTCATGAACCCTAGTACAGAGTTCTTCAAACAGAGGGGGGGGGGGGGGGGGAGGGGGGGGCAGACCCCACTGTCGGGGGAGGGGGGCTCCCTAATTGATCCCAGGATGGGCTCCAGGCACTTCCCAAGATTATCATCATGCTGATAAGTGTTTTGTTTTTACTGTAAGCAACAGGAGAGGCATAAGGCCACCTTGTAATGGGCCATTACTAACATCTTTTGTCATTCATACGATGGCTGGGAGTAGAAGTCAAAGGGGGAGGGCCACTGAATGCTACTTTACACTTTAGTAAGTGACCAGAATAGTATGTGGGCAATCATGTTTTATTACATTTTTAAACCAGATAACTGCAGTGTTTCATTATGTTTATACATATGTAAAGATTATCAATGTTATACAATAATTTGGAAAAATATGTTTTCATTCCGGGGCCCCAATGAATTTTTTTTTAAATTCACGCCGGAGGAGGGCGCGGTATTAACCCCTTGGCTGTGGCGGTAATTCTGCTGCAGCGCTGGGGGGAATGGGGGGCGAAGCGCGGCGCCACCATGCAAGGACGGAACCACGCAGTCATGAGCCACGGGCCAACTGTGCTCCTGACGGCGTGGTTTTGTCACGAGTCCGCCCACTCACTAATTCGCCCGCACAGGCGGGGAATCAGTGCCGCGTGGGCGAAGCAGCCGCAGCATGACTGAACCATGCTGTCATGAGCACACGCCGCCCGTGGCTCATGACGGCGGGTTCTGTCATGAGCGGGGAAGGGTTTAAAGAGTTTGAAGACTACTGCCCTAGTGCACGAAAAGAAATAGGGACAAGATGCCTTTTGAACTATGAATGCAGCAATAATCAAGGCTCAGAGGGCCCTTTAGGCTCTGGGCCACGGTGCCAATGCCCCAGCTGCACCAATGGAAGCCACACCCCTGGACTATGGTCCTCTTTGCTTTCGGTGTAAACAGACCTTCTGTGATTGGTCCATAGTTGGAACTCCATTACAAGTAATATGGCTCCGCGAAAGCAGGGATTTCCTGTATTACCTGAGTGGGCTAGAGAGGCGCTGAGCCTCAGCATCTGACCCTTCTTCTCAGCCATTCAGGAAGGGCCTGGAAGTACCAATTCCCTTTGCAGGTATTCTCATCTTTAAATCTGGCCTTGAGGACATGTCCTTCCATTTAGACAATAGTCCTCATTCAGCAGAGATCTTGGCTTCCACTCCTGTGTTAATCACCCCTGTGTGCTTAATGTGTATGACTGATGTGTTCTGAGAATATTGGATTAAAGTCAGAACGTGGCAGCTGACTTCTTGACCGGGTAGTTTTGTGTATTTTGCATTTGCAGGACACTTGTCAGAAGGTTTGTGACAGCATTGACAATATGACAGTTTTCAGTGCCTCAGTGGAGGGGAAAAGCCAGCAAAGGAGTTAGGCCCACATGCATCAAAGTAAAAAACGGTTGCAAACGGGCAGATTCTCACAATCTGTCCCTTTGCGACCAGTATTTTTGCATTTGGGATGCATCATCCCAAATGCAAAAATCGCAATTAAAAAAATCGCAATATTGCGATTACTTAAATTGCGATCGCATTTAAGGAATCTCAAATTGAGATTCCTTAAATGCAATGCATCAAAATAAAAAAAATAGCGATTTCGCTAATAGGGGGAGCAAATTACCATGAAGTTGAACTTCATGGTAGTTTACAAAAACTTTGAAAAATGCACCGAAGTGCATTTTTCAAAGTTCCATTTTACACACACACAAGGGCATGTGTGTCTGCAAGATGTACCAATAGGCAGATTTCAGGGGTGCAACAGGGTGTCCTTTTGAAACCCTGGCACCCTTGAAATTGCATTCTCAATTTGCGATTCTCTAATTGAGAATCGCAAATTGAGAATGTCTTCCCATTCATTCCTATGGGCCTCTATGCCCATAGGAATCAATGGGGAAGAATTCCATAATTGCGACTCGCAATTTGCAAGTCGTAATTAAGGAATTTTAAGAAATCACTATTTTTTTAGCGAGTTCTTCATCTATAGCCTTTTGCTATTCCTTATTAGCGAATCCTTATTTTTCGCTAATAAGGAATCTCAAATGGCATTGTTGATGCATGTGGGCCTTAGTCTTTTTCTTAAATTTAATTTAATGCACAAAAACACCAGTGTACTGTAGCGGAATATCACAAGCAGTGTCAAGGCCAGTAAGTATGTTTGAATGTGCTAATGCATGCATACACAAGAGTGTGGACTCTGCACCATCAGGGTCCGTGTGCTGGTTTGGAGTACACCATTTGATTTTGCAGCTGTTTTAAGAGAGCTGGAAGGATGCAGAAGAGAGAACAAGACCCTAGCAGGGAAATTATCATATGAGAGTATGTACAGAGATGTAGTCGGTTAGTAATGTATTTCTTACTATTGGTTAGAAAGTTAATGGTACACGGTAACAACATATATTTGATCATCAATAATTGGGCTTCCATCGATATCGAATGGTACTCTTATTCAATGAAGACACCTGTCTGGACGCCATATACTTCCAAACCTGTATAGGCATACGGGCGTCCACTGTAATGGCACTGTCACCCATCGCACCCACAACACCCAAAAACACTCCTGTGCAAACACAAAGTGGATCCGACATGAGGGGGCACTGAGCAACTGCACTTTAATTTGGAAGGGAATGTACCAGCACTTCTCAGTAGCAAACAGTTGTGCTGGGACAGTGGGCACTGGCACTTCTGTATTTCCATCTCAGGCACTGTGTACAAAGGTATTACTAGTGAGAGTGAGTGTACCAAAGTGTCCTGTCATGCTCTCCTGTCATTCATCCACTCCTGTCATTCATCCACTCCTGTCATTCATCCACTCCTGTCATTCATCCACTCCTGTTATTCATCCGCTCCTGTTATTCATCCGCTCTTGTTATTCATCCACTTGAGTTATTCATCCACTCGTGTTATTCATCCACTCGTGTTATTCATCCACTCGTGTTATTCATCCACTCCTGTCATTCATCCACTCCTGTTATTCATCCGCTCCTGTTATTCATCCGCTCCTGTTATTCATCCGCTCTTGTTATTCATCCACTTGAGTTATTCATCCACTCGTGTTATTCATCCACTCGTGTTATTCATCCACTCGTGTTATTCATCCACTTGTGTTATTCATCCACTTGTGTTATTCATCCACTCGTGTTATTCATCCACTCGTGTTATTCATCCACTCGTGTTATTCATCCACTCGTGTTATTCATCCACTCGTGTTATTCATCCACTCGTGTTATTCATCCACTCGTGTTATTCATCCACTCGTGTTATTCATCCACTCGTGTTATTCATCCACTCGTGTTATTCATCCACTTGTGTTATTCATCCACTCGTGTTATTCATCCACTCCTGTTATTCATCCACTCCTGTTATTCATCTACTAGTGTTATTCATCTACTAGTGTTATTCATCCACACATTTTATTCATCCACTTGTGTTATTCATCCACTCCTGTTATTCATCTACTAGTGTTATTCATCATCACATTTTATTCATCCACTCGTGCTATTCATCCACTCGTGCTATTCATCCACTCGTGCTATTCATCCACTCGTGCTATTCATCCACTCGTGCGATTCATCCACTCGTGCGATTCATCCACTCGTGCGATTCATCCACTCGTGCGATTCATCCACTCGTGCGATTCATCCACTCGTGCTATTCATCCACCCGCGTGTGGGAATGGGAGTACGAGGACTCCTCCCTTGAGGAGGGGATGTGCTCAGCCTCCTTTGTCACCCTCTGCAGGCAAGACTGCTCTCCTCCCTCAGCCCGTCCTGGGGTTTACTGTGGGTGATTTGTTAAATATCTGGATAAATAAATGGTGAATTTCTGGATTTTTTTTCGTGATCTCCCCTACCACAACTTCTTGACTCTATCATCCGGCACGGTACTTGTATGTAATGTAGGTGGGACCTCATGACACCAGCTGATGGGAACGACAGACCTTGGCTTGAACTGAATGGGACAGGTTGTCTAGTTGACCTGACTACTCCTAAAGTACACGGCACCTTCCATCTCCTGGCCCTCGTGATTGGCGAGATGTGGGGGTGATTTTTGTGTCCTGATGGGTGATAGGACTTCGGCCTGCAATTCCTGGCCGCGATGACGGCTCGTCGTTCTATCCGGTCCTTCAGAGCCCATCAGCGGAGTTGCACTGGTTCTGAATACCGGGCCCTAGTTCCAGAGATATTCAGCATTTTGTCTCCCCCGGAGGCCGCTGTACACGACATGGGCGCGAGCTGGTTTGGACGCTGCTCAACAATGCAGGGGCTAATGTGTGTGCAGGTCTCACATTAATACCAGGCTTCCAACATCCGCATTTCAGGGACTCTTTTGCCAAAGATTGTATGAGCTGAGTTCCACGTCTGGCTGTCTGGAAGCATTTGAGAGTCCAAATATGCAAGTAATCTGCCCGGGTGGATTGTCCCATTGACAGGGACGACCCTTCCTGCGTGTTAAACGTAGGACTCTCCGCACCTACGGGGATTTTTAAATGTACTCACAATAAACCTAGGAGCCTTAATATGTACACTGTATAAGATGCAAAAGTGGCGTTTTTACTGCTATGGAAGAAGAGTTTTCCATTATGGCCATGTGCGTGACCCAATCTCCACTCTCAAGTGTATTTTAACCCTACAAGGGCTTGTGATGAAAGCATATTTATCCCACCCCCATGCTTTGTTCTGTGTCAGCATGTTGTCAAATGACCTACCCTGCTGCTAAGAACCGAACGCATGTAAAACAGCGAATATATATATATTTTTATTGGGACAATATGACTTTATACGGGAATTTACAGGCATTTAATGGACATGAAGTCTCCTTTTTGTTCCGTTTGACTCTTTCTGGCACAGTTTGTTCTTCATGCCCCCAGTGAGTATATCGAATACTTCCAGGTTTGCGGATGTCCATTTCTTTTATTGAGTTTTAATCAGCAGCAGCCTTTAGCTAGCCAGGAAGGCTTCCAATAATTGAAGATGGATAAACAGGCGCACATCAAGGTCAAAACTCTGAAGCTTTGCGTTTACAGTTATTGAAGTCAGATCTCGATGTTCCAAGGTCAAGACTTCACCACTGGGTCACATCTCCCAGATGTTGCGCCGAAGCACACACTCCGGTGTAGTGCAAGCGCCGGGATTAGAGCCTAGGTCCTTTCATTGAGCTTTTAAACATGGCCTCTCTGCTGCCTAGTGGTTGGTGATGCAGGTTCAGCGATTGTCTTGAAGTGAATGCACCATCACCTGTTACATTTTATGTACAGTATAAAGTGCGCCCTTGCAAGTCACTAAGGACTTGTACCCGTTTGTTCACGTGCTACCTCGTCTTCCCCTAGCACCCACATTTAATTTTATGTTTAAGGTTCCGCTTATGTTGCTTTATTGTATTGTACTTATACTGTTTCTTCAAGTCCGCGTTAATCTTCCTCTTTGTACAGCGCTCCGATACCCGTCTGGGGCTTGTTCGTGCTTTATAAAACTTTTCAAATAAATAAATGATACTGATTTTATGGTGATGGTGTAGTTGTATCACGTCACGGGACTGCAGGATCCTTGTGTACATTAGAGGTCCTTTTATTCTGTATACATAGAATGGGTATTTCCACCCCCCCATAATTTTGTTCCAGGTCTGAAATGAATTGCTCGTTTAGTCCTGGATTTGTCTTTAGATTCTGGGGCTGTAGGTTTCTTTAAATGTCCCAGAATAGGTCTAAATGGCAGAGTCTGAAAATGGCGCCTGGCCTGGGATAAGTTCAAAGCTTTGGAAGCGACGGAAAGGCCCGCTTTTTTCACAGTGGGATTAGGAACAAGAGAATGGTTACATGGAAAGTTCACCCTCTCCTCTTGACAGTAGGTGTGTTTACAGCCTTACAGCTTGGCTTGTTAGCATGAAGTGGTCACTTGGGCTTTGAGGGAAATATTTACAGGCCATGCCAGGGCATAGCCAAGCACCAGACCAAGGGAACCCTCTCGGGAGTGTGCCCAGCCTGGACAGTGGCTGCCACCTCGGCCGATCTGGGCCCATCCTTCCGCCAGCAGGATGTCTGTGGGTGAGGTGGTCCCCCAGGTGCATGTGACCTCTGCATGCGCACAGTGATGTGGCACCCAACATCTGTGACGAAGCTCCCTTTCCCCCCTGGGTAAGGTCATGGAAGAGGGAGCCCTCCGATCTGACAGTGACAGATGTTTTGAGTTTGCAGCACTAACACTTTGACGTCACTGCTTGCTTTGTAATAAATTATCACAAGTGAGTAGTGGTGAAATTATCATTACAGATGCCTACTGATATCAGAATATGGCTTTAATGTTTGCAGTTCATAGGGAGATGACCACTTAATACCTATATTTCAGATCCTTCCAAAGTATCTATATCTGGACATTTGAGTATGACCTTTTTCAAACAGTTGGTTATTTCTTGCATTTAGTATCTTGCCTATTGTTCAGTAATCGGAGTTTAAAATGCTTTTTTTGGCTATGAAGAAGCAGTTGAAGTCTGCATTTGGAAGTGTGCGGAAAGTGTGAAGAGGACAATAGATTGTATCCATCTACCCAGATCGAACCCCTTCTCTCCTTGGGCTCAGGTGAAATTCACATGGCAAATGTGAGAATGCATTGTGTCGGACAATGAATGGAGGAGCCATACTGCAATATACAAGAAGGTGATGGAAGCAACACTTGAATTCTTCTCCGCAGTCGCCGCTAATCCCGCAATTCGGTACTTGGGCGGGAGTGGTGAGGGGAAGGGAGAGGGGGGGACGGGGTGGATAAAAAATCAACCAAAATCACTTACCTGTAGGCTGGCCGCCCGACGTCTCTCTTCTGTCCCCTTCTTGGCTTCTGCAGGAACAGGAAGTAGGATGGACTCGCCTGAGCCAATTACAATGCTGCAATGCAGCGTAGTGAATGGTCTGAGCACCGTGCTTCGTTGCTCATATGGGGAATGGAAGCCTGGGCATGTTCTCCACCCAGGCTGTAATGTACCGTATTTTCCGGCGTATAAGACGACCCGGCGTATAAGACGACCCCCTACTTTTCTTGATGAAATGTAGGTTTCGTCCTATACTCGCCGTACAAGACTACCCCCACTTCCAACACTTCCAAACATTATGTTCCGGTACTGTATTGCCGGCTGGAACCTTCTGCAGTCCCCTTTCAATTTCCATGAACTGAGGAGATGACGTACGGTAGTGACGCTCCTCTCCTTCCGATGAACGTGAGGATTATGGCGCCAGATCAGCGCATATACCGCTGTGTCTCTAGGCTGAACACGCAGTAAGAAAATACCGAAATGCCCCGTGAGACCCTCTCCCATCGGCACTACAGCACTACGGGACTGTAAGTAACTGTGCACTATTTTCGAATCATGTGCAATTTTTGATTAATGTACCGGTAAACATGTATTTGTTCTTCATGTAACATTACCGGTCCTATTGTGAAGCGGGCAGACACCTTCGGGTAAAGTCTAAACGTGTATTTGTTCTTCATGTAACATTACTGGTCCTATTGTGAAGCGGGCAGACACCTTCGGGTAAAGTCTAAACGTGTATTTGTTCTTCATGTAACATTACCGGTCCTATTGTGAAGCGGGCAGACACCTTCGGGTAAAGTCCTGCTACGGCACAGGAAGTGTGAACGCGCGAGTAAGAGCCCAGAGGTCATATTGGAGGGTTCGTGGGTGCAAATTCAAAGTCGGTGGAGCGTTGCTTCCACTCATAAAAATTTGGTGTCCGGCGTATAAGACGACCCCCGACTTTTGAAAACATTTTAAGGGGTTAAAAAGTTGTCTTATACGCCGGAAAATACGGTAGGCAGCCTGAGTGGAGAACATGCAAAGTGCGCATGAATGTTTGGCTGGCCCAAGAAGGCTGGCAAAACTTTCATGCACACTTAGGAAGGTGTAACCTACTCCCCCTGCACAGCCCAGCCCAACCCCACAAAACTGCCCCAGCACAGAAAAATAAAATGATAATGACCGTGCATTGTTATAATTTTCTTTTTCTTTTTTTGCCGTGCTTCAATGCAGTGGGGCAACGCTCCTCTGCCTTAGAGGAGGAGCCGCCCCTGCATCTCAGCCACTGGTGGTTGCTCGGGCTGTTTTCCACCTGTGCGTATTTTTCCCACTATGCCACTCTAGAGAGAGAACAGGTATACAGGTATATACGCATCCGTGTTAATCCTCCTCCAATCGGAGCCGTCGAGCTAGGACTGCTCGTCCAGGTCTACTCCAAGCGAGCAACCCCAGGCTCGTTTTGGCCTACTTTGACTTCGTCAGTGAGGTATAGCGTCAGCCAATTTGAACAGAAAGAAGCCTGTTGAAGACATATAATGCGATGGGCTGTCTTAAATCCACTATGGCCTTGACTGCATATGAATACTCTTTCCTAGAAGACCTTCCATATACATTAAATGGACAATTTATTTTCCAGGAACACTAGAATTTCTATGCGCTGCAATTTAAAATCTGTAACCTAAAAGCCTCTAAATAGGCCTTGGCTTGTGTTTCGCAGTCCCACATTGAACCTTTGTGCTGATTTATACCAAATGAATATCCTTCGGGATCAAGTTCGCGCTATATAAAACTTTATAAATAAATAAATAAATGAAGATGGTACAACACTATAAAAGAATAATACATGATGTCAAATTTAAAGAAATTCTGTCTTTCTAGATTGTATACAATGAACTATACTTTTACTTATTAATTTATTTTGCCTAGAATGTCTAGATTAGGAATATCTATATTTTGTTCTACACTTTAAACCTCAAATTTAACTAAACTCAGTTATATTTCTTAATACACTATTAGAAAAACATATCCTGGTCCCTCTCATCGTAGTTAAATTAGTGACTTCCTAACCTTTTTTTCTTCGGTGTACAGTGAAAGGGAAATTCAGGAACTGGAATACACACCCCCTCACTTTTTGCACAGTGGGCAGTCTGGAAAAAACAAAAGTGCCACATGGAATGCTGTAATCCTCTCCACTGTCAATCCCTCTGTGTGTATTCCACTCCATCTTTTTATATCTCACCTGTACTTTTACAGTCAGTGGACAACAGTATGCCCATCAGTCTTTGTCCTTCCTCTTAAGCACGCCACCCAAACTGCTAGGCCCAGGAACAGAAGTGAGTGAGACAGGCTTTATGGCTGCCTTTAAAAAGGTGCTTGGTTTCTGCCCATGTCACCAACTTTCATTCTTGGCCTTTTGGTATAATTGTACCCATTTGACAGCCTCTCTGCCTTGCACATGTTGCCATATGAATTACTAAGCTTTCTCTGATGAGCCTCTTCTTTCACTCGCGCACACTCACACAGCACATCACGACCCCTCTGGCTATGTGGGTGCTGCATAGCTGCCTGTATATTTTAGAGGTCCTCTGCCCAAACATGACTTACCTGTGGATGTATGACGTTACAACGCATGCTTTTACCACGCATGCCTTTACAACGCGGTTTTTACAACTCATGCCTTTACAACGCAGAGTGCTTTGGGGCGCTGGATAGTGAATAGTTTAATTTACTATTCTAACTCCAGTCCCCGTGGATAGTAGGGAAGGTGTTGGATAGTAAATTAAACCTATTCCCTATCCTAGAGCGCCCCCCAGCGCAATGCGTTGTAATGGTTTGCATTGTAAAAGTTGCGTCGTAAAGGCACTGCGTGGTAAAAGTTGCGTTGTAAAGGATGTTTCCCCTTACCTGTACTGCAGACCATCGAGGTAGATCTATCGTTTTCCTCTCTTTCCCCTGTCCTCCTCCCTTTGTTCATCTCTCTCTCTAGTACATCCTGCTCTATCACAGTTCTAGGCGCTCTGCCCCAAGGTAAGATAAGAGCAGCTCTCTGGTCACTCATGCTGAACAGTAAAATGTTTTCTGCCCAGGATCACACCTAGTAGAATACTCTGCTATCCAAACCTGTCTCCACGGTGTAGTATGCTGCCCATCTGATAATATGCTCCTGCCCCCGTTTTAGGGGTAAGAACCACTATACCAGGAGTCTCCATCCATTTCTGTAATAAAAACGACTTATGTTTAATAAAAATCATACTGAAATACTAATATTAGTACGGAAATAGTGACCATGTCAGACAAGACTACCAGCGGTGACATGCTCAGAGCAACAGGCAAGGTTGCCAAAAGTAATGGGAAAATGGCTTTATCAACAGGTTTAATACATAACAGCCATAGCTGGAATGCCTCTGGCACCATAGTTAAAACTGTGGTAATAAGTCTCCCCAACGCCTCATAATTTATCCTGTAAATCGCCGCTTTATAAAGAAATTGAGAATCCGGCCATTTGTAGTATGAGTTCTGAAAATATAAACTATTTTGTCTTAAATACTTTCTTTTCAATGTTGGGATACATATATTATGGTGCAGGGACAGAATATCGAATCAAAAATATTGACTTGCTCAAATATCGTGTCACTAATATCGTGAGCAGAAATATCGACATACAGATTCTCGTGATCAAGAATATCGATTTTTAATATTGATGTTAAAAATATCGAAGTGTTTAATATCGTTTGCAAAAATAGTTTAAAATATTATGTATTTGTTTGAATTTTATATGTTTGTGTTGTATGTTTTTTGTATAAGAATTGTTTGTATTTTTAAGATGTGTTACATTTTTAGAAGTTACACATTTTTTATTTTAATTTTGCATTTTTAGTTCTGTAGCGGGTTGTTGGTTTATAGGGGAATATAATGGGAAGTAATTCAATTATATTAAATGTATTGATTTCTTATTTATTAATATTTGTTTGAGAGTGTTAAATGTGTAAAGTAATTTATTATTAAATAATTGGTTAATTAATTTCAATCAATTAATTGGTAATTAATTATGGTAATTGTGTAATTGTGTAAATAATTGTATGTGTGTTGTGGTGTTCATAGGTGTTAAGGGTGGGAAGTAATTTATTTTTAACTGATGAATTAATAGTTGGTTGTTAATTGATGGTTATTAGTTGGTAATTAATTATGGTAATTGTGTAATACATTTTTGGTGTTGATGGGAAGTAATTTGTATTTAATTAATATGCAGTTAATTAATGTTAATTATTTATGTATTTTGGGTAATTGTTAAAATGTTGCCTGTTTATACCCTTAAAGGGGTAAAGGGTGGGTATTAAATACATTTTAATTACTTTATTAGTTGTTAATAGTAATAGTTTTTAATTTATAAATACGTTTTAATTGTGCTTTATTATTTTAGAGTTTAATTTAGGTGTATGTTGTGGATATCTGTTTTGAAGTGTCTGTAGTCAATGTTTATTCGTTTTTTGAATTAATATTTTTTAATTAATTATGTGAATTTTCCAAAAAATGTAATGGAAATGTTGGTGTTTTGTTGGTGTGGTGTTAAAGGGTAGGAAATACAATAAATACATTTCTGTATTTTATTTGTTTGTAAATATTTTCTAGTTTCAAAGAATTTTATAAATGTATCAATTATTTTACATTTTATATTTGTAGTTTTTTATATGTAATTAATATTATAATATTTTTTTATATATTTAATACATTTGATTTTTATTTCTAAATATTTATTTTGTATGTTTTTTTATCATTTTTAATGTTTATTTTTTTAACTCTGATTTTGAATAGTAATTTTTGTCTCTTCGCTATCCAACACTTTCCTTACTGTTGCACTCACTGGAGTGGGAATAGTAATTTTTACCTCTCTGCAATCCAACCCTTTCCCTACTGTTGCATTCACTGGAGTGGTAATAGTAATTTTTTCCCCTCCGCTATCCAACACTTTCCCTACTGTTGCACTCACTGGAGTTGGAATAATAAATGTAATTATTTTGCTATCCAACACTTTTCCTACTGTTGCACTGAGTCTATTGGGAAATGAAGTTTAAATGTTGTCTAATAGTTTAATGTTTTAAATTATTGTAGAATGTTTTTTAAAATATTCTAAATGATTGATATATATATATAAATATATATATATATTATTTTTATATAATTTTAGCGTTTTAAAATGAATTAAAGATAATAGTTTAATTATTTTAAAGTAAATATATGTATGTATAAAATGTGTTTATTTTTTATTTAAGTTTATTTGTTATATTTTGTTAAAATGTATATTAAATTTAATTTATTTTGTTAAAATTAATATTTAATATATTTAAAATAAATTATATATATATATATAAAATCTCGATATTTTGTTACATCTATATGTTTTTTACATCAATATTTTTGTACTTACCTGTGTAGATATCGGTGTCTATTTTTGTATTCTATTTTTTTTCTTCGATATTTTTAACATCGATGTTTTTGTCATCGATATTCTATCAGTGAACCGCTGGCGAGCTACCAGTAGCTTACGAGCTACTCGTTGAAGAAGCCTGCACTATACAAATGCTACAATACAGGACAGTGCAATGTTTGGCCTTTTTAAGCCTTATCAGCAAAGTGCAGCTGTATCCTTACAGCATCTATGAGCTAAGAAATGATGGAATGCACTCTGAGTAAACGCCACTAATTCAGATAAATTATGTCCGTTACCTTTTTATGTTAGTGTGTACTTCCAATGTGCCCTTTTCACTCTGCATTCTCAACAAAGCGTGTTTGATAGTGGCCCAATTAGTGCAGTCCATCCTTGTGTGCCTACATTCGAACAACAAGCATTGGCAAGGCCTATAGGTCTGAAGTTTACTGCCAGGCTTTTGCCTGTCAATGCTTGTTTCGTTTCATGATTTTTGCAAAACTTTATTTTTGAGGAAGGTGCTATGCTCTGGTCAGTTAAGCAACTCAATGGGTGGTTATGAGAAATAGTTGATGACAAAGTGTAGCAGCTAAAGGGCTACAAACGGGACACAGAATACAACAGAAAAAATGGAGGAAGTTGCTTTAAAGCCTCTAAACTATTGAACGATGAAATAATAATTCAAAAATAAAAGTAGTGGTTTCGAGCAGGATTACTAAAAAGGGGAGGGACAAAGGCATGATGTCCAAAAATAATAATAAATAAAAAGAGAGCAATTCATATGATAATTTCTACTTTTTAACATACTGTGGTATTTTTACATAATTGTTTTTATTAAACCACTTCGACATAAAAATAACTTTTTTAATCTACCTTTTGTAGTTTAACTCAGCAGAACTGATGTGTTTTCACCTTTGAATAGGGGCTGGCAGATCACATGTACCTAAAATAGTTGAATTAAGTGCAGTAATTGACAATTTATTTCAATTCTGCTTCTTACAATCTGCATTGAAGTGAAAGGAATTCTTTGTTGGAAAAGGGGATCCGAAAGAGCCAAAATGTAAGCTGTCTACATCTAGATAATGCTCTATGTAAACAGAGGACAGGTCACCCTCGCCAGGCGGCAGGATATAAGGGAAGTGTCCAGGTCCTATGCATTCTCCGTTATCTTTTGATACACATGCTTTCAGAGATGCCCAGGCCATGGACTTTGCAACTCGCAAATCATTGACAGCTAGTACTGGCGTCACAACTCCTGGTTGCTCCAGGTGTGCGTTTACCTGTCACTTAAAACAGATTGATTTGGAGAGACCTGTCTGCTTTCTAGGAAAGGGTACCAAGAGTGGATCCTCGATGCAATTCAAGGAGAGCAGTAGCCTTCTCCCTAAATAATGTCTGTAACAATCAGCGCCTGGATACCGTCTCGCATGATTAGCAGCGCTATACAAATCCACCTCGATTGATTGATTAACAATAGTAGATGCTACAAAATGTTCTTTGCCTGAACAGGCAAAATTCAGGAAACTTGCCACGTGATGGTCTCTGTGGACCCAGTATTAATACCTTCTACTTTATTCGTTAGAATAGCTCTCTATTATGTATAAGGAAATAGTACGCTGTGCATGACGTCACTTTTAAAATATAAAATGTGCAATATTATTCTGTAATTACTGATGTTATGTGATTGGATTCTATTTTATTGATACGTTTTAAAATTGTATATATAGGACAGTTTCTTATATTATGTGCTGGGAAGATGTTTTGCATGTAATGAATTTTTAATAATTAATCTAGTTATTTTGATTGCGATGTGAAGTTGTTGAGTTTGCAATGATTTTAAGTAATCAAGCAATAAAGATTTACAAATTGAAAATATCTTCTATTTTGGCTGGATTCCGTGACCTCCAATGGCACTTCAGAAATGGTGTCTGTTTCACAATCTCGCCTTCACCATTTGTGTGAACGCAATTACCAGGGGCATAATCATTCACATCTGTTTCTGAGGTGTCCTCCCCTTATGTTCTTCTCACCCAAAATGATGCCTTGGTACTTGCCGTGCTGCAACAGCCTCCATGTGGGCCCTCCAAGAAGATGCTTGGACCAGCCACACTTTCCCATATGACTTGAGACCAGGACCAAGCCACACATAGATCACTCCATTGCTGTTGATCAAAGGGACAACTTTCAAGGCTTCCCGTGGCCAAGCTACATAACCATGCCTTCCCAGCCTTAACAGCCAATCAGGCAGTAGTGGCTCTGAACCTGCTATCCATCTGCTCACACCTTCTAAATATGTGGTGACATATCACATACAGTGTTCCACAGTCTGGAGCACTCACTCTCTCCCATTGACACTTATAAAGTCTTAACGCTTCAACGAGGCCTGCAAATGTATCACTTCACTTGACGTGAAGACAGGATGCCTGTGTGAGAAGCTCTAAAGCCAGAGCCTACGCTTCAAAGAACAGCTCCACATTCTAACCTATCAAATGCCTTTTTCAAGTTCTGAGCACGAAGTTTAAATGTTTTTCTGTGTATGGAGGCAGCTAAGAATGTCTATATTGCTTGCCGACAATACACCTTGGCATTGCTGTTTCACAAGAAGCCTAAGAAGGAATACTAGGCTGTTGTAATGTACACTTTTTTCCTAGCTTGTAGCTCCAGCATGCAATAATGTCACCTGAAGAGCTGATTGGTCATTTGTGGACTGCCATGCTGCTAGATCACCTTCACTGATTTCAGCTCACCTGCTTGGAGAGTCGGACCACAATAATAGTCCCACCTGCGTCCTCTCCTGGCGCAGTGCCGGGCTGCCATATTCACACCTTCTTAGCTTCAGTTCGGCCCCTGGAGACTCCAGCTCCATGTCACTTTCAAAGTTGGCCACCCCCACCCGGCTGTTCCAGGGTGCATTTTGTACCCCCTAAAGAGAGGAAAGCCAAGTAAAGGAGTCGGCACTCACTTGTTCGACTCCGGAATACCACATACCTTGCCAGTGATTACTGAGAGCTGCACCATGTCCTGGTCATGCCGCACTCCGGATAATGATTGGTGCTATCGATGACCCCTATAAGTGATGCTTCAGTTATCCCTCCAGATATGTTCTGAAAAGTACTGATGTGGCTACCGATTATGTCCTTTTCACATATGACTAGGTCATAAAATGCATAGGAATCTTCATTATTGTCATTCTTGCCATCAATATTCTATAGTAGTTTGGTCACTCTGGTTGCAACGCTTGGATGCTCTACTTAAGTCAATCTATTTGAGCATCAAAGCCCTGCAACCAAAGTGATCGAATTAGGAGCACAAGTGTCACCTTTCCAGTTGGCACATCACATGCTGGAGGGCCAGGCCTCTATAATGTTGCCTTATCAGCTTACTATAATGCCAACAACCTATGTGTTTTTTGGAAGCCTTGCACCAAAGTTATATCAGTCACAATTGTAGACCTCCAAGCATCATTGTTATGGCCTAGAAGTAGGACTTTAAGATAGCTGGGTCCCTCTGGATCTAAGACCCGGCAGTAATTAAAGCTTGTACCTGAAATACTTCCCTATTGGGCCCTATGTTAGTGTCCTCTGCTTCGCAGGAAAAAACACTGATCGGTTTCGAACTATGACTGTAAACACCGTTAAGTAATTTATGTCAGCTATGTAGTTCCTGTGTGTATTTCAAGTTTTACTTAATCTTCCATTGTTTGAGTGTTTGCTTTCTATTATTAAATTTTCATGCAACATAATACTCTTCTATGCTGTGCACATTGAGCTGAGGCACCTCCAGGTGTCTGAGTTCAGGCCGTGTGGGTGTTTATAACAGGCCATGTTTAAGAGCCATGGAGTTGAGTCTGAAGGCAGTGCAAGTTTCTCATACTGCCAGTCAGTGGGTCATAAAGGTCCTAACATTACATTAGACGCAAAAAGGTTCAGCACTATACAGCATATTATACAGATTCCATATCCAATTTCAATACAGCACACAAAAAGACATCCGAGTCCAAGATGAAAATCCAATGTTCGGAAAGCCTCTGTATAGTAACCCGCAGCTTGTGTGCTCCTTGTGTTTCAGTTCGAACTGAAACACGAGGAGCACACAAGCTGCGGGTTACTATGCCACTGCTGTTATTCTATACTATACAGAAGTTTTCCGAACATTGGATTTTCAAACACTAGAATTGCACAAACATCTATATGAATTTACTTTGTGTCCCACTGTGAAGCCCTGAAGAAGTCTCTTTGGGAGACGAAACGCTTTGGCTATGGCTATGAATCTCTGCCTTTGAGAAAATAAAGAGAAATTATTTTAAGAAAATAAAGGGAAACCCTTTCAAGAAACACACATCTTGGACTTGAATGTCTTTTCGTGTGCTAACTGTCTTGAAATTTGATATGGAATCTGTATAATATGCTGTATAGTGCAGAACCTTTTTGCGTCTAATGTTGTTGTTGGGCTTGTTCCTAGTTAAGGAATATAGAGGGGAGAGCTCCTTGGTTCCTTGCACTACTCGATACCGTGAGACACAGTTCATTTGTTAGGTGCGGTCTGCAATAACCTCTACCCTCTTCCTTTTGGTATTCCTCGCATTACATGTATACCTGGGCGGAGTTGCGCTATGCGAAACTCTGAGTAGTGGGAAAAAAACTCTGCTGTGCTATGTGGAGCTCCCCAAGCGGCGGAATGCAATAGAAAAATGCTGTTCGCGGTGATTGCACAGTGCCGGATGCTTGTCCGCACTGTGCAATCCTTGCGAACGGCACCATGCACAGCGCAAGCTTTCCTTTTCTGCTGCTAGAGTAGATTTTTACTCGAGCGGCAGCTTTCTCAACGCGAATGAGCGGTCATGAGCATACGTGACCACTCGCAATGGGAAACCTGACACGCCCCCCCCCGCATTGAGAAATCTCACTGGGAGGTTTATTTTCTACACTTGCGCTCACCAACCTGATGTGGACGATCGCGGATTTGTAGTACCAATGTGGTGAAACCTTTGCCAAGACAGGATAGATAAGCAATCTCAAATGGGGTGCATTAAATTGCACAATTTGCCTTTTCTTACCATTTAATTTAGTCATCCCTGTCGAATAATTTGGTATCCCTTGTTGCATAATTCCATTGCCCTGAACATAATACTATAAATAATATCTCTGAGTAGCACGAGTTCAGACTGGGTCAGACAACGTTTTGTCACCAGGTATACGCAGGATGGTGGGGTGGAGCTGGAAGTCTCCTCTCAGGACGAACCCACAACTATGGCATAAGGGTAGGCTTTTGCAATAACCCCTTAAAAACTGGACGGAAAGCCTCTCCAGTGAACAATGGGCCAAGAAACAGCAGGGGGACGCCACAACAAAGATCCCTGGAATGTTCTGAGAGCCGCCCTGTAATCGTCCCCACTCTCTGGGTTCTCCCTCCGAAACATCATCATAGGTACCCCTCGCATGTAGCAGCCACAAAATGGAGCTCAGAGAGGCTACTCACACATTGAATACGTATGCCTTGCATGCATTTTCCTCACACATCTCCTGCACACTCGAAGTGTTGCACCTGTGTGACATCCATGACTCGCAGGTACGAATGAAGGACAGGGCCAGACTGGCTGTACAGGGCACCGGGCATTTCCCCGGTGGGCCGCCAGGGTGGAGCTGGTGTTGGACCCCTGGGGTCCGTTTTTGTTACAGGGACGTTTTGCAGCTGAAACAAAATCATCCGAAACCGGCTCTGGCAAACAGCTCGGCATCACCCCTCGGGGGCTGGCCGAGCACTTTGCCAGTGCCAGTTTTGGTTCGCAGTCCGGCCCCGATGAAGGACTCGTTTGCAGAAGATGAGATGACCAATCTAAAACGTGGCAAGGGTCAATCGCTTACTCTTTTTGGTAGAGTAAAGTAAGAAGTATTATTGCTGCTGCCGCTGTAAGCCGCTACAGACTGGTGAGCTGACAGTAAAGATACTCAACAAAGAGGGAGTGCAGATGGTGTGCCTCTCAAGACTGCAGATCTCTGCTTTGGTTCTCAGTTCCTATTGCAAATGGGGCCTCCAATACATGCTTGTGATCGCTTTGTATACTGAGAATGGGGTCAAAACATTCAAGTTGCTGTGGCGAGCTTGAGGCAGGGGTGAACATTTGCAAGACCCCTGCGGAGGACAGCCACCTTAAGGCCCCCAGGAAGTGTTGAGACGAATGCTTGCAAACCGTCTGACCACTGGCAGTCACTCCAATAGCATCCCAGCACATTGCTTTTCTCCGTTCCCATCCAACCATCTGTAATTGAATGTGTGTTGGTCGGTGCATGTTGTAAGGCATGTGCACTATGCATGGAACATGAGCTGGGTTGTGATTTTGGATGGTGGGCGTGTCCTTATTGGCATTAATTATTCCACAAAACCAGAGTTGCCTTTATTTTTTTTATTTTTTGGGGAGTTTTATATAGGGCGAACTTGACCCGAAGGTATCGGAGAACTTTACATGAGCACCAGTTGCATTACAGAGGGACACATTCTTATTGTTGGTCACGGGTAGATTAAGTGATTTGCCCAGAATCATAGGATGTTGAGCGTCCCTGCTGAGACTCAAACCTGGTTCCCCAACTTGGAGGCTGACCACGCTAGCCATTAGGCCACATCCTCTCCCCATTAGTCTGTTGGGTGGCGCCTTCTGAGGGTGAGGAGCCATCTTGTTGTCCTGTGGAAGAAAGGCTGAAGGACAAAAGGATATGAAGAATCAATGCAATCTTCAAAGACACTGATCGCCAATATTACAGCCGTCACATAGGTCCGCACATGGCCTTATTAAATAAATACTGAATAATTGAATGTCAAGCCGTTGTCTGCTCTAAATTGGACATTGGTGTCCTCATGGTAAGAAAGCCTGGCATGTGGGATCGGTCTGTAGATAAATGTCAAGATAGTCACAGTTGTAGAGAAGCTTCAGTGTTCAGTATGGCACAGAAGTGCTTCCCTAATCCGGGCGTCCTTTTTGTACCGTTGGTATACTAGTGTTCGAAAGGGAGAAAAAGAAAGAGCGGAGTCTGTGTGCCCCAGCATGTATTCATGTGTTTGTGGACATGTGGGTCTGTGTCAGTCTCTCTGGTGACTGAGTTTTGAAGTCCTCTATTAGTACGTGACTAGACCCAAGACTTCCACAGGAGTAAGAGGCAATACTCTTCTGCCCTTCCCTGATGGTATCTGATATACACCAGCCAACAGACTCTCCGGGAGTGATTCAGGAGCAGCATATAGTGCTTCAATACCTGGTATGAGGTAGTAAGCGCTATATAAATGCAATTAAAATTCAATATATAATCCTCTGGCCCACAATAATACCATAACACTAAATGGTTAAGCAGTTGATTATATTTCATACAGGCTGCATAATAATTCCCTTATAATGCTTGACACTTTTATACCCTCACAACTGTTATGGGTGTTCATCACCCAGCAGTGTTCAAGTCCACAACAATAAACCACCTACTACTAAGTGAACAAGCATGGAATAACTGAAGAGAACTGAAACCGGTCACTGGCCATCGGAGGACTTTAATTTAGTCCACCATCGCAGGTGCCAACATCTTCTTTACCGTGCATAATGGCAACCAGAATTACGGCGATATTAACAAACTCTATCCCAGCAGATTTCTACATTGCTCCAGGATTTCTCCCTTAAACCTATGCCCGCTCTGGTCCATACATGTTAAACAAAATATCTCGAATGGGCATCCCAGTGCAGTAACCAGCTGAGTGGACTGTGGTCATAACAAGTACCATAAAGGGACCTGCAGAGCTGTTCAAAGCTACCGTCTTACGGAAAACCATAAACTGCACACTAAGCACGTCTTCATCCACCACATTGCTCAGCATTGCATGATAAGCGGACCTCGGTGGTCACCACGCATGACATGTAAAAACTAAGCATGGGCGAAATTTGCGAATTTGCGTTCCGCGAATTGATTTCCATGCGAAATCGCAAAAATAAATTAGCGAATTTTCCCACGAAATCGCGGATTGTTTTTGCGATTTGCCCTTGAGTACTTTCTGCTGGCTAATCCACTAAGTGCTCCCTCATTGGGTAAATGTATAGTGCTTTTACTACACTGCAGATGCGTAAAGGGCCAGAAGATGTGTCTCCAGTGACCATGTGTGCCTGTAACACATGCACAGGCGCACATGGTCACTGGAGACACATCTTCTGGCCCTTTACGCAGCTACAGTGTAGTAAAAGCACTATGGGGCAGATTTACAAGCCGCTTGCGCCTATTTTGCACTGCAGTTGCGTCACTTTTGTGACTCATCGGCAGCACAAAAGATGGGCCATGGTGCTGGGTAAAGCCCTGCGCCATCAGGAGGCGTTCCGATGCAGGGGAGGGCGTTCCTGCGCAGGAACGCCTCCTAAAAGTGGCTGAGTGAAATCTACAAGATTTCACTCAGTGACATTTAGGCCAATGCTGCATCAAAACCCTGCGCCAGCTTGAAGTAGGCGCAAGGCTTGACACAGCATTGGGGAGATAGGTCCCCCAGAGCATTGCTGGAGCTGCTTTTACGGCACAGATGCGTGACGCATCTGTGCCATTTTTGCCACATGGTGCGCCGCATTGTAAATGCGAGGCACCATGGGTAGCGGAGCTGCGGCGCACAATAACTGGCGCATCCCTAGGGATGCGCCAGTTATTGTAAATCTGCCCCTATACATTTAGCCGACGAGGGAGGACTTACTGATTAGACAGTAGAAAGTACTTCAGTTGAGTAGAGGTATTGCACAAAAAGGTGGCATCTTTGTGGACAAACACGCAGGGCAGGATTCATTCTGCCCCCTGTTAGACTCGTTTTTTGTGCCCTTCTGCCCTCTGTTAGACTAATTTTTCTCTTGTTTTTGTGCCCTTCTGCCCTCTGTTACTCGTTTTTCCCTTGTTTTTCTGCCCTTCTGCCCTTTGTTAGACTGCTTTTTGTGCCTTTCTACCCTCTGCATCACCACATCATCACTCCGTGCTACCCCAGCATCACTCAGTACCACCACATTATCACTCAGCACCACCACATTATCACTCAGCACCACCACAGCACCACTCAGCACCACCACAGCACCACTCAGCACCACCACAGCACCACTCGGCACCACCACAGCACCACTCGGCACCACCACAGCACCACCACAGCATCACTCAGCACCACCACAGCATCACTCAGCACCACCACAGCATCACTCAGCACCACCACATTATCACTCAGCACCACCACATTATCACTCAGCACCACCACAGCATCACTCGGCACCACTCAGCCCACCACATTATCACTCAGCACCACCACAGCACCACTCAGCACCACTACAGCACCACCACAGCACCACTCGGCACCACCACAGCACCACCACAGCACCACTCGGCACCACCACAGCACCACTCGGCACCACCACAGCACCACTCAGCACCACCACAGCATCACTCAGCACCACCACAGCATCACTCAGCACCACCACAGCATCACTCAGCACCACCACATTATCACTCAGCACCACCACAGCATCACTCGGCACCACTCAGCCCACCACAGCACCACTCGGCACCACTCGGCACCACTCGGCACCACTCAGCACCACTCAGCACCACTCCAGCACCACTCAGCGCCACTCCAGCACCACTCAGTGCCACCACAGCACCACTCCGTGCCACCCCAGCACCACTCCGTGCCACCCCAGCACCACTCCGTGCCACCCCAGCACCACTCCGTGCCACCCCAGCATCACTCCGTGCCACCCCAGCACCACTCAGCGCCACCACAGCATCACTCAGCGCCACTACATTATCACTCAGCACCACCACAGCATCACTCGGCACCACATCACTCAGCACCACATCACTCAGTAGCACCACAGCAGCACTCAGCACCACCACAGCACCAATCAGCACCACCACAGCACCACTCAGCACCACCACAGCACCACTCAGCACCACCACAGCATCACTCAGCACCAACACATTATCAATCGGCACCACCACAGCATCACTCAGCACCACCACAGCACCACTCAGCACCACCCCAGCATCACTCAGCACCATCCCAGTATCACTCAGCATCACCACAGCACCAC
The DNA here is from genome assembly GCF_964263255.1 of Lissotriton vulgaris. Lineage (NCBI taxonomy): Eukaryota > Metazoa > Chordata > Amphibia > Caudata > Salamandridae > Lissotriton > Lissotriton vulgaris. The sequence goes on along the minus strand of NW_028249489.1, from coordinate 319,635 downwards.
TCAGCATCACCACACCACCATGCAGCACCACCACACCACCATGCAGCACCACCACACCACCACCACAGCACCACTCAGTGCCACCCCAGCGTCAATCTGCGCAACCATTCAACAACAACTGGTTCAAATATGTTCTCTCAATGTTTCAAGCTTTATTACAAATGTCACAAAAAGATGTTAATATTTCACTTCTGTTCTTGGATTTTCGTCACAATAAAATACACTGAACATAATCTTCACAAAAGTTATTTACAAAAGTTTAAGCTATTGCCATTATAAATTAAAATCACTTATTTAAGTATTAATTCTTTAAAAAAATTAAAAGCCATTGTAATTTGTAATATCAATACATCTAAGTCACGTAAATACAAAACATGTTGCATTACAAATACTATAGGTGTCACATTTGCGAAAGTTATAACTATTGGCATTGTAAATGACAGAGCTATTAATTTAGCTATTTTCAAAACCAACACATAAATAAAAAAAATTGTCATTTACAAGACTAATAGCTCAAACTTTCCTAATGCGAGACCTATTGCATTGCAAATGCTTGTTTTTATATCTGTCAGTGCTTCCTGTTGAGGTTTAATTTTCGTGACCGGCGCCGCATTGCCTACTTGTAACTATTCTCTGACCCTGCTTCAAGGGTCAGAGCAGGGTCAGAGAATAGTTACAAGTAAGCAACGAGGCGCCAGGAAGCACTTACAGGCTTACAGCAACAGGTGCCCAAGTTGAAGTTCATTTCTTTGTAACCCTTTTGTAAAAAGGTCACAAAAAATTAGCTTCAACTTTTGCACCTGCTGCTTTAACCCTGTAAGTGCTTGGCTGAAAATTCGTCCCCGATGATTTGCGGATTTTACCGCGATTTCGCGAGAGTCGCGGATCGTGAAATCGCAGAAAATCTGCAAATTCCGCGAGCGGAACGAATTTTCAGCCCATGCTTAGTAAAAACTTCCCACACAGTGACGTAAATAATTAATTTACTCTCTTAATTTCTATGCAGGTAAGTACTTAATCAATAATAACTCAATCAGAATGAAAAAAGACAGAGTCCGTGGTGTTAGAGTTTCTAAGGGTTTTATTCCTCATAAAGGAATCAGGATATCATGTTCTGACCACCACAGGGGTGTCAGAAGGGATAGAGCGCTCTCGTTTAATAATAGTACATAGCTTATATACTTGATTTATACCATAAAGAATAATGTAAGAGGCGTAACAGCTGAGAGAAGACAAGATAACAGTATACACGTGGTACTAGTACATCATCAAGAGGCGTAAACTAGGCGTGAACCAGAGGTGTGTGCTAGAAACGTCACTGATAAGTGACGCAAGTGGGTGGCACCAAGGGGTGGTGCTAACAGAATGTTGCAATGTCAGCAGAAATCGGAAGCTTGGATGCGCGCGCAGCTGCATGACGTGTGGTTGACGGGGTGCAGGGGACTTGACATTTACACTGACGGAAAGAGACAGAAGTCTGGCATGTCAGATCAACTTGTACTTCTATCATATCTGATATCTGATGTTTAGGAACTATACTATCTGGGCGGAAAGGTCTCTAGGGCAGAAGCTATTCTATGCTAACTGTGGATGCGTGTATAAGCGCCTGAGTGTCTACATGTGAAGCGTGGGGCACGGGGCCTTCCATGGAAGCATGGCAACAGAGGCTATGAATTACTTGCATTAAGACAGGTCGGCCCTTTTGGCTCTGCAGCTGGGGAGGATGTTTACAAGATCTAGTAGGCAGGAATGTATTCTCGGGGAGCGGAACAGATAACTCGAAGGTTATAGTCAGTCTTGGCAGAAAGCAGGCTGAGCTGAGCGCGAGGGGCCGCGCTGAAAGTAGGACAGAGTTCACGGGTACAGAGGTAGCCTGGGCAGAGTCAGGAGCCACAAAAGAGGTTCAGATGGCAGGAATTCAGGGCCTACTCTTGCTAGAGCAGGAAGAATATGAGAAGTGTACTACAAAAAGACGGTGGCATAGCATACTTAGGAACGAACTACATAATCCATTCATGGTGGATCTGAAAGAGGACAAGTTAACGGTGGACGCAAATGTATTTGCGTCTTCATAGCTGGCACAGGAGGGAAGTTACATGCACTTTAAGCTGGTACATGGAGTCGGTGTGGTACGCGCTAGGGAACACAACATGGCCAAAATTTAATTTTCCTCATTCCCTCCTTGTTCCCTACGGACCCTTCATGAAATATCGATCCTCATGAATCGATCAGTCTGTTCTTGTAACATCATTTGTTCTTCTTTCTTTCGGTTACGTTTTGAATGAAAACTGGAATGTTCAATACAAGAAGTGGCACACAGTCCACAAATCGCTGGCCCACATTGTAGGCACAGGCAGCAACTGAATACTAGGACTAGGCCAATGCCTAGGAAGGATAGGATCTTCCATCCCCAAGCTGTTAACGTTGTCCAGAACCAACCGGACCAAGTCCAGGTGCCTGGATTCTGATGTATCTGATTTGCAATATTATGAAGACGGGTAATAGCTTGATATACTGATGGTGCGTTTTGTGGAATGAAAACACAGCAACTTGACCCGATGACCTTACAGGCTCCACCTCTATCTGCCAAGATGACGTCAATTACAAGACGATTCTGAAGGACAACAACCCGCATAGCGGACTGCTCTTCTGTTAAGTTACCTAAGGCGGAGGCAGTTTCATTTACTCCTGCTTCAAGTGTTCTAGTTAATCTGCGTATTAATTTACTATTCTGGACAGGTCCTAAAAAGAAAAAGAATCCTTTATTAAAATCGGTGTACTGTTCCCATGCCGTTTCTGTGTAGTCGACAAGTGGGACATCTCTTCTGGGTCTATTCTTTACTAGATTGCTATTTCTATGGTAATCAGGAGGAGCTAGAAAAACAGGTGGCAGAAGGAATGCAATGTAACAGGTACCATCCCAATCTGGAGGTAGACGTATGTATGCGGTATGACCACAAACAAAGTAAGAATGACTGATAGCTTTAAAGGACGATTTTCCATGATCACTGAATTCGACCACAGTAGTGCATTTACTATGACCTAAGTGTACTGAACCTTTCTTCTTGATACATAATTCACCAGTGACTGGCAGTACTGACATAATAGGTAGAACTGGTGTGGCTTCGGATTCGACAGTAAGAATCATAAGGCTGATTGTGTAATTACCTAATCCATATACTTCATTTTCTAGATCAGTTCCTATTCTAGTGGGAAGTCCCTCCTTATCTGGGTAACAGACGTCTAGCAGGACCAAGTTCAGGTTTCCCCAAACCCAACCCCCATCGAAAACAGCAATGTCGGGATCTAAAGAATTAATTATTCTGAACCATGCTCCGCAGGAGCCATTGTGAGAGAACGGGTACGGAAAGAGGGGCAGAGCTCCCTTGTAATTCTGGTAGGGAGGGAGTCGGCCACATATCCAGCAGTTTGTAGCATTGTTAGTTTGATGAGAATGATGTAACATACTAATGAATGTGTTGTTGCGCAGCGCAAGTCTGTAGGAAAGCTCGTGAGGAGGTAACTCACTAAAAGTGTGTTCAGCAGAGACATTGTAAGCAGATTGTTCACGCTTGAAAATAGGATAATAGATAGGTAACAAGATGCTAGCAATAATAATTAAAATGCTGATAATAAACATAATTATTAGTGTCACTATGCAGTGACTACGAAGTGATTTGCAATATGTACGTTTCTTTGCTTCTCTCTCTCTATCTCGATCTAGGGGATACATGTCAGAAACTATTTAACCGATTCACCTAGGGGAGGACTTAAACAATTAAACTGTCTGACTTGCTAGATCGTAATTTCATGCGATATTGTTCTTGAGGAGTCTTTTCTCGTTGCGATTCGGTAAAGTCTTTGGTAACACAGTCTTTGGTGGGGGTGGACGAGTCTGGGTCAGGTTTCAGTCCAGCAAATTTCTTTATATGGCTCGTGTGTACCCACCCCTTTCTTCCTTCGATTTTCACCGCGGTCCTTGTTGTTAGAAGTACGGTCTTCGGAGACTTCCAGCGGGGCTCCAACGGACTTTTCCTGTCGAAGTTGCGGACGAGGACAGTATCACCGGTACGGACGTCATGTGGCTTTACATCAGTGTTGTCAGGGAAGGCTGCGGCAACCTGTGAACAACATGATTGGAGTGCAGACATCAAGGAGGCAAGGTAATCTGTCAACATATTAGAATCAACATCAGTAATCTTTTTGGGAATGGGCGTCCCCCACATATTCGGTGGTCTTCCAAAGACCACCTCGTACGGAGATAGCCCTGATCTCGAATGGGCGACCATTCTCATATAGAATAGTGCCACTGGCAGGGCGACTATCCAGTCGACCCCTTTATCCTGACATATTTTGGCAAGGCGGATCTTTAGTGTCTGGTTATGCCTCTCAACAAGGCCTGCGGCTTCTGGGTGTCGGACACAATGGAACTTCCACTGGTATCCTAGTAATAAGGAAACTTCTTTCATTAAGGCAGACGAGAATGGCTGACCGTTATCTGAGTACACGACACGAGGCAGGCCGTATCGTGGGAAAAATTCACGAACCAACTGTTTGGCAGTGGTCGGAGCAGTGTAATCTGAGACTGGGTATGCTTCGGTCCAGCGGGACAGAGCACAGACAACTACGAGAACATATTTAAATCCTCGACAACGGTCCATCTGGATATAATCCATCTGGAGGACTTCAAAAGGGTGATCGGGAGGATGAAATCCACCTTGCTCTACAGGGACGCTTTTACCTGGATTGAACTGACAACAGATCATGCAAGTACGCACTTTCTGTTTTGCTGCTGCTCGTAAGTGTTTATTGTTCCAGAGATTTTGTAAACTGTCTAGCATTGCTTTCTCTCCTAGATGTGCAGGACTATGTGCTGTATTTATCATGACTTGAACCATAGAGTCAGGGAGAAACCATGTCGATTTTCCCTTCGTCATCCAACCTTGATCTGTCTGGATCCCTCCTAGTTCAATCCATTTCTTTATTTCTTCTGGAGTAGCATGTGTCTGAATGTCCATAACATCTAGTGTGGGATCCCTGACTGTCATACAGTTTATCGGATCTGTTGTTTTTGTCGTATCATTTATCTGAGTGTCGGTCAGTGCTGTATGTTTTGCTGTCTGATCTGCCAGGTCGTTACCCTGAGAAACAGAATCTGTGACTTTAGTATGTGCTTTACACTTCATGACGGATATGGCTGAAGGCAGGTGTATTGCTTCTAACAGTGCTTGAATGAGAGGACCATGTTGTATCTTGGCACCATGAGAGGTCAGAAAACCTCGTTCTTGCCACAGCATGCCGAAGTCGTGTACGACTCCGAACGCATAACGGGAATCTGTGTATATGTTGACATTTCTGTTCTTGGCTAGAATACAGGCTCGGGTCAGAGCGATGAGCTCTGCTGCTTGAGCAGATAATGTATCAATACGATGTGTTTCTTTAACTTCAGTTTCAGTGGTCACTGCATACGCGGCCACTAACTCTCCTGTACTTGTTCTCATGCATGAACCATCTACATAAAGTGTCAGGTCTGGATTTGTCAATGGAACATCTGTTAAATCTCGTCGGGGCTTTGTTACTGCATTAATGATCTCTATACAATCATGTGGAGCTGGATCTGTCATAACTGTAGGTAACAGTGTTGCTGGGTTCAGGATACTGCAGCGTCTGATTTCTATGTGTGGCTGGAATAATGTCAATTCGTAACCTGTGAGTCGTGCTATAGTCAAGTGCTGAGTCTGGGTTCTGTTTAACAGAACCTCTACAGAGTGTGGAACTTGTACCGTTAACTGATGACCTAAAACAATTGAGTCGCTCTGTCTGATTGCTAACGCTGTTGCTGCTACTGACTTTAAGCACGCAGGGAGTGCCTGTGCTACTGAATCCAATGTACTTGAAAAATAAGCGCAAGGCTTATGTGAACCTGCTTGATCTTGGGTGAGGACAGACAACGCTGTACCGTCACGTTCTGTAACAAAAAGTGTAAACGGTTTGCTGTAACATGGTGTCGCTAAAACTGGTGCTTGGCATAAAGCTTTCTTTAATTCCTCAAAGGCTTGTGTGTGTTCCTGAGTCCAAGGGAGGGCAGGCGAAGTTGCTGCCTCCTGCGTTGTTAACTGGATGAGTGGTTTAGCTAGAAATGCATATTGAGGAATCCATTGTCTGCAGTACGAGGTGAGGCCTATGAAGGCCCGCACTTCCTTTTGTGTCTGGGGTCGCGGCATATTTATAATTAACTGAATGCGATCGGGAGTGAGCTGTCTCCCCACTTTGGACAGCAAGTGACCCAAGTACACAACTTGCTGAACACAGAATTGTAGCTTCGAAGGAGACACCTTGTGTCCCTTGTCGGCCAGGAAATGCAAAACTGTTAAAGATGCTTGTTCACATTCGGGCTCACTTCGTGCGGTGATCAGTAGATCATCGACGTATTGTAGTAAAGCTGTATTAACTGGCATTTGGATACAATCTAGTTGTCTTTTCAGTGCTTGACTATAGATGCTGGGGCTTTCTGTGAATCCTTGAGGTGCGCGGGAAAATTTGAAACTTCGTCCATTTAAACTGAATCCGAAGAGATATTGGCTCTCCGGATCAATAGGCACACTGAAGAAAGCGTTCTTGAGATCAATTACAGTAAAGAACGTTGCTTCTGAATCAATAGCAGTCAATAGGGAAGAGATATCGGGGACCACAGGGTACTGTGGTACAATGCATTTATTCAGTTCTCGAAGATCAATCACCAGCCGATATACTGGCGGTGCATTGCGGTCTGTACGTTTAAGAATTGGAATGATGGGCGAATTACAGATATTGGAGTCGGTCTCTACGACCACCCCCTGGGCTATAAGCTCTTCAATGATTTTCAGTAAAGCCACTACAGCATCGGGTGGTAACTTGTATTGTCTGATTCTGGGTAGGACAACTCCTGTCTTGAGTGTAACACGGTATGGAGTGATATGCATACAACCTACATCAGCTGGGCCTTTTGCCCATAAGTGATCTGGTACATTTTTCAATCTGACATCAAAATCACGTAAAACATAATGACCCTTGAAATCCCGTAGAAAGAGTCTGACTCCCTCCGGGGAACAGCATATTATAGCTCCTAGAGCCTTCAGTGTTTTAATTCCTAACAGATTTTCTGGACATGATTTCGTAAGTAACAAATCTGTAACTCGAGATAATGGACCTACAGCTAATGGTACTGGTTCCGATACTTCATTTACAATAGGCTGTCCTGAAAAACCAAGGGATACATTCTGTGAGCCTGAGAGGGGTGCCCCTGGAACTTCATTGTGACTGATTGTAGTGCGACTTGCCCCTGTGTCAATTAAAAACTTTCTGTCTTTTCCTAATACGTGACTGTGTACATAAGGACCTTCTTGATCTACAGGAATTTCAATAAGAGGCAAATCACTTTCCCTCCCTAGGCTGTTTCATGTATAACGGGGATAATCTGGATATGCCGACTGGGCATACTGGTACATCTGTTGTGATACTTGCCGAGTTGCGGCAATGGGCTGTGTCTGGGCATGTTGTGGCTGCGGTACTGCTACTGTCTGTACTGTGTGGGACTGATCATGCATGGGCTGTGTATTCTGCATTGGCTGTTCGTTCTGTGAGGTCTGTTGATGACCCTGTTCATGTCTAGGCGGACGCGGTCTTTCTTTAGTTTTACCTGTCTCGATGTTATGTTTCAGGACTGGACATTCATGTACGTAGTGACCTGGCTGCTTGCAATAATTACATGTCCCTTTAACGGGAGCGGCAGAATGATTGGTCTGGGCCCCACCTTTTCTATGACCGTCGGCTGGAATCGTCTGAGCTACTAACATTTTCATTTTCGTGTCTTTCATACGTTTCTGTTCCTGATCTTGTTCTTCCCTAATTCTGTTCTGGTGATATTGTAACATTTGTAACATCTGAGATGGCGTATTTGCTTGCCAAGTACTTTCAACTTTGTACACTCTATTTTTGACTAATGGTAGGGCATTCTCTACTAATTTTGTTACAAAAAGGTGTGGATATGACCCACTGCTAACCTTTAGGCCACTATTTATGATGAAACATTTCTCGAATCTTGAATAAAAGTCACTAGTATCTTCATCTTGTTTCTGTTTACAGGACGAGATTGCGTCCCAATCTTCCTTTCTAGTTGTCAATAATCTTGGCAAAACCTGTACTATTAAACCTGGTAATGCTTTAGTCTTGTCCCCAAGGCCTACCCCTGGGACTCGTTTGCTTTCTTCGTCTTCTATTTCTGCCCATGCTATCTTGGACTCTCCCACCTCCCAATCCTTTTCCTTTAATTTCTCGTAAATGCCCGTGGGCAGCAGTACTTTTAACATTTTCATAATATCATCATACGTGTAATCTCCCATCAGTAACATATCTTTAAGCTCTCTGTGAAAACCTGCAGGGTCTTTATCATGGCACGGAACTAATTTCTTCATTTCTAACAGTTCTAACTTAGTCAGTGGTGTGTGAACATACACACGCTTCAAGCGTTGGTCCGTACCCATAACTGGGTGTACTTCTCGTAAGGGGTTCTGACTTTCAATGCCACCACCGCATTGCATGTGGTACGTTTTCCTTTCTGGAGGCGGGGCGGGAACATATTCAGGACTTATGAAGGTGTTATACTTACATCGTTGTTCTAGAAATATTTGTATTAATTTGGTACTAAAACCTCTCCATCTATCCATGAGTAGGGCTTCTAATGTCTCGTGTAAGGGACCTGGATCAGAATGATGGTTTCTGAACTTGATGAGGAGGTGCTGAATCATGTATACACCTGCTATTTTCTGCTCTTCCGGGGAAAGGTTCAAGAATGTCTGTACTAATGTGTCATCATTATACATGTCTGCGTTTTCGGCCCATAACACGGCTGACCGGGCTAGTTCTTGTTCATCCATAGAATTGAGTACATGGTACCCCACTCGGTCTCGAAGCCTTTTATCAGTTTCCTGGAACTGATGTTCAGAAGAATTCGGATTTGTTAAAGCAGAGAAAAGAACTCTCTTGCTTTCCGGACGGATGCCTTTCCTAAGGTAATTTCCCTTACCTACGTACGCTATAGTATCTGTAGACCTTCCTGGTGCTTCATGGTCTTCTTCCTCCTCGGAGGAAGCTTTATCATTCCCTTCCTGGTGTGCAGTCAATACTGCCTTTCTAATTTTCTGGGACATACTGGCTATGCAATTCCCTCTATCATGCTTTCCTTCGGCTATATTTTGACCCCACTTGTTTAATGTGTCTAGTTCACTTTGGTCTGTCTCGGGCCTGTCTCGTTCTCTTATTACACAATTTATGAAAAATCGTAATATCTGTGCTTGAATGTCAACTTTCTGTTTATGCATGGCATCTTTGACACTGTCAGGGTCTTTCCCTGTCTGTATAAACTCATATAGTCTGTCGAGGCGTTCCTGCATTCCTACATAGCATAGCAAGCTATCGGTGGCAGATCTTAATGGTAGTGATGCTAATATCATCAAATCGTCTTTTCCGGGTACTGGATCATATCTGCAAACTGACATCTTCTCTTTAAATGCGTCAAGCCGGGATAAGTGGGGAGACTGGAAAGGATTCTGCGTGTCCCTTAAATGCAATCTGTGTGTCGGTGGCGGGGTCTGTAGACCCGCTGTCGCACCTCCTGAGGCGGATGCTTGAGCATTATCTCTCCGCGGAGTCTGGATCTGAGTCTGAATTTGTCGTTTAGTGAGATCAGGTAGGACTGGTTTCGGTAGGTCTGTTTTGAGTGCGGGAAGTGGCGGAGCTGGCGGAACAGGGGAGGTCTGTCGTGATACTGGCGGAACATTATCTGGGGGCACAGTGCCACCCCTATCCCTGTCTGTAGGCAGGGCACGAACAGGCAGATTGGTGTAAGCTGGTGCTACATCCTCTAGATATGAATTTAGGAATATGTCTTTAGTAGTTTTATGCATTACTTTAGTTGGAACTAATGATGTCGGTAAGTTTTTCGGTGTTTCTGATTGGGCTTCAGATGTGTCATCTGCTGCAAGATACATACCGTTTACAAGATTATTTCGGGCACGGTCTATTTGTTCTGTTTTTACTCGGATCCCTTCAGTAACTAATTCGTTTTCTTGGTCTTTATCTGATTCTTTAAGTCTGTCTTCTCTACGGAGTGCTTTGTCAGCACGCTTACGTGATTCCTTACGCCAAAATTCTATGGCGTCCTTCTGAGATTGTCTAGCTTTCTTTTTCCATAATGCTTCTTCTACCCTCATGATGCACTCGGCATCCCATGTTCCGGTGACAGGCCATCTGTGTCTTTCGTCTAGGTGTTTGGTGTAATCGGCCCATAAATCTAGATATAATATGGCATCTATGCCATGCTTCTGGTACATAAAATTGCCTGCAGTGTCCCTAGGGGGAATAGGAATTTCTTCCTCCAGTAACCCTTTCCTAGTTCCTATCTGTTTTAACTTGTTGAAAAACGGCATCTTGCTTACTTATTACTGAATGCTAGATCCTTATTCCTTAATACTCTTGACAGCTAGATTATACGAGAAACACAATAATACACGTTTAAACAGTCACATTCATACCACAACATTAATCACATAAAAACATTGAAGACATAGATGACTACCCCCCTATACTGGATGTACTGCTCAACAGTACGGATACACTGGTGTAACAGTGCAGAAATTCGGAATACTTGATATACTGCTAAACAGTACAGATACACTGCCTAAAAACAGTGCAGACCGGACTTGCGTACCCAAACCCGTCTAGATACGACCCAGCAATGGTACTCACCGGGAAGCACGGAAACAGAAGGCCTCGGAAAACTTCGACTGGACTCGACTCGGAACTTCGGAAAACTTCGGAAAATTTCGGAAAACTTCGGAAAACTTCGGAAAACTGGTGGGCCTCTTCACACCTCGGACCTTGCTTCTTTCGGCTAGGCTCTGGTCGGGATCCTCCGCACTCCTCACCGCCTCGTCTGGGCACTGTTCGCAGTCTTCGTCACCTCCGTGGGTCAGAGGGAGATGCAGGAAATCCTGCCAGTACACGTGTGTTCCATCTAACTGATGGCAGGGGACACAGCTTGCAACGCACCAACCGGCGCGTGAGGTGGGGGAGGGGTCCCTATTCGGGCGCCAAAATGACGTAAATAATTAATTTACTCTCTTAATTTCTATGCAGGTAAGTACTTAATCAATAATAACTCAATCAGAATGAAAAAAGACAGAGTCCGTGGTGTTAGAGTTTCTAAGGGTTTTATTCCTCATAAAGGAATCAGGATATCATGTTCTGACCACCACAGGGGTGTCAGAAGGGATAGAGCGCTCTCGTTTAATAATAGTACATAGCTTATATACTTGATTTATACCATAAAGAATAATGTAAGAGGCGTAACAGCTGAGAGAAGACAAGATAACAGTATACACGTGGTACTAGTACATCATCAAGAGGCGTAAACTAGGCGTGAACCAGAGGTGTGTGCTAGAAACGTCACTGATAAGTGACGCAAGTGGGTGGCACCAAGGGGTGGTGCTAACAGAATGTTGCAATGTCAGCAGAAATCGGAAGCTTGGATGCGCGCGCAGCTGCATGACGTGTGGTTGACGGGGTGCAGGGGACTTGACATTTACACTGACGGAAAGAGACAGAAGTCTGGCATGTCAGATCAACTTGTACTTCTATCATATCTGATATCTGATGTTTAGGAACTATACTATCTGGGCGGAAAGGTCTCTAGGGCAGAAGCTATTCTATGCTAACTGTGGATGCGTGTATAAGCGCCTGAGTGTCTACATGTGAAGCGTGGGGCACGGGGCCTTCCATGGAAGCATGGCAACAGAGGCTATGAATTACTTGCATTAAGACAGGTCGGCCCTTTTGGCTCTGCAGCTGGGGAGGATGTTTACAAGATCTAGTAGGCAGGAATGTATTCTCGGGGAGCGGAACAGATAACTCGAAGGTTATAGTCAGTCTTGGCAGAAAGCAGGCTGAGCTGAGCGCGAGGGGCCGCGCTGAAAGTAGGACAGAGTTCACGGGTACAGAGGTAGCCTGGGCAGAGTCAGGAGCCACAAAAGAGGTTCAGATGGCAGGAATTCAGGGCCTACTCTTGCTAGAGCAGGAAGAATATGAGAAGTGTACTACAAAAAGACGGTGGCATAGCATACTTAGGAACGAACTACATAATCCATTCATGGTGGATCTGAAAGAGGACAAGTTAACGGTGGACGCAAATGTATTTGCGTCTTCATAGCTGGCACAGGAGGGAAGTTACATGCACTTTAAGCTGGTACATGGAGTCGGTGGGGTACGCGCTAGGGAACACAACATGGCCAAAATTTAATTTTCCTCAACAGGATCTAAAAAGAGACAACATTCTTCCAGCCACACCTCTCAACCCTATACAGTGTAGTGTGCTACCCATGCAGGCAAGTGCTTCAGCACCTACTATCCCTGATAGGGCTAGTAAGCGCTACATAAACACAGCAATACAATGCAATACACTCGCCTGTCGGGCCCACAAGAGGGAATGATGGGAGTTAGCGCTGGAGTTCTTTGCACACTCCTCTTCATTACAGACGGGGCTTCGACTTAGGAGGTGGTGTAGTAGTTACTGTGCAGTTTTCTATGCAGCTTAATATAATGTGATAAATGAGACGGTACTGAAACAGGTGCTAGATTTTCTAAAATAAAGGCACTCTGTGAAAGAGTAAAACCTAGTTCCTTAGTGTGAAAATGTTTTTTTTTTCCTTGGACAAGTTGGAGGGGCAAGAGTCTGAAAAAGAAGAGTTTTTTTAAAATGGAATACAAAGGTAATTTAGTTTAATGCTCCATCTGGTAAAGCGCAGAATGAGCAGAATCCATATCCGTGAGCACTTTCCACAAACAGAAAAGACAGATGGTGTTATCATCAGATAGGGAACTACAGGAGTTCATACAAAAAATGCAACCTTGGAGGGCCCAGGCAGGATTTACACATTTCAACAAAACATCTCAGGAAATACGATCTCTTCTTCTTGAAGTTATCTTACAGCATTATAACAGGAGTTACTTACTGAGTCTAACTTTCACCAATTTAGTAATAAGGGTGTTTTTGTTTGGAAATATAAAAGCATTCATCTGGCAAGTGTGTAAGGAATTAGTTCTTTTAATAAAGTTTATATTTGAAAAGAGAGGTTTGGGAGGTAGGTTTGTCAAGAGATTGTGCTTTGTGTGCTGTGGATGGCATCAGAGGCTTGCTTGGTCTGTTTATTCAGCTGCATGGAGAAAGGAAAGCTAAAATCTGTTTAAGGAAGGCTCGAGTGGCCTGACATTTACACCAGTGACCACCACCGAGCTGTTTGTGGTGTCAACAGAAAGCAAAGGCAGGTCAGAGAGGAGGACGACCAACCGGAAAGCCAGTGATTACCAGCAGCAGCAAGCACCTACCTGCTCTAAACTGGAATGAGCACACAGACTCCAGGTGAGTCAGGAAGGTGGGAAGGATGGACGGCGTACCCTGGGCCTGAGGAGGATGCGCGGGTGACTAACAGGTTGGGAAATTGGATTGTCGGGAAGAGTTAACATCAGGCAGGTGACAAATAGCAGTGAATCATGTCTGCACTCAAACAGTGCTCTTCAGAGGGAAGTGGGGGAGGCCTAACTCCACCTTCCATCAATCAAGCATTTATACAGCACAGCCATTGTCTGTGAGGGCCTTGAGGCGCTGCACACAGCCATTGCTGCAGCAGGTCTGAGAGGTGCTGCCCTAAATTGGTTTAAATGCTTTTTAAAGGACTGGAAGCAATCAGTGTGGCTTTCGCCCTACAAATCGGGCATCGTCAACATGAACTGTGGAGTACCGCAGGGCTCCTCTTTGTCCCCGTACCGCTTTAATGTCTATATCCACCCCCTCATATTCATGCTTCGTCCGATGGGGGTAAAAATCTATAACTATGCTGACGATATGCAGCTGATCTTTTCCATCGAGGATTCAACAAACTCCAAGGAGTTTCTAAGGAACATGTTGTTTATCAGGAATTGGATGAACAAAAATCAACTAAAACTAAACTCCGTAAAAACTGAAATCCATATCCTTATCAACAAATTATCGCAGAGGAGTCCTTGCCTACTGGCCCTCAGAGCTATTCCTAAGAACTCGATTTAGAGCCTAGGCATACAAATCGACTCAGATCTTTACATGAGCTCGTAGATCGGCTCAGTTACTTGTGCCTGCTTTTTCCAACTACGGAAATTGCAAAAAATCTGAAGGTTTTTCAGCAGAGAGGCCAGCATTCAAATCATTATTTCCTTGATCTTATCAAAAATTGATTATGCAATTGCAATTTGTTTTGGCCTTCCGTGCAACCAGAAATACCGTCTGCAGCTGATACAAAATCAATTCGCCAGAATCCTCTATCAACACGTGAGACAAGTATCGTCAGGTTGCTGCTGAAGGAACTCCACTGGCTTCCCGTGGAGCCGCGTTCCATGTTCAAAACAGGATGCATCCTGTCCAAAGCTATACATGGCACAGGTCCCAAGTACATTCCTCTAGAATCCACAGATACTCCCCACAGATCTATACATATGAATCTATTGGTGGTTCCCAGATTCAGACGCGAATGGCCAGGAGGGTTGCGTTTATCAATACAGGGACCCCAATTCTGGAACTTTCTGCCCACATCTTTGAGACTAGAAACAGACCACATGCGATTTAGAAAAAAGCTGAAGACCTGGCTTTTTACCCAAGCTTACAGTTAGACACGGACTTTCTAAACCGGTGACTCCAAAATAAAACTCTGCGCCAAGAGACCTGTTGGTGAAATGCGCTCTAGGAATTTCCAATAACCTAATATAACACACACATAACACCCCATCCCAGATTCAGAGGGCCACTTCTTGATGGTTTGTGATAGTTGTGGGGTTTAAGGAGTACTGTGAGGGCTTCAGCCTGGGCAGTGCACATGGCTGTTTCAGCCACGGAGGCACTGGGGTGATCCAGGTGCTCACTGGCCATATAGCATCACAGGCTGCAAAATACCCAAGTGTAGACTTTGGAGTAGGGTTGTCACCCTTTGTTCAAGATCAATCCAAGGTAGTTATGTCATCTGTCCTAGTATTGACTCAACGAGCTAGTAACTCATCCACTCTAACTCATGGAGGAGTTAATTTATCAAGTTTTGAAAGTAGTTAAAATGGGAAATGCAGTACACAACTAAAAAAACGCATTATTTTACACAACCCCATCCTGACGTACAGTCCGGCAGGCACTGTTTAGAATCGTTCATGTAAAATTCACAAGAAAAAGTCTTCATGATGGATTTGATGCGCAGAATACAGGGGTGCGAGGTATAGTGGGCCAGGAGAGAAGGTAACAAACAGTGAAAAGACTGGGAAAGACAGTAGTAGCAAATGGGGCAAAGCACCAAACTGTGAAGGAAGAAGGGTGTCTGGAGAAGTAGAGAGAAAGAGGAACGGAGAGAAAATTCGGAGCAATACACTGAGCGGGGGTGGGAAGAAAGACGCTCAAATGACCATCCTTTAAATGCAATTACAGTTGAAATACATTGAGTTATTAAGGAAAAGAAAGACAGTTTTCAAAAGATCAAATTAATAAGTGACATGAGATCGGGCAAAGTATACCAAAGTCGGTGAAATATGAATACAAAATAAGACAGAAACTTGGCAGCATTTCCAGCAACCCCAGATGATTTTCTTTGCTCTCTAATACTGCTGCTCTCTACTGATGATGAGCTCAACCCAGAAACAGCAATGTCTGCACCAACTTTTGGAGACAAACTTCAGCTAATTTTGTAGTAAGTTTGAACTGTGTACTGCATTTACCAGGATGCAAAGGGGCGAACTGTGCTGGGACTGTGAGGCAGTGTGCTCCCAACCCCCTTTCTATTTAAAAGGCTCCCTTGAGCCAGCAAGCTGACGAGCTTCGGAGATGCACCTGTGCGCCTTTGAGTGGTACTTTGACCTGAGAGGAACTTGGCAGCATTTCCAGCAACCCCAGATGATTTTTCTTTACTCTCTAATACTGCTGCTCTCTACTGATGACGGGCTTAACCCAGAAACACGCGTCTAGAGATATTCAGCAATTGCTGCACCAACTTTGGTGAAAAACTCCAGCTAATTTTGAAGTAAGTTTGAACTGTGTACTGCATTTACCAGGATGCAAAGGGGCGAACTGTGCTGGGACTGCGATTCAGTGTGCTCCCAACCCGCTTTCTCACAAAATATAGACACTTGGGAGTTTATAACTCAATCAGTTGACTTGTGCTATTGTAGGCCTTCTGTGGGTCTGACTGCGCGACGGGCCGCAATGGAGTTTGAGTTCTTTGTGTTCCTTGTGACCAGAACAAATATCCAACCCCAAACTATGCATTGGGCTGGATCCCATTATGGGAATTTGTTAGAGGGCAAAATCGGACTGATGGCGAGCCCTAACTAGGTCAAAGTGCTTCTCCAAAACTTTTTGAACAACAATAAAATACTTGTGTGGCATTGCACAGGTATGTTCTCAGATTACTTAACCAGGTGGTGGACTTCGCTTTAAATGTCAATAAGCCTGTAATGGGAGTGTTATATCCAAGTTCCTAAAACAGCTTGACTTCGATGTTGACACCAAAAGAATTAATGCAGTCCCTAAAGTGGGCGGTGGCATAAAAGGTTCTAAACACTGAAGCGTTTTTTTGTGTTTAGCAATCAAAAAACGAAATACGAAAACTATGTGAGATAAAGTAAATTAACAACCATTGGCAAAGCCAGCAGGGCTGACCTTAGCAGTCCTAAGCCTCGTGTTTGCTTTACTTTTTTCCCCAAGTATATGCAATAGGCTTCAAAAGTGTGAAAATAATAGAGTGTAGAACTGCTGCCATCCAAATGGTGTGTGTATGTGTTTTTTTAAAACAAAAATTAAGTAATATAAAGAAATGCACAGCGCAAAAGTTAATAAATCAAGACAGTAGACGTTGAACAGCGGGGGCCAGAGGAGAGCCCAAAGAGGCAGGGGAGCAACGAAAAAGCTGAGGGGGCCTTTGGAATAGGACCCCCAAAAATCTAAATGGGATGCTCAAGAAAAGACATGCATTCCCATGGAGTGCTGAAAGAAAAAGAAAAATGTAGTTCCTTTAGGTCAGCTATGAAAGGATACAAGTCATCCAATCAAAATGAGTTTAAAGACGTTATTCTACAGGGGCAAGATGAGGGAGGAAAACCATTAAATAAGAAGCAAGCAAATGAAATTGACAAGAAAACCAACCAATGATGAGCAATGGGTTGACCGAAATCCCACTCTATGTACTGGTATTTTGCACAATAGGTGTTTGACAGTAAATTGCTAGAATCTGCCCGTAGGCAAGACCTAAAAGACAGCAAAGTAACTATCTAGCATTACCATAAAAGTCAGAGTCGGAGCCCCTGGAGGGCTTGTAGTATTTCCAGTAGGTGAGCCTACTCCTGCCTGTGCGCTGGAGATTGCTGCCTGTGAAGGGCTCGGTCATGAAGAAGATGGCTAAAAGGCTTGAGCACCCAGTAGTGAATTGCCCACCAGGCAAAGGCTTGAAACTGAAAATGGCTGACTCTGTGTTTTATCCTTCCAGGAAGAGTAAGGAGAACCCAATTTCTTCACCTACTGGTAAGCATCAGAGTACCATTTGTTGTAGATGTGCTTTACAAAGTGCCATATCAATACATCGAAACCAGACTCACTTAAATCATTAAGGGCCAGATGAAGGAGCCCTAATACCGGTTGGTAACGGCCGAATTCGTCCGTTACCAACCGGTATTAGGGTTTCCAGATGTAGGGGGCCTATATTTTACCGATTCTGTAAAGTTACCGAATCGGTAAATTTACAGAATCGGTAAAATACCGAATCGGTATATTTACTGATTCTGAAAAACCACATGTAGGTGGCACTCCTAAGAGTGCCACAGGCCCCTAAAAATCGGTATTTTATCACCCAATCCTATTGGGTGGTAAAATACCGAATTCAGGTGTGCATGCACACCTGTGCAATGTGACACACAGACATGCCCTTAGGGCATGTCTGTGTGCCACATGGCACACAAGTCCGGAATTGGGGTGCTAGAGGGTGTCAAAGTGACACCCCCTGCACCCTTGCAGGATTCGGTATTTACAGATTCTGTAAATACCGACTCTTACAGATTCGGTAATTTTTTACCTACATCTGCCTCCTTCCAATTTACCGACTCTTAAATACCGAATCGGTATGAGTCGGTATTTAAGAGTCGGTAAATCGGATTTACCTACATCTGGCCCTAAGTCTTGGGTATTGACAGTCCATGTTTGAAATTGGTTAACCAAACTAAAACAAAACTGCACACCTCCCAGTTTTACAAGGCATAACCAATTGAGCTCAACAAAACCCGGCTAGCTCGTCGCAGCTCTGATTTTACAGCGCGCATTAACCAAATGCATATTTCTACTGTGAATATTCAATACAGTTTAAACCATAACGGATTAAGAGAAAGTTCAAAATATGTAAATCAAACTCAACCAAATCGTTAGAGCTCAGATTATGACAGTACATATCCAATACAGGTAAACCAACCTTAGCGGATTTAGTACATTGCCATGCAATAATTTGAATAATCTACCTCATTGCACCCACAAACATTCTACGACAAAGTTAGTTAGGGCAATAATAATAAATTATCCGGACCTTGATTATTTATGGAAAGTCCCTGTTTGCTCAGGATCTTGAATTGGGAATAGTGAATTAACATGCCCTTAAATATTGAAGCTAACTGCCTGGTCTTCTTTCTCAAAATTCTAATACTGGAATTTGGAAAATAAGATTAAATATCCGGTCAATAAATATTTAGGAAAAACGAACCCACGTCGGTTTATTTACAAAGACGGCATAGATTACTATATACTAATTTACTATTCTTATGTCCTGCCAAAGAAAATATGGGCAAATGAAGTTTCCTATTTTCTGTATGTTTGGAAGTAACAAAGAAGCTGTTTACTTGTCTGTAGTGAATATGTGTTGAAAACCGATAACCTGTATTTTTCACTGAAAGGTTTAGCCAAAACACCTAAACTGACCTTGAGCTACATAATAGATCATTATGATGCTCACTATTATTACCATTACTAAGATTATTGTTTCTAATGTGTTCAGATTAATTGTACATGTAGTGCCATCTCACCTTGAGTAAAATAGAAGTGTTTGCCAATGTATTATCCCGCCCTTTATTCTCATTTCAGTTTGGCTCGCTATGTCACCAAAGCCTGGATATAATATGTTGCCTATATCACCAAAACCTGGATATAATATGTTGCGTCTACATTCACATTAATACTGCATTAATATTTAGGCAGGGTCTGGTGGCTTAGTGACTAATGTGTCCTCTGTTGGCCCCCCTGTACGACCTCCTGGTCAGAGGTTCAAATCTCATCGGCTCCACTCAGCCTTTCATCCACTCAGCCTTTCATCCGATCTTCGGCCAGACCGGTCTTGAGAGCACTTCACTGGCTGCCAATACGCGAAAGAATCATCTTTAAATCGCTATGTATCACCCATAAGGCTCTCCAGGGCAAAGGACCCCCGGTTCTCAGGAGCTTGATCTGCCCATATAAGTCTTCCAGGGCTCTCCGGTCGGACTTCGGAAACCTTACCAAGGTTCCCAGAGTTCGGAAGGTGCGTACAGGCCGACGCCGTTTTTCAGTAAATGCGGCAAAGACTTGGAATTCCCTCCCTAGCCGGATCCGTACCGAACCTTGCTATCTCAAGTTTCGAAAGCTTCTTAAAACATTTCTTTTTCCCCAAGGACCCTTAAGTAACCGGTACCCCTCTTCAGTTTGTTCTTTTCTGGTAGCGCTGGGACGCTCTCGGGCAGCCATGCGCTTTATAAATCAAATTTCATTTTCATTTTCATTCATTTCATTTCATTCATTGGGTAACAATAAAATATCTGTTATTCAGCGCCAAGATACTTTTCCGGGCGAATATGCGCTTTACAAATACTTGGGACTCTACACCAGCAGCAGTGTACCTGAAAGAAACCGCTCTCAAATACGGCAGCTCTGTTGAAATCGTTGTATTCTTCAGTTTTCAGCAGCTTGGAGAGCACCCCCTTGCCTACGTCCAGGTTCAGTTCGATATCCGTTTCCTCAGGGGTGGGCCCCAACAGAAACATTCTGCCATGCGCGCAGCTCGGCCCAAGTCACCCCAGGTTCTTGGTGGACGACTAGAGCACTGACCCTTAAGAGAAGCTGTCCTTTCAGGCCTGATTGGGTCATGCTTGCAGCCTGGGAAAATGCTCCTTTAATTTCTATTGCACTTGACCACAGGCCACAGCACTGCAACTTCCTGATCAAGTGATGTTACAAGGATACAGCAGTGATGTCACAGCAGCAGGCCTCGCAGAGAAAGCCCAGTCAGTAAGAAAAGGAAACAATTGCTCGCCTCGCACAGCAGCAGGCAGAGAGGAGGGTGCCTGCGCCGGTTTCCCTTGCGGGAGCGAGCAGGAACCATTTGTCAAAGCTCACTCCCACACGGGAATCGCCAAACGTGCACGCGTTGCCATTGAAGGCAATGAAACGCGTACACGTTTTTAGCTGAAAAGGCTTACCAGTTGCTAAAGGTCTCCTTCCTACCCAGCACATGCGTGCTGCGTAGGCGAGACCTAAAAAGTGGCTCATGTCCCATTCACATGTCTCAACACTAATAAATAAATACTGTATTTTTATATTTATGCAGTTTTATATTACAGAACCAGACTATCACACATTTTCTTTAAGCACTTTGTGATTTTTATTTAACTGGAATCAAAAAATGGTGATCTGAGGCCAGGGTTCAGGCCTAGCTCCTCAAGTTCCAAGGATAGCAGCTCTAAGCACGAGCCCGCATCTTCTCCTTGTCTTGCTGTAAACACCTCCTGTTTCACAATATCATTGCCGGTTAGTTAAAACAAAGTTCACGAAGGACTTACTGATGAGAGTAGGAGTGAATACTCCCCACGTGGTCTGGACAGCTGATTTTCCTGAGAAGTGCTGCTGCTCACAAGGGTGAGTCATGCTGAGCGCCTCTCCTGTCCCTGCCAAGGTCAGGCGCTGTGTGTGTGGGGGTGAAAGGGGGGGCGGCTGCAGCCACTGCCAGAAGCAGAACTAGAACTGGGTTGAAGTTTTATGCAGATACTTATTCATGTTTCCCCATAAATCAAGAGATTTTTCATGTGCCGCTCCGGTGATTTGAAGAGAGGCGGGAGAAGGTTGAGTGGTGCTACCCTGGAGCCCTCCTAGGGATTACGCAGTAATCTCTACCCCTTCGGCCATCCTTCCTGCACATGTGCTACCTTCCTTTCTGCGCATGTGCTACCTTCCTTTCTGCGCATGTGCTACCTTCTTTCCTGCGCATGTGCTACCTTCCTTCCTGCGCATGTGCTACCTTCCTTCCTGCCCATGTGCTACCTCCCTTCGCATGTGCTACCTTCCTCTCTGCGCATGTGCTACCTCCTTCCTGCTCATGTGCTACCTTCCTTTCTGCGCATGTGCTACCTTCCTTTGCATGTGCTACCTTCCTTTCTGCGCATGTGCTACCTCCTTTCTGCGCATGTGCTACCTTTCTTTCTGCGCATGTGCTACCTTCCTCCTTTCTGCGCATGTGCTACCTTCCTTTCTGCGCATGTGCTACCTTCCTTCCTGCGCATGTGCTACCTTTCTTCCTGCGCATGTGCTACCTTCCTTCCTGCGCATGTGCTACCTTCCTTTCTGCGCATGTGCTACCTTCCTTTCTGCGCATGCGCTACCTTCCTTTCTGCGCATGTGCTACCTTCCTTTCTGCGCATGTGCTACCTTCCTTTTTGCGCATGTGCTACCTTCCTTTTTGCGCATGTGCTACCTTCCTTTCTGCGCATGTGCTACCTTCCTTTCTGCGCATGTGCTACCTTCCTTCCTGCGCATGTGCTACCTTTCTTCCTGCGCATGTGCTACCTTCCTTCCTGCGCATGTGCTACCTTCCTTTCTGCGCATGTGCTACCTTCCTTTCTGCGCATGCGCTACCTTCCTTTCTGCGCATGTGCTACCTTCCTTTTTGCGCATATGCTACCTTCCTTTTTGCGCATGTGCTACCTTCCTTTCTGCGCATGTGCTACCTTCCTTTCTGCGCATGTGCTACCTTCCTTCCTGCTTATGTGCTACCTTCTTTCACATGTGCTACCTTCTTTCACATGTGCTACCTTCTTTCGCATGTGCTACCTTCCTTCCTGCGCATGTGCTACCTTCCTTCCTGCTCATGTGCTACCTTCCTTTCTGCTCATGTGCTACCTTCCTTTCTGCTCATGTGCTACCTTCCTTCCTGCTCATGTGCTACCTTCTTTCGCATGTGCTACCTTCTTTCGCATATGCTACCTTCTTTCGCATGTGCTACCTTCTTTCGCATGTGCTACCTTCTTTCTGCTCATGTGCTACCTTCCTTTCTGCGTATGTGCTACCTTCCTTTCTGCGCATGTGCTACCTTCCTTCCTGCTCATGTGCTACCTTCCTTCCTACTCATGTGCTACCTTCCTTCCTGCTCATGTGCTACCTTCCTTTCTGCGCATGTGCTACCTTCCTTTCTGCGCATGTGCTACCTTCCTTTCTGCGCATGTGCTACCTTCCTCCTTTCTGCGCATGTGCTACCTTCCTTTCTGCGCATGTGCTACCTTCCTTCCTGCGCATGTGCTACCTTTCTTCCTGCGCATGTGCTACCTTCCTTCCTGCGCATGTGCTACCTTCCTTCCTGCGCATGTGCTACCTTCCTTTCTGCGCATGTGCTACCTTCCTTTCTGCGCATGCGCTACCTTCCTTTCTGCGCATGTGCTACCTTCCTTTCTGCGCATGTGCTACCTTCCTTTTTGCGCTTGTGCTACCTTCCTTTCTGCGCATGTGCTACCTTCCTTCCTGCTCATGTGCTACCTTCTTTCACATGTGCTACCTTCTTTCGCATGTGCTACCTTCCTTCCTGCGCATGTGCTACCTTCCTTCCTGCACATGTGCTACCTTCCTTTCTGCTCATGTGCTACCTTCCTTTCTGCGCATGTGCTACCTTCTTTCGCATGTGCTACCTTCTTTCGCATGTGTTACCTTCCTTTCTGCGCATGTGCTACCTTCCTTTCTGCGCATGTGCTGCCTTCTTTCGCATGTGCTACCTTCTTTTGCATGTGCTACCTTCCTTTCTGCGCATATGCTACCTTCGTTTCTGCGCATATGCTACCTTCCTTTCTGCGCATGTGCTACCTTCCTTTCTGCGCATGTGCTACCTTCCTTTCTGCGCATGTGCTACCTTCCTTCCTGCGCATGTGCTACCTTCCATTCTGCTCATGTGCTACCTTCCTTTCTGCGCATGTGCTACCTTACTTTATGCTCATGTGCTACCTTCCTTTCTGCTCATGTGCTACCTTCCATTCTGCTCATGTGCTACCTTCTTTTCTGCGCATGTGCTACCTTCCTTCCTATGCATGTGCTACCTTCCTTCGCATGTGCTACCTTCCTTTCTGCGCATGTGCTACCTTCCTTTCTGCGCATGTGCTACCTTCCTTTCTGCGCATGTGCTACCTTCCTTTCTGCGCATGTGCTACCTTCCTTTCTGCTCATGTGCTACCTTCCTTTCTGCGCATGTGCTACCTTCCTTCGCATGTGCTACCTTCCTTTCTGCGCATGTGCTACCTTCCTCTCTGCACATGTGCTACCTTCCTCCTCTGCTGATACAGGACCTAGGAGCCTTTGTTTACATTTGTTGGAATGTCTTGCACAAGGATGTCAGTACATAGCATGACCTGCAGATAGGACGGATAACACACCCACCATGGTGATTGAGCCTCTGATCCAAAGTGCCACATTGAGCTCACTAGACACCGAATTAAAATAATACATGTTTGGCATGTGACATGGCACAGTTAAGAATGTTCATCATTCTGCTACGCTTTGCAAGATTCATTGATGGTTCAGCTGTGCTGCAAGGGCCTGGAGTAAGTCGCCACCGGTGCACTGAGGGGTTCTCCTCTGCAGCGATTAACGGAACAGGTGACATAAGCTGGGGAGCATCAGAGGCCATACCAATCACTACTCCAGGTCAGCGAGGTCACATGACCGCTGAAGGCATTCACCCTCCTTATGGCGGAGTGCAGGGCATGCAGAAGATGAGAAATGGGTACCAGGGATTTTCATTGACCAGAACGCCAGCTATTGCAAAAGGAACATCACACACCCTTCCACTGTCTTAAACTCCTGGGCCCACATTGTGGCCGGTGTAGCAGATGCTGCCAGCAGCTGGCAGACACAGAGGTGTCTTCTTCTGGACGCTTTACATGGCAGGTGGCATGGGTCATCTTCAGAAGTAGCTTCTTAGGCCGACAGCCTGCTAGGGGCCAAGATGCAGCGTGCTCAGTCCCCCACGTTTCACGTTGCCTGGGCCAGTGGACAACCATGGACCACAGAAGTAGTATCCTTGCACCAGTATGACGTCTTGTATTACAAGCTCCTGGTGACGCCCTCAGCCGATGGATCACACTGGTGTCAGTCGGTGGGCAGCAGCGCTCATTAATGGAGACTGGGGCTTACTTTTCATTGTCGGAGTTTGACCCAGATTTTAGAGACAGAAAAAGGCAGGGGAAAAAAAGGAGGAGATGGAGGAATCTGGGAAAAAACAAAGGCAAAAGTGGTAAAGAAAAAAAAACATTCAAGAGTGATAAAGAGAGAGGAAGTGTGGGTGGTGGCCGAAAGACGCATGAGGCGATAACTAAACGAGGCCGCCTTGTTAGTCGAGAACCCTATTATTTAATAGTGTTGCGGCAGGCTCCCACGAAAAGCACTGGGATATTTATTTATTTATTATACATTCTGCACTGCCTCAGCTGGAAGGCTAACTGACTGTTTTACACCCCACTGGACTGCTGCAGTAATTTGATTCCAGAAGGGCGTGGGGATACATATAAGGGGGAAACTGTTGAGAGGATGCAAGGAAGGAGGCACAATTGAGGGGCATCGAAGGCACAGGTGAGGAAAACAGTCTTGCACAATGCATCTCGTTGGATGTCTGTCTTTATTGGGCTCGCGCACAGATCAAATTCCCGTAGGATCAAACTGAGTGCACAATGCAAAGATGGCGGCAGGAGGGGATGAGATCACGTGACACAGTGCAAGATACTATATATTTTGCTGTGTAGCCCCATGGACGCTTGAGGTCAGTATCTGGGTCTACTATGAAGCTACTCCATCATCGAATCCCAAAGTGATCTAAATGCCAGAAAGTCCCCAGGAATATCGAGGATAGAAGAGTCTCAGAAGATCCTTAGTGCTGGATCCTGAGATCCTTAGTGCTGGATCCTGAGATCCTTAGTGCTGGATCCTGAGATCCTTAGTGCTGGATCCTGAGATCCTTCATGCTGGATCCTGAGATCCTTCATGCTGGATCTCAGGATCCTGAGATCCTTCATGCTGGATCCTGAGATCCTTCATGCTGGATCCTGAGATCCTTCGTGCTGGATCCTGAGATCCTTTGTGCTGGATCCTGAGATCCTTCGTGCTGGATCCTAAGATCCTTCGTGCTGGATCCTAAGATCCTTCGTGCTGGATCCTAAGATCCTTCGTGCTGGATCCTAAGATCCTTCATGCTGGATCCTGAGATACTCAGTGCTGGATCCTGAGATCCTTCATGCTGGATCCTGAGATACTCAGTGCTGGATCCTGAGATCCTTTGTGCTGGATCCTGAGATCCTTTGTGCTGGATCCTGAGATACTCAGTGCTGGATCCTGAGATACTCAGTGCTGGATCCTGAGATACTCAGTGCTGGATCCTGAGATACTCAGTGCTGGATCCTGAGATACTCAGTGCTGGATCCTGAGATACTCAGTGCTGGATCCTGAGATACTCAGTGCTGGATCCTGAGATCCTTAGTGCTGGATCCTGAGATCCTTAGTGCTGGATCCTGAGATCCTTTGTGCTGGATCCTGAGATACTCAGTGCTGGATCCTGAGATACTCAGTGCTGGATCCTGAGATACTCAGTGCTGGATCCTGAGATACTCAGTGCTGGATCCTGAGATCCTTAGTGCTGGATCCTGAGATCCTTAGTGCTGGATCCTGAGATCCTTAGTGCTGGATCCTGAGATCCTTAGTGCTGGATCCTGAGATCCTTAGTGCTGGATCCGGAGATCCTTAGTGCTGGATCCTGAGATCCTTAGTGCTGGATCCTGAGATACTCAGTGCTGGATCCTTAGTGCTGGATCCTGAGATCCTTAGTGCTGGATCCTGAGATCCTTAGTGCTGGATCCTGAGATCCTTAGTGCTGGATCCTGAGATCCTTAGTGCTGGATCCTGAGATCCTTAGTGCTGGATCCTTAGTGCTGGATCCTGAGATCCTTAGTGCTGGATCCTGAGATCCTTAGTGCTGGATCATGAGATCCTTAGTGCTGGATCATGAGATCCTTAGTGCTGGATCATGAGATCCTTAGTGCTGGATCCTGAGATACTCAGTGCTGGATCCTTAGTGCTGGATCCTGAGATCCTTAGTGCTGGATCCTGAGATCCTTAGTGCTGGATCCTGAGATCCTTAGTGCTGGATCCTTAGTGCTGGATCCTGAGATCCTTAGTGCTGGATCCTGAGATCCTTAGTGCTGGATCATGAGATCCTTAGTGCTGGATCATGAGATCCTTAGTGCTGGATCATGAGATCCTTAGTGCTGGATCATGAGATCCTTAGTGCTGGATCCTGAGATACTCAGTGCTGGATCCTTAGTGCTGGATCCTGAGATCCTTAGTGCTGGATCCTGAGATACTCAGTGCTGGATCCTGAGATCCTTCATGCTGGATCCTGAGATCCTTCATGCTGGATCCTGAGATCCTTCATGCTGGATCCTGAGATCCTTCGTGCTGGATCCTGAGATCCTTCGTGCTGGATCCTGAGATCCTTCGTGCTGGATCCTAAGATCCTTCGTGCTGGATCCTGAGATCCTTCGTGCTGGATCCTGAGATCCTTCGTGCTGGATCCTGAGATCCTTAGTGCTGGATCATGAGATCCTTAGTGCTGGATCCTGAGATACTCAGTGCTGGATCCTTAGTGCTGGATCCTGAGATCCTTAGTGCTGGATCCTGAGATCCTTAGTGCTGGATCCTGAGATCCTTAGTGCTGGATCCTGAGATCCTTAGTGCTGGATCCTGAGATCCTTAGTGCTGGATCCTGAGATCCTTAGTGCTGGATCCTGAGATACTCAGTGCTGGATCCTGAGATACTCAGTGCTGGATCCTGAGATACTCAGTGCTGGATCCTGAGATACTCAGTGCTGGATCCTGAGATACTCAGTGCTGGATCCTGAGATACTCAGTGCTGGATCCTGAGATACTCAGTGCTGGATCCTGAGATACTCAGTGCTGGATCCTGAGATACTTAGTGCTGGATCCTGAGATACTTAGTGCTGGATCCTGAGATCCTTAGTGCTGGATCCTTAGTGCTGGATCCTGAGAGCCTTAGTGCTGGATCCTGAGATCCTTAGTGCTGGATCCTGAGATCCTTAGTGCTGGATCCTGAGATCCTTAGTGCTGGATCCTGAGATACTCAGTGCTGGATCCTTAGTGCTGGATCCTGAGATCCTTAGTGCTGGATCCTGAGATCCTTAGTGCTGGATCCTGAGATCCTTAGTGCTGGATCCTGAGATCCTTAGTGCTGGATCCTGAGATACTCAGTGCTGGATCCTGAGATACTTAGTGCTGGATCCTGAGATACTTAGTGCTGGATCCTTAGTGCTGGATCCTGAGATCCTTAGTGCTGGATCCTGAGATACTTAGTGCTGGATCCTGAGATACTCCGTGCTGGATCCTGAGATACTTAGTGCTGGATCCTGAGATACTTAGTGCTGGATCCTTAGTGCTGGATCCTGAGATCCTTAGTGCTGGATCCTGAGATACTTAGTGCTGGATCCTGAGATACTTAGTGCTGGATCCTGAGATCCTTAGTGCTGGATCCTGAGATACTTAGTGCTGGATCCTGAGATCCTTAGTGCTGGATCCTGAGATACTCCGTGCTGGATCCTGAGATACTTAGTGCTGGATCCTGAGATACTTAGTGCTGGATCCTGAGATCCTTAGTGCTGGATCCTTAGTGCTGGATCCTGAGATCCTTAGTGCTGGATCCTGAGATACTTAGTGCTGGATCCTGAGATCCTTAGTGCTGGATCCTGAGATCCTTAGTGCTGGATCCTGAGATACTCAGTGCTGGATCCTTAGTGCTGGATCCTGAGATCCTTAATGCTGGATCCTGAGATCCTTAGTGCTGGATCCTGAGATCCTTAGTGCTGGATCCTTAGTGCTGGATCCTGAGATACTTAGTGCTGGATCCTGAGATACTTAGTGCCGGATCCTGAGATACTTAGTGCTGGATCCTGAGATCCTTAGTGCTGGATCCTGAGATACTCAGTGCTGGATCCTTAGTGCTGGATCCTGAGATCTTTAGTGCTGGATCCTGAGATCCATAGTGCTGGATCCTGAGATCTTTAGTGCTGGATCCTTAGATGTTCCAAAAGCTCTCTTTGGTTGGAGATCGTCTAATCTCCAGATCAGCTTGCCAAGACTTGTGCAGTCCATGCGTTTGTTTCAGGTCACACGTTTCGATCCACTTACATTGAGAGTGTGGAAGTAAACGTTTTGTGCATTTCCTCACCCATCAACTCGTGTTGCAGTTGCATCCTCCATCGATGGACTTTTCCCTGGGTAAACCGGCTAATGCTTTGTGTGCAGCCCTGTACTTATGGGTTTAGCTTGGTCCGTGAGATTTGGTGGGGTGAGCTTCAGAATTTTTAACAATCACGCAGGTGTATAATGTTAGAATACATTATGCAGCAAGCAGGGCGCATGGCAGGGACTTGCCGGGCAGTGAAAAAGGAGCAGAATGTAGATGGTAGGGGTACTAATTGGGAAAAACACAATATTTTGTAAACTAACCCACATTTTTGGAGACTTTCAAAACCAAGAGAGCGTATGTGCTTTGTATGTGTGTATGTCAAACTTCCTGATGAAATCTGACAGATACATCCCCACACCTGACTGGAAGCACCTGTGCCCAACGAGTTACCAGTAAATACATGTATTAGGAGAGATTTAGCACCCCAAACACCACCCCTGCAGCTAAGCCCCTGCATGCACTTCTTGGAAACAGCATGTTTGGATGCTTTGCCAGAAGCTTCTCTCTTCCCTCTCTGCAGTGCTGTTCATTTTGTAGCAAATGTGCTTCCCACATGGTCCGCGGCTGCATCTCGTGAGGCTTGACTGCTTTGGAAAAATGATGTTCGGTCGCCTCAGTTCCTCCTGCTGGTAGCTATAAAAGCAAGTATGTGGAGAAGGATTTTGTGCATTCCCCTCCCCTCCCCCACGTGCATCCCGTTTTATTTTTAAGTCTGGCTAGACAGTGCAGCGATCACTCGCCAGACCTTATGTGATAACCAGAAAGAGTTTAGAGAAACAGAACTAACAGAAGGGCTTTAACTCCGCCTACATGTGTGTGGTCGTGTCTGTAAGATCTTGATTAGGCAGATGGGCGGGGATCCCACAGAAAAATTGTGCTTTTTTGTCTGGTGTGAAAACTTATGCACTCTGCAGTAGGAATATGTTGGTTATGGTGAGAAGTCAGTGAGCAAGGCTATAGGCTTGACTGGTTCATTGGGAAAAGTATTTTGTTAACTGGAATAGTCAGATCACCGTCGTAGGCAGTGTAGGCCACCATTTCGGCGATAGTCTTAACCCTCTAGCAAACACCGGGGGAAAATACATGGCCATGCTTGCCAGGCCCTCTCAGGAAGGAGATCAGTATGGTTTTGCATGCTGTAGTTGTGTGCAGAAGTGTAGTTTTATGAATGCATGCCCGATGGTTGCTACCTGTGGAAATATATACTCTGTACAGGCGGCCTCACTTGCTTATGGTGACAACACCACAATATAAAAAGAGGCTGGGAGCCGCTGCACTCCAAAGTAAACCTAATGTATCCAGTTTATAAATGTTCACGTTTCTTAGGGTGCTGGGAATGATCACCTCCTAGTCCTAGAGGTGCTATGGATAATGTCTGAGAAACCTTACTCCGTGTAAGGGTAAATTCGACAGCACACCTGGCGGCGAAGGCTCGCCAGATAAGGAATTTGATTTTTGAAAATCCAATCAATGAAGTTACTTAGATCAATGCCATCTTTATTTGAGTGTTGATCAAATCCTATATCGTCATATCTTAGAATATCCAGTGGTAAGTACAAAATCAGAGTCCAAATTTGGACGTCTGTCCATCTATTTTTTTTTTTTTTTTGTACTGCCACCATACATCTCCCGCCACATTTAGGAAACATTCTCCCGCCACATTTAGGAAACATCATCTTTCCTTTTTTTCAACTTTTTGTTTATTGCATATGCTTGTTGTGTCTGTGTTTTAATGTGGATGGATGAATGAGTGAAGATAAAAATGAATCATTAGGTGAATGCATGCATGAGCGTAAGAATGAGCAGCAGACTGCGTTTTTGATGAGTTATCCATACTAATATAATAAAGAGAGAGCCCAAACCTTTGAGACGGGTAATCTCAGGAACCACAGCACCAATCACAACACCCAATACAGCGTTGGAAAGGGCAGTTGCAGCAGAAGGACATAGGCTATGCAGACGCCCACCATATACATTTAAAAGGTAAAAGAATCGTGCCAGAAAAGTAGTCCCTTGTTGACGTGTCTGTGTTGTGCTGGGGATGTGACAAACGCTGGGGGCGTGTGGTACGTTCCGCCCTTCATGCCATGTCTCATATCTTGTGCTGTGGGCGTGTGCTGGGGGCGTGGGCGTGTGCGGGATTACGGAAAAAAGCGTTATGCCCAATATTTCATTGTTTTTTTTTTCTCCAGATTCTGTACATTCCAGCTCCGGGTGTCCACCCTGCTCCCTTTAAATACCCCTGCACCCCATAATCCTAACCCACCCTTACTCCTTAAAATACCCCAACACCCTTAAACACTAACCCATCTTAACCCTATAAATATACCCTGTACCCCAAAACCCAAACCTATCCCTAAACCCTAAAAAATACCCCTGTACCCCAAAACCTTAAACCTAGCCCTGAGCCCTATAAATACCCATGTACCTCAAAACCCAAACCTACCTCAGAACCCTAAAAATACCCCTGTACCCCAAAACCCAAACCTAGCCCTGAACCCTAAAATACCCCTGTACCCCAAAACCCAAATCTACCCCATAACCCTAAAAATACCCCTGTACCCCAAAACCCAAACCTAGTCCTGAACCATAAAAATAACCCTGTACCCCAAAACGCAAACCTACCCCTGAACCCTAAAATACCCCTGTACCCCAAAACCGAAACCTAGCCATGAACCCTAAAAATACCCCTGTACCCCAAAATCCAAACCTAGCCCTGAACTCTTAAAATACCCCTGTACCCCAAAACCCGAACCTACTCCTGAAACCAAAAAATACCCCTATACCCCAAACCTAGCCCTGAACCCTAAAAATACCCCTGTACCCCAAAACCCATACCTATCCCTAAACCCTAAAACTACCCCTGTACCCCATAACCCAAAACTATATCTAAACCCTTAAAATACCCAAACACCCCAAAACATATACCTCAATACCCCAAAACATATACCCCTATACCCATACTTACCTTATCCAAACATTAAAAAAAAACATGCTTTTACCATTCATGCATTTACAACGAATTTCGTTGTAAATGTATGCGTGGTAAAAGCATATAAAATGTAATGCCATGCGTTATAATGGCATTGCGGACTCATGGTACTTTTGTAATGAAAGTATACAGAGTGATGGTATGCGGAAAGAAAGTTGCGGAATAATGGGTGTTTACCCTCCCCCGGTAAGTACATTGGTGGCACTGCGGCCCACATCTCCAGCAACATACTCATATGTTTTTTACCACCGATTTGAAAAATGCACAGGTCTCTCTCATTGATGGCCAGCACCGACATACACTTTTAGACACCCCTCCCACCACAAGTTCTAGAATTGCGAACTTTAGAGCTGGGGAGCTACGTTCGAATCTCGGCATCAGCTCAACGTCCTGTGATTCCAGGCAAATCGTTTTGTCTCCCCGTGCCTACCACAAATGAATGTGTTCTTCTGTAATGTAAATTTGTGCTCATGCCATGTTGTCAAGTTTGCGCTATATAATATTGCAAGGAAAAATAAAGTAGGGAAATTCGAGTTCACACACTACTGAACGCGCACTCATAAGTGCATCAGCAGTGCACTGTGAATCGGAGCGTTTCACAGGCCTGTCACAGATAAGAAATGCTATCTAAACGAAATCCTACAAAACAATATACTACTGGCTGGCAGCAATTCATACCCGGACAACGTCGGGACGGGCTGCTAGTTGGGTGCCTAAACTGCTTTTCCAACTGAGACAGAAATTTGCATGGTCTGTGCTTGGCACTTTTTTCACCCACCCTTGGCTTCTGTTCCAGAATTTTGAAACTGCGCAACACCTTTCCTTGATTTATGTTATGTTATGTTAGGTTATGTTAGGTTGGGCATAGATATACGCTTTTTTTCAAAATCACAAAAGTTTCCTACGGTATTTCTAGAAAAGATTTCAGAATTTCATTTTATTATAATGCAATCTTTGTCTCTTCCCCTTTGCTCATTTCACTCTATTCTCTTCCTGGCTTCTGTGGGTTTTTTCTTGTTGATATTGGTCCACTTGGATTTTCACTTCAGCAGTACTCGCAGAAGAGCAGGGAGAAGCGCTCTGAAGTCTTCGCCTCGGAGAGCAGCAATGCAGTGGGGTCCGCTGAAGTCAAAAAGAGGCAATCGGTCAACATCTTGTAGGAGATTACAAATTTGTCAATGTCGCCAATTAAAACTGATGGCAGTGAGTAAACTGGAGTTCAATCTCTCAAGCCCTTTGACCACTTTCCTTATGATCAGAACGCTGCACCCGTTGCAGCAAGAGTAGCCCTAACAGTAGAAGCAGGGTTCAAAATCAATCAGTAGATTTGCAGAGCGCTTCTTGTCACCCGTGAGGGTATCCAGGGGCTGGAATCTGAATATAAATGTTAAGAAGACTGATAACTGAATGAAATAAACCCCTAAATTATTTCACACATCTACAACAAAAACATCGACCATCCACAGAGAGGAGTTTGCCTAACGGCTAGGGCGGTCGACCTCGAATCTGGGGAACCGGGTGCGAGTCTCAGCAAGGACGCTCAACATCCTGTGATTCTGGGCAAATTCCTTAATCTTCCCGTGCCAAACAAAAATGAATGTGTCCTCATGTAACGCAACTGGTGCTATGTAAAGTGCTCTGATACCCGATGCCGCGTCAAGTTTGCGCTATATAAATGTCAGTTTAAAAAAAAATGCATTGCGCCTTTCCTGAAGTTCCCTGCTAGGCCTACTCCCACAACGAACTTCGGCAGGAATTCCAGGTCATGGTGCACTGTCTGCTCCCTTCCTTACTCGAGGGGAGTTGGTGCTCGAAAGAGGTCTAGGGGACATGTTCAGATGAAAGGCTCTCTGTTGCCCCCGATGGCCTGACCGATTAGCATAAACCTCACCCTTTAGAAGAGCTAAAGAAGGTCTTCTTTCCCAACACTGATCCCACCAACCATCTGCATTCACTCCCAATCTCCCCCACTTTTAATTTTAATGTAATCTACCCCAAAGGAGCTGAAGGAAGAGCATGGGAAGGGTCTCCTTGAGAGCACAAGACTAATCCTAATAACTCACTACTAACCACTAACCTTGGGTTCCCGTGCAGCTGCCCGGCATAAAGCGCTTCAGTGCCTAGTCTAGAATAGTATGCGCTATATACATGCAGTTACAGTACAATGTCAGTGGAGAATGAGGTGGAATTTATGTTATGGGTTACGGCTGTTGGGTAGATGACTGTTCGAGGCACCGGTGTTCATAATTCGCTCCTTCTGTCCAGTCATAGAGACTGCGCATGCTAGATGTGGAAAACCCACGCCTAGCCCTGCCAGGCACGAAGTTTGCGGACTGTCCTGATTCTCTGTCTGGCCTCCATTTTGTTTGAGGCTACTGAATCTGAGGAAGATGCCCATTTGTGTTCCTGTGAGACCAATGGCGCCCTTGAGAAGAGAACCACCCATAACACATATAAACACACATCAGAGTAGTCCTCACACAGAACCACTTCAGGACAGATAAGGTGGCTGTGCTAAAGTGACGCACCTTTAGGCCCAATTTTGGGTCATCCAGGGCTTTAAGTGGGTTCTATAGTTCTATAAAGCAGGTGCTGAGACGGGTCCCTATCGGGCTCTCCGTTTTTTCCATTCACCATCAGGTAGATAAAAAAATATAAACTCTGCAGCAGTTCCACCCTTCACTGCCTTTGAGGTAACTTCAAAGAGGCTCGTTATAGTTCTTGCACAGTCTACATTTCAAAACGGAAGCATTTTCAAAGTTCTATACAACGAAGCTGTAGTTGCGTATTTTTCTTCCACAGTTAACAACCATTGTCAAAGCCAATAACCGTGACTTGTTGTAGGTGTAACGTTACTTGTTGTATTATATATCTGGATGCAATGACGGAAGGAGCACAACACCAGTGGGGGGGCACACTATGCTAAGCACAGATTTTTTGTTTAGTGTTTTAAGCAACGCCCTTAATCACATCGGCCACGCCCCTTAGAGAGACCCCCCAGGTTATTTTTTTCCCTCTTAACCCCTTTGCGGCGGCCACGATTTCGCAGCAGTGCAGCACTTCCGCAAATGGGCAGGGCTGCGTCGGCATTGGCCGACAGCAGCACTAGCATGGTAGTGCTCCCGTCGGCCAACAGCCGACAGAAGCACGCAATAGGTTAAAGCCCTGGGGACATCTTATAGAAACCACGATTCAGAACGTTGCCAAATGATTTCCCAAAGACATCCCCCCCCCCTATTAATTCTCCGCCTCACTTCGGCGAACATGCACAGGGGTAAATGTAAATGTAAATTTAGTATACTTGTAAGGCGCACAGCTGCCCCAGCAACTGGGCGTCCCGGCACTGTATAACGCTGTGGAACCCTTCCTGGCTCTCCCTGTGAGATGGCCCTCCTGGGCACCCCCAAGGTGAAGCCAGGCATCCCAGCGTTGTAGGGGCCATTGTGGAGATTAAGCAAGCTATTGCCCAGAGTTGCAGCGTGGGACCCATGATTAGAGTAGGCGCCGAGGCGAGAGAATTATTGAGTCCGCGGACATTAAGCCCAAGACCCTGCTGCGTCGAGAATTGAACCCTGGTCCCGGGCCTGATCTCTGCTTCAGGGTCTGCCGCTTCTAACCAGTGAGCCAGCTTCCTAGCCTACACCCCCTCCCCCTACCCTCCACCGCCCTACCACCCCCACCCTCCACCTGCTCCAAAGTGTATAAACCATAGTGCTGTGCACTATGACCTCTTCGTGCACCAAAATTCGATTCCGCACTCCCCTCAGACCTGCACAGTTGCTGCCCGCCGCCCCTCCATGCTGCTCTTCAAACCTTTGACGCATTGCCCCCTCCGAGGATTTGACTGGGGGGGGCTAATAACATTACAGCTATTGCTTTCTCACAGTTAGCAAGTAAATTGTAAGCACATTTGCGACTAAGTGAGCCAGAACGTGTGATGAGTTTGGGCATACTCTCCGAGCACGTGACCACTTGATAGCTGTGGTTATTTTTTTCCTTTTCTCACAATAGCCTTTAAAATGTCAGACTTTGCCATGATCTTTCCCTTTTATACGCACATTGCTGCCTGGTGCATTGGGATGGGAATAACCTATTGTTTTTGGAGAAGGATGTGACGTGGATAGGGCAGGTTTAGTCCACCCACGTCTGAAATGGCAGGAACCTGTCATGAGCATCTATCGGTACTGCTGCTGCTGGGCAATCCGTGCCAGACTGGCTCCTGGCTCACTCACCAGTGCACTGAGTACTCTTGTGCCAAGTACACAGAGCGCCTGACGATGCCTCTGCAAAGAGTCAAGAAAAGGACACGGTGCTTTAGTCAGATGCAATCAGCGTGACAATAAAGGCTGTGTTATAAAGCTTCTGGGAAGTGCTTGGACACCATGCAGCCATGTCAAGGCACTGAGGAGGTAAGGAAAACTAGACTAAATGCACAAAAAAGAGCAAACGGGCAGCTGTGGTAGGGGCCCGTGGGGACGCCTCCTGAGGACATGAGCACCAGGGGGGTGGGGGGAAGCGGGGGGGCGGGGGGGGGGGAGCCAGTGAAAAAGGGGCGTGCAGGGATATGACCCGCCCTTTGAAACCCGCAAGCCGCCCAATAGCAGGCTCCCCCTTTGACCTCCCACTCTGACCATCGCCTCAGAACCCACCACCCACACCAAACAGGAGCGCTCGTTGCCAGGGCCAGCTTTAGGGCAGTGCGACTGGTGCGGCCGCACTGGGCACTGAACTGTGAAGGGGGCTCCTACCTCAGGAGGGGCGCTGTATTTAGCAAGATCTCATAACTAAAGAGATGAGGGAAACTTTTGCCCCGTGGTGATGAGAATCCGAGGAAGCGGTTATGGGGATTGTGGGGTGCCAAAAGAGATTGTTGGACCGGGCGCCATCAGCGCTAAGGTCGGCTCCGGTTGTTGCAGCCGCATGGTTGTTGGGGAAAGGGAGGGCGGAGGCAGCCCAGAAAGATACCCATAGGGGAGAGTAATAAAGGTAGAAGAGCTGCTCAGACATTGTCCTTGGGATGCCACACGGCAGGGACACAGGGTGAGCAGGTGACAACACACAACCATAGCCAGAGTAGAAGAGCTGCTCAGACAGTGTCCTAGGGATGACACACGGCAGGGTCACTGGGAACACGCTAGTGGCCAGCAAGGGTCCAGGGCAAACGGAAGGGTACTTGCAGCCTGGGCCGGACCTGAGGGTCGCCCACAGAGTTGGTAGCAAGGGAAGCCATGACCCCGCAGAACACTGAGGCACCTGCAAAAGGGGGGCCCTCGTGCAGGGTAGTGCTGTCAGCCAGTAGCGGAGACAACCATTGGGGAGGGAAAGGTGTTAAAAGAATGTAATGTAGAATGAGCATGTGTTGCAAATGACCAACCAGTAAGTTGCAAGATGTATAATCCATGTGTTGAAAATAAACTGTGGCCGTTAATGCACCAGAATCAGTTGTCCCTTTAATGATTCAAGGAGGGAGAGGATGCTGCATGACAAGGCCGACATGGAGGGGACGCACTAGCCACCTGGGAGGGGTTTTATGTAACCCTGGGCGTAGCTCGCGTAGTAGCACTACGTGTAGCTACGCAAAGTGCACTAAGCGAGCTACGCGAAGTGCACTTCGCACTACGTGAGCTACGAGAAACTGCATAGTGCACTGTGCAAAATGCTGTTCGTACTGTTTGCACAGTGCCAAATGCTTGTCCGCACTGTGCAATCAGTGCAAACCGCATCTGTCACAGTGCAAGCGGTCGTTTTCTGCCGCTCGAGTAGATTTCTACTTGAGCACCAGCCTTCTCAACACGGACTGGTAGTTGCTCATCGCAAGCATACGCTACCACTCACAATGAGAAACCTGACCTCCCTGCGTTGCTCGCCTGGAGGTTTATTTTCCATGCTCGCGATCGGCAACTTGATGTTGCTGATTGCAAACGAGGAAAAAGTCTCGCCGGGATATCATTTTGCTCGCTCGCGGTCACCAACTTGCCGTTGAGTACCGCGATCAAGCAAAAAATGACCGCTGCACTACGCTATGCGTGTTTGCACTGTGCTTCGTGCAATTCGTGTAGTGCGAAGTAGCGCGAACTTTGCTAACTATGCGAGCATAGTGTAGTGCTTCGCCCAGGGTTAGTTTTATTTGGGAGAGGACCGAGAACTCCATAGGGGAAAACCTACTACACTTCGGCCGGATGATGCAATTCATCGTAAAGCTTGGGACTGTTAGTAAAGATGGCTGCTGCAGCAACAGAGGGATCTGTCATGGTGCGTTTGCTCTCTCAAGAAGACACCGGCATTTCCTGATAGTGACTTGTGCACTTTGCATAGGTTACTGAACAAGGTACTAGCCTGCACGTCCGTCACTCCAACCACTTCCTGGTCACTTTCCAACCAATACCGTCTACTGGTTGGTGAACCCATCACTTCCAAAGACATGAAATGAAAGCGCTAATCCACGTGAGGCAATGGTGCCCCTGAAGTAGTATAGCAAATGAAACAAAATCTGAAGTTAGCGCACTGGCTGAAGTCAAAAGCTACCTTAAGGCAATAAAGCACAGCAGATTCTGCTGAATCATTAAAGCATAAGAAACATATGATAATGTGACATAGACTATATAATATGTAAATAACGCTGCATAATGAAATTCGATTAAAAATAATCGGGTCGGTTCCCAAGAGTTTTTATGAGTACAGGAAGTCGTACACCAGGTGTACTCTTTAACATACTTTGCACTTTATTAATATGGATTTTGATGTGTAAAAGACGGCACCGTCTATTTATACTATTTATAAATATTCCCCGAGTATTCAAAGTGATTTCTCATTTTAGATATTTTGGGGCCAGTTCAAAAGTCCTTCAAAAGTACAGAAAAGAATAATGCAGGCGTGCTTCTTTACGCACTCCAGAAGGCCCTGGTGAAAAGGCTCCATTGTTTTCCATGGCATAGACTAGCTTGTGCTTAGTGACTATGCAGTATCTGTGTTATCTTCCTCCTGTGTGTATCCACTTAGCAGCATGGGTTTATGTCAGACTGCCGCTTCCTGCACCCTCAGCGGATCCCACTATTGCTTCCCGAGAGCCCTATCTGCTGGGTCATCTCTTGGGCTGTAGATTCACAGATTCACAGTGTGGTCACTTGCGCTGTGCTCACACGCCTTTGGCACATGTCACTGTGTCAAAGCCTGCTGGTGCAGGGAGGATTTTCGATTTGTCTTGTTCTTAATAGTATCTCATTTCTCTATGAAGCCAGTTTCAAGGAGAGGGCATCTACAAGTTAGTTCTCTTGTTATTAGATGTCTGGAGTGAACTTTGACCTTTACCCCTATAGTTAGGTAAACGCATCAACCCAATTTTGATTTCATTCCTTAGAGTCGATAATCTTTGTATGACTCGGAGGTTCTTTTTTTAAAGTAATGCTGAGACATATTAGTATTTTTTGTATATTTTATTTTATTCTAGAGAAGTCAAACAGCATTTATATGAATTGCTGATGTAATATCAGGTTCACAAGTGTTATATTCCAATAGGATATTCAGGTGCATGTAAAAGAGCGGCGCAGCTACTTTACTCTTGATTCCAATCCTGAATCATGTGGCAAATAAAAAACTAGTTATTTACGCCGTTCGGAATTTCTATAATTCCCAAGAAAATGGTAATGCATAAAATGAGGAGCAGAGTCCGTGGTCTTCGAGTTGAAAGGGTTTTATTCCAGAACTCTAGTTAAGGGAGAGCTCCTTCACCAAGCGGGTTCAGGAGTAGTCTACTTTGCTTGGAACATATCAGCACTTTTATACAATACGAGTACAATCAAAAAGAAGGAGTTTCCCTTGGGCTTGATTCAATCATTTCATGACGTAGTCATACAGAAGACATAGCATACTTGTTCTCGTTTAAAGAATAACCTGAATAGCATTTACACATAGACAAACATATTGCATCGGGGTGATTGAGGTAACAAGTTACAAAGTTGTTAGTATCTGAGGACAGAGAATCGAGGCATTGTCACAGGGTCATTTCTGTCGGAAAGGTAAAGAGGACGAGCATTGTGCGTTCTTTGCTTCGTACACAAGGGCGGGGATGTCTCACAATGGTATGTGTGTGCAGCGGGGAAGAGGGAGAATGGGCTGTAGTAAACTATTCTTCTTCGTGGCTGTCTCGTGTGCTTGATTAGGTCTCCCCTTGGTTGTTAACCCAACCCGTAGCTGTCCTCGCAAACTAAGAAATCATTGACGAGCGAGAGCTGCTCGTTCGGTGACAGGGTTAGGGAGGGGGTTTTCCGAGTCAACCATCCGACTGACTCTGTTCTGGTCTAAAGGAAAATATCGAACGGAACGGAAACCCATAGGATACATGATGGCTGGTCATTATTCTTTGCATGTGCCAGTACTATGAGAAAGAGAGCAGGCAAGAGGGGGTATAACGGGATTTGTGCTTGAAGTAGGAGAATCGGCTTGCCTGGTCGATGTCAGGGTGGATAGGGTGCATGATGGGACACCAGGCGGAAAAGGGAGTTTTTTAGTCAAATTCCACAATCATGCGATATTTAGTTGGACAATTTCAAATATGCAAAATGTAGTAACATGCTTCAGGGTTCACTTTATATAAAAGATCAATGAAATAAAGACAACATTTGGCACGCATTCAGAACGAGCATTAAAAGCTTTAAACGTTACCAAATGTTGAAGGAAAAACAAAGATATGAATAAAAGTCGTGTTGTGATTATTAAAGTAGATACTGTAGGTACGTGCATTAATCACTCGTGGACAAGGCACCTCTTCATATTATGTCTTTGTATGCCCATTCTAAACTCCCTGTGTCAGTGTGAAGTGTTTATTGTCTGAATCTGACAGTGTCAAATGCGGCTCTTCGAATGCCACTTCTCAGTAGACAAGAATGAAGGGATGCTGGTCTGTGTGCACAAAGGTAGTCAGTGGGACTTCTTCCTGGATGATAGCTGGTTTGCCTCTACCGAAGGCCGCATCCTGTGATCAAGGCCTGAAGGGCACGCTTGTCTCTGCCTGGTCTGCCTGTATGCAGGGGACTGGGCTCAGATGGTTCCCAGCAGATATGTGTGAAGTGATTCTGGGTACAGGGGAGATTTAAAAACCTCTCCTCAGTCCTCACCCTGAATCTAATACCCAGTGGATAAAACACAGGCCATGCCCAATGCGTACCAGGTCATCGGTTCCAGGGATGCTACAGGCTGTCCCCAGTGGGTACTGAGAGTTTGGGTACATGCAAGACCCATGAAGTTGTAAATTTATATCATTGCAAAAACCAATATGATCAGCAAAGTGTTATAGTTACAATGTTAGAGTTGTCCATGGGCAAAAACATGAATTACCTGAACTACTTGTAGAAAGGAAGTTAGGGTTCTAACCTATGAGCACTGAAATTCCCCAGTCACTGTTAACAATGCAAGCATACCATCCTCCGGTAGTTCGCGTCTGACTCCTGTGGGGATGGTGACAGCCTGCAGCCCTGGTCCTGCTAGGACCTCGGAGATGGAATTTGACGTCTGATCGAAGTAGCGATCTAAAGCGTTAAATGGGGAACCCATACAAAAACATTGGACTTAAACATGTTAATCAGCACAACGTCAGGATCAGGCGCTTTTTTGTTGGGAAGCCTAATTATTGCATCTCTTGCCTCTTCCTAGCTAAATTTTAATGAAGAATCTAGAGGTTCAATAGGGGAAGTGTTACCCAGGCCACCAATAGAGCTGTTTTTTAAGGGGGCATCATAAATAGAAACAAAATGTGGAAGCTAAGAATCAGGAGTAATAGTCTGAGAAATAGTGCTCTTAGCAGACGATGCTAAAAAGGGACGGTTAATAAATTCCCTAAACTTGGGAACAATTGTTGGTGGAACAAGACTCCAACAAATCGGCCCAAATGTCTCACTTGATCATGTATTTCCTATGCCTATTGGCTTGGTCATATGCTTGACGGCAAGAAGTCACTCTGTATTTATCCCTGGGTATCTCCTCAAAGCTTCCATGAGATTTCAATGAGCAGTGGAACAGGAGTGATCAAACCATCCAGTGACTGCCAGGGTGTGGGACTTTTTCGAAGTGTGGATGGACCTCACTTCAGTCCAAATAAAGAAAAAAGAAGATAACATGGTTTTGTTCACCCTCATCCAATCAGATAAAGGTCTCTGAGGTGCAGTCTCTGAACAAGTCAAGATAAAATTGACTAGAAATAACCCTGTCCCAGTGAATTCTGCATCCCTAATCTTTTAACACATACTCGCCACACAAAGCGTGATGAGACGGAGCAGAGTTATTTACCCAGGAAAAAGTAGCACTTACGGGTTATGATCACTTCTATTATCCCAAAACACCTCATAATCAAGCAGAGTAGGTAAAAGGCCAGAGAAAACAAAAATAAAATTCAATAGCGGCTCATGTCCCGGCAGAGTGGCCTTCGGGGTGGAAGTATGGAGATGGATGACAAACAAAAAAGACACACAAAAAAAAATGTAATAACTTACCTGCTGCATCACTGCATCTCCGCTCAGCCCTCACCAGCACAGGCTCCCAGAACTACCCCCCCCCCCCCCCCAACCCCCCCCCCGGCCAATCCTGACGCTGCTTTTATACTGCGGAAAACAGCATCAGGATTGGCCTGAGCGTTGATCATTTGCTCTCCCAGTTAGACTGGGAGCCTGTACTAGCTGTCTCCACCCGGCAACGCAGCTCGGGTTGGAGACCGCTTCAGTGTGCATAACAGCTTGGCCGACCTGAGTCGGCTGTCCAAACCGTGATGCACACTGACAACAGTGCGCTGCCCACCACTCCACCTCCATGATGGCCCGCCCCCAAGTCTCGACTGTTGTTTGAAAAATAAAATGATAATTAACACTTTTACCAAAATCAATGATCTTGGGTGAGTCTTTACTCTGGCCAAGAACAGTTGTTTCCAGTTAACGTGTCCTTTCTATCCATCCGTCCTTCCTAACTGCAGTATTCTACCTAACCCTGTCGATCCACCTAGCCCTGTTATCCGTGCTTGCCACCAATGATGGTACTGCCTGACACATAAATGCGCATGGTGTTATTTAGAGCAGATGTTTGGTCCGACAGCAGTGGCCTCTATCACTCCCTCCTTTCATGATGCTCGTTGATGTACAGGAAACCATTTCCCTTGGTCCTTTCTCAGTTTGCAATGGTATCCTTTCGTGGTGATACTCTGCAGAGCCGTTTTTGCCAATTTCTTCAGTCAAGGGCACCAAGATAACCACCACATTCTTGGGAGATACTTAGAAAGACTGATGGATCATAGAGCTTAGAAACCAAGGTTTTCCATACTTGTTTATGTGGCAGCAGAGTCAGCCTTAACAAGCAATAGCCTGGTAGCCTACAAGGCCAGTTGAGCTGCAGCCAGATGCATACAGTGGAGGTTGGGTTGATGAGGCTGGAATTTGGGAAGGACTTGAGCAGGTCACAGAGGCTACCCACTAAAATTTATGGCGGTAATTGGGCCAGATTACTTGAATTTGACTAGCCAGGCAATGTGCTGAGACTATTTGAGCTGATTTACTGGGCGTTTGCCAGTTGTGGTCCTGATGCAGGAACTGCCTGTCTACTCCTGTTCCTCTTTGTGGGGGATCAGTGGACGGAACCATCACTCGTTCCTTGATCCAAGTGGCTGTTGCGTACATGTAACGGGATAACTTGTGGTGTGCTACGATGCAGAGTTTTCAACCTTCACATAGGTCTGTAGAAAGCTTTGTAGGTTTTGAGAGATTTCGCTTTGCCTTACTCATGTGATAGTCAGGACTTGCTTCGTATTTTTTGTTGTTGCAATAAGCTTTATTGGCATTTATAACATATAGACATTTGGTTACAATCGGATATCGAAGTATCCATATAGCCCCCCACCTTCCCTTCCAAAGAATGTACAGCTGTTGAGCATATATATATATATATATTTGTTCCTTTCTTCCTTATTCTCACATTTATCTGATCTGAATGGCAGAGGTCTCCAGCAGGATAGGAGTATGTTCTTTTTCACCCCTCATTCCCCCAGGATACCATACTTATCCAGTATTTGCGCAATATCCACATGAATTTTGCCACCCCCCTTCCTTCCCCTTCTAAACATTGAGTCATGGTTCCAATTGCTATATACATGGTTATTATGTACCTTTCTAAGCCTTGCATGCTACCCGTGGCATTTCTGCTTTTTGGTTCCCCTCTTGTGACCTACCCTCTTTTGTGATTTCAGTGACCTGTGTCCTCAGCTCGCAGCAGGACTTGCTTCAGTTTGTTGCACATCTACTTCTTTATTATTAACAAAATTATTATCTTTTAAGATATTCAGACCTCCACAGAAAGCACTTTGTTCTTTTCCTGCACAGTTCCACTGTGCATTGTTTGACTGGGTTTGAGTAGAGAGAAATCTGTTTGCAAACAAAAAAACGTTCTCTCAAAGAACAAATCAGCTCATTAAAGCTTTCTATCAAAGGCCATGGTGTTCAATGTATACCTGGAAATGTTGTAATGTGCACGTGTAGTTTACTTTTTGAAATGGGTGTAATTGCCTGCTACTTCTACCTGCATAGACCTTTTACTCACCTTTAGGCTTTCCAGCTTCATTTACACCAGTGGACTTTCCAAGGGTGTTGACACAGGTGGTCATGAGGAAACACGCCCAGTCTTAGGTGGCAAGCATTTGTAGTCTCATTGTAAGTTGAGCCCAAGTGAGGTGTAAATGATAGTTTAATTCACTCATATGCAGTAGCAGAACAGTCACATGGGGTGACCGCCGCTTCCTAGTTGCGGCCCCCAAAATCTGGAATACCCTACCATACCACGTCAAAGCCAGTCCATCACTCTTACAGTTTAGAAAAACTTGAAGACGTGGTTATTCAACCAATAATATAGTACTCTCACCGTATACCTCACCTCTAAGGAATGACATTACTGCAGTCTAGCGCCGAGACACCCAAGGGTAATTGTTCGCGCTCTATAAGTGTCAGTAAATAAATAAATTGGTATTATGTGGTGGGGGAGGGCCAAAT
Source organism: Lissotriton vulgaris (assembly GCF_964263255.1). NCBI lineage: Eukaryota > Metazoa > Chordata > Amphibia > Caudata > Salamandridae > Lissotriton > Lissotriton vulgaris. The sequence goes on along the minus strand of NW_028249489.1, from coordinate 274,966 downwards.
TATGTGGCAGGGTTGACTTAGCAACCTTAGCCAACCAGTCAGTCAATCAATCAATCAATCAATCATAGGCATTTGTATAGCGCGCTACTCACCCGGTAGGGTCTCAAGGTGCTGGGGGGGGGAGGGTTCGCTACTGCTCGAAGAGCCAGGTCGTGAGGAGTTTTCTGAAGGAAAGGTGATCCTGGGTCAGTCGAAGGTGGATGGGGAGGGAGTTCCATGTCTTGGCTGCCAGGTAGGAGACGGATCTTCCTCCGGCGGTGGCTCTGCGGATGCGTGGTACGGCGGCGAGGGCGAGGCTGGTCGATCGTAGCTGGCGGGTGGGTGCGTAGAAGGTCAGGCGGTTGTTGAGGTACTTGGGGCCCAGGTCGCTGAGCCAGCAAACACGTGGCTGGAATGCAGGAGAAGGTTCATTACTGGACAGTTACTTTGGAATGTGAGGTGAAGGACCTGGAATAGACAGGGTCCGAAAATTCATTTTGTCCTAAACCCCTAACTCGTGGTATGCTAAGATGCAATTGTCTGTTCTTTTGTAACTTTGCAACGCTTTGCCACGCCCCTATAAAGGTCAGGACTTGCTCCAACTTATCCCCAGGCTGGACATCACAGAAATCAATTTGCTCTTCTCCTGCACAGTGCCACTGTGCATAGAAGAGCTTGTCTGGCTGGGTTCTGTTAGAGAGATGTCTGTTACTATGCAGTGAAAATAGTAACAAATATGTGGAGGGGAAAAAACTTCACGGGAAGCTTTGCAATGTTCGCAAAAGACTAAAATTGAGAACTCCAGCCCAAGAACTGTATTTCAAGGACCCTGTCTGCTCATTCTATTTTATATAAAAATAAAATAAAAAATAAAAAAACTTTCTACACAAGGCAAGGAAGCCATCAAATCTCGGGTGTTTTTGGATTCTAATGAATTTCAGCGGTTTGACTATTTCTTTTAGGATGTGGAAAATTTCTGATAGGAGCTTATGGTATTGTAGCACTAAAACACAAGTAAATCTACTAAAAGGATAGGATGTACCCTGTAACTCACATAATGCCGGATGCTTTGGGTAAGCGGGACAAAGTTGCAAAGATAGTCATTGGCCTATTCTGATGTGCTGATCACCTCATGCTCCGTGGCGGCTACTGTGTACGGCTGGTGGGAAGGGTGGCATTGTCAAAAAATAAAATAAAAAAGAATTACCTTCCTCCATGATGTAATGTCCTCCTTCGGTCTTCTGGCAGGCTCCAAAGAGGGACCCAGCAAACTCCCCTAACCAATCCTGGTGAGGCATTCTCCAGCATGAGAGCAGCTCCAGGATTGGAGGGAGCGGCCTCAGTCAGCGCTCCTAAGAGTACTGGAGGCCTGCGCTTTCTCTAACCCAGCGGTCTAGGACAGCTGGGTCAGAGAACTTTAAAATGCGTTGGCTGGCCGTTGCAAGACACTCGGCCAAAGGGACATGCGCATTTTAATGCGCATAGCTCCCTGCTGCTGCTACTTGGTAGCACTGGCCACGCCCCGATACTTAGTTATGGACAGTTTGCTGAAAAATAAAATGGAAATAAATAAACGTTATTACCATTTTATGTTTTGGATCTGGCCTGGGGCTTTTGTTAGTGGGGCGACGCTCCTCTGCTCACATGGAGAAGCCGCCCCCTGCGCATGCTGGTAGTACCTAAAAGGATCGCATCATCACCCCTCCTGGGAGTACAGGCGAAGTAAAACGCGAAGCTGATGGAAGTGGGGCAAACTAACTGTTAATGTATATACATTTAAATACGTTTTTTTTAGTTTCGCTTGGAATTATTTGCAAACACATTTCATAGGCACGTCACTGAGTCATTATTAACCCTTCATATTCAACCATATCTACACTGGTGCACCGTGGGATATGATAGAGACGTACTAACAAGATTCAGGTTTGGAAGTTTCCATCACATGGTCAGCCACCCAGCTGTTAATGATTGGTCCAGAGATCTTTGCAATTGCCCTTGTGATAATGTATCACCACAATCTACAATTCAGGTTATCCTCTTCTGTAAATTTTATAAAGGGGAAGGGCAAGATGGATAATGCCATAGTTAAAGTTGGGGGGGGGGGGGGGGGGGGGGTGGAGGCAAGGCCGTCCGACTTTTCTTTATTTGCAATTACTGGAGAATGTTTACTGTGTGGTTTTCTGAAAAATATATTGCGAGTAAGGACATGTATAACTGGTCATTGCTTACTCAATGTTACTAGCACTGCTCTTGTTGTTTCTCCATCCCACCTCCCCTCTCCGCCCATTGTTGTTTACCCTGTGATAACCACCCACACAACCCCACACTTATGATGTTGCTTCCATCCTCCTACCCGTACCCCTCATACCCATCGTTTGCCCTGCTCCACTCGCACTGCTACTGTCAGGAAAAAAACATTGATGTAGGCAAGCACTATTTGGCTTTATCAATGTGTATTTTAGCCTAGTAATTTAATCAGTGCAACTGATGTGAAGCATAATGGAAAGTAAAAAGAATACTGTGATGCAGCCAGCATTGACCACGTTGCAGCACTTTCAGCCATACTGTACAGCAGCTGTGTTGCTGTACAACATGACAAAAAAAATTGACAAAGCTAATAGATGGCGAATAGGCAAGACCTATTGGCTTTGGCAATGCTTGTTTCAAACTATCTCCTTTTGACCTCCAAATGCGATCAGCAACTTCAGCACAGTAAACCGAGGAGCCCAAGCTACTGATAAACGTGCTTATGACCATGCAATTTGACATTCACAAGACCTCTATTTTCGCAACACTTGATTCTCTAAGATAATAAAATGAATACTGTAAAGGAGTATCTATATTTGGGATTAAGTATCACAAATAGCCGGAGATCTGGATTACAGATTACAAAAATATTTCTGCTCGAGTGTATTCTGTTGGTAGGGTTCTTTGCAGTTTCTCGGGATTTTTGGAAGCTGCAATGTTTTAGCTCTATTAAAGAGAAGGTTTTAAAACCTCAGTGCTTGCACTACATGGATTTGAATCCTTACATTTGTATGCAGGAGAGGTAACGGGAAAGGTCGACAGCAGCAAAGTATTTCTATTGAATGTATAAGGCAATGTATAAGATATAATTTATAAGATATAACTTCGTTGTGGCATGTATCTATTACACAGGATACTCCCAGCTAGTGAGCTGTTTGTAAAGTTTGTGTGAGGCTCCCTTTCTGCGATTGAAAGATCTTATATTATGAATGACGCGGATACTATTTAGAGTTATTCAAGGAGAGTCCGAAAGATCAGCTTTGGAGCAGCTGGATATTATGAAGGCTAAAGTATTATCAAAAGATACACCCAAAAAGTTAAAATAATGGCTTGAGAGTATTATCAGGCTAAAGAGATATGAATATGTTTGACCACTGCATAAAATCCTGTACGTTGTCGTTTCTCCCAACCGGGCATTAAGCAAATCTGGATCCTGTAGTATAGCGTGTTTATTTGTATTTTATAACCTGTGGCCTCCAAATAGCAGGAAATGTCTGGGCGGTGGCCAGGTCAGTATCCTTTCCAAATTACTGTGGGCTCTTTTCTTGCCCTATTCAAGATCTATGCATGATTTGTTTTTAGGTTCAACTTTAATCGAATTAACCAATGTTTGTTGCATATCACCTCGCCGTTATTATGGGTGCTGTTCATTTATTTTACAAACATGATTCTATTAATGTGTTTTTTATTGTAGGGTGCGTTAAAGATTTTTTAAATTATGGTTCTTAAATATCTAATATTAGTTGATTGTGTTCATTGAGGGTATGTTCTATGGAATGCTTATCAATACATAGATAATCGGGAAAGCTGAAACGAATGGACCAAACATGACATTCTTCCAGTCCGCTCGCATTCAGTTGATGAGTCTATTGGTTGGCATTTTGGTGAACCTGAAGCAGTCCTCCAGAAATACCTTAGAAGAGAATCGTCTCGCAGTTTCCTTTGCAAAGTACAGAGCTGGAGCTGTTCTGCGTTCATAAGGTACCGTTGACGGCACCATTGTGAATCCCAGGGAGATCATTCGCCTCCATATTGTCTGACTTTACAATATGCGTTTTACGACAGGAGCAGAGGAACAAATGGCAACGACTACTTTGCAGATTCTTACTGGGACTGTAGTGTATGCGGCACCGATCACAAAATAATTCCAGTATACGACTGAAAGTCATCTGGATCTCTTAAGCGCCAGCAACTGAGAAGATCTTTGTAAATGGTGCATTATTATCTATTTCATGCAAGTGGATTATACTGCGTATGCTATCGCATAAGATAATAAATCAATGACCTATGAACATATGCAACATTTATATCCTGTTCGTGATCTATGTTTGATTTCTAGCTGTGTTGGACTGTGGAACATTCTAGTTGGGATCCTCAGATCTTCCCAACCTCTCTTCTTTCACATTAATATGGTAGGTTTCTTTCTCATGCAACTTATAGCCTGAAAGTATATTTTATGAAAAATAATGTACACTTTGCTTCTCATAGCACAAGAAAACTTTTCTCACTCTAACAAAGTCTAAAATTGACTTGTGACTCTTTGGACCACACCCACCACAGGTCTTTCCTAGTTTTATTAAAAAGCTGCAAAAATGCTCAGCCTCTCCAGATGGAATCTGCAGGAAAGCCTTTTGAGCACCTCTAGGGGAAAGGCTGCATTAGAAGTGTAGAAATTAAATTGGAGGCAATCCCCACTCATGCAAAGGTCAATTGAAAGCAAGGCACTAACATCTCCTTTTCTGCTAGTGAAAACAAAGACGAAAGGAGTGATTTACACATTTTATTACAGGCGCCATCACTCGTACTTAAAATTGTTCTCTCACATTGAGGAATTAAAATGCAGAAACATGCCAGAACGTAGTCCAGATCACTTCTTGAGCTTCGATGGAGACAGATTTTTTTTAGCACAATATCTTTAAACTTGGACATTTTATAGCGAATATGGTCGTCAGCCTTTAGTTTTCCTCTATTTATGGAACTCGTTTTTTTCTTTGAGTCACTGCCATAAACCTGTTTGCCAGCTGGTAGCAAATCCCTCTTTAATGGACAGTTACAGGCGCTGGAGACACCGAGGACGGCTCACATTCCTGACAAATCATTACTTGTATGTCTTGCTGGAGCAATTATCCCACCCACCTGTGGCCCCCTCAATGATCCTCAGGTGATGGGGCTCTTCTAGTTAGTTAACCAGGTCCCTAGGCCTGTCGGGCCAGTTTGACTACAGTGTCTTCACATGCCTGTTTTTCTCATATATTTCTACAAAATATGTCTGACATAATCTCCTGCGATTTCGAATTTAGGTTGCCAGCAGATCTTTCCAGGTGTTCTTTTGTTCTCTATAATCTAGCCCTTACTCCAAAGGCCACTTGGTGATTGCAGTGAACTATAGGCTGGGATTTCCAACACGCTCAGGTCTAGGGTTACAGTGCATCCCAACTAGGATGCCTGAGCAATCCCCAAGGAAACACTCTGGCAAAATATATAAAGGAGATCTTATTTTTAACAAAAAATACATATTTTCACAATTCTTCCTACTCCAACCAGGGGACCTGTTTTCAGCTATACGAAGTGTGAAGGATAAAAATGCATTCATTTCAGCTAAGCCAGAGTTTCAGTCGCTTCATGGTGCTCTTAGATACTAAGATTGCAGCAATGCCATAGGAATGCAGTTTATAGCTAGTCCGAGTGAGCATCAAGAGTTACACGCTCAAACGTACCGCGATTGCCCAGGTTTTATATCTAGTCCAGCTGCATGTGACTAGTGCCCCATTCAGCCCGAGAGACCCTCATTATTATGTTCCCTGGCCTACCAAAGGCTGCTTGCCCATCAGGGGCGGCTCTAGGCTCATGGTGGCCCTGGGCAGGAAGCGTAAGTAGGGGGCCCCGGAAGAGGGGGTCCAGGCGGGGCGAGCCCCCCCCAACCCCCGGAGCTCAGGAAGGTGTTTGGAGGCCGCCAAATCCCTGCCAGGGGCCGCCATGCAAATATGTATCCATCCTCAGAGGATTATTATATTAAGGATATATATTGGCGTGGTGGCCCCTGGGGTATGGTGGCCCTGTGCAGGTGCACAGCTTGCACATGCCTAAGGCTGCCCCTGTGCCCATAAGCCTGGCTGATGAGGGGTGTTACCCCGAAACCGGTCCCAGGATGCTTCTTTACGGTTCAGGGATGACCTGGCATGGGCAATTCGGGCTGGACTGATCCCATGAGGCGCATGGGTCAAGACTGATTTGCTTATAGCTGGGCCTGAACTGAGGTGGCGAAGTGAGCTAAAGAATGATGATGGATTCAACCCAGATCTGAGACTGGGGGTGAGTGTTTGAAAGGTTTCTGCGCTCCATCCATCATCTCCTTGTGTTTGCTTTGCCCACATGCTTCTGGCATCCTTTGGGGCTGGCTGTGGGGACGTGGCTCATCTTCAACCGGAGTGAGACTATAATATTAGTTATTTGTATAAATCAATCCTCTCTTTCCGTCAGGTTTCAGACTCCGTAGAAATCCGCCATTGCCTACGGACTACTTCCAGGTGGTTGAATATTCTTGTTTGCTGGTTTCTAGCACAGTATTTATTATCTGCCTAAAATAATTCCATAAATGTTCTGGTCCAGTCGCCTGTATTATTTATAGGTGAACAAGTTGGTGGTATGTTTTGTGTGCTGTACATTACCTTGGCAAGAATGTAGCCAGGAGCTCTTACTATGTGAAAGTGACGATCTATGACACAAAGGCGGCCCTGGATTCTGTACAGGACTATTGAAAGCGTGTTCCAGAGAGTTGATACTGGACCAAGAAGTCCCAGCCGCCCAATCAATCAAATTCCTTTATTCGGTTAAAGCATGTTAACCATAAAAGACACAAATATTTTATTTTTTTATTGATCGACCAATAGCATGATCATAAACAACATAAAATCTCGATGCATACATTATCACATAATATATAAAAACATTACTTCAGAAAATTATTTAAAACCTTGCTTAAATCAACTGTCAGACTTAAAAATTACAATTTTTACAATTCTTAAAGAAATAGATACAAATATAAGAACACCTGTATTAAAGCCAGTCTAGCCCCATCAGTTATTGCGACAAAGCTTTCAATCGGTGCCACCAAGCATATAGCAAGTATCTAGTTATGGCAAAGACAAGCCACTTTGTTGTTTCTGACCGGAATATGCGTAATGCTTCAGAGGGGCGTGAGAAGGAAAGCAGTCGACAGGCTGAGATAATCCACGTTTTCCTTATACTTCCATACGCAGGGCACAAGAATATGAAATGCTCTATTGACTCTTGCGCGGTCTAATAGGAAGGGCACACAGAAGAAATTGAAACATTTTCCCAGCTATTTTTCCCTGCGTTTAATGGAAGAGTCCCTAGCCTGAACTGAATATAAAGTGCTCGTGCCAGGGGTGGTTACATTTCATCCATATACATGTCAAAATTAAAACAACTTTTTACATTTAAAAATTGCAAGGTTAAAGTGCCACATGCTACAGTATCATTACAGGATGAATGCATAAAATTCCAGAATCTTTTCTTTAGCAGAGGGGTCATTCTTTTTGTAATCAAACAAGCGGCCTCCCACATTGTGCCCAAGCCCAGCCGATACAACCACTTCCTGACCCTGTTAAACCATGACCATTCACCCTTCTGGCTTTGGAGATCTAATAATTCCATCACTGCCTCTTTTACAGGGATCTCCGTATTATTTGTCCAGATTCTAACCTAAAACATCAACGCTTTGAGGACAGCAAAGTGTGAGATGGATTTGATCCCTAAATCAAGGCCTAGTGGCAATATTGGTGTGTTGATTGGGACATTGAGGATTGCCCATAAAAAAATGTTTTCCACTACCTCTGTTTTGTATTCTCCAAGCTCCACAATTCAGCTCCATATAGGGCTGCACCTAGGCCTTTGGCCCTGTGTATTTCTAGTGTGGGAGAAATTGGGCGAAAGGTTGAACATCTTAACCTTCTTGTAATTGCACAATCCACTTGTTGTAGTGACGACTCACTCTTCTGAATTTGGCGGGTCTAAGCTGACTTGTCACTAATTCTGACTCCCAGGTAATCAAAAACCTTGACCTGCTCTAGGTGTTGGGTGCCCAGCATCAGTTTCCCCTTGGAAAATTTATAGGGGTTGAAAACCATATATTTTGATTTAGGGCAGTTAATCCCAAGGCCCCAGTCTTTCCAAGTGTCGGCAAACTTGTTTAAAATATTCTGGATCCCCATCGGGGTCTTAGAGATGAGCAATGTGTCATCGGCAAATACCAAGGAGGTGCAAGGGGCTGCCGGCTAATCTGGGTTGATCACCCCCAAGGTCATATAACTCTTTTATCAATCCATTAATGTACAAGGTAAATAAGGTTGGGGGGGCCGAGTTCACACCCCTGGCGTACACCTATAGAAATTGCAATGCTATTGGAAAGGCTGCCATCTGACTTCCACCTAACTTTGGCATAATTATCATGGTGGGGGCGGACCAATAGCTGGAGTAAGTCACTTGGGAGTTCAAATTTCCCAAGTGTGGCCCACAGCTTGCGAATAATGGAGTCAAAGGCTGTTTTAAGGTAAACGAATACAACGTATATGTATGTATGTATGTATGTATAGCGTGAATCTGCCACCCAGAGGGTATCCTGGCGCTTTAGACTTTACTGAACCATTTACACAGACAAGTTGTTTAAGCTGTTCTAGGTAAGAGATGAGTTTTCAGACTTTTCTTGAAGGATGGAAAGTCCTCCAAGCTCCTCAAGGACAGAGGGAGGGAATTCCAGAGTTTGGCAGCAGCGTGACCAAAGGACCGGCCCCCCATCCGTAGCCTGTGGATCCTCGGAACCACCGCCAGATCTTCCAGATCTTCACTTCCTTCCAAATAAGCAGCAACAATCTAAACACTTGATGTAGCATGCCTGCGGATGACCTGACGCCTGCCTGCAAGTGGGAAATAATGTTATTCTCCTCCATCCAACTTTGAAGACGTAGCAGAATTACTTTGCAGAAAACCTTTTGGGAAACATCTATAAGACTTATCGGTCTATAATTAGAGGGATCCCCTTTCTCTCCTTGTTTAAAAATGGGAATTATTTCATCTCCTTTCCATTTTGGGGGGATATCCCCACCCCGTTGATTAGCATTAAAAACCTTTTGGAACAGTGGGCCCCAAATATTGGGCTCAGCTTTATACAAATCTCCTGGGAGTTTGTCTATACCAGGGGATTTTCCAGTCTGGAGTTGGTTGATTGCTACTATAATTTCCTTTAAGGAGAAAACTTCTGCATGTCCCTGTGTTGACACTGGTATCTTCCCCTGTGACTAATATTGTTCCTTTCTCAAGATTTGGGGCCACTCTGGTGTAAAGCTTTTTAAAATAATCTTCCCAAACCTGTGGCTGTATATAATAGTCGTCTTCACTGACCTGCTTAGTTGTGACCTTTGAAAGTAGATGCCAGAATGATTGTCTATCTTCCTGCCTTGAGGCCTCTGCCAATAAACGCCAATTAGTGGTCTTCCAGCTCTTTGTTTGCTCCGGAATGGGCCCTCTTGTACATCATTCTTCTGTTCTTAATGTCCTCTCACACTCCCTGCTTAACTGCCACCGTTAAATTAGCCTTAGCAAGTCTACAATCCTCATTACACCCTGGGGCAGGGTTTCGTTTAAATGTGTTAAAACTAACCGATTTACTAAAATATAGTTTAATGCTATTGGACAATTTCTGGTAGTTGGCTAAAATAAGATCGTCCTACTCTAAATTGCTAAAGACCATAAGAGTCTGAGCAGCCTCTTCGTAAATTCTGGGGAGTATTTTCCTGTCTGCTATTACCCTGGGCCATTTAATTCTTCTGTTATTGTTCGTAGTTACAATTGGAGCTATACTTTGGGGGGATTAATTGTCAACAATTGAGAGGCCAATTAACTCCAGAAAGAGGGCATTGTAATCACTATCGTTGTAGTTTTGGATGGTCATATACTTAACGTATGGCCACATGTCATGGTCCGCCATGATGCAGTCTAACCTGCTTTTAATACTCCTCCTCTTGAAGGTAGACTTGGCTGCCTCGTCTAATGGTGTCCGCCCATTACAGGCTCTCACCCCATGAGCTAAGGTAAGAGACAATACCTGCTGCCCAACTTTAGTAAGTCTTTAAATGGGAGAAGTATGTAGCTTGTTAATATCCCTTGCTTGCTCTTCTTCCTGCACTAGCTCTTGCACATAATCTACCGCTCACAAGTCGTGTTAAAATCGCCAGCAATAATAAGATATGGCCCTCCACTACAGTTCTCCAGGTAGTTAACTGGTGTCGTTATAGTTTCCAAGTGTTTACTGTGGCTGCTGAACCTGTTGTAGACGTTGAACAGTCTAATTTGAACATTCCTTTTTGGCCATATCAAATCAATACCAAGAATCTCCTGGGAATCTACCCCAAGTATTTTAAATTCACAATCCAGTGTTGCCCTAACCCAGATTAGAAGCCCTCCAGCCGGACGGCCCGCTGTTGATGGCCGCCTATCCTCAATATGAAATGTGGTGACCCCCACCCTATGTACCCACTCAGTCGCCCAGGTTTCCTGAAACAGGCATACATGATTACGATCAACCATCCTACCCCATTCAGGGTCATTTACCTTAGATTTAATTCCGGCAATGTTCCAGGAAACAATCTGTAGTAATTTGTCGTTACCCACACTTCCCTGTCGCCTATAACTAAGTGTAGTGTTAGCATGCATTGGTATCTGGGCTGTTTTGTGGGAGGCAAATTGGGTGGGAGGGTTATTGGCTATCTCATTCGATAGGGTATTATCGGTAGATGTTAATCGATCTACCTGGGTGGTTGTGGCTGCATTATATGCCAACGCTCCACTCCCTTGATTTAGTCAGTCAGGGCTGTCCAGGCCAGTAAGGGCTTCATATCTATTCCTGACTTCCAGGGGGAAGTGGAATTCCCTACTTGATGGATTCTGGGTTAGGGGAGCATTCAGTGAGGATTATGACCCTGTTGGCTTAAGATGTCTATAAAAGAAGCCCACTGGCACTAACTCAATCCCTTGTCCAGGGCCATCCTCGGGTCATTTCCTCCTACTTTGGAGCAACTGCCTTGCGAGATCTGCGGATCTACAATTGATCACTATGCAGTCTCCCTTTGCTGCCTTCCGTAGAGGGCCAACCCAACTCACTCTACGAGCAAACAAGATATCATCAAAACAGGAGCTAGACGAATTGGTGTTCAATGTGAACCAATGGCAGACCTTGTTCTTTAGTTGGGTGAAAGATTCCTTTTGCTCGCCCTTAGGTGGCGGTACGTTGGTTAGGTTCACCACACATCGGCAGCAATCTGGGGGGAGATGGGGAGTCACATCATTGCAATTTTCTCCACCTACGGAAGCGTCGCCCATTGGTAGACTGGACTGTCTATGTATATGGCCCTTTTGTTGGCAGGAAGCCCGTCAGCGTGATGATATGTCGAGGTGCGGGTCTGCCTGGGTTTTCTTAAGTGAAATTCCATGATGTGATACTCACAGGAAATGTAAATTTCTATCGGGACATCCACTGTAAGTTGAACACATTGCATAAAACGATCTGCGCGAAATTAAAAGTTTTGTGTACCAAACAATTATAGTTGCTGATACCAAAAAATCCTTTCCACACATGTGGCTTTTCATTACTGCTGGTGCAAAAGAATGGTCCCTTATCATGTATGACCTTGTCCTGCAGCACCCAAGTGAGATTTATTCGGCCAGTGACTTTATCAATCAATCAATCAATCATGGTTTATACAGCGCCACAACTCTCCGGTGAGGGTCTCAAGGCGCTTCCTTTCTCATTGCCCTTCTCACTCACTGTCTCCTGTTGGTGTGCTCTGTGAGGAGCTGTGGGGGTAAGTGATTGACTAGGACTTCCCACTTCATCAAATCCTTGCATCTTGGGCCAGTGCATTCATCTTCTGGTTGCCGTAGTCCCCTTCTGTTCCCAAATTGGGAACGCTTAGAAACAGACTAGTGAACTGCATTTAATGATGCATTTTTTCTGCATCGCCTTTGCAACCGATCTAATTCTGTTTAAATAGTTTTGTTTGGTGTATCTGCAAGAAACCATACACATAAACCCACATTTCCCTCCAAGACTTCATCTCAGATTTAGGAAATAACAACAAAGAGCCACATATTTTATTTTCATCAAAAGACCATAAAGCCAACAGTGTTTGTTGGTCTTCTCACTCCGTGCAGACTTGGGCAATGCAATACAATATGTGGCACAGTGCGCTCGCGCACTCTCTCTCCCAGCCAGGGATATTTCACATCCATCAAAGGAGGTTCATCCAGTCTAGTAAGTACTGCCAATCCAGTAGTTTGCCCCTTGGCTGAAAAGAGCCTTAAAACCCAATTCATCACCCTTCCCGCTCAAGGCAGCGGTAACATACACCGTATAGGATGCACCGCTTGGTAACTAATAGTAAAGGTGCAGAAAACAATGCACGAAAACCTCTGCAGGGCTCACTTTTAAAAGGGGGAAGTCATTTTTTTCTCTCCATTGTGCAATAACAATAATAAATCCAGGGGTGTGGTAATCCGTTTCTGCCCAGTTCCCGTTCGCCCTCTTGCTTAACTCCACCGTTCTCTGCTAAGTATAGGATGCCTTCCTGCAGGCTCTGTTAAGTTTATTTAAATTGGAGGGTCTGCCTAGGATCTGTCAGGAAGTCACACCTGATGTTCTCACTGAGGGTTCCTAGAAGAATTGATGAGGAATGATTCTGAGTGAGAGGCGGTGTCGAGGGTCCTTCCTTCCCTTCTACGTCTCCCTTTGGCTGGGCATCAAGGGCACCTCTGTCCACCTTTTGGCATAAAGTGGTGGTGAGATCAAATGTTTTGCTCAAACCACAATCCCTCTGGCTCACATGTCAAAGACCGGATATAAAAGAAACATCAATTCTTCATTGGATATGCCAGATTAGCATTCTAATCCCATATCCTCCTGTTCAAGCGGGGATGTGTAGAAACATCCAGGAAAAATATCCTGGGAGTACGTTTTGTAAAATGGCTCTGAGGAGCATCGCACTACATGTCTCCTAAAGCAATTATTAAACGAGTGTTATTGTTCTAGCCCACTGCCTGATAGTTGACGGAGTTAAAAGGATTGCTCTTGGATCCACTGGTACCACTGATCTCTCGCAGGGAATGCCAGACCCTTTTCAGGGGCAACCGGGCAACCAGTGTGTGCCGGCGCCAACCGTGGCGGCTGAGGCAGTTTGCTGCTGGGTTCTGCACTACCTCTGTACCCCTGTTGCTCCACAAACTGGAGCATGTAGACCGTTTCAACACTTGACTCTCAGGGTAGTGATGGTGAGCAGTCCGTGGCTTCCCAGGTGGTTATGTGGGGGTAAGAAATCAGACGTCAGCACTCCGTCACAAGGACATATTGTCCAGGCCAGGGCTTATCCTTTAGGTAAAAGAAAGTACTTTAATCTCGCAGCATGAAGAAATACTTTCCCCCTCCAAAGGTGGCTCGGTTACTAGGCAGCAACCTCACCCATGAGTTCCAGTGAAGTGAGTTTACCCACTATAGAACGTGCCTCTCCAGTGAGTCTGCAACATTTATAATGGCTTGGGTACACCTATGGGTAGCCGCATTGATTTGCCACAAGTGAACACTACTATCACTTACCCCAATGGATTCTTCATAGGTCAGTTCAATATGGTGTGTGCTCAGAAAGTTCATACTGGTGAATGCTGGTGATCTAGCAGCAGGATTCAACTTTGCGTGAATCAGGTTGTGCGAACTCTGCCCCAGGTTACTTGCTTAGCAGTGTTGTGGATTGGTGGGTCTGGCTAGTGTGGGCAGGGGTTTTGCACCCCTTGGGGTTCAATGCAATGAAAAAGTACCACAGGGCAGCCTCTCTCCTCTCTGTGCCACAGTTGATGAACATCGTGCCATGCCTGCTCACCGATGCAGACAGGCATGCATCTTCAGCAGTTGCGCCTCCAGGCTGATGAAGATGGAGACTCCTTTTTGGCAGTTGTGGCCTCTAGGCCCGATGCAGCAGCTCCCCACAGGTGAACACCTCTGGGGCAGCGGCAGCACCAGACCTTGGGAGAGCAAGCAGCAGAAATGCCGAACAGCACAATGGAATTTTGGAAAATACTTCTTTAAGCTGCTCAAAGCAGGAACTGCACCGGAAGAGCAAGGGACCCCACGAGATTTGTCTCAACAATGGCTTCACTACATCAAGGGTCCTGGCGGCTTGTGGGTACTACTGAAGCCAGGAGTATGCTGAGCTTCTTCTCCTAGGCAGCCTCTACTCCAGCAGCATTAGGTGCTCTCCTTCTCTCTCGGAGCAGTGGATGATCCGCCTGGTTCAAGGCAAACCCCCAACTACTAAAGCAAACTGCAGCCTTCATGGTAGATAGAGTGCGTTGCTGTAGTCCAGTCTATCTGGGAGCGGATAAACCCTCCATCATACGGTTGCAAGTGGTCCAGAATTCAGCAGCTGGGATGCTCTATAGATACGTGGCTCGGCCTCTTGTCTTCTCTGGGACCTCCATTGGCTACAATGGAGAAGAGAATTCACTTTAAAGTCTTGTGATATGTGCACAGGGCAAGATCAAGGGCCGTCCCACAATATCTCCATGAATTCATTAGAGTTTACAAAGCTTCCCGTTCCCTCTGCTCCAGTGAACTTTCCTTGTGTGTTTTCCCCACAGTCATAAGCACATGTACGGGAGGCCGGTCTTTTGCTTTTCAAGGCTCCAAGCTGTGGAACGCCCTCCCAGAGTTTCTAAGGAGTTGTCTCTTGCTGACGATCTTTCAAAAACAGATGAAGACCCGGCTGTTCTGAGCTAGCGAGATCTGAGTGGACCTGATCTGACGTTTTAGAGTTGGGAAATCCCAATGGGGTAGCCGAGTGCTATGAAAAACTTCGTAATAATAATGTCCTCTCACCACTGAGAGACTGGCTTTCTTGCAGTTACAAACCCTGGTCACAGAGCCGCCTTTTAGGTACTGTACAGAGCACTCCCTCTCTTGTCCAAGAACAGCTTGGACCTGGAACATAGTGGGATTGTTTTAGATCACACTCTTATACTTCTGTTCTAGATATATAATGCGGATTCGCCATCCAGTATCTCCAAACCAGTTTGGGTGTGGTTCTCTATCAAATGTCACTTTCTGGCTGCTCCTCAGACACTGCCTTTGTGCACGGTGATGGCTCTGAGAGCAGGTAGCAACGATGCTGGATCCAAGTAGGAGTATCCAAAACAAGAGCACAATGGAGTGTGGGATCTCTGCACTTGGCTGTCCGCAGCCTCCCTGAAGAAGTTCTCAGGAGCAAACAAAAAGGCTGACCATGCCTCGGAAGTTTCTCACTCTGAGTAATAGACACTGAGGTGCAGTTTACACACTCTTGCTTTCTACCAAGTCGCAGTGCTCTGAAAGAGCCATACAGGATCCGTTTGGTAGCAAAGTCTATGTTGGATCTCTAAGGGTAGCCCTGTCTTCGTCTGCCCTCACACGTAAGTATCTGTCTGTCTGTCTGTCAGTCAGTCTCTCTGTCTCTCTGTCTGTCTAGGTTTCACATCAATGCAGAACTTAGATGAGAGGGGTCTGTAGACCACATCTTTTCCTGCCACACAGTAAAAGGTCTGGTGATGCTAAAGGTTCACTAATACTCTGCGGTTCCACCACCCTTTTTTGTGTCTTTCTCATTCCTGTGCACACTGGCAGGGCTCGTTTTGTGTGCATTTCATATCACAGAATAGGTTCTGGATCTCACATTACCAGGGACGTTTCTAGTCCTTTGTGTACACTCTAGTTTTGCATGATGGTGGAGACAAAAACAGTCAGCATAACGATTCACATACAGTTAGTCACTCAAGGAAGGGGTGCACACACCTTTACCATGCAGAAGGCACTCTAGCTCCACAAATCCTGTGATAAATAAAACATACATTGGTACATGTTTTGTCAAACGTAAGAAACGGCTTTGGACAAAAAAGTTGTTTTGTTCTTAAAGAGCCAATAAAACAGGGT
Source organism: Lissotriton vulgaris (assembly GCF_964263255.1). Lineage (NCBI taxonomy): Eukaryota > Metazoa > Chordata > Amphibia > Caudata > Salamandridae > Lissotriton > Lissotriton vulgaris. The sequence goes on along the minus strand of NW_028249489.1, from coordinate 258,936 downwards.
AATTAATGCATGAAAGGCTCCCTGCAGTCTATGGTTAAAACTCCAGCAGGACGGTCTCATCTTTTCATCATTTTGAAGTCAATAATGTGAGTGAGTACCTTTACATAAAGCACGAATGAACATTGTTCGGTAGTAAGCGCTATGCAAGGAGCTGGCCAGTGGAAATCATCCGAGCTTCCTTTTGGTGACACGATTTGAATCTCCTTCTTATTCTAACTTCTGCTTAAATATTGGGTCTTACTTTTATGGGCAGATGGTAAAAGCACGTGGTCTTGCAACGCGCTACAGAAGTTTAATTTGCTAACCCGGTTAACAAAAGGACAATCTAGATGTTTGTTTAGTAAGCGTGTCTTTCCGGTTAGTTTAGAATTGTTTAGTTAAGGCCCTGCACGTTATTTTGTTTTTGAGCTGCTCAGTTAAAGTGCTGTTTCCTTACATTGCCGTTTTAACCCGCAGACAAGTTATCGCCTTTGTTTCCCGAAGTTGGACATAGTCCGCAATGAAGTGCTATTTCACACTGTCATCCAGCACACTGCCGCCCAATGGCGTGACACTTGGTTCAAGCCTGTGTGATGAATGTCGCATGGGCCTTGCAAACAATGGGTCGCTTTGTGCCAGGTGAGAGCTGTCCCGTGCCCTCCCCAGGTGAGAGCTGTCCCGTGCCCTCCCCAGGTGAGAGCTGTCCCGTGCCCTCCCCAGGTTTGGAGGGCTCTGATCTGTTTCGGTTTGCTGGAGCAGGAGAGGCGGCAGGTAGGAGGGTGAAAGGAGGGTCTCCCATGATGGGATGCCCTCATGGATCTGGTACAAGCCAGGCGGCTCTTAGCAGCACATCTGCTGGAGCAGCAGCACAGCACAACATTTAGGGATATGGAGGGGTGTACTTAATGTAGGACGCGGAGCGCACGATCTTAAGCGCAGTGGCACACGGGCCCAATGGCCCATTGCAACTTCTTTATAGCGCAGTCTTTCCTCGCTCATGCTGTGGTGTGGGGGATTTGCTTTCATTGCATCATGATCCATGCCCCCCTTGCTATGCCAGTGTATGTGGTGGAACTTTTTAGTACTGGCTGCAAACAGTTTTAACTGTCTGCCAGAGCCTATTTCATCAACACTAAAAGCGCAGACTGAGAGGGGGTTTGAGTCCGCTCCCTTCATGTATTGGTTTGTTCTCTCCTTTCACCTTGACTTGAAGAAAGTGTCTTCAGAGGGAGCTTGGTCTTTACTTTTCTTTCTCTGACTTCAGAGTGAGCGGATTTCTTACTGGATACTGGGGGTAGGAAAGATTCCTTTTCTAACACATAGCAACATTTACATGTACTGTGCAAATATTTCAGAATATATCAGAAAGAGGAAAGCACAAATGAAGCGCATAGTTGTTCATTCTGAAGTGTGCTGGGAACAAACACTTTAATATGAGCATATCAATTCATTTGTTGATGCCATTTCCACATATTATCATTTTCGCACTGTATAGATTTATTAGTAAGCCTGTATGCCTCTGCAAATGTAAAGGTTATTTTAATTGAAAATATGTTGCCTGTAATGGCAGTGTGGCCACCACACCATCCATGCTCCACTTTACGCCACTCCACTCTACTCCACTATGCACCACTCCACTCTAGGCCGCTGCACTCTACGCCGCTGCACTCTACGCCAGTTCAATCTATGCCTCTCTACTCTACTTTGTACCACTCCGCGCCAATGTACTCTAGGCTATTGTACTCTACACCACTGCACTCTTCGTCACTCCAATCTAGGCCACTCTACTCTGCACAACTTCACTTTATGCAACTCCACTCTCGGTCAATCTGCAACACTGCACTCTACGCTACTGCATTTTATGCTAATCCATTCTATGCCAATGCACTATACTCTGTACCACTCCATGCCACTTTACTCTACACCACTCTACTTTACACCACTGCACTCTACCCTGCACTACTCCATGCCAATTCACTCTACTCTGAAACAATCTACTCTAAGCCACTGCACTCTCCGTCCTCTGCTCCACTCTGCACTACTTCACTCTGTGCCACTGCACTCTACGCCACTCTACTCTAAACTACTGCACTCTGTCCCTGCACTCTACTACTACACTCTACTCTGCACCACTGCTGTCTACTCCACTCTCCTCTCCTCTACACCTTTCCACTCTGTGCCACTGCATTCTATTGTGCAACACTCTAATCTATGCTACTGCCTTTTACAACGTTGCATTCTACGCCACTGAATTATATGCTTCTGAACTCTATGCCACTCCACTCTACTCCTGTCTTCGTGATTCCACTCTGCAACACTCCATGCCATTCTCCTCTATGCCACTAACGTTTAGCCATGCTGAACAATAGCTGTGCGAGTGTACAACATGGCTAAAACACTTTGGAAAAGCTAATAGCATTGTTGAAAACATTTAGCTTTGCCGGTGCTTGTTCACCTAACTGTTGTGCTCCTGAAACGTTCCATACTCATGCTGATGTTGCATCAAGGGTAATTTTACACCTCAAAGTGATGTTGTGCTGATGCACATCTTTTACATGTAATGTGATTCTTGCTACCCCCAGTGCCATCTTTATTGAATGATTTTGCCGCTGTCTCCACTATTCTTCTGATGATCTAGGCAGGATGATTTTGCACCCACATATTACTGAGCTCCTAGATATGATATACATCATAAATGTGATACCACAGAGCTACTTACTTTTCAGTGAGGCTGACATTGCACCTCTGTACATGATTATGTACCTAATTGTGATTTGTTTCCCTAAATAGTGTTTCCACAGTCCTCGTGAGTTTGCACCTATATCAGATTCCATGGTGTTGTGTCTTTGATGGTTAGATAGTCGGCCAGTAACACACGTGGTTACCTAAAGGGTTACAACCATCACAAGAGGGGAAAGGACAAATCTGATGGAGTCCTCCTCCCATCCTGGGGCAGTGGACCTTGTGTGTTCTGAAGTGCTTCAGTCTCCCACTCAATGTAGGGAGAGGAGTTGGCCTAACAGCTAGGGCGGTCGACCTCTAATCTGGGGAACCGGGTTCGAGTCCCGGCAATGACGCTAAACATCCTGTGATTCTGGGCAATTGACTTAATCTCCCCATGCCTAACAAAAATGAATGTGTCCTCATGTAACGCAACTGGTTCTATGTAAAGAGCTCTGATACCCAATACCGTGTCAAGTTGGCGATTTATAAAACTCTGTAAAAAAATTAAACATTCACTCATTCCAACCTGTAAAATTGGGATCCCACAAACCAGATGGTTTGGCTCTCCATGAGTTGTCCGCACATTTCCTTCTTCACCACCGACTGAGAACCTCTTAGAGATGGGAAAGGCTAAAGGCGTGCTACCCATGTTACAACTATTCGCCTTCATTCTCCTCATGAAAAGTCTGTGAGCTAAACAAAATCTAATACAATCTGCTAACTGCAGCATTACATTTGAAATGTGTGCCCACCGGCAGCTTTATAGAAAACAGCAACATGTGATAAGTGGTTTTAGCAAATCCACATTTTCTATATTCTTACCTCCGATTTATCATTGTTTTCTGAAACCTGTTTTGCTGGTTGTAGGATTCTGTACACTTTATTCCACCTAAACAGTAGTATAGTAAATGGGTTTCTCCTCTAAAACATGTGCTACACACTAGAACTCCCTATTTGGGGCTATTTAACATCGGAATATTTCCATTGTAAAGGGTGTGTAAAGTGTACCCCAGTCATGGAGAGTCAAATGTCATGTGGGTTGCAGTTTATGTTCATTTACACCACCCATATATGTTACAAAGTGACAAAATGTATTTCTATAGGACCCCGCTGTTCAAGTTCTGAAGTTTAAATGCACGACAGTGACACCTGGCAGGAAAAAAATGCCCTTTATCATGTAGAATAAGCCTATTTTTATATATGCGCAAGTCCCCCTTAGAGTGTGCTTTATAATCCCAGAGGGTAAGTTGCTAAGATGTAAAAACAGGGCACAGCACATATTGTGGTCATCATGGCCTCAGAGTAAAATACAACTCAAAAGTTAGTTCACTGCATAGACCTGGCTAAATATAAATAAATAGGGAAATAGGTGGGATTATAATTTTTATTTTCTACCTCTGTTTGGGAAAGGGATACAAACATTCTACATTGGTATTTCCTGCTTAGTTTTTAAAATCAGACTTCTTTGTGAAGTCGGATTGTTTTGCAAAAAAGAATGTAAAAATGTACTTTAGTTTCTGTGGGCCAGAACAAACTTAAAACGAGTTCTGCCACTCACTTCACTCCTGCAGCTGGAAAATACATGCTTGGCTGGGAGAGTTATTGATTCTGGCTCAGATGACAATGGCTTGGAATGATAATGAGTGTTTACATCTGGCCACTTAGCAAGAATGAGTTATCTGGGAGCTGGCAGGAGCAGCGATGGCAGAACAAAAAGTATCTTTAGCACTGCCTCTTTTGACTTGGACATGCCAAGGAAGGCTTCTCCCATTCACTCCCAAGGCCCTCCCAAACAGTCAGTCTCCAGTCACAGTAGGGGGGGGGGCATTCTGCTACCTACCACATCTCCACAGCTAGAATACACATCCTGGCTGGGTGAGTTAACAACTCTGGCTCAGAGTTAAAAGGTTTGCCTATGGGCCCAGGAAAGGCCAATTAGTGATAACTGCTAGCCACTTAGTAAGGATTAGCTCTCTGGGCTTGGACAGAAACAGTTGGCAGAGCAAATGTGATCTTAAACTCTGTTAACTGGAGGTGCCCGAGATGGATTCTCCTATTAATTCTCAGGGCCTTCCTAGGCAGTCGGGTTCTGGCCACAGTAGGATGGAGAATCAGTTGTGACCTTTTCAGGTATGGAAGTGGCGTGGTGGCAATTAAATCCTGCCATGTTAAAACAGGGGATACGGGGTAATTTTACAGTACAGCAAAAAGGAACTGCTACAGAAGGAGTTGGGGGGGACTGCAAGAAGACAGCTGTGACTGGATGGTACATTTTCTCCCATCACTGGCTACATCGGACACCTCATAACCACCACCTCCTCAGAACATCCCCTGAATCTGGGAAGACTTGATCGGAGTATGAAGACCCGCTTGAAAGTCATAGCATGACTTGCTTGAAAGACATAGCATGACTTTTGATTACTGCTGGAGGACTCCCGCAGGCACTCTTGAATCTGGCTAGCAGCTGGGACTGGAACTGGCCACCAATGGTAAAGTGGTTGGCCTCCTGTTCACCTGCTTCAGTGGCACAAAAACCAGAAGGACTCCTGAATCTGAGAGGGCCCAGCTGACTAATAAAGGACTAAACCATGAAGGAGACCAGGCTGAGGAGAGACCTGGTGCCCAAAAGCCTGTCCTGAAGAGCTAGGGGCTGCAGGACTGATCGGAAGAAGCGTTACCAGCATAAACTAATTTTCCATAGTACTTGAGATTTTCTCAGCATTTTTTGCCTACAATCTTAAAAAATTCACATCTCCGGAACCCCCATAACTTAATTTGATGAACTTGCTGTTTTTTTGTTGGTTAAATGTTTTGCAGTATTTCTAATCTGGTTTGGGAATTTTATTGTGTTGTTTTTTTTTATTTTGAAATTGTTTGTACAGCTTGAACGTGGAACACACTTCTATAGGGATTGCTTGCTGCTTTACAATAACTACCAGAGGTTGAGCAGATTCTCTCAGTACTCTTTATTTTTTTAACCTTACCAGGTTAGGTTTCTTGATTTGGTAGTGGTACCCTCTTCCCAAATAACAACACAATTTCTGACATAAACATATTAAGGAACTTGAAAATTAAGTTTGTGAAGTAGGCTGACTTGAGAATTATCGACATTGGCTATTAAAGAAAAATGCAGTCGATTTGCTTGGATTCAGGAAACTTTAAACTCGCAGATAGAGGTGTTTGGAAACATTTAAAGTGCCACCTACGTAGATGCATTTACAGTGCAATGCTATTCACTGCGTTGGAGCATTGTACAGCAGAATATGCTCACACATTCATTATGAAAACGTTTATCTTGAAAGCTATACCATGGTTTATGGCCCTAGGCTACTTTAAATTTGAAAGTTCTTAGCATATCTGACCATAAAAATACAGTGATTTCATCCCGGTAATACCATATTTAATTGTTACCTTTGGAGACCTGTTGCCAGTGCTCTGTTCTATTGATCTGCTACAGGACTTGTGGTCTTTTTATTGTTCATACTCGTGGTACCAGACATGTACTCTTTGAAAAAGATTAGTTTGTGACGCCCATGCTGGTCACAGTTCTCCCACTTGGTCTTGTGGTTAAGCTGCTGATTTTGAAACCTGGGTTCAAATTCCATCCAGGGCAGTTAACTGGAAGTAGTGCGATACTGCTCAAATCACCCAATATCGCTGTGTCTCAAATTGTAAATAAATGTGAAAATAAAAAAGTGATATCCAATTTCTTGTGAAATTGGAATGCACTTTGTTTCGCATAAGCTAAGTTTGTGCTGTATACATATAGTTAAATACATACAGATAAATCAACCCATTCACTGTTAAATTTGCTCTAAAGGTTTACTATTTGCCACAAATGTTGAGCATCTGCACTAACTTTTCTGCTAGTCATAACTTTAGCAAACATTTAGTAATAAATACATTAACAATCACTGACTGTGACAAATATAAACTAGGTGAAGGGAAATGTAAAGATGTCGAAAATCTATAAGCTTTCTCTCTGTGGCATTTAGCCTCAGATAAGATAAACACTTAGTGGTGCCAAAGACAATGTACTAAAGCTTAGTATTGTGACTTAATGTATGGCGCCTCTGTTTATGTTCTGTCTGCTTTTTGGATTTGGGCCACTAATCGCTTGGATAAAACCCAGGGCGATGCTGCACTGCATGAGAGGGGGCACATAATTGATTAGTGGATTTATTTTCAAATTGCTCAGCTGGCCAAGAGTTAAATGTAGCTACATTTCCAGTTGTAAGACATCTCCTGGCTTCTGTTAACTTTTGCAATGGAGCCTCATTGTGTAACTCTAAAATTGCTTGAGGCAAGATGTTTCACAGCAGTGATCCAGCCATGAAAAAGGGGCGTAGAGTGGTCAGTAGTATTCGGGGGGTGTTAATGTACATTTGTGCGTGTGGCCTATGTTGTGGGTGGTCCCATTTGCCAAGTGGTGTCCTCCTAACTAAAGTGAAAATAATTTCCAAACGGAAATGTGTTGTATCAATACACACACACACATTACAATAGTGTAAAATAGCACAATATATACATTCTACAGACTATCATGCTGTAAGGACATGCCGTGCTAAAGCTAATACATTAGTAAGAAAGTCGTTGCATTCGTTGCATTAAATAGAGGCGTAATTTAACTGCAATCAGAATGTAATTCATTTTGCAAGCATTCATGTGCTCTGTGCAACTTAAAGGCCTCCTTCTCTGCATTTCAATGTTTGCATGCTGCCACCTTACATCCTGCTGCAGTAACTTCCAGAATGCCCTAAACAGCAGTGTCTGGCAGCCAAGGCTCTGTGGTAGTAGCTGGATCTGCAGCCTCCAATGAAGTTGCATTAGACAAACATACAGGGTAATAATGTTTGCATTCTCTCTACTTATGTAAATTATGGTGCAAATCAGATTTTTTGAAACCTGTTGATATACGTCCTCCACTCTGGCAGATCTGTTCCATACATTCCGTGGACATAATGTCCACTGTGTGTAATTCTGAAAGGTTGGGGGCAGATTTGTAATAGGATGCACTGGCATAGCCAATCGAAAAATGTTCTTCCTAGGGCTGCAGTGTTGGTACCTCCTAGTTCTTGGGAGAGGCAAGAGCCTCCTCCAAAGCCTGCTTGCAGAACTTCTTGGTACCATTGCCGGCTCAGGCTCATGGTTGTGATGAAAAATCTAAATACCACAGAAATGTACCAGTTTCCGCGGCAGCACAATTACAGGTTTGATACCAATGTATCACTGATGACCTCAAATATGATGCCACAGATGACCTTGCAAATGGCATCAGTGTCATTAAAGGTAACATCATATATAATTTCACTGTTTACATCATCAATGACATCACTGAGGGCTCCTGCACCTCATGATCTTCTGTGTCCTGTGTACTGAGCCAACCTGTAAACAGTGGTCTCTGGGTGGAGGGCCTTGGCTTTCTGCCAGATCTTGCTCTCCGTATCATGCCTCTGAGAGTCCCTGGGCATGGTTTTCATCCATGACCAGTGTGCCCGTCATGAGAGGTCAAGTTGTAGAATTGGGTCCTGTGCTCAGCCTTCTTTCTCTCAACACATACAGCACAAAGGCTTCATGCCTGGTGCAGTGACCGCTTGAGCACCGGGCCTGGCTCTCAGGCCGGTCCTACAAATGCGTCCTCCACCAAAAACCACCCCATCTCTAGAGTGCATGGAACAGCACAAGTTCACTGCTCATCACCCCTTCCTGCCAGTTCATGGGCCTTGTCCTCCTTGTTCTGCTGGACACAGGGTCGGACTTTCAGCCAGACCCATCACTGAATGCACAATCGATGCTAGCGATTATGTAACTTACTCTGTTGTCTGTGACGTGTGTGATAGTAAACAGTGCATTGGGACTATGGTCTCTTTTGTCACCATAGCTGGGAAATTGAAGTGATGTTTAGATGTTGCATTATAACAATTACGCTTTTAGTTAATTTCTGTATGCTTTTTATTTTTATTTTCTGAGTAGAGAACAGTTGCTTTTTAACAGATTTTTTTCCAGTTACTTTGTTTTGTTTTTCTTAAAGATCTATTTTGGCCAAAGGATAAAAAACAACTACTGCACACGCATTATAGCCATAATGGAATCTAAGCACAGAAAATAGTCGGGTGCTACTCCTGTACAACGACAACTTGTAGGGCATTGTGTGTTCATACATCACCCAGACCCAAGAGGGCATAGCCATTCAGTCCAATGACGCACAATCTGCAATTGCTTTAGTTGCTCTCATGTCAGACTGGGAAGGAGAAATTGTTTATTTTCTGTTTTTGTAATTATTCAAGGACTGTAGTATTTTCTCTGGTGTTTGTACAGGAACCCTATATATTTTGTTGCTGTAAATGAATACAGGCAAAACATCTGCATTTTAACCCATGCAGGTCAAAGAATGTTTTCTTAAATGTTACAAGAAATACATTCAGAATTCTTTCAAATGCAATTTTTCCCAAAATAACTGAATATATTTTGGGATAAAATGTATTTCCTATACTGCTTTGAAATTAAATTTCTAATGAGACAGAACCTATCTCCCACACAAAAGATCTATCTTTCGGTGGTTGAAGAAGAAGGGCTGATGTCTCTAGAGTCCATGATTCTGGACAAGGCTTCTACACACAACAAGGGACGAGCTTCATTCGTGGAGAGTTATCGGAGGCTACGGGGGCTTCACTTGCCGCCACATGGGACTCCTCGTAGAGGGTCCTGGTGAATGATGATTCTGAGATGGAACCAGACTTAGTTACGCTTGGACCAGGGTAAACTGAGAGGAAGACACAACTCCGACTGACTGACCACAAACAGCCCACCCCACACACAGCGACTCGCTGCTGTGACATATCTGAGACGACTGAGCTGTGAGTCTCTTTAACCCAGCCTTGTTCTTCCCTAGCTTCCTACTGGACCCCTTTAGCTGTCCACGCTCGCCTCCATCCATTGATGGAAGTCCACTCATCCATCCATGGAAGTTCTTTGGCTCTCAGCTCTGGTGTCAGCCAGTTCATTGGTCATGGCGTCCACAGAAACCTACCCAATAGCGGTCCTGGGGACCAGGCGCGAACGGGATTACGATAGTGAGCATTTCATTTGAACTGAGGGCCAACTTGACGCACAAGAAATGGTTAAACCTACGAGGTATAAAAATGCTGGTGGACCTGGTTGGCTACAGGCTCTGTTGAAAGTGTTTAGTGTTAGCCATTCTTGTTATGGCTACTCTAAAAATGACACCAGAGATGCAAGTTAAAAGTTATTTCTAGCTCTATATATAGCTTTAAAGGGAGGGAGATAGCTCTTTACATTGAATAACCATGACATTTAGACATAGTTTAAGCTATAACTAGTATGCTAAAATGTGATATAAAAAGAATATATTACATGGGTTGACAGACAGTACATGACCTTCACATACATTTCTTAACATTTATGTTAAACATTGAATAATTTACGTACTCAACGTCACTGTTCGGAAACTGTATGTTTTTCAAATTTACAGCTTAATTGAGCTTGCATTGGGAGGAGTGTTTTATAGTTCACTTAAGTCTGTTATTAATTTTCATTGCCCTTAGACCAGTGGGCTGACCATGCACCAGTTGGCAGAGGGCACTAACCACAGTTAATTGCCCAGCAAGCAAATATAGGCCTTATGCACATGAAGAGGGGGAAGGCAATTAACATCCTTTAATGCCCCAGCGCATGTTATTAATGCATTTGGCATACATTCCCTTTTGCTACCGAGACACAGGCAGAGAAACAGGCCAAGTGTCGCTGCCTGCTTTACATGGTCACTGAATTTAGAAGTTAGAGCTACCTTCCGGTGTGTTTAGCATGCTAATTTGCTGAGCCCCTCCCAGCATTCCATACATTGTGCTGTTTCAAGTTACACTCCGCATTGTTGCCTGATACTGCAAGGAAGTAGGCGATATTTAAGATTTCTGTCAGAGGCAGTGACCCGAGAGTTTGCTTTGGCTGCCGAAGTTTGTGTTTTTAATCCCTTTCTCCTCTTCTTCCTGCCTCTTATGCAAGGGCAGCTAATGGGCCAGGCATTTCCAGTGCATTCACCTGAGTGTGTGATGTTGAGACTGATAATGTATCCAGCGGGGTCTTCCTGTGCGCCAGCCGTTGCTTGTTCTGGGATTCCTGACAGGTAGATAGGGGCAGTGACGCGGAGCTGGCGGGAATCTGGCCGTGTGGGTGTTTCTTTGGACGTATTTAGTCTTTCTTTTGTCTTTCTTTTTGATCCAAAGATTGAAAGCTTTTAAAGTAGACGCATCTGACTCGTAATATGTTGTCCTCTCATCCTTTGATGGTCGGAAACCAAACAACAAGTCCTACTTCCTGGTGAGTCAGACTCGTATGAGACTTTGAAGCCAGACCCAAACAGCGCACCCAGGAGGAGAGGTGCAATAGGAACAGGGTGCTCCTTACAAGATAGAGGCTTACTAAACCCAAAGTCAGCATATATCCTGCTCTTCACACGGTTCTTGTTTAATCAGAAACCGTCAGTATCACGCTGAAAAAAGCTTTTCTATTATACCCTAGTTTTTTAGGTTTCGCAGCAGTGCTCGCGCAGGCGAAATCTTTTGAGGTACAGTAAGGGGCTTTGTCCCACCTCTTTCTTCCATTGGCTAGCTCCATAAATGGAGGCTAGCCATTGGAACAGATGGTTGTCAATTACTCTTTTCCCCGTCACAACGCGATTCGGGGGCGTTTCTGTGTCTTTTTTTAAAGTCCTGCCCCCCACACCCTCCCTCTCGCCGAGGAGTTACGTCATTGCGGCGGTGTTTTTTTTTTTTAAAGGTTTTTTTGGGTCATTCCTCCAGGCCGACCGCCGCCGGTAGAAGTCCAGGTGAGTGCACCCCTCCCGCTGTCCGTGTGCCCGTTCCCGCCCCCCTCCCGCTGTCCGTGTGCCCGTTCCCGCCCCCCCTCCCGCTGTCCGTGTCTCCGGCCCCACTTGTAACTGCTTGTTTTCGTTTCTTTCTCTCGCTCCTCCAGCCAATGGAGAAGAGGGGAGAAAGAAAAACACGCGCCCAATGTGAAAAGGACGGGGCTTAGCTGGTGAGCTGAGACCGGGTTCTCTGCCTCTTGCGCCTTTGTGTTCTATCTCACGACAGGTCTGCCTCCAGGCTGTGGGCATTTCTCGGCCATCGCCGAGGTTTGGACTGCCGGAGGGTAAGATGGGGTAGGGCCGCTCCACTATCGTGTGGGCTATGAGATTGGGCTGTGCCAACTCGGACATGTGGGTGGCCCCGGGCATCGCCGCTGTGTTGTGCAGGCCGGCTGTGCGCTGAGGCGATGAGGGCCAGGCTCCAGGTATTGGGTCGTGGGGTTTCAGGACCGGGAGCCAGAGCGCAACAGGCGCCCCCCCCCTTCCCCTTTCAGCCGGCTCTCACGTGGCAGATAGTGCGGCGAGAGGTCATAATGGAGTAAAAGCACCGCATTTGGGATAAACCTTATTATGCCCTTAGCGCCAAGACTCAAGCGGACTGTCCTGCCGCATGCTCCCCCATTCAAGTAAGAGGGTCAGGGCAAGCGCCGCATTCGCCGAGGGAACCAGCACAGTTTGATCACGGTGTGAGTCGCCCCTCCTGGTTACAGGCAACCCAGGGCTCGTATGGGTCTCTGTGAATGGGTGCGCGGCGTTGCCATGGTCGGGATCACTGGCATTCGTCTTTCCTAGCGCTGAGATGCACGCGCCTGAGGCAGCTGAAAGTGAGGGTAGTCGGCTCCCCCCCTCTTCAAGAAGGCGCTGCCCAGCCATTACTAGACTTGTGATGCCTAGGGGTGATGGGGAATTGAGGAGTTCCCCCAGGAATGTCTCGCTCACTCCGCTTCACGGCACGGGGTAGATCTAAGGGTTTGATCTATAGGAGCCTCTGCTCATGTCCTGCTATGATGTAGGTAATTTTGATATTAGGGGACTGTAGCATTTTATGATGTCCTCAGGTTCCGTTATATATTCTGGGTGAAGACCGCGTCAGCGGGTTATGGGAGAATGCGTTGAGTCAGCCCAGGAGTCCAGGGCCCGCCAGCATGCCCCCTCCCACACCTCGGAAATCTAGGGCATGCCTGTCTCTCTCACACAGGGCACCCTGGTACCCATGCAGGCACATCGGCCTCATGGGTGCAACGTATTTAGCAGGCCTGGGGCGGGGGAGCGAGGGTGGCCCTGGATGTGGACATGATCGCGGTGGCATTTGAAGTCCCTGATTTGTACCCCAATGGCTTGGCCGATGTACACGGCGAGGGGCCGGCCCACACCTAATCTCCTTGCGTCCCCGGTCTCAGAGGTTGTGACTGTAGCCTCGCTGCTTTGGTCATATGTACACAGGCGCGTGGGAGCAGCACTGTGTCTTTGGCCTGGAGCGGGTTTATCCCGGGGAGAGCAATTAGTCCTAGCTCCGGCGTGTGAGCTCCCAACACCCCCTTCCCCCTCCCCGGCCCCTCTGGCTACCCGCCTGAGAGGTACAAATCGGGCCGCGGGCGGCAGGGGGTATGGTGGGGCGAAGTGATTAACCGTACAGGTTGTCTCGCGTCGCGGCGGATCCCAGGTTGGGAAGTCATGTGTTCTCGCTGCCTGGCCTGGCATGCATGAGGCTCAGGGGAGGGGGATGGTAGTCCCCTCTCTCAGGCTAAGGAGCAACCATTCCCGAGCCCACCCTTTCCTCCGGTACAGCAGGCTGGGTGGGGAGGGTGGCCGTGCATGGGTCATGTGGAATCCCTGCGGTTTATGCCCGTGTCCGCTGGGCAACTCGCACTGCTTTGTTGTGTTGAGTAGCTGTGTGTAGGCATCAACTCATGATCGTGGTTGTGGTGTCAAGCCCCATTTCCTGCTGTGGAGATTTGGTGCAGGTGGCGTGCCGAGAAAAGGAGCTTTTGTCCCATGTGGGGGCTGTGCACCGAGGATCACAGAGATGGTATGTCGCTCTCCCACCAGGCGTCACATCACGGGTGTTTGCCGCTTTAGGTGGTTTTGTCCATGGTCGAGGGGAGGCTTGCCCGGGCGGCCTGAGCATAGATGGCGTGAATTATTACCCGCCGCCTTCATAGGGGACGATGTGCGGGTCACCGGGGCGCTCCATCCCCCCTCAACAAAGCAACCCCCCTCCCCCAAGAAGCAGCAATGGCGCAAGGTTGGGGATTGGGCCCGGCCTGACTGGTTTGCGGGCAGCATGCCGACGAACAGATGGTGCATGTTATGCCGTAGTTGCTTTCCCTGGCTGATGGCACAGATACTACGTGGCTGATGCCGTTGTTAGGGGCATGCTGGGCACCGCTCCGCTCAACACCTCCACCCCACCACAGCGAGCAATGCATGGCCCCTGGGTGCCACATGTTATTATGTTATTATCATTGTGTTAGAGTGGGGGGGCGCTGGAGGGGGCATGGGTCCACGGGCAGCAGCTGCTAGTGGCTTTCACACCTCCAGGCGCAGGGGAGATCAACCATGCCTAGGTAGTCGCCACCAGGTACAGATTTTATTTATCTGATTTTAAAACCAACACATAAATGTAAAAAAAAATGCCATTTACAATGCCAATAGCTCTAACTTTTGGAAAGGCGAGACAGTTGCATTGTAAATGCTTGTTATGTCTCTGCTATTCAGCGCGTGTGCTGCCTCTCTTAGACATCATGTTTACATTCAGTGGGCTTGCAGCCACCCATAGCTTACCATCAGTTCGCTTCAACGTCAGTTGCATATCCTTAGCTCCCATTATGCATGTGTCATGTTAGTTTTTAGGTCTCGCCTGTCGATGCGCATGCGCATCGAGCAAGGCGAGAGTATTGGGACTTATCCGCTCTTTATCCACACTGCAAGGAATCGTGGCGATTCCTTGCAGTGCCCGTGACTTTTAAGCTCAATGCGCATGCGCATTGAGCTTAAAAGCGCGTGCACGTCCGTCTTTGTTTACCCGCTCCGCCCCCTCCCCTTCCCGCCGTGTCGCATTTCTCCTCCCCCCTCCTCCGTCCGTCCGTCTTGTTTGTTTGTTTAATTTAATTAACCCGCTCCGCCCCCTCCCCTTCCCGCCGTGTCGCATTTCTCCTCCCCCCTCCCCTCTCTTCCGTCCGTCCGTCTTGTTTTCTTTCTCTCCTGCCTCTTGTGTTTTTCTCCTTCACTGTTGCCTTTTCAGAGTTGCCTGTGGGCCCTGAGGACGGTTAATCACCCCGGCTCTCCCCTGCTTGCACCCCTGGCGCCTGAGCCCACAGAGGCCCATTGAGTGCCGACCCTAATTGGTGTGCGCCCACCGTCTTCTCACCGGCGTCTCCAAGCACTAATTGGACCGGTCTCCCCCTTTCCTCGCTGCCAAGATGAAACCGAAAGAAAGTTACAGATGCTACGCATTTAATATGCAACATTTATCTGACGTGGTTAAAAACATCAATTTCCTGCTGACATGCATTCATGCAAAACAATGCATTTTCATGAAAAGCTGAAGTTGGATCCACATTCTAAAGGTAGGGGAGCTCTTTACAGGAGCGGCAGGTCTAAGGTTTTTTATTTTATAGACTTGCAAGGCATGGGTGCTCGTCGTGTTGCCGCTGATATGTCGGACTGGCAGAGGTGCCGTCCTCTGTGCCTGGTAAAGAATTGGCTTGGTAGTTTAGCCTGCCCTGTTCCCATGATGCACTGGGCCAGGGACAGACTGATTTGCATATAGCCAGGTTCTGAGCTGGGATGGGGCAGTGAGATAAATAACGGTGATGGATCAAGCCCTGATCTTTGGACTGGGTAAGAGTGGTCTGCTCAATTCAGACACTCTGTTCATCACCACCCCCTTTTGTAAATCGATTTTGGCCACTATAGGTGTGGCAGGGTATACTCAGACATGAGTCCCTTTCTCACTGCTCCATCAGGATTCAAGCAAGCCGGGCCGAAGAGGCTGAAATGCCAGAAACCGGTCCCCGGTAGCTTGTCTCCTTTCTGGTAAAGATTTGGCTTGGTAGTTTAGCCTGCCCTGTTCCCATGATGCACTGGGCCAGGGACAGACTGATTTGCATAAAGCCAGGTTCTGAGCTGGGATGGGGCAGTGAGATAAATAACGGTGATGGATCAAGCCCTGATCTTTGGACTGGGTAAGAGTGGTCTGCTCAATTCAGACACTCTGTTCATCACCACCCCCTTTTGTAAATCGATTTTGGCCACTATAGGTGTGGCAGGGTATACTCAGACATGAGTCCCTTTCTCACTGCTCCATCAGGATTCAAGCAAGCCGGGCCGAAGAGGCTGAAATGCCAGAAACCGGTCCCCGGTAGCTTGTCTCCTTTCTGGTAAAGAATTGGCTTGGTAGTTTAGCCTGCCCTGTTCCCATGATGCACTGGGCCAGGGACAGACTGATTTGCATATAGCCAGGTTCTGAGCTGGGATGGGGCAGTGAGATAAATAACGGTGATGGATCAAGCCCTGATCTTTGGACTGGGTAAGAGTGGTCTGCTCAATTCAGACACTCTGTTCATCACCACCCCCTTTTGTAAATCGATTTTGGCCACTATAGGTGTGGCAGGGTATACTCAGACATGAGTCCCTTTCTCACTGCTCCATCAGGATTCAAGCAAGCCGGGCCGAAGAGGCTGAAATGCCAGAAACCGGTCCCCGGTAGCTTGTCTCCTTTCTGGTAAAGAATTGGCTTGGTAGTTTAGCCTGCCCTGTTCCCATGATGCACTGGGCCAGGGACAGACTGATTTGCATATAGCCAGGTTCTGAGCTGGGATGGGGCAGTGAGATAAATAACGGTGATGGATCAAGCCCTGATCTTTGGACTGGGTAAGAGTGGTCTGCTCAATTCAGACACTCTGTTCATCACCACCCCCTTTTGTAAATCGATTTTGGCCACTATAGGTGTGGCAGGGTATACTCAGACATGAGTCCCTTTCTCACTGCTCCATCAGGATTCAAGCAAGCCGGGCCGAAGAGGCTGAAATGCCAGAAACCGGTCCCCGGTAGCTTGTCTCCTTTCTGGTAAAGAATTGGCTTGGTAGTTTAGCCTGCCCTGTTCCCATGATGCACTGGGCCAGGGACAGACTGATTTGCATATAGCCAGGTTCTGAGCTGGGATGGGGCAGTGAGATAAATAACGGTGATGGATCAAGCCCTGATCTTTGGACTGGGTAAGAGTGGTCTGCTCAATTCAGACACTCTGTTCATCACCACCCCCTTTTGTAAATCGATTTTGGCCACTATAGGTGTGGCAGGGTATACTCAGACATGAGTCCCTTTCTCACTGCTCCATCAGGATTCAAGCAAGCCGGGCCGAAGAGGCTGAAATGCCAGAAACCGGTCCCCGGTAGCTTGTCTCCTTTCTGGTAAAGAATTGGCTTGGTAGTTTAGCCTGCCCTGTTCCCATGATGCACTGGGCCAGGGACAGACTGATTTGCATAGAGCCAGGTTCTGAGCTGGGATGGGACAGTGAGATAAATAACGGTGATGGATCAAGCCCTGATCTTTGGACTGGGTAAGAGTGGTCTGCTCAATTCAGACACTCTGTTCATCACCACCCCCTTTTGTAAATCGATTTTGGCCACTATAGGTGTGGCAGGGTATACTCAGACATGAGTCCCTTTCTCACTGCTCCATCAGGATTCAAGCAAGCCGGGCCGAAGAGGCTGAAATGCCAGAAACCGGTCCCCGGTAGCTTGTCTCCTTTCTGGTAAAGAATTGGCTTGGTAGTTTAGCCTGCCCTGTTCCCATGATGCACTGGGCCAGGGACAGACTGATTTGCATATAGCCAGGTTCTGAGCTGGGATGGGGCAGTGAGATAAATAACGGTGATGGATCAAGCCCTGATCTTTGGACTGGGTAAGAGTGGTCTGCTCAATTCAGACACTCTGTTCATCACCACCCCCTTTTGTAAATCGATTTTGGCCACTATAGGTGTGGCAGGGTATACTCAGACATGAGTCCCTTTCTCACTGCTCCATCAGGATTCAAGCAAGCCGGGCCGAAGAGGCTGAAATGCCAGAAACCGGTCCCCGGTAGCTTGTCTCCTTTCTGGTAAAGAATTGGCTTGGTAGTTTAGCCTGCCCTGTTCCCATGATGCACTGGGCCAGGGACAGACTGATTTGCATAGAGCCAGGTTCTGAGCTGGGATGGGACAGTGAGATAAATAACGGTGATGGATCAAGCCCTGATCTTTGGACTGGGTAAGAGTGGTCTGCTCAATTCAGACACTCTGTTCATCACCACCCCCTTTTGTAAATCGATTTTGGCCACTATAGGTGTGGCAGGGTATACTCAGACATGAGTCCCTTTCTCACTGCTCCATCAGGATTCAAGCAAGCCGGGCCGAAGAGGCTGAAATGCCAGAAACCGGTCCCCGGTAGCTTGTCTCCTTTCTGGTAAAGAATTGGCTTGGTAGTTTAGCCTGCCCTGTTCCCATGATGCACTGGGCCAGGGACAGACTGATTTGCATATAGCCAGGTTCTGAGCTGGGATGGGGCAGTGAGATAAATAACGGTGATGGATCAAGCCCTGATCTTTGGACTGGGTAAGAGTGGTCTGCTCAATTCAGACACTCTGTTCATCACCACCCCCTTTTGTAAATCGGTCCTCTGTGCCTGCGGCCTGCCACTGGAGAACAGTTTGAGTGACTTTATAAGTCAGTGGCCCACAGACAAGGACACACACACCGATCTCTTACCGCAGTCTTGATCTCGCAGGACGTACTCCAGGGGTCAGCTGTGCCCTGTTGCTGAACCCTGACGGTATACCGAGCCGGCAATGGACGTTCGCTTGCAATGTACCAGAGTGAGAGGCACGCTCAGCCTATAATTTAACAATTCCATGGGGCGATTTTTGACAGCCCAGCCTGGACAAGCAGAAGGCAGTTCTGCGAGCGCCATAATTACAGCGCCGGCTCCAGCGATAAACAGTCTCTCCGTGCTTCTTCCTTCCAAAACAAACTCCCCGCCGTTGGCAGCAGGATGTGACGGCGCCAGCCTTTAATTGTAATCAGCCTGCACCCTGCCCCAGCTGTAATGGTAGGAGGCTCGGAGGCATTGCACACCTCCATCCAGGCTGTTTGAGATTTTATTATAGAATTTGCGTGTCCCCAAATAAATTATAAAGGCAGCCGCCAGTGCCGCGCGGCCCCCGTGTGAAGAGCAAGCGCACCTTGTAAATGCAGCCTGGGGCGGACTGCCCCCCCTAGCTAAGCCACGGTTCCTCCTTTTTCGCCCGTTTTCCCCACCGCCGCTGCTGCTCCCGCGACCTCTTCCCCCCTACCCCCTCCCCCCTCCCCCCCCCGGTCTCCCCCTTTCCTCGCTGCCTTGGTGATTAATGTGTGCGCTTTCGAAGCAATTGATCCAGGTTTAGGGTGCACTGAGGGGGGGGGGGGGCTTTTAAGCACTGTACCCGTCCTGGATGGGGCTGCTGGCCCATCACAGGGCACCTCCCCGGCCAAGCAATTAAGTGCCCTCAAGTGGAGGCTTTCAGCTCTATTTCTATTTTAAATAAACATTCTGCCGCGACCCCAGCACTGGGTTCAGATCACTTGACTGGGCGTTTCCCGGCCTCCGAGGACTCTCGGTCCTGACGTGAGTTTCTAGAGGGAAACGTAACACACACACAAACATAGGTTTTGTGTCCCTTCAGGTATGTCGTACTTTGGGTGAATTTCGGTGCGCCGTGTATTGGAAGAGCTTGCTGCTTTTGACCTCCTTTGACTGCAGGGAACAACAACCTCTCCCAGAGCTGAACCTACAGACAGTTTATTACAAGTAGACCGAATATATTTAATTGGCTTCACAGGTGTGAAAGGTTGTTGCCAAAATTAAACACTTCGAGTACGTGCTGTGGTACAGTCTCTCCCGTGGTGGTCAGTCACATTTGTTCTCGGTATCTTTCGAAGCACGTTTTAGGCATTGTCTCTAGTTAGTGACGTAATTTGCTGCCCTCCCCTGACCCCCCACCCTGTTAATGGTAAGCCTCCTTGAATCATGCTCAGTGTTTACTTCACTTCAGTGCTTGGAATGGGAAAACAGAAGTGCAGGTACTCAGTAGCAGACTCGGAGTGCCTGCTTGTTTCCTCAACCCCTCACCCTCACCCTCACTCACCCTCAACCCCTCACCCTAACTCACCCTCACCCTCACTCACCCTCAACCCCTCACTCACCCTCAACCCCTCAACATCAACCCCTCACCCTCACTCACCTTCACCCTCACTCACCCGCACTCACCCTCACCCTCACTCACCCTCACCCTCACTCACCCTCACCCTCACTCACCCTCACCCTCACTCACCCTCACCCTCACTCACCCTCACCCTCACTCACTCTCACTCTCACTCACCCTCACTCTCACTCACCCTCACTCACCCTCATTCTCATTCACCCTCAACCCCTCACCCTCACTCACCCTCAACCCAACACTCACCCTCACCCACCCTCACCCTCACTCACCCTCACTCACCCTCACTCACCCTCAACCCCTCACCCTCACACAGTGCAATAGGTCTCGGAGCATTTGAGTTAGAGCTTTTAGAAATGTTTATGGCTTTTTTTTTTTAATTCTTTAGCATTGGCTACAGGAAACAAAAATGCTAAAGATTTACAAAAAAACCCATAAACAATTCTAAAAGCACTAACTCTAATGCTGCGAGACCTATTGCATTTCCAATGCTTGTTATGTTTGGCCCTCCCCTAGAGCATGGACCAAGTACTTGGTCTATGCACTACTTCCGTTTTTGAAGCTACTTTTTATTTGTCATTAAGCATGCCATATGAGTGCTCATGTTTTTCGCCCACCTCCACCCCTGTTGCTTCTTTTCACCCGTCCCCATCTGTGTTGCTTCTTTTCAGTCTCACCCCTGGTCCCGTCCATTTGTTCTTTACTTCCCCCTTCACCCTCCCTCGCCTATGGTTTCCCCGTCCCTCTTATTTTTCCTTCAGTTTTCTAAAGCGCAAATGCTTTAATTAAGCACCAGTTACAGAAGATCGCGTTTCGTTTTTTTAAGGCACAAAGAGATGAGTGATTTGCCCAGAATCAGAGGATGTTGCGCCAACGCCATCCCCACTTGTTGTAATTGAATTCTGTCCCGCACAGTCAGGTAGGGGCAGCGCATCTCCACCTCCACCCCAGAGCTCCCCACACCCCCCACCTATGGAGCTTGATTGCAGGTGTTGTTAGACCCTAGTGCATTACCTTCATTTCCCTAACGTGTCAATGTTTTTAAAAAAAATTATTCTGCATTGGCTGTTTGCCTTTCTATTATTGCAAGGGACCAGGTCATGCAGCAGTGTACTCTGGCGTGGCAGTTGCTTGGTGGGCCGCACCAGGGCAGCAGGCTCGTGGCGGTAAGTTTTAACGGATGCCACAGCAGAGAGAGTTGCAGTCTGACCTCACTCGCCAGCGAATCAATGTTTAGACTTGCAATAGGAAAATACATATATGTTTTTTTTTTAACTGTCCTTGTGCTGGAATGAGATGCTTGCTGCTCCTGTTACCCAGCTCTGGTAGATAACAAAGTTCATCTCTCAGTTCCCAAACTTTGCATCCAGTGCTTAATTTGTAAAAAAAAAAAAAAAAGCCAGGGTTCTCGTTAGGAGGCCACTTCAGCTTGCGCCACTCATTGCCCCTGCCGTGCTGTCAATGATCGTAACAACACAACTACTAACCATCACACTCTTACAAGTGTGACAATTCACACTATTTTGGGCCTCCGAAGCTATAAGAATGGTTTGGGCGGCAGGTAATAGTCATTTTTAATGTATATTAAATAAATAATTTCCTGTTTTTGTGGTTATCTCTAAATTATCCAGACAGCACCACCTTGTGGGAGACTGTCACAAGCGCAGGTATTGACAAATAAGGGCAGATGCTGAGCATTGGAAACCACCGGATCAAATTAAGCAGTGTCTGCATCCTGGAAGGGGCAATAATGTCGCTCTCAAATTTGGGCCGACACTACTCTGATTGAGGGAGGCCACAGTCTTTTAGCTAATGTTTTATATTCTGACTTTTCAAAAGTTTCTTTGAGAGAGGAAGGCTAGTCTATGTGATTCATCCATTTTGCCTCCTCCAGGGCACGATAAAGCGACATGAATTAAGGCATGGCTTTTATTGGGGTATTAAATGTCAAGGGAAATACTTTGATTCGTAAAGCACATGGGCTTTGCAATTTCAATGAAGGTAAAAGTTTGGCTTCTCATGTCAGAACAGCAGTAAGGTAGGTTAGTAGGTCCCATTGCATTCTGAATCGCCGTGCCAGAGAGCTCCCTTCCAAGTGAAAGGAGTTACCAGTTCTATGTTTTTGCTTTGCATTCTTGTTTTTGGAGTCCTGTTTTCTTAAAGGGGGCACCTCTAGGAATGCCAGGAGAGGTCTCTCAGGTTCTCTGAAGGACTCTACTCTCCTGCCAGTCTAGAAGCAAGCAATAAAGCGCATCCGTCTTGGGTTCCTGTGAAAGCATATTCTTCGCCATGAACCTTTTCATATGCTTTTCACAGCTGGAACAGAGGGGGATGCGGGGAACAACTGGTAGTCTTCACTAGTTTCTCTGCACCCTATGCATCTGGTGCATTTTGCTTCTAAACTCTGTGACAGAGGGTAGCAGCACTGGGCGTGCACTCAGTATTTTAAGTCCTGAGTACTAAACTGCGCAAATGTCTCTTGCAAAAAATATTGTCAGCTTGCAAGGTCGTTCTGTCTGTGTGCTTCTCTCTACCCTCCGTGATAACTCGCCCATGTATGCTTCTCCAACCAACCTCCATGCTGTTCTCTCTCTCATCCATTTAATTCCCCCACTCCAAGTTCCTGTGTCTGTTTGCTCATCTCCACACCCTCCTTATTGCCTTCCCTCATTCGCGCTCCCATATTGCTTCTGCCTGCCCCTGTCTTATTCCCCCGCCCTCCTGTTGTTTACATTTTGTTGCTTCCCCCCCACCAGCCCAGGTTGCTTTACTGATCCGCGCACACTTTTTTTCATTTATCTTCCCAACTTGGATCGGTAAACAAAAGGAAAAACAAGCATTTGCAAATCAATAGGACTCGCATTTACGTGACACCTATTGCATTGCAAACGGTAGACATCACGGACAATGGGAGGGAGGCCAGGGGGAGGCACGGACAACAGGAGTGAGGGGGAGAAGTCACGGACATAAGGAGTGTGGGTGAGGGAGAAGAGACGGACAACGGGAGTGTGGGCGGGGGGAGCAGGCACGGACAACAAGAGTGTGGGCGGGGGGAGGGAGGGAGAAGGCATAGACAACGTGAGTGCGGGCGGGGGGGGGAGGGAAGAAGGCACAGACAACTGGAGTGAGGACCAGGGAGGGGGAGAGAAGGCACAGACAACAGGAGTGCGGGTGGGGGGAGGGGGGAGAAGGCACGGACAATGGGAGGGAGGGGGAGTAGAGAAGGCAGTAGGAAAACCTTATTAAAGAAAATAGTGCTCACAGTCTAAATAACACGTACTGTGTAACACTTGAAGTAAAGGGGCCAGTAGCCATGGGGGGTAACAAATGACGACATGGCTGTACTAAGGAGGAACTAACAAGCCTATTAACTAATCCGAAGGCAGCATTTACTAAGGACAAAGATGCAAGCCAATGAAAAATATGGGCAGGGGAGTGGGCGGGGCTTCCCTCACGTAAACTACAGCAGATCTTCACCAGAGTAGCGCTTGCGCGCTGACTCTAGGCTCGACCTAAAAAACCTGTTGTGTGATTTTGTAGGCATGTGAAATTACTTTTTTTTCTCTTGATTTATCTATGCTTTTGTAGCATTTAGGATGGCTAAAATCATTAGCAAAGCCAATAGGTCCAAAAGGCGAGATCAATTGGTTTTGCCAGTGCTTATTTGGATTCCTATTCAAGCATTATCAAAATCGGTAGGTGTTTAGGATTTCTTAAAATGTATCTTCGATTACAAGAACATTTTATCTCTGAGTTTGTTGAAGACAATCGCTAGGTTTCTATGTAGCGTGTCATACTCCAGTTTTACAGTCTTCTAGTAAATAAAAATTGTTACTATTAACACCTTAGCTGCTTCGCAAATATCCCTCCCCAGTGCTGCGCTGTCCATTGGAACTAGTGCTGAATGGACGTCCAATGGTCGTGCGCAGCACTGGGGAGGTAGCGCTCGTGACAACCGTTGGCAGTCAGCAGCGCTTAAGAGGTTAACCAGTCTAAATGTGCATAATTTACTGATCTCAGCAGGAAGAGTTTAACTCACTGGCCTAAATTGGAGTGTTGTTGGCATTTGGGAGGTCACAACTATAAAGCAGGTTCTTGGATTCTCAGTTCACTTTTGCTCACATTTCTCTTTAAAGATACCTGAGACTTAAAGGATACGTCTCTGTACGCCAATTAAAAATAAATGTTTGGTAAATGCAAGGACTGATTCACACTCCAACTGTCTGATTTAAAAGGTGGAAGTTTCTTGAACTTACTGAGAGTGGAACTCTGTACTTAGCCCTTGGCCCGGGGAACCTAATGTCTCTTTGGGAATCGCTAATTCCGGGAGTGGCAATTCTTAGAAAGACAAAATAATAGAAATCCATTTCTGTGAACCTCATTAATTGCAACCATTTGGTGGAAAATACATTAACTGAAATGTAGTTTGATTGAAAAAAGAATCATTTCCCATAACACTATCCCAGAGAAGTTATTATTGAAGTCATAAAGAAACGTGGATTCCTTTGCATTTCGCAAATAGGTAACATAGGTATAGATTCATGAAGGTAAAATCCGCTCGCAAAGGGGCAGATTCTCAGAATCTGCCCCTTGGCAACCAGTATTTTTGCATTTGGGATGCATCATCCCAAATGCAAAAATCGCAAATCAAGAATTCGCTAAATTGCGATTACTTGCATTTAAGGAATCTCAAATTGAGATTCCTTAAATGCAATGCATCAAAGTAAAAAAAATTAGAGATTTCTCTAATAGGAGTAGCAAATTACCATGAAGTTGAACTTCATGGTAATTTGTAAAAACTTTGAAAAATGCACTTTTGTGCATTTTTCAAAGTTTCATGTTGAGCACACACATGCCCTAACGGCATGTGTGTGCGCAACATATGTGCACAGATCAATTTCAGGGGTGCAACAGGGTGTCCTTTGGACACCCCTGCACCCTTAAAATCGCATTCTCAATTTGCGATTCGCTAATTGCGATTCGCAAATTGAGAATGTCTTCCCATTCATTCCTATGGGCCTCTAGGTCCACAGGAATGAATGGGGAGGTATTCCTTGACAAAGGAATTTTAAGAAATCTTTATTTTTTGAGTGAGTTCTTATTTGCATAGCATTTTGCTATTCCTTATTAGCGATTCCTTATTTTTTGCTAATAAGGAATCGCAAAATGGATGCTTGATGCATCTGGGGGATAGTTTTGATATTAAAGTGGAAAAAGGTTCGGAGATGATTGCACTGAAGCGCTCCCTCAAAAAAGAAAGGAAGGAATTGGAGAAAGACAATTGGATGAGGAAGGGGAAAAAAGAAGGGTGTGCAAGGGGAAAGGATAAGGTAGGCAAAGTAAACTAATTTTAAAATTTGAAAAGGAGGGTGTTTCTGGGGGCTAGCCTGAAAAAAAAGAAAGTGGAGGGAGGGATGAGAATGAATTTGGGCGATGGGGAAGAAAGAACTTAGAATGGTTCAAAATACAGCGTGAGGCAGGCTTGACCTAAAAAATGAAACGTCATCATATGATGGAACAATTATTGATATGTATTGATTTTCGGTATTGTCTTTTGTGTCTTCATTTTGAAATGTCAATAAAATTATTATGAACTAAAAAAAAAAGGCAATGCATTCTATGAACTGGTTTCTACCATTGTTAAATGCCTTTATCACTGAACCTTTTATGTTAAAATAGTATTGTATGATTTTCTTTTTTGCATGAAATCACATACAATTCTTGGATGTTGGTTCACTAAAATGTCAAGAGTACTGTAAGTGACCTTAGTACCTCTGACCTCACAGGAAGTGATGCAATAGGATCTCTGACCCTGACTCCCTGGAAGTGATGCCACGTGAACCTGATAAGATCACTAGTGGCATCACTCATATCTATTGTACACCTCAGAGCACAAATGTATTGATAACATCGTAGGGCGACACAACTAAAAGGGATTTGTAAAAAAATAATAGTTCTCAGAGACACTTGTATTATTAATTCATTCGGACCATATCTTGAATCTTAACTTTTAAATGGCTTCATTTACTCCGTATAATTTATTGAGTTTTGATATGTGATTACTTATAAGTCACTGCAACTCGTGCAAAGGACAGAGAGGAATGTTGTGTTTAAAATGTTATTTTTTAATATAATCGCAGTGGTGAATGAAACGGTAATAAGTTATTTTCTATGACTGGCATAAACCAAGACCTTTTGATTTTACTGCAATTGTATCAATAGTATTGTTGTTGGGGCATCAGGTTTGGACACTTGTCTGTTTGCTATTTGAGAACGCTAGAATTAAGGCCAGTTGCGTGCACGCTGAAAGTTGCCGAGGCCTTTCTCCCTCCGAAAGGTTCTAGCACTCTCACAGGAGCACTCTCACTGTCTCTTTCACTGTTTCTCTCTCTCTGAGATGGAAGGCACCCTCTCTGTACGGTCAAATCATACATTCATTCTAGTGTTGTGGAACATTATGTGGACTTACAAATGTGTTTTCTGATCCTCCCTACCCTGGGAAAGGCCATGTTGCATACTTGTCATGTTTACATCACGTGACTCACCTCAAAGGCTTGTTCTTAAATGTTTCAGTCCTCATTATCAAGTTCTGATGTGGGTTAGCTAAGCTACTCTTCGAAGCTTTCTGAAACCTTTGCACTCTATCGCCCTTTTTCAAAGTCTTCCAGCTGAGCTACTGCAAGGCTTGGCACTTACTTTTTTTTCACGAAACAAAAAGCAAAAAAAAATCAACTCGTTTTGTGTGCTTATATGAAATGTTGCAGTTATTGCTTTGGGATATCTTGTAGTGTTTTGTGGTGGTTCACCAGTTCGCACTTAGGAGTAGACCCCAAAATACTATGAAATCCTGCAAAATCCGGCAAGCAGAAAACATTTGCAAAAAAAAATGCACAATCCGTTTGGTCAGGGCCCGACTAGCTACTAATCCCATGGGGCATTTACCCGGGAGGCTGGAGCCTCTGAGGTCAGTTTTTAGGGGCAGCGACCACGGTTATAGCCTCTTTCTCCACTTCCCTTGAGTTAATGGAAGGAGGTGCTGAGAGATCAAAGAGAGATCAAAGAGAGAGAATGGAAGAAGAGAGACGGGGATGGACTGGCAGAGATAAAGCCAGAAAGAGGGAGGGATGGAGTAGGTTTGACCATTTTGACCAGACCTGCTATTGATTCTCACCCTGGCCCAAACTCTAGTGCTCGAAACTGCCCGTCTGTGAGGATTTCACGTGTTTTATGCTTTCCTGGAATGTTTTGCCCACTGCTAACCTTCATGGGCCAGTTCCAGAGCTTGCTTTTCTCCAGTGCCTCCAGGTTAGAATTGCAGAAAGCTCCCATTTAATAACGTTTACATTTAATGTAAGTACCCATTTATAAAGGATCACATAGCCCCATCTGAAGCGCAGTCTGCTAAGCATCAGAGACCGGACCGGATGTCCGTTTTTTTTTTTATTTCTGTAATTTTTTATTGTATATAAAAAAAAATATATTTACATTTTAAATGCAGTGCGGAAGACAACAAAGGTAGTCTCCAGTGAAGCATCGCTTGCAATTACATTGAATCCAGATCTCCATTTAAAGACTGAGACTAAAATATTGCATTCAAGCTGCGATTCTGACATGGTGCAGGATGGAATCCGACCTGTGATATATTGTACAACTTCTATTATGATGAACTCTCCACAAACGAAGGAAGACTGGCTCCTCTGGGGCAGGTAGGACTGTATCACTAAACCTCTGATCTCACTGCACCTGCTGCCCCTCTGACTGTGATGGCCATGTGTCTGTCTGCAGGACTTGCAAAGCACCACAGCCTCTGCCCCTGAAATACTGGGCCAGGAAGCCCAGTTGAGGCTTAGGAACAATGAATGTGGTGGGGTTGGAATCCCTGCGGCGGATTCCACTGAGTGAGCCGAGGTTAGTGGGTGGATGGAGGTTCTGCACACCAAAGGTTTGGACAAACAGGGCCAAATTGTGCTCTCTGTAATACAATGTCCACTCAGAAAAAACTGAAATATTACCATTAGGTCTACAAAATATTTTCTCGCCCAAGCTCTGGTGGCCAGAAGATACTACTCCCCCTCCAAACACAGTAAACGTGGTCAGAAACATTGGAAAAAATTTGATACTACCCTATCGTTTAAACAACAATCCCTGACAGTTGCTGGGACCTGTTTCCACATCATAAAAAGCCTCAAGAAATTCTTTGATCTAATTCCCATCTCGGCAAGGCAAACGGTCGCCTTTGCTCTTATCACCTCCAGGTTCGATTACTGCAATAGTCTATATGCAGGAGCTAATAGAGCAGTACTGCACAAGCTCCAGATGGTTCAGCATGCACCCGCACGGCTGGTACTGGAATGGCCCAGGAGATCATCCGCAACAGCGGCACTTGAAAGGCCTTATTACTTTCAGGGCTTTCCATTCTCGGGCCCCCAATACCTCCAACTGGGTTTCAAGCGTTATGTTCCTTCCCGTAGCTTGTGATCAACAAACGCCAATCTGCTAAAAATACCTGCTTTCAGATTGGTATCAAAGGGAGGAAAATCGCTGATGGTTTTAGGCTCGAAGGCCTGGAACAAGCTTCCCCCAAAATTACACCAAATTACATCAGAGCCCCTGTTTAGGAAGGCACTAAAAACGTGGATCTACAGCGCTTCCGACACTCTATGCAAAACGCTGATTTGACCCCCTTCCATACCATCTTGCAGTAACCACCTCCCTTCCAGGGGGGCCCATTCCTAAGCGCCAAGATTATTATTATGTTATTATTATGTTTCTTATATAGCGCCTGAATCGACCCCCGAAGGGGTATCTCCGTGCTTGCCTTGGGAACCCGTCCTGGCTTTTCCCTGTGAGACAGCCCCTACAGGGTATCCCCAAGGTGAAAGCCAGGCATCCCGCCGCGGGGGGCCGTTGTGGAGATTAAGCAAGCTTAATGCCCAGAGTTGCAGAGTGTGAACCCATGATTAGGTCAGGCACCGAAGCGAGAATTATCGAGTCCATGGACATTTGAGCTCAAGACCCTGCCGCGTCGGGAATTGAACCCTGGTCCCGGGTCTGACCTCTGCTTCAGGGTCTGCCTGCTCTAACCAGTGAGCCACACTTCTCCACGGACTGATAGCCGCGCTATATAAAAACACCATTACATTATATTACATTACATAAATTGACAACAAATTTAGAAGTTGTTAATGGGCACCACTGAATTATTGCCAGCCAAAACTTCCCCTCCCTAGCGTCTCTTGGGTCTCACCCCCCACCCCCTCCCCAAAAAAAGAGTTAAAATAAATTGTTGAAAAACAAGGGATTTTTCATTACAATTTCCTTAAAAATTTGCTTCAAATGTTTAGACATTACAGATAGTACAAAATAGGTATGCAAAATCAAAAGATTATCATTTTTATGTTAAATTCTTTTAGACATTGCATGCACTGCCTTAGGTGAAGCATATACATTTTTACGGGACCTAAACTCCACCCATTGCTTAACATTGGTTGGGTATACTGTCACTCGAATTTGGTTGCTTCTTATTGGTCAGCTGCCTGTCGGCTTCATTTTACAAGCGCTATTTTTTATTTTAAGCATTCCACGAGAGTGCATGTGTTTCCCGTGTATCACCATAGTGTGCTGCTCTTCCTGCCCACGCCTGTTGTTCTCTCACCATTTACTTATCCTCCCCCTCTTTCCCCCCGCTTGTTTGCTTCCCTTCCCGCCCCCTCTGTCGTATCACCCCGCGGTACTGTTGCTTTCCCCCACCTTCTCTGATGCCGCCTCTGTATTGCTTTACTTCTCCACTGCCCCAGCACTCCATGTTGCTGCCTCGCCCCTGTTCGGGGTTTCCCTCTTTACATTTGACTCCCAGAGGAGTAAAGGATATTTGAATCCACTTCAACAGGGATACAAACACCTGCATATTTTTTGGATAAACTTTGGGGGGGACAAATACAGCAGCTCCACTTCTAAAGGGGCGCGAGAGCTACAATCACGACCTAATGGGTCACAGTGGGAGGGATCAGGCAATATTTTGCTGAAGTGCATATGTCTTTAATTCTTAGCCTCCGCCCCCTCAACCAGCTCCTCCCCTTCCATCGAGGGACTCACAGAGAGGTTCTGGTAGTGTCTTCCCGTAGGAACTTTTTTGTTGCATTGGAAGTTTTTGCTTTTGACTGGAGCACGCCATTTTACACTGCTCACATGTATAAGTTGCGTTCAGCCATAATGTTTATCCAATAATGTTAAGTGCACCTATTGTTTCCACAGTGTGTAGTAACTTTTCACCCGAAGCATAAATCCTTGTTAGCTTTATGTTTATTTATGTGTTTTAATGTGTACGACGTTTGGGAACTGATCCGCCTCTTTTTATCAAAGCGCGTGAATAAGGTTTACACCCTATAGATTCCCGTAGACTTTCATGAACATGTCTGTCGGAATTTGTAAAGAGTCCAACTTTTAAATACACTTGCAGTGGGATTTGGAAATCTTTACACCATCCTCGTGGTCATGGGCGGCTTTGAGTTATTTACATGGGGCGCGTCAATGTTTCTGAAGATTTTTTTTAATAATGTTTACTTTGTACGTGTGATCACAGTCCACTTTGAAATAAACCTGGAAGTAGACAGTATACACCCATCATGAAGCTGTGCTTACATTTAATTATCAATGCAAAATCATTAGACTTAACATCGAAAAATGCTTTTTAGGTCAGGCATATATGTGCAACTATGCTACCTGTTAAGTCTTGACCTGAGGCATAAGGACATTGTTACGTTCTTAACGGGCTCAAGCCCATGCTGACGGCTCTGATGCTCATTGACATAACCGCACATGCACCAAGGGCACATGACGAAACCATAGGCACTGATAGCTGAGTATGAACTGCCCTTACAACTCCACTGAGGGCGGTGGTCATCCCCAGAAACTGAGATGTTTTACTGTCCAGCACTGCTATCTCTGCTTTAATGGGAAGCCTACTGTACCCTATAATGCCAGGCGACCTGAAGTCTTCTGTTTACATCCGCCTCCCGAAACTGTGGTAGGATGATGCCGACTGTTAATGTCTAAGGTTAATTAAAACATTGAAATGTTGAGTGCTCCATTGAAAACAGTGGAGTGCTCCGTGCTTCTAATGGCTGGTAGAAACCTGGAGCTCGAACATTCCAATGTTTTTTCACATCTGTAGCTGTAAACAAAAGGCTTCACAGAGCCCCCTTGGCTCTGAGGCCTTCGTTTTACAAATGGGAACATTTGTTCAAATAGCCTTAGAGCCCCTCCGTAGCAGGCTCTATCTGCCATTAAAGGCCCGCTCCCTAGTTAAATGCCTTCGCCTTCGGCTCCGGCCTTTAACACTGGAGCAGGCCTTTAAGGGCTTGTAGAGCCTGCTGCGGCAGGCTCTAAGGCTATATTAATAAACAAATAAAAAGTGTTCGCTTTTGATATAATGTTTGAATCGGGTGCCTAAACATGGTCTACTATTATGTGTAAAAACAATGCAATGCGAGTCTGCGCGCCGAGTGTACTTGCTGTTTGCGAGTTTTTACTGTTCACCCCATGTCTATCCGGACTTTGTGAATGAACAGAACCAAGGCAATAATTCATGTCAAGCAGCGTTTTATTTAAAATACCCAATGCATTTCGGGCTCAACGCCCTTCTTCGGGGGTTACTGTAAACAAATGACAAATACCACAGTCAAAAGTAATCCACTTTGAAAACATTATTTAATGCTAATCTAATTTATAAACATGTTACTCAGTGAGTATTCAATACCCTCGTGTGTAGCGCTATCCACTAAATGCTAAACGATTTCAATGATATGCTTTTTGTTACTCCAGATCCTAATCTTTGTTACATTGCCGCTTTCTTATTTTAAACCTGGTTACAACTAGAGAGGGATTCTGGGAGCACACACAAGGGAAGTGAAATGGAGTAAGGACGGACAGTTTTTAATAGCAGGCAGCAGGTATGTGTTAAGCGTGCATATCGTAAGCTTATCTCCGGTAGTGAAAACGTCTTAAATGGAGGGGAGTGAACGGAGAGTTAACACAGTAATAATGATGGCTGTGAGGTTGCTGTTAAAGCGAGAGACGGGGCATGTTAGCTTGCATACGGTCAACCGTCAGACTAAATGAGCGCAAAGGGAAATATATCGGGAAGGGGGAGATGTGTGTCATAGAGTCTAGGTATAGGCAGAAGCCGAGGGATTGGTGAGCGGTTTTCATTAAAGGAGGAGAACGAGGGGGTTTAAACTTGTAGGAAAGCGGCAATGTAACAAAGATTAGGATCTGGAGTAACAAAAAGCATATCATTGAAATCGTTTAGCATTTAGTGGATAGCGCTACACACGAGGGTATTGAATACTCACTGAGTAACATGTTTATAAATTAGATTAGCATTAAATAATGTTTTCAAAGTGGATTACTTTTGACTGTGGTATTTGTCATTTGTTTACAGTAACCCCCGAAGAAGGGCGTTGAGCCCGAAATGCATTGGGTATTTTAAATAAAACGCTGCTTGACATGAATTATTGCCTTGGTTCTGTTCATTCACAAAGTCCGGATAGACATGGGGTGAACAGTAAAAACTCGCAAACAGCAAGTACACTCGGCGCGCAGACTCGCATTGAAACTGATTAAGAAGGATGATAAATGTGAAATCGACATGGAGTAAATTGATGAATATGGAAAGAAAGGAAATAAGGAAACATGAAGGCTATTGGCACAATTGGCAGTGCAATTGTTGGGGGCGTGATGACGCCCCACTACAGTGAAGTACTTAACCCCGTTGCCACGTGGGCATGGCAATCAACTCAATCTGCACGCACTCTGGAGATTAAAAAAGACAAGCATGAAAGAAAAATAATTTTAAAAAAAAGGTGTGCATCCTGACCCCCACATACAGCGCAGTAAAAACAATGCAATGCACAGAAATTACACAAACAACACTTGCACCCAGTAATACCAACATAGTGAGTACATCCTTCTGCGCTCAATATAAACATTGTGTGAAACCTGCGCATACATGAGTGTACCACAAATTCATTTGTGATAGAACTCTAATCAATTTGTGACCATAATAGAATTTTAAAAAGCCTAATTTCTGGCTTTTTGCATCCACAAGCAGGTTCATTTCAAAGCTGAAGGTCCGCACATGCACCAAGTAAACATTACCTGTAAACCTTTCAACTGCTGGTGAAAATATTATCCCAAACCGCTCTATCATCACATGGTTACCTACAAGCGCTGCAAGTGTTGAGGGACACGGTGACAGCATAGTCACTGAGCATCTGCATGACAGTCTTTGAAAATATTTATCTGCTCCATATATCTATTACTTGTGCTCCCTTTAAAATACCAAAAGAAACTGCGGACAGTGTACACAAATTTTACTAACCAATGGCGAAACAAAATTATGCAACTCACAAAAATGCTGTACCTGCGCACCATTACTAACAAATCTTTAAAGACTATATATATTTACAATTACAATCTTTCCTAACTTCACTTTTTACAAACCATATATATGTATACTGTTTACCGTTACTTTTACTGAATTATTAAAACATATTTCACAAAAACACTGACCTTTTTTTGCCGATGCTTCATAGCATTGGCAAAATAAAGATTGGCAAGGCGGTTCAAAATGCGAGACCTATTAGCCATGCCAATGCTTGTTTTTTATATATACACACTCTCTCTTCACTTCTGCTCCACTCTCTTTTCGACATTTTCATTTCCAAGTAGATTCTCGGTCATACAGTATATGATTGAGAATCTACTTGAAATGGAAAAGGTTGAAATATTCTGAAGTGATGTAGGAGTCAGAAACACAGTTCATAGTCAGCAGAGCTAGACAAGTCTTGTAGGAGTGCACACCAATGTACATAGGCCTTACAGAATCGCAAAGCAGAGATCTTGCACCAATTTGACGTATTTAGTAGGAGCAGAAACATAACAAAAAATTACAGAAAACTACTGTGCAGAAATCAAAGAGAAAATCCTTATGGGAAAGTGACCTCTGCTACCAATGACCAAAAATCAGCAATGAGTGTATCAAACCCATTACGAATTATCACTCAAATATTCTATTTGTGCACAAAGCTGAAAGGCCTGTATTTGGTAGTAAACATATTTTACTATCAAATACAGGCTTTTGAGCTTTGTGCGTTGGGGCCAATGGCGTTCCCTGTGTGATTTTGCCCAAAGGAGAGATCTCAGCCACAGGTTAATTTCAGGCTGCAGCTTCACTTAGAAATAGGAGTAGAAAATGGAGGGATGAAAGCAGGGGTAAAATGATCCCCAGACTGTGCATTAAATGTAATGCAAGTCATAATCTCACATGGTTCCGGGCTACGACTAAACCCATTGGAATATGAGGCAGCTGTATTATGAACCAGACTTACAAGAGGTGATGGTAGCAGTTGCCAGGAGGTTACAAGGATTGTTTGATGAAATCAGCACTTTTGAAAACTAATAGCCTTGTCAGCAGTATTTTTAAGCATACATACCTGTGTGCTCTGTTGTATTAATTAAAATGCCTGCGTGGAATTAGATACATGAAGTGTTCATATTTTCCCAGTAATTGATAGTTGATATTTTTCTACAAATGTGTAGTTGCTACTGATTTTTAGAAAATGTGCTTTTGGATTAATCAAGTTGTATTAAGAAGTGTGTTATATTATTTGCATTTAGTCTATCCTACTTTTGCTGAATGTAGCAGAGTAGTACAGGGCATGACGTCTTGTAGGATGGAAAACTGAACAACCCCACCAAAACAATTGGGCTTCGCTCATTCAGCAAGTCCATGTTGCCCAAAAGATAAAGCGTAAATATACAAAAAACGCTTAAATTTCATATCAACATCTCCATATGTTGTAGCATAGGCTGCCAAATTTTCATCCCTAATTGTTTCTTCCGCAACGATTTCATACGATACAGACTATATCCAAAATTTAAAACTTTGCAGAATTTCACCCGCCACATTTAATATGTTGGTGCCTCTGGTTGAAGCCACATAGGCGTTTAATAATCTATACGACTTATAGATATAATTTTTCGCATCAGCTTCCACACCTTATATGCAGCAACAGCGATTTTAAATTGCGTCCTTTTGAAATAGCTTGGCTCATAGAATTTAAGTGAAGCCTTACACGCCTGATTCCCCATCAACATTTGATATCTATTCGGTGATTCAAATGATCGCACTTCAGTCCCAATCACCAAATACTGCAGGATCTGCAGAAGACAATCTAAATAATAAAATGTCAAATTCGGCACGCCTCACCCCCCACGTTCCAATGTTAATGACATATACTTTGAGGCACAAGGAGTTTTCTTCTGGCCCCATATGAGCCTATCTGCAAGAGACTGTAACTGCAATAATAGCTGTTGTGTCAACTCCAACGGTACCGTCCTAAAATAGACACTTAGCCCTGGGAGAATACACATTTTTGAGACATTGCATCGCCCTACCATTGATAGATGGAGACACTCCACTTTTTCCAGTTGTCTTTTTGCCAAGGATATTGTCAGCCCAATTGACTTCTACAATCTCTTGGAGTGACAACCTGATCTTTTTATCCAAATATTTGGCTAGTGGCGTGACCCGTACTTCGCCAGGACAAAGCCCCTCAGTACAGACAACCAGAGTTTTCGAGATATTCAGCTTATACCCGGAAACTGCCCCGAAATTTCGCGTCTGATTCTCTATCTCCAACAATGCTTGCTCAGGATCAGATGTTATTACCGCTATGTCGTCAGCATAAGTGAGGACACGCACTTGATATTTCCCCACTAGCATTGTCTGTAAGTTATGTTTTGTTTCCAACAGTTGTAACAGTGGGTTTATATAAATAGCAAAGAGTAAGGGCGAGCAGGGGCAACCCTGGCGGGTCCCCCTAGTTATATATACAAAGGATGACTCCTGCCCCTTTCCACAGATTCTAGCCCGTGGTTGTTTATACATGGTTTGTAGAGGTTTCAAAAAATGAGGACCAAAACCCATCTTTCGCATTGTAGCCCAGAGAAATGACCACGATACGCGGTCAAATGCTTTTTCAGTATCTAAAAAGAATAAGCCTATATGCTTTTGCTGTACAGTAGCATAATCTATCAGCGCAATTGCCCTATGTAGATGATTAACAGTACTCTTACCAGGCAGAAAACCATGTTGGTATTGAGATACCAGCGGAGGTAAGACTTGCGCCAGCGGGTTGCGAGGATTTTTGAATATACCTTGCTGTCCGTATTGTTTAATGAAATGGGTCTATATGACCCCGGCAGCCTAGAGGGTTCATTCTTCTTTTTTTAAATTCACAATATTGGCATTGTCCCATTATGGTGGAGGGTCCCCATGTTGAGCCGGTATAAAAGGTGCCAGCATATCTTCCTTTATAATAGGAAAAACTAAGCGGTATATCTCCAATGGAAGTTTATCTGGTCCTGTCGCTTTCCCTAATGCAGGTCCATCAAGGGCTTTCTGAAGTTCAAGCATAGTGATCGGGGCTTCTAAGTCGTCCCGTTCTGCTGACACAAGTTCAGTTAAATCAAAATTCTACAAAGACTGCACAAAATTCTCCTGCTCTACTGGATCTTGAGTATATAGCTCTTTGTAATAGGTGTGGAATACATCCAGAATTTCTTCCATTGTCTCAACTATACCCCCTTTGCCATCTTCAAGAATCTCAATTCGCTGAGCAGCTTTTTGACCCAGCATTCTCTAAGCTAAGCAACTACCAGTATCTTTCCCATATTCATATATTTCTGCCTTGTATGTTTTAAACTGAGCGGCAATTCCCTGACTCCAAACCCCATTGATCTTGGCCTTACAACATACAGTTTTCGTTTTTGCATCTTGGCTATCCGCATTGACTCTAACCGCATGTATAAGTTCCTGCTCAGCTATTTTTAGGTCCTCGAGCAGGCCGAGTATGCATTCCTTCTGTCGCCTCTGCTTAGCCCACTATTGCTAAGTGTTTCACCTCTTAGACCGGCTTTTAGTGAGTCCCAAACAATTAGTAAAGTGGTTGACCCTCTATTACTCTCCATGAACGATGTGGTCCAATTGCGTATACGTTGAATGTATTCCTAATCACATAGAAGTTTTTTTATTAAATGTGAAAGATCGCTGTTCCCTGGGAAGGCTAAAGCAAACAAGATCCAATAACACTGGCCCATGATCTGATGTAATACGGGGCCAAACCTGCATCTTTGCCCCAACAGTCATCGATCGAGGTAAAAAAATGTAATCTAACCGAAAAAACTTGATCTGTGGGGAAGACTAGAATGTGTAGCCCGGAGCCCCTTGATTCACAACCGTCCACCCATTGACAAGTCCATGGTCCTGCAGCACCTGCTGTAGGGCCCTAAATACATTGGGCTTACGCCCCGTATACTTTACAAACTCAGGATCCCACATCTGCCCATCCCCATGTATATTAAAATTGCCCAATAATATCAAGGGGGTCCCCCACAATGCTAGCTCAACGTTCAAAAACTCCAAAGTCTCAGCCTCATCCAAGTTTGAGCCATATAATGTACAAAGCACAGTCTTGGCACCCCCTAGTATACACTCCTTAATAGCCCACCCCCCCAAATTATCTACCTTCTCTCTACCCGTGCCTACCAGACCATGACGGCCCAAAATCGCCATCATCATAGTAGCTTGTCTGGAGGTTGTTAATAATGTAAAGCCCAGCTCAGATAATATCCTTCGATTGATCCATGGGTCGTGTCTCTCTTGTAGACAAAGAATATCTTTATTTATAAACCGCAAGTCCGCTCTAACCCGTTTCCTCTTCAGGACATTATTCAGCCCACAAACATTAAAGGTACATAAGCGCAGCCTCCTATCTGCCATTATTATGTGAAAATCTCTTAGCCATCAATGAATAAAAATATATCCTAGCATTCCTACAACTAACTATGTACTGAATTTTCCGCCTTGAACAAGTCCCCACCCAGCCCCACACTCCCCAAGTGACCCTCACCCCCCTCTACCACCACCCATGAACAGCCCTCCACCCCCCGAAACCCTCCACAAACATAGCCTTAGGGCCTATCGCCCTGTGATGCTCAGTGAGTACCCCACTTAGTGCTCGCCCCTTCCGTATCCATTTAAATATACAGCAAAAAATGAAGAAAAATTCATAATCGCACATTATTACATATTATACACTTTTTGTTTTTTTCCTGAACAAGTACACATATTCCAACCATTTCTACCAGTACGACCAAAATGATGTTCCTCATCACATCGATTGAAGATATTCTTTAGCTAAGATTTCAGATGTAAAAAAACGAATCTGGCCCATATTGATAGTCTTTAAGGTGGCTGGCTGCAAAAGAAACACTTGAGCGCCCTTTGCTTGGAAAGGAGTAATCAACTGTCGCAGCTGCCATCTTTTTTCCACTGTAGAGTGGCAGTAGTCCCTTCAGGCAAAGAATTGGATCCCCTTCCCAGTTCTCTTATTGTCCGGCCTAGCCAGATCGTACACTACTTGCAGAGCCAGAAAATGATTGAGAAAGGTTAGGATAGCCTGCGGCTGCTGTGCCGATTGCCTGTTCCTTGGAGGCCGTTGCCGAGACGGAATTCTGTGCGCCCGTTGGATTTCCTGTGTCCATTTCCATTCTTTCAGCTCAGGGAGTGCTTCCTCAAATAACTCCACTACAAATTTTCGAACATCTTGCCCCTCAAATCCTTCAGGTACACCAAGTATACGCAAGTTATTCCGAGGAAGGCGATTTTCCAAATCGATTAGCTTATCATGCACGTCATCCTTATTGGCTTTTATGTATGCCACAGCGACCTTTTGTGCCGCCATCTGGTCTTCTAACGATGATATGCAAGTTTCTGCTTCCGCCATTCTTTTAGTATATTCATTGCATGTCTTGGCCAGCCGTCTCACTGTATTTTGTAGCTTCCTACAGGCAATGTGTGTTTTTTGATTTTCATCCCGTGTTTCTAACCTATGCTCAGAAATAGATCTGTGTATCACTTCCAGCGATACTTGACTTTGTATTTCTTCCACTGGGCCACCAGCTGCCCCCAGGTTCAATCCTTCAAACTTCTGTTCCCCACCAGAAAGCTCCCAATCAGAAATCTCTGTTGATGCTAGTCCAGTCCCTCCGTCCTGGATTTTCTTCCGAACTGTAAGGGTTTCTGCAGGTGTGCCCCCCGACGAAGAGGCTTTGCCATGGTTATTATCAATACTAACAGATGAGGAGTCTGCAGAGCGCTCTTCCT
Organism: Lissotriton vulgaris; assembly: GCF_964263255.1. Taxonomy (NCBI): domain Eukaryota; kingdom Metazoa; phylum Chordata; class Amphibia; order Caudata; family Salamandridae; genus Lissotriton; species Lissotriton vulgaris. The sequence continues at coordinate 219,883 of NW_028249489.1, read as the reverse complement.
GTAACAAATCCTCATCAACATCTGACACCTCTGAGTGTTCGGATAGAGAATAGAATTCACTTTCCTTACTGCTGGTGGGCTCATTCCTATCCTCGCCAACAGCGCCATTGTCAATTTGGGCAAGTTCATCAACATTAGCATGGAGGGGCCATAGAGTCTTGCTCAGTCATATTGTCCACTTCACAAGGTAAAAAGCCGACTCATCCCCCCCCTGGCAGAGCTACAGATGCGTAAGACTTTTTAGAGGCGATTAGGGTTATTGCAGCTTTTTTACCAGTGGTCGCTTGAAACATCTGAGATATCTTAGGTGTCCCATGTATAAGACATTTAACCTGTACAACAGTGACATCTTGTTGTTCACTGCCTAGCGTTTCTTTAGCATTCCTTGCAGCTAATGCTGCCCGTGTTCCAACTGCAGCCTCCCTGATGCCTCTTGTCTTGCAACCGCCAGCAACCTTGGGAGCCATGCCAAATTCCGACGGTGTTTAGAGCGCAAAAGAATTTTTTTTTTTACCGCTGATGACAAAAGTTAGTTTACACCAATGGACAGTCTCTCCCTAAGAGTCACCGGAGCCGCGAAGGTACAGTAGAACAGTTTCATTGGAATGTCTCTGTCTCTATCCACCACGCAAGATATTGTAAAGAAAAATTGTAGAGACTGGCCAAGAGCTCCACTCTGCACTGCTCCGCCGTTACTCCCCAGTTCAAGGAATCAAACAATCCAGCCGATGCTCCCTGCGCGAGTCCTGGTTTTGAGCCGGAGCACTCAATAGCTCAGTAGCTCAGTACCTGACGCTGAGAGTCCCAGGTGGAGCTTGTATCCAGGTGCCATTTCAATGATTGTCGCCGCTGTGCACCACTTAGCAATTGACTCTTCGGATCAGCTAACCACGCCCTCGCCGCCGTCCCCCGCATCCGAAGAGCGACAACAGGAGGAAGGTCCTTCTCCTACCTGGCCGCCAAGACCTGGAACTCCCTCCCGACCGACCTGCGCCTGACCCAAGACCACCTCTCCTTCAGGAAGAAGCTGAAGACCTGGCTGTTCGAGCAGTAACGGCACCCCCCTCCCCCCAGCGCCTTGAGACCCTACGGGTAAGTAGTGCGCTCTATAAGTGTCTTTGATTGATTGATTGAGGTCTCCGCGAATTTCAGATCTCACTACAGAAATTTACTTCCTCCCCAAAATACCCCTGCTGCCATCATCGTAGCGGTACAAAAAAGGGCGGTGATGGACGGAGCATCTGAATCAATCAAATACTCAGACCCAGTCAAAAGATCTGGGTTTATTCCATCACCGTTCTTTTGCCCACTCTGCCACCCCAGTTCAGACATGGCTATATGCAAATTAGTCTGATCCTGTGCCTCATGGGAACAGTCCAGCCCGAACTGCCAAGCCATGTCTTCCCTGGACCGGAAACAAGCTTCCGAGGACCGGTTTCTCGCATTCCAGCAGTCTTCAGCCGGCTTGCTTGAGTCCAGTGGCAAAGTGAGCAAGGGACTCGCATCTGAGCATACCCTGCCACACTTATGGCGGCCAAAAGCGGTACAAAAGGGGGTGGTGATGGACGGACCATCTGAATCAATCCAACACTCACACCCAGTCAAAAGATCTGGGTTTAATCCATCGCCGTTCTTTAGCCCACTCTGCCACCCCAGTTCAGACATGGCTATATGCAAATCAGTCTGACCCTGTGCCTCATGGGAACAGTCCAGCCCGAACTGCTAAGCCAAGTCTTCCCTGGACCGGAAACAAGCTTCCGAGGACTGGTTTCTGGCATTCCAGTCGTCTTCAGCCCAGCTTGCTTGAATCCAGTGGCAAAGTGAGCAAGGGACTCACGTCTGAGCATACCCTGCCACACTTATGGCCGCCAAAAGCGGTACAAAAGGGGGTGGTGATGGGCGGAGCATCTGAATCAATCAAACACTCACCCCCAGTCAACTGTTCTGGGTTTAATCCATCACCATTCTTTAGCCCACTCTGCCACCCCAGTTCAGACATGGCTATATGCAAATCAGTCTGGCCCTGTGTCTCATGGGAACAGTCCAGCCCGAACTGCCAAGCCATGTCTTCCCTGGACCGGAAACAAGCTTCCGACGACCGGTTTCTGGCACTGGATTCAAGATAGCCCGGCTGATGAGGATTATGAATCCGAAACCGGTCCCAGGATGCTTGTTTCCGGTCCAGGGAAGATATGGCTTGGCAGTTCGGGCTGGACTGTTCCCATGAGGCACAGGGTCAGACTGATTTGCATATGGCCATGTCTGAACTGGGGTGGCGGAGTGAGCTAAAGAATGGTGATGGTTTAAACCCAGAACAGTTGACTGGGGGTGAGTGTTTGATTTGCTCAAACGCTCCGTGAATCATCCCCTTTTGTATCGCTTTGTTCGCCTTAAGTGTGGCAGGGTATGCTCAGACGTGAGTCCCTTGCTCACTTTGCCACTGCATTCAAGATAGCCTGGCTGATGAGGATTATGAATCCGAAACCGGTCCCAGGATGCTGGTTTCCGGTCCAGGGAAGATATGGCTTGGCAGTTTGGGCTGGACTGTTCCCATGAGGCACAGGGTCAAACTGATTTGCATATGGCCATTTCTGAACTGGGGTGGCGGAGTGAGCTAAAGAATGGTGATGGATTAAACCCAGCTCAGTTGACTGGGGGTGAGTGTTTGATTTGCTCAAACGCTCCGTCCATCATCCCCTTTTGTATCGCCATCATCGTAGCGGCGCGATGCAACGTGAAACCGCCGTAAATCACCGGTAAGGGCGAACCTACCAGTAGCTCCTCAATCAAGCATCCGCCCCCGCGGGCGCCATCCTTCCCCTCGCCCAGTTCCCTTTTAGTACTTCTGTCACATATTCAGCAGTATTTTGAAAGTCATAAAGTGTATGTTGTTTGAAGAAAAAAAGCCAGACACTTGTAAGATCCTGGCAAGAATCTTAGAAAACCTATTGTTTTTACAGTGTTTCTGTTTTATGTCTTTCAGGATTCTAGATGCTTCTTTAATACAGCAACACCCACCACAATTACTTGTGTATATACCTACAATGGTTACCAATGTATTGGCATAGATCTTAGATAGCAATATAGTCTTGATCTAGACTCTAGCCATTTCATGAGCAGGACCACCTCCCCCAAGGCTTTTTCAGTGACATCCACTTCTTTGTTAAACAAACATTATTTGTTACTATTTGAAGCCACCAGACAGTATGCAGTGCCAAAATAAATTAAAAATCAAATTTCCTATAGTAACAGTAGGCAAAATTCTTGAAAATAGTCACTGGGTACCTATTTGGAGTCTATAGCTTGCAGCATGAATGTCGGTGTGGGATAGCCGAAGGTAGCGGCTGCAAGCCCTGGCATGCCTTTTAGTAGCCATGAACCACCCTACTGCCCCTGTTCTCAGGGTTATGAATGTAGCAGTTAGAAGAGAAGGCCCGCGAAGAGCCTTTTCTTCCCCTTCTCTAGTTTTCACTCTGTGCCCTTCCCCACCCTCTCTGCGACAAATTGGAATCTGTTGAATGTCTAAGGGTTGGGCCTGTGGGGTCCTAAAGAATGAATGATAATGTGATCCCCATCCAATAGTACCCTTTGCAGTTTAGTGAGCTTACAAATAAAAAATGTCATGCATTTAAGTGAGTTCAATAGCAGTGACAGAGAAAGACAATATGCAGCCAGAGGTGAGGGCCAGGGTGGTTGTGCATATGGCCAAATACATGTGCTTAACATGAACATGTTTACACCTCAACACCAAGATTTAACAACACAACATCATAAATGATAACACATGCTCAAACAAAACAAATGCAACTGATATGTAATAACAGTGATGTCATCTGTCACCGCATTGGTGAGGTCATGAGCATTGCATTTAGGGTGCAAGTTTGGGCTTGCATGGCATGGGCACTAGGTATGATTTGCTAGCTAACTATAACCTGGCATTCTCGATGAGCTTTCTGTTCCATTTAGTAACCATAATTTCACTTTAACTCTGTTTTTAAGAAAGTTTCTATTTTTTGAACATGTGTTATTGTTTTATGAAACATAAGGTTTTTAATTAATGTTTTTTCACTGATGTGCATTTATGCCATGGTAGTAAAATTAAATGTGGCACAATAGCACGGTTTTTAGAACAACTGTACCAATAAACACACATTTATTACTACGGTGCAAAAGTCAAATTAGATATTAAAACACTACAGAACAGTTGACATGAGAAAAACACTGTTTACTGCCTCACAGATTGCAAGTTAAAGCGGCTTAGCACGTGGAATCAGCTTTCCTAATAGTCTGGATGAAACAACTTTCCAATAAAAAAGTTAATCAGATTTGGGTTTGCCATGACAAGTTTTGTGCAAATTTCAAGCAGGGATCAAAGAAATGAGGTAAGGGAGTCAAAAAAGTGCCATTTTCCAAATGTAATCCCATAGGATTCTTTTGTTCAATGATACAGAAACCATTCTCAAACGTTTATCTTTGCCTGATTTGATGTAAATCTGTTCATTAGTTTTAAAGACTTTAATGTTTAAAAATGTTTTGGGGCGGGCTTGAAGGGGGTTACAAGCTAGATATATCTAAACCGGTTATTTGGCAGATCCGTCATGGATTGACTAGTTCATGGAAGATTCGCAAATCAAACTTACAACAAAAAAAGCTAGCCAATTATATGACAGAACTGTTTCTGTTGTCCACTTTGGATTTGTGAATATGGCTTCAAATTCACAAATCTGCTGGGCTCCGATTGGCTGGCCATCATAGAAGCATTCTCTTGTGGCTGCCATTGGCCAACATGGTGCAGGAAGCATCCAGGCCAATGTTGGAAATCCCAGAGGACCACCCCCAAAAATGAAACAAATGTTGAAAAATAAAAAAAATGTGCTCCTACGTCCCTAGAACAGGGCAGAATCGGATTTAGCGGGTCAGATAAGTGCATGAGGGGTTGCAATGAAACAGGGAAGTTCTTTCACATCCTATGGGCCTGCCCAGTGGTACAGAAATATTGGGAATCTATTGCACGGGTTATGTCTGAATTGGTGGGCTCCGTGGTCTCGCTAGACGCCAGATGGTTCATACTGGGAGTGACAGGCGAGATAGTATGGCCTAAATGGGTGACGATTTGGCTGGCGCTGGCCGGGGTGGTGGCCAAACGAAATGTGGCTAGACTATGGGGGGCCGCAGAGGCTCCTTCGATAGAGAGTTGGAAAAGGGACTTAATTGGTTCCAGCGAGCTGAACACGTGGTGTATCCGAGCAGGGGGTACCCAAGTAAATGGGAAAAGATCTGAGCGGCATGGATGGCTCACTGAGGGGATTTATTAATTGATTGAAGGACCTGCTTGATGAGTGGTAGGAGGGGGGGGGGGGTGGAGGGACGCAGGCTGCACCTAGGACCACTGCTCGCCTAATGGATATGATATGTGCTGTGTACCATTTTTCAGCTGACCCACAGCTGTGTACATTGTTCACTACATGGAAAGCTATATTGTTAAATAAATAAAAAGATGTTTTAAAAACAAAAAAATGTATGCAGGGTCTGTGACTCATGTGCTGGATGTGTGAAACCTAGACCCCTCCTAGGTCCAGCAGACCCATATAGCGCATCGACCTCCCCGAAAAAAAAGTAATATAAAGAGAATTTAGCGCACTACCGCTGTACCAACAGGGAAAGTGGGCCACAAGTGTCAAGAAATACGTTATAGATATAAAGATATAGATGCATAGATCTATTTATTCAAGAGAAGTGTGCCATGCATTGTTCCCATAAATGTGTGCAAATATTTGCGAAGACGCATGTTCCTGGTCAGTCAGCTGGTTTACTGAGCTATGTCGCTTACAAATTCAAATTCCAGAATAGCTGAGGGATGTCGAATGTTCTCTTTCATGTAACGTGAAATGTATTGTTATGTAAAACTAACAAATGGTGTAAGAAATCATTCTTAACTGAATCTGATAGTCTCAACAAATTGTCGAAATACATACATGTGGCATGGCTCAATGGCTAGACCCTGATGCAGAGGTCTGGCCCGGGACCAGGGTTTAATTCCCGTCTCAGCGGCTCTTGGGCTCAATCTTCCCGGACCTGATAATTCTCACCTCGGTGCCTCGTCTAATCATGGGTCCCACTCTGTGACTCTGGGCAATAGCTTGCTTAATCTCCACAACGGCCCCAACAGCGCTGGGATGCCAGGCTTCACCTTGGGGGTGCCCAGGAGTGGGCATTTCACAGGAAAGCCAGGAAGGGTTCCACAGCGGTATGAATACAGCGCTACGAGACCTCTGGGTAGAAGGCACTATATAAATACAAAACACATTTACATATATATATGTTTTTTAATGCGTCAATTTGTGTTCCTTGAGTATTTATTAAATGCAAAAATGAGTTGCACATACTGATATTATATTTGTCGGGCATTATATAGTTTTTGCATGACTATTTTTAGTGATTGCTTCAATTTGAGGCAATTTAGCTTCTTTTCCTATTAGACGTGGCTCTTTGGCCACAACAGTTAACATTTTTTATCTCCCGCATCCTGCTAAGCATCCTAACCAGCAAATCAAAAAAGTAATTGGCTTCGAATTTGTAAGAAATCAATGTTCTAATTGACTGCTAGTAAATATTTACAGTTATGGGCTGCTGCGAGCTAATAAAATGTTGACGAGAGAAGCATTTAGTGTGATTAGGAGTCTGCCTGGCTTCCGCGTGGATCAGCAGTCCTCGCGCGTGACGTCCGCAGCCTCGTGCTCGGTCCACGAGACGTTCCATTGATTCTCGCCTTCCTCTTGGTTTCAGGACTGTCCCAGGGCATCCGTTGATTGGCATGGTACCATGGAAGGACAACATGCCCACCACCTGCGCCTAGAAGACCAGAACAAGCCTCGGTGCAAGCAGCAGGGCCAGGAGTACCAGCAGGACACGCAGGTGAGTCCTGCATATGGGGAATGTCCTTGTGCAGAGTTAGTTAATGTGTGTTTTTCACTTATGCAGCGCTTCTGCCGCCTCGCAGCGCTTTGCTAGGGGTGGGGTGTGAATATTTTGCCCAGGAGCACAAGGCTTGTGCTAGAGCTGTTTTGAGTTTTATCAGACTCAGCTGAGTTTAGATTGTTTTCTCGTTCCGGGGGGGGGGGGGGGGGGGGGGGGAGAAGGCATCTTCTCTTCTTTGAGAGGCAGGAGATGGAAGCCAAACTTGGGAATCATCTGCCATCAAAGCTCTACAGTTCAGTATATTCCCTATAGCAAACCTGTATCACTCATAGTTTTTAAAAGCAACAATTTGTAGTTTAAAACAATTTTCACAGAAAACGTTATCATCAGGCCGTGAGGGTTTCTGGGCATATGGGAGGGAGTATACGGTCTACGTATCATTTGTTAGTCTTCTGCTGTTGATTGGCGGAAGACAAGGAGGGTGCAAAGATGTTGATTATTCGTCCATCATTCAAAGATGTTCAACAAACACAGACACGTTTTGCCTTCTTAGGACTCCTCTCTGGGATGCGGCTTTGTTGCTTTGAGAATCTTATCTCCAGCTCAATGATGTGCCAAGGAAATAAGAGGATGGAAGAGGGGTGAGGGGGATGGAGTACATGCATCACTTTAGTGTGCACTGAAAAGATACTGTCCTTGTGACAACCCTTGCCTCACAAACACATAGACACACTTTTGGTGGAGAGGCAGCCCCCCTCCGCGCCTTGAGACCCTCACGGGTAAGTAGCTGCGCTTTACAAATCCCTGAATGATTAATTCATTAATAGATTGATTGATTTCATGCCAGAATAAAGAAAAAAAGCAGAAGTCCTCCGTGGGCAAACGTTCTCGGTAGAACTGCATTTTAGCTACTCGACTCCAATCAGGAGCTCAGAATGGGGGAGCTAAAATGGTAGTTTCTTTAGCAACAGAGGCAGTTTTCAATAGCCTCAGATCATGGGGCTCCTCTGTGGCAAGCAGTTGTTTTTCCATATACATGAAATTATGTGGTTAGGAAAACCAGTTTAGGGAGCCGGGAAATGCTAAGGATTGGGCTATAGAAAGTGTCTATCAATTCCTTCTGGCACTCTATGGTCATACAGCCACTCTTCCACCTGGGGCGCACCCAAGATTGTATATAGGGAGGGGCGGATGTACCATGTTACAACGCATACCATTACAACTACCTACTATTACAACGCGACCATTACAACGCACACCATTACAACGCATAGCGCTTTGAGGTGCTGGATAGTGGTAAGTATAATTTACTATTCTAACTCCAGTCCCCGTGGACACTAGGGAAGGTGTTGGATAGTAAATTATACTTATTCCCTATCCTAGAGCGCCCCCCAGCGCAATGCGTTGTAATGGTATGCGTTGTAAAAGTTGCGTTGTAACAGGAGGTAGTTGTAAAAGTTGCGTTGTAACAGGTGTATACCGGGAGGGGCAGGCCTAGCCTCTGCACAAGCTTTGGCAAAGTCTTTGGGTATGTGTTGGCTGACACTCTTTTGGGTTTTTCAATGCTCGTTTTGTCTTGGTTTTTACAAAACTTTATCATTAGGCAAATTGCTGGGCCCTCAGTAATCTGAAAAGAGGGGGGTAAAAGGAAAAAATTACTTGTTCTCTGCAAGCATTTATAGCAATATTAGTCCTTGGCACTGGAGGGAACTGCATTGCGTGTGGGTGTGCTCGCTGTGAGACTGCAGAATGCCTTCACTCCCTGTGAAGTTAACCAATGGCAGAAGTGGGCGGACCCACTGCCCCATGCTGTGCGCTCTAGTGTCTGGAAGAAGAATGTGACTGACACAATTACAGACGAATGGAAGAAGAGAGGTGACCAAAAAGCCCTTGGATTTGTATATTTTATATATCATTTTAGTATAATCAAAACGTCTTCCTTAACCATGCACTGTCCGCTAATGGCTGCAGTAACCTAGTAGCCGACACCCTGCAGCTTAGAGGCTTAATCGTGAAGTCTGGTTTAATGCGCAGCTCTTCCGTCAAAATCTGGGCATCTGTAGTAGCTGTTTGAATACTTATTTTTAGAGAGAAATGGCTCATTTTAACATTTTTGGACTCTTAGAATAGCCATATCAATGGTATTTTTTGGCGGAAGGAAGCTGGTTGTACCTGAGAGGTAGATCCGGAGAAATTGCTATTGAATTAATAAATACATTTTGTTTACTGCATGCACGTGGGGAAGAACTGAGAGATCTGATGTGTGGATCCCTTCCCCTCTCCAAAAATGGCTCTGTCCACTTCCTTGGTGTCCAAATTGCCAGTCAAAAAAGGTGGAGGCGGAGCCTAGATCTCAAAGTGTCTGTTAGATCAGTCCTGGCCTCTGAAACCCAAGAACCTGGTGCCCTGAGGATCTGACACTGATTCTTTTTTTATAATAGACCCTCCTCTCAAAGCCTTTTCTGTGCCTAGATGTGTTTTACTCCTGACTGGTGGGAATCACCTTTTAATTTGTAGAAGATATAATTACTCCTGTTTTGTGTATCAGGCCCCACATTGGTCACTTATTTTCCAAAAGTCTATGCACTGCAGGCATATTGCACCTTTCTTGCTTGTGCATTTTTTAGTTCCATTGTGGACATGACACATGGCATCACTGGCCTCTTCGTGGCTCTCAGGGTTGCATTGCGCACACATCAGGACTCCTCTACTCTGTACATGGCACAGTCACTTGTACCTTACACTAAGAGATAGAGCACCCAACAATTATTTTGATTCCAACCTCTCTAAACAGATGTAAAGGTGCTGAACCAACCACCAGGAGGGATTGTGGTGTGCACTACATGCATGTTCCACACTCACCCAGGCACTCATTGGCTCACATCAAGATGCAGCTGCTTTTAGGTCTCACCTAGGCAGCGTGCGTGCGCTGCTCTAGGAGGTGACCTTTAGGAATCGGTCTTCACTTTTCAAGCACTCGTGCTTGTGCTGGCACCCACCTTGCGGGAGCGAGCAGCGGCGCGCACGCTTATTGAAAACAGATGGCCCGCACGCCACTGCTCGCTCCTGCAAGGTGGATGCCAACGCAAGCACGAGTGCTTGAAAAGTGAAGACCGATTATTTTGCCTTCAATGGTCCCACGCCGGTTCCTGCTCTCCAACAGCTTCTCTTGTTCCCTTTAAGCATATATTAGATCTGCTTCTATCTCCGAGCGCAAGCGCTACCCATTGTCAGTGCTGCGTTTGCTCCCACCCCTCCTGTGTTCCGGGTTCACCACCTACCTTGTCCCCCCTCCCCTCCTTCCTTTTCTGGGCTTGGTATTTTTTTGTTTATTAAATTATTTTTTTATTTGGAAATACAATAGGAGAGGAGCCAACATATTCAGTATCTTCATGGTGTGAGGACTGCAGCTGCTGGAGGTCTCACATGCTCCTCCTCCCAACACTCTGTTGCAGCCTTATTTACTCCAGCAGGCTCACTTGGCTCCTATTTATTCGCTGCATGGTACTCACCCCGCCCCACCTTCCCCCTATGAAACACATGCGCAGCCCGCTGCTGGTGCTTCGTGTTCTCATTTTGTTTACTGACGCATGCCACCTTCCCCCATACTCCCAGTCTCTCCTTTCCCACGTCCTCACTCCATAGCAGCTTGTTTTAAGGAGATAGCAGGTGGGCTCGGCCTGCCCATAGTTTGTGGCCGACCTGCCCCTGCCTCAGCCCTGGAACTGTTCTGCCTACTGTGCAAGAAGCTGAGGCAGCTTTAACAAAACACCCCTAATTCTCTTTGCTGTGCAACCTCCTTCACGGGGGCGGCAGAAGCCCTAGCTTCTAGCACAGGGAGGAGCATGCTGCCCATCTATGTGTTGCGTGCTGCCTTTAGGTTTTAGTGGGGTCTGCCCAGCATACAGGGGATGCTCCTCTGCATGACCGATGTGCTGTCAGTGTATGGTTTCCTCCAGTGATGCCAGGCCCTTTATTATATCCCATTTCTTTGTAGCTCCTTCCTCTATATCCCCAGATGACAAGGTGGCTGCTTTCCTCTATTTCCTGTTGTGGTATGAAAGTTACTTGGGAAGCATTTCTAAGATTCTGTCCTGTGCCCAGGTTGCTTAGCAGCTGATGGGAGACGGATAAAAGGGCAGGAAGCATCTGAAAAGAGCACGGACTTAACTGGTCTTGCAAGCCTACCTGGCAGAACACCTGTGTGCACGACGAATGGCACACAAGTAGGCTTAGGGTTTGACTGGTGTATATGACCCCTAAATGAGGCACAGCTCATTGTTTATTAGGTCACAGAATGCCCTGCATCACTAACTTTCTTGTTTTGTAAGGAGGGCATTGGGTTACAAAATGACCCGTGTTGCACTCACAATAGTTTAGCAACTCTGACGGTATCTTGACTTTAGGCATTTATTGGATTAATCAAGAGAGGCGAGAAACATGAATTGCATTTGCGACACTTGACTACCTTTAAATGATACCCTTGCATATCATGTCAACAAGATCTGGGTGGGGAATAGTGGGTAGCAGTTGTTAAAATAGTGATATTCTGCCATTTTTATAGAACCCATAGGGAGAAGATGTTTCTATCCTTTTATAATCCAGTGCAGCAGTGGTCACTGCACCGCTTAATTTGATCTTGAGTAGAATGCAGGAGACTGAGCTGCTGACTCGTGCTATCCACCACATCCCGGAGAGCTCCTAGGGGCACCAGACCTCACTCTTCTATATTAGAACTTTGTTATAAACTGCAAGTAAAACAAGCATTGACATAGCCAATAGGTCTTGCCTTGGGACCGTATAAGTGTTTAGCCATGCAACAGTTGTTGCTGTTGCACCAAGGATATTGTGCTGGATAACCAAACACTTATAAGGTCCCAAAGGTGAGACCTATTGGCTATGCCATTGCTTGTTTGACCTTGGTGTCACCTAGGTGGGTACATTTCTGTAAGCCTGGGATGTCTGATGGAAATGCACCTCACTCCTGGACCCTGCTATAAGAGGTATGTTTCTGCCCACTGCTGTCAGTGGCCCAGGCGTGTGTGACATTAATTGTTCAAGCTTCTCTGATGGACCCACCTACAAGCTTTGTGTGTGAATCAGATCTCAGTAGTGTGTGGACAAGCCCCTCTCTTTGAAGTCGTTCTTCCCTGACTTCAGCCAGTCATTATGGGTCAGACCTGGACTTCTGGCGTGACTCTTTCCATGCACGACACTGTCTCGACCTCAGCGTGCATGTATCTATATGGAGATATATATACATTCTATATGTTGTGCGGGCATCCATGGTCGGTGGTGTGCACAGTCACTCAGATTCTACAGAGGGTCTTGGAAAATTGTCACTCGTGGCTGGGCATCCTTCCCCATGCTGAGCATCACTGTGTTTACTTGAATCGTTCTGATCTTAAGCTCATCCACTTCGTGGCCTCACTGTTGAGCGTGGCCAATTATGTTGTCGCACATAATTGTATGCGATTTAAACAAAGTCAGAGAGCAACATGGGCTAACCAAAAAATCCTCCGTTTGCCTTTGATCATGCAGACCATGGCCCAGTTCAAACCGGTGCCCTGCTACCGACAGGCTCTTTAACCCCCAGCCAGGCGCGCAGGCCTGTAGCCTCCAGCCATGACTGCAGAGGGGAAGCTTTGTGGTTTTATTAAATAGACTGACATTGTTGCGAGCGCCCCACTTCCCCCTCAGAAGCACTTCCTGGCCCCGCACTTGCCAGGCAGGGTTGTTCTGACAATGCCGGCTTTCTGTGCCTTCTGAACGGGGCCTTCTGTTCCAGAAGGGCAGAGTCCATTGTAATCTGTTCTTTTCTGGCCACTCCGGCGCCTGCGGAGCGCACTGTGCTCAAAAAGCCGACACTGCCACCCATCTCGCTCTGGAGATGCGAAGTGCATTTTTAACAAATGACTAACACTTTCTCATAAAGAGCTTTTCAAGTCTCCATCAAATGTATTTTTCATTTTTCTAGTTTTGTAAGTGACATGAATGAGTCGGACACCCCAGGTCTTGATACCTTTTATCGAAATGTGTACATCTATAGGCAGGGCTTTAAGCGGGATGAAAAAACTGGGCGTCTCTCAAAGGGGCGTGGCCAGTGTAATTAGGGGCGTGGCTTCAAAACACTTACGCTAAAAATCTGTGTTTACCATAGTGTGCCGCCCGACTTGTATTTTGCGGTTTCTGTCATTGCATCCAGATATATGTTACAACAAGTAACATCATACCTACAACAAGTCAGGACTATTGTCTTTGTCAATGGTTATTCGTTGCATTAGATAAATAAGCTGCAACTATGGCTTGTTCCATATAATATTGAAAAAGCTTCCAATTAAACCCCTGGTGACCCACAACGCTCACCTGGCATGAGGCCATGCTGTAACTTCTCCACTAGTGAGAAGTGGGCAGTGCACATTGATGTGCTTAGTGTCTCGAAACGGGTCTCTATCGGGCTGTTTTCCCCGGACGCAGTGACAGCAGTTCAAACTGCTGTCACTGCAGTTGGAAATAAACGGACTGCCTGTGCCAGGGCTCCAAACAGAGCCCAATAGAGACCTGTTTCGGGGCCCCCTTAAAAAAACTGCCGGTGCTCAGACCCCTTGAGACCTGGCCCACTTAAAGCCCTGTCTATAGGTTACTCTCGGGTACCAGATGGTCTATAAAACTCGAATAGTTTGGAACGTCTGGCGCTGTCTCCCCGTTTGGAGTAGGTTAGATTTCGGACATTTGAGATTCATGAAATTTCCATGAAGTCCTCGGAACACTCCAAAAGTTGCATATGAGTACTCCTTCCCAGGGCTTTAAGTGCGATGAAAAACTGGGGGGGAATCTCTCAAAGGGGAGTGGCCAATGTAATTAAGGGCATGGCTTAAAACACCGAAGCTAAAAATCTGTGCTTAGCAAAGTGTGCTGCCCGACTTATATTTTGCTGTTTCTGTCATTGCATCCAGATATATGATACAAGTAACATCATACCTACAACAAGTCAGGACTATTGGCTTTGTCGATGGTTGTTAGTTGCGTAAGATAAATAAGCAGCAACTATGGCTTGTGTATAATATTGAAAAAGCTTCCACTTAAAGCCCTGGTGACACTATGACAATGTTGCTGCTCCTGAGTTTTAAAAAAAGAAGGGAAATCCAGAGAGAAAATGACTCTCTTTAAAGGATTTCCCTTCCCCTACAACGCCAGCCTGGCATGACGTCATGCCGTAACTTCTCCACTAGTGAGAAGTGAGCAGTGTGAGCAGCGCACAAGTATGTGCCTGCTGTCACTGAAGTCAGGAAAAACCGGACCGGCTGTGCCATGGCATGAAACAGAGCCCGATAAAGACCCCCTTTAAACAACTGCTGGTGCTCAGCACCGGTGAGACCCGGCCCACTTCAAGCTCTGCTCCTTCCACACCACAATCAATCAAGCAGATTGGTCCTTTAACATGCTAGTCCACGGGAGGAGGAGAGCACACATTTTTGTTGTCACATGTACATTTCCTTTTCTTTCTCCCTCAGCCTATTAAATCCAAAGCTGTCCACTTTCTTCCCCACCCTGCCTTCCAAATTGAGCTGTGTCTTCGCAGCGTTGGTCGTCCATGTCCTTCTGTTATTTATCTCTTAAACTTGTGCGGTAATTACCCAGAGATGTGCTTGCGCCAGTCAGGGGAGGAGCTACCTTCGGTGCAGCAAGTGCAGTGGCATCGGGGGACAGAGCTGTGAGGGGCCCATTGAACCCTAATAGTTGCTGTATTTTACTACCCCAGCAGCATGCAAAGGGACCATTACCCTAACTTGGAACATGACCCATGGCATCCTTGCTGTGCTGCGGGTGGAAGATCTCACAAACTAAGGCAGCATTGAGAAATTACTGTGAAAGGAGCAGTGCTTAATTTGAGCTGGGGCTTTCCAGTGCTAAGCACCGGCACTTAATTGGTTTCCAGTACTCTGCACCGGCCCCTAATTGTAAACACCATACATAGAACAGTCTACCACATGGTGGCGCTGCTCATCTAATTTAGAGATGAGCAGAACAACGGTTGTTTAGGAATACAATATACATTACAATTGCAAATACCTGCCTCCCCAGCCATTACTTTAGCTTTGTGGACCTGGAATAATCTGAACTTTCACATTTACATGCGAGAGAGATGGTTAGTAGTTGTTTTGGCAGCGATGACAACGGTGATGGGTGGTGCAAGCTGCAGTGGCCTCCAAATCAGAGCCCTGGCACTTAATATTTCACAAATTAAGCAATGGAAAGCAGCCACGTTTTTAGCTGTTTCCTAAATTCGATCAGACGAGTTTCACGTTTCAGATGGTAGGGGATGAGGTTTCACTTGATCACAACGTGGTAGGTAAACTATATGCGCTGTTGACATGCTTTCTTGAACTTGGGAACTTCAAGGTGGCAAGCAAAAGATGGACACATAAGTCTTACATGGGGGACTACCAAATAAACAGCTGCTTAATGAGAGCTTGGTCAAGGTCATACAGGGTTTTGAAACAAAAACATAAAATCAGGGGGGTGGCTCCGAGTGGGGTGTTTGGAGTGTGACCCTACCACCCCCCCCCCCCCCCCAATAAATGCATTCTTGGCTTGATAGATTGGTATGGGGGCCTTGACTCGGGTCTGCCGGCCCTGAGTTGGGTCTGGCATGTCTGTGTTGGGATTGTTTTGTCATGTGCCGTGAATAAAAGACAACAAATTCACCTTTGATGTAAAAAGAGAAAAAAAAATCAGTACCTGCTTCTCTACTTGTCCAAATTGTGTGATCCTAGGCACACATTTTATTTCACAGAGCCTCCTTTACCTTCTTTATCCGATACTTGAGTTCCGGATCTGCGCAGTTCAAGCACCTATCATGTTTTATAGACTCTAAAGTTGCTCTATTTATAATGAGAATCTAGGCCATGTTTAGGGTTTACGTGGCTACTGACCCGCCTCTAAGTTCACTATCAGCTCTGTCTTTGAGGGTGAGCATTTATGTTTCTAAGTTCATGTTTAAAAACTACCACTGTAAATAATTGTTTGTCTGTGCAGAGATATAACCTGAAGAAATAAGGTCAAATGCTTCCGCTTGTTAAAGAAACACACCGGTTGGAATTTTGAAGAGACTGTATCATCTTTTTACATAGTTTGTTGCAAAATGATGGCCCCCCCTGGGAAAAGCACAGTGCAGACTAGTCTTTCCCCGGGGGAGTTCGTGCACAAAACATGGCATGGGTGGGGATAGGTAGTTGGCGGGGTCGGGGACAGGGGGGGGGGCTGAGGGGGGGGGAGAGGGGAAGGTGGGGAGGTGGGGAGGGGTTGGTGGTAGGTTTAGGGGAAGCATATAAGGGTCCGGAGAGGGGTGATCTGCCTTTTCGGACTCTGCATCACCGGGGGGGGGGGGGGAGGGGGGGAAAGAGGTGAAGAGTGTAATAAAATTTCGTCCGCCCTCCAACCCTACAGCCTGAGGTGGTTCCGTGACAGAGGGCTTGTTCTGATAGCGTTGTTTGCCAAATTTAGTAAAGGCTGCAGGGCTCACAGGCAGGAGTCTGTGTGTGTGTGTGGGGGGGGGTGTGGAGTCACATGCTGGGTCTTCACACCCTCGCGGGGGGGGTGGTGGAGAAGAACGGAATACAAGTGAAAACTCAGTGTGTGGTACCTTGTCGAGTGAGGAGTGAGTTCAGGGGAGGGTGTTTTGGGGATAAAAGAAAGAGAGCCTGGGAAGACGGCAAGAACGTAAGGACGGAATCTGGGAAGGATTGAACAAGGTATGACGTTTGGGCGAATGGAAGTTGGTGTAAGATGTGAGTGGTCGCGTGATGAATGGGGGATAGTGCCTTAGTTACAAATTTGATGTTGTTGTTTAATAAAGTTAATACGTTGCAACCATGTCCTAATAAATGGCCTTTTATGCTAATCATCGGTCATGGGTGTTTTATTGTTGCACGATATACATGCCAAATGGGTTCATGCCTAATTGTTGGGCGCTTACAGCCAAGTCAGACCCTTTGTGTGGCTCTGGCTCAGCTCGCCCTGTTAATTTGCAACTTGGGCTTAGTTCACGGGGCCATCACTCACTTGAAATGATTTGTACAAGGCTTGGATTAGAAGCCGGGAGCTCTGGCCACATGCACTGATTTGACAAATGTGCCACCACCAATTCTTGTAGCAGAGATGAAAAAGAGTGCGCGCAGTGAGAATACATTTAAAATAAGTGATCCCTACGGGGAAACTGCTAGAACTGTTGATTACTCGACAAACGTCCATATGTTATAGAAATGTGAAGTAAGAAGACAAGTATGTATTAGGAAACATTGCCTATTGTAAGGCTATATATATATATATATATATATATATATATATATATATATATATATATATATATATATATATATATATATATAAAAAGTGATCCCAGAGCAGGGACTCCACAGCCTTGTGTTGTACGTGACCATAGTCATGAGTTTCCAGGATGAGCTATTATGTCCAGAGGGACGGGCAGGGGTGTAGCTTCATCGGTGGTGTTTGGCTTGTGACACCCTCCAGATGTATTTTTGGCTTGGTAGTTAGTTCTGGGGCCCTGAGTCATGTTTGCTTTGTCTGTTTTTCTAGTGGTTATCATTTCTCAAAGAGCTTTTAACTTGTTTATTTTTTTGCAGACGGAATTTAAATATGTATAGTGACTGTTTTATTTAAGGAAGAGTAAATCTGCACCCATAGAACTACTCCTTGAATGGGCGCAAAATTACTACTTTTTGGAATTCACAAGCATTGGCAGGCGTAGGCTTAGAAAGCTGGTGTCCAGACATCCTGCTGGCAATCAAACACCGAAAAGGAGATGGGATGAATGCTTGCAAATAGTCTAACCAAGTGGCAATCACTCAGGGTAACATTCCAACCCACCGCCTTTCGACCACTGTGCCTCTCTGGACAGAGACCCACCTAATGCAAATCAGCACTGACCCCGTTCCTCATGGAAACGGCCCATCCCGAACCATGGTCATCTGGCCCCTACACCCTGCAGACCACTGCTTCTGCAGTTAAGAAATTTCAGATCCGCACTCCTATAACTTCACTGACTAAGTGACGCCCTGTCATAGCCTTTTTAAACATATGTGTTTCTCCACTGGAAGCCAGTGAAGTGACCAAAGATGACTTGAAATGTGAGCATGTTATTTTAGTTGTAAATCTAACAAATGCCCTGAGTGGAAACATAGCAAAGGAACCCTATGTCAGAAGGAACTATGTAGGTATAGGTTTGTGTGTGTATATATATATCATACATCCTGGAGGGTCCTGCCGGGAGAGGCTCCCTCGTCAGGTGGCGCGAAGAGATGACAAACCCAAGCCGTCAAAATTAATATTAATTCCACAATTTGCTTAGAAGCAGGAGCGCACTCAGGGGTTACAGTCTTTGAAAGAAGTTTTTTATTCCAAGGAAACGCTACGCGTTTCGCCAAAGGGCTTGATCAATCGTGTGATCAAGCCCTTTGGCGCACGCGTAGCGTTACCTTGGAATAAAAACTTCTTTCAAAGACTGTAACCCCTGAGTGCGCGCCTGCTTCTAAGCAAATTGCGGAATTATGTGTGTGTATATATATATATATATATATATATTGGAAGGCTTGTAGTAGCCGAAACGCGTAGGCCGTCCTAATGCTTGCACGTTCTTTTGCACATGGTGTGTAAATAAATACTTTTGTTTAAAAACTTACCTGTTGCTGTGCCGTGACTTCTATCGCAAGGCGCGAGGTGAGAAGATTCCAAGGAATGAAGTATATATATATTTATATATATTACACAATTCTGAATTCGATCAATGTCTCAATCATCCCACAGGTACGGACCACAAACGTAGAGTTTTTCAAATCTTCTTTATTTGGTGCAGCTTAAAAGTGCAAGTGTGATGTCATATTGCAGCAAGTATATGTGTATAAGAAGCAGCATCTGACCTCATATATATATATATATATATATATATATATATATATATATATATATATGTATGTATCTGCTTTCAAATGAAATAAAAAATAAGGGGTAAAAAAATTAAAATAAACATTTGAAGAGAAGACTAAAAAGATCCAAGGGACAAGTCAGGCAGAGAAAAATCCAATCCTTGCCTGTCGTCCTCCTCCTAAAGTCAAGGCCGGTCCTTGCACTTCCTTCAGCATCTTTAAACCCCTCATTCAGACCCAGCTCTCAGCAGCCTTCATGACCGCAGTTCTGTTTCTCCATGGGAACTTGGCCCCATTTGTTTCATCACGGTGGCTGCTCCCTGCTGTAAAACCCCTTTCTTACAACATGTCAATTATTCCCTTATTAAAGGTGAACTTTTAGATGCTAGGAAGTCAGCAGAGGTAAAACTTTTGTACAAAAAAATACAGGCGCTAGTTTATTGATCGGTTTAAAGTGAGGTCCCACTTAGGACTCGATTCTGGATCTTTCTGCACGTCTCAGGCATAGGTATTCAACTGTTTGTAGTTGTTGAGGTGTAACCAGGGATGTTCAGTTTGCAACATCACACTATTACTCAACAACCTTTACAAGTGTACAATAGACCTAGATCCATAGAAGTGTGAGGGCTAAAGCTCTGAAATGCCCCAAACTTGAATGCAGCTACTCAGAGTGGCCTTTGGTGGTGAGCGAAGAGGTACTCTGTCACATGAGACAAACTCGGTTGATCGACACCGTCTGAAGAAGCCAGGAGGCGCCCAGCTCACAGAATTTTAAATTTGATACATTAATAAAGTGAGCAACATACTGCATTGTTTTTACACTCCTCCTGTCATTGAAACAAAGAGAACATATCATAGACTTGTTATGTGGAAAAAAGACTCAAAGGTGTGCTTTGGAGGTCTCCCATTTGGCTTTTATTCTGTTATCCATTTGGATTTGCGCTGCTGCACAAGGGTTTTATTCTTGGTCAATAAGTCCCAGACAACATTGTTTTCTTCCATGTCTCGTCATTTTAAAACCCTTTAGAAAAATGCTCTGGTCTTCTTCCCTCGGGTGTCCTGAACATCTGTACAGGTGTCTGTTGTATATTTAGGAGGGATCCGTTGACACGTCAATGACAAGAAACTATTTTTACATGTTTGTAGAGTAAGTGTCCGACTTGGATTGTGTAAGAATTGTTTGCTTTTGCTACTTGACAGGTGGCTGTATTTTTACAGCACAACGTAAATGCTGATGTCTAGAAAAAATGGACTGAACCTGGTCAGATGTAGTGAGCTGGAAGCAGTATAGTTTATTTATGAAATATGATTTATTTATGTAAAGTTTAATAATGGTAGGCAGATATCAGCGCAAAGTACATGTTTGGTGTTCATTTTGGGTTTTATAAAACACTATTCTACCGAGGAGGTGTCAGCGAGCTGTGCGCAAAAGGTTGAGATGCCAAGTTACAAGCAACATCTATAACAAGCCATCAGCATTCTGAAAGGAGGGAATCCACTTCTTAGTGATACTTCAAAAACAGGGCTAGGGGAATCTTCCAGTTCGGAGATAGTGAGGGATATAGGAGAAAAGAAACTATGCAGGGCTGAGAGCAAGAGGGTAAAACGTTGCCAGAGGAAGGGGCAACAGTGGTACCAGGAAGTAAGATAACACAACACAAACAGACACATGATGAGGTAACTATGACTGTCCGAAGCCAGAAAGAGTGCATCACCGATAGTATAAGGGTGATCATGCAAGATGGATGCATTTGTGAGACCAACACTGGCATGCCTCCCAATTAAGGTGAGTTTTAGAAATTGTCTGCTTTATGGGTTATAGGCACAGATGTGGACAGAAGGTAAGGTATGGTAAGGCATGGTGAGCAACAGCAGATGGTCTTTGGCCAGGCATGGTGACAGACCACGATCCAGTTCACAAGTAAGTTTGCCAAACCAAGCATGGATGAGTGGTTTGCTGGACCAAGAGTGTTGGCACAAGTGACAGCCTGTAGAGTGCTATTGACCAGCTGACCAGTCCTATATTAAGGCCGGTCCTCACCGCTCAGGCCTCTTTAGAACCAGAGCCTTTTTATTCCTAAGGTTGTAAGGATGCATTTGGTTTTTGATTTCCACTCCAAATTAAAGATTGGTGTGCAATAAGTTCCCTGATATGCTTGGTTTCTGGATAGGGGTCTTCTCCTGTTTTGGTGAAATTGGTGACATCTTTAGTACATCAGTAACTTGAGATGGCTTTTCTCTACCTGCAACAATTAGTCTTAAGCATACTTGAAGATAATGTGAGACGATAGGGAGCGAGAGTGGTACAAGATGATATGACCATATTGGTTGGCGCAGCAGATCAGATGCTCAGTTTAGAGCATGTGAACTTTTGAGGATGGCCAACTCAAAAGCATCTCCATAGTCAAATGTAGTTATAACATAGGTTCACACACACTCTGTAGGTCCGACTATGGTGTGTAGTGTTTTACACTTCGTGTGTTGTATGTTTCTTTATCCTTTTGCATTTTCTTGATGTGTTTCGACGTGAGGTTTGTTTCCCAATAGTAATCTTAACTACTTTTGGTGAGGAGGGACACTGTTCGATTCTAGGACTGAACCTCTGGTTTTGGGTGGCGAAACCTGACCGGGAAGAGAAGCTAACCTTCTGGGTCTAGAAGGAGGATGGAGGGGGCTTTGAACCGAAAATGTGGACAGAAACAAGAACTCTGATTTGGGAGCTTGTTTGACCGCTGTTTTGTGCGGTCCATTTGTCGGAAGGGTCCAGTAATTCAAGGACAGTGGGTTAAAGTGTGAGGTGTTGGACAATATGGAACGGAAAGTGTCTGAACAGCCCAACAATTGCTAGTTTGTCTGTTTCAATACTTCTCTATGCATTTTCTCTCTAAAAACATACTCCAATGTACTTGTTGATAATGCAGTAGTAAGTGTGCTTTGTTTTCGGGGGGGAACACTTCCTTATTTAACGGGTGTAGAGGAAGGGGTTGCCCAGGAAGGAAATACATTTCCACATGGACAAACGAGCGCTTTAAAATTAGCTGTAAATGCACAGTAGCCCTACAGAACAAAGAAATTGCCAGGCCCAGGCCTAGGGTTAGACGACACATCCCTGGAAATCTACCTTTCCAAAACTTGCAACTTGTCCCTGGACAACGGCTGGAATTGGTAAGACCACTAAGCGCGGTCCTACCGGGCTTTCCATGTATTTAGAGAATTGTGCCCTTTCTGTACGTAAAAGTAACAAACCCCTAATTTTAATGCAGTTTTTTTCAAACGCAAGGCCTGTCTCTATACTCAGTTAGTAAATATATTCTTAGTAGCAGATGGCGCCTTTGTTTAAAAGAGAATTGCGACCTGGAGTGTTTCAGCAGACACGAGGCACTTTTGTTGAGTGTAGCAAGAAAGAAGATTCTTGGCCCTCTCTGGTCCACTATGACCCACTATGACCCAGAATCTGAGCTGCATCCTTGTGAGACAGGAAGAGCCAGGTGTCTTCAGGTCCTTCATGCCTTTGCCTGAAGGTATTAAACCTTGGTACCCTGGGTGGGTACCATGATAGTCCTTCTGGTCTAAGTCTGCAAACGATGATCGGCCTGTGGAGATTGAGTGAGGCTACAGGTACCGTCTCTACCAGGGGTCTGTTCCACCTCATCGCTCCTCAGTGGCTTCTCTGCAGTTTTCACCCATGTTCAATATTCATGCTTGGCATATCCCTCAGTTCCACAGTGGAGTAGACTGCTTTAAAAAGAGCCTTTTAATGGAAGCTGGAGGATCTCCATGTAGATAGGCTGTACTTAAGATAGGTATATGTCTGTTTTATTATTGGAAATTAAGACTGTATGTGAGTTCAGTTACTGGGTGGAACTCGGAGGTGCTTGGCCAATCAACAGCTGGTGTCCACAGCGGGATCCATGCCAGATGTTCTGGATTTCCATTCAAATATTTACGTACAACAAATCTTCGAGTAACTAATTTACGTAGCCTCTGGTTATCCTGAAAAACTGGAGTCCAGTGGCCTACCAGGACCCACATTGGACACCCTTGGTGTGACCAAGCTTTCTCTTTTTCCATATCAGAAATCAGTCCTATCATCTTTGCAGCCTGCCTTTTTTACGTTTTCAATCTGCTACCGTCTGTGAAGTGTATAGTCCCCAGTTAACACACATTTGTGAGTAGGGTCTGATTTGGTGTTTTTTAGGTTGTAAAAATTAACTTTCACAGGGTTGCTTTCCATATTCTTGCTTTTTAACATGGCCGTGTGCAGCTATCAGCCGCTTGTTGTCTGTGCGCTTCTCAATTCTTTTCTGTTGACTTGTTCAATCCAGTAACCATTTTCTTTCTTCTTCTCATCCGTTATCCACGTTCACCACTACATGTGCACACTTATAGACACTTAGGCCTGTATTTATGTTCATATCCACCTTAAATTTTTTGTAGCTCTTGTCCTTCCAGGCAGAACTATTTGCAAGCACATGGGCCCAGCTGCTTTCTACTTTCCTACTAAATATTATGTCAGTAGCAAAGAAGCAAGCCTTGCATTGCAAGGGAATGTTGATCGTGCGACACCCAACGCCCCCTGTTCTGGCAAGAGTTCTGCTGCAATGCTTCTCTTGATATAGTGCCAAGAGTTCAGAATCCTGGCTTTTATGTAGCACAGTGCAGAAATGGAACTGCGAGTGTTTAGGCAGGCGGATGTGCTAGCCTATAAGTACACACTAAAAAGAAGGAAGGTACCCCTATATTATATACAGGGAGGGGGTATACAAACATAGAAAAGACCTGACCCTGTTTGTAAAAATCTTTTTACGCTTCAGTGCCTGTATGCCACTGTATCAAACCTAGTTAGGAAAACACTATATCCTAACAACTTCCGACACTCTACGGTGTAGCACCAAAAATTGCAAATCACAATGTTAGGGGTATCACAATATTACAAAATGCATATAAGAAAAATAGTTTACTTAAAACAAATTATTCACATAAAATCATGTAAATACCTCCCTAAGGGTTACAATCTAAAAGATATTATACTCATGTCTCTGATTGGAGACAGTCATTAAAAACAGTCGACGCAGCGTTTCGGTGTACAGTAGATAGTATTCACCTTCATCAGGACCAAAACATTTCTTTATTGTAAATCTTAAAAATATATTGATGGGAATTATGTTTGTTCAATTTTGATAATTCTTGGGGTGTTCACTATGTCCCCTTGCAGGTAAATAGATGCCTTGATATGAGAATTAACTTGCACCTCCTTATTTTTGATTTTGATTATATTTCGGGAGCACCTTCTGATATGGGAAGGTTTGACAAAAGACGAGATGGTCTTGAGTTGGAAAGCCCTCGATATCAGCTGTGTTTGAATACCGGTCCCTTATTTTCAATTTGGGCCTCAGGTACTGATATAGTGGTCTCCCTGCTCCAGCGTGCGAACCCGGAAGTGTTAAGAGAAAAAGATAGGATATAGTGATTTCCTAACTCGGCTTGATACAGTGGCATACAGGCACTGAAGTGTAAAAAGGTTTTTACAAGCTAGCCTATAAGTATACATGCATGTTTTTAACCGCTCATCAAACCTTGATAGCCCGATCATTGACAGATGAAAGCGGAAGTATCATGTGATCAGGTTAGAAAAGACGCCATTTTCATGCTCACCTTTCTTAAGATGCCTTGTTTCTGCAATGCAGTGACTTTTGGGAATATGACACTTTACCCTGCTCGTTTATACAATGAGTGCCATTACCCCGCCTTTTTTACTCCACAAAATCTTTTACAACGCGGGGCTTTACAACGCAATCCATAACAATGCCGTATCCATTCTAACGCAATTTACTATTCTAACTCCACAGGGGGCGTTTAAATGGGGAATGCATTGTAATGGTTTGTGGTGTAAAAACCCTGCGTTGTAAAAGATTTTGCGGAGTAAAAAATGCGGGGTAATGACATGCGTTGTAACGCAGTCGTTGTAAAGGATGTTTACTGACTTTTGACATACATCTGTGTGCATGTCAGTGTAGGAAAGTTTTCCTTGAAACTACTTGCTTGCATTTGAACTTCGGAGGCACACTATCATGACACATTGAACATTCAGTACAGTGTATAAAGATCATTACACAAATGTCGTGGCTTGTGATTGCCCGGTAGGCGACGACGCTGTCCGACTAATACAAACAATTATAGCTTGACTGAGACCTATGCATGGCATCATTGGACTGTTTATTATATATACAAATCTGTTTCCTCGTTTAACCCCTTCCATGCTCATGACGGAACGGTTCCGTCATGAGCATCGGTCGAGCTGTGCTTATGACGGAACCGTTCCGTCATGACCACACCCGTTTTCATTAGGGCTCAGCACTGGTGGGGGGGGGGAAATCGGGGCCGCACGGTGGAGGTTAAACGAAAGGAGAACTTTGCTGACATGTCGAGGTCGCGGCACGTCTGAATTCCAGCCCAGCTGGTTCCTGCCATCTCCACAAGGAATGCCCCACTCTACACGGAGACAGACAGCCTGATGACACTTGTCTGCAGGTAATGGGGAGTTAGATCACCCGACATGGATTTCTCCGGCTGGCCATCCACCCCAGGCAAAAGTAGGTTAGGAAGCGCTAGTTAGGAGTATACTATAGTACATTACACATATGCCTACATATATTCATTGTTTGTTCAATGGTGGAATTATTCATTCTCTCCACTGTTCTTGTATTGCTAATTATGCGAATGTTTCATTTCATTAGTAATTGCAGTGCAAATATTTTACTAAAGAATCTCACAGCTTCAATAAATATTGAAACTGCAGTTTGTGTATTTCTTGCTTATTTCCTTTGGCTACGCATGAGAGTCCAAACGAAAAGATTCTAGATCTGTTATCACAACTTCCATGAGGGTTGTCATGTTCTGAGGTGGCACGTGTATTTGTTACCCTTTAAGGTTAGGGGTGCAAACGATGCACCGTGAGCTAGAAGGACTATAGGCCCAGATCTCCTGAGGGGGTGCAGGGAAACAGACTAGCACCACCCCAAAGTTTATGTTGTCAAACAAACACACACTTTTACCGATTAGGTACAAGCCGTACGACAGACGGCTAGCACCAAGCGAGAGACCCCAGTGCTGAATGTTCTGGGCTACTGTATGCTCTTCAGGAGTGCCAACCCAAATGCATGGCTATTCTGACCCACTGCATAGGCATATAGTAATCTGTGTATTCTGGATTCACTGGGCCCATAGGTCTTCAAAATTGACTGGGCCTTCCGACCAAAAGTCAATGGATGTAACAAGTTTTTACATGATGTAATTGCTAATTTCCCTGCAGTACCACAATGTTTCTCATCAGTAAAATCTACAATAAATGTAATGGGAAAATACACGAGGGAAAAAAGGGCATACTCGTGGAAGACATTACATCTGCAGCATTATTTTGACTGTCGAAATATCCTCGTAAATTCTCTGCCATGTATTCCTATGAGGGTAAGATACCAGACCAAACGCAATCAACGGCAACCAACAGACCTCTTCTTTGCCATAGGATCTTTTAGGTCTAGCTTGAAACCACAGCAGGTTATGAAACCTGTTCTAGATTCTTCGAGATGTACATACTGCGGGAGCGGGCATCTCTAAAAACACGCTTTTGGTTTGAAGGTGTATCATACTGCGTCCTATGGAGTTCCTGCATTGCCAAACATAAAGAACTATTTTACAACTCCAAGAACTCGGAATCATCACACACACTGTGAATGCTGCATTTTATAGAAGAATATTTTATATTCTTTCTTGTAAAGGCAGATCAGAGAAGTTTAATCCCTGTCCTTCCTAATCGGCAATTATGTGGCTAAATACTAAGAGTGGTAACACAAAGGTGTACAATCTTAAAGGTAGGCTCTATGATGAAAAGTTCCTCCTGCCAGATACAGTTCATGCCTCGACTGATGGGAGATGTGTTACCCTTGGAAATTCTTGCATCCTCTGTTCAATCTTTGTCTTTCCATGCAGCGGTCCCTTCCAAGTGCACATGCCTCTCTTAATGCTTTGCTGCTTTAAGAAATGAGAGATGAAATGCAACCAAAGTGTACAAAGTAATTCTGCAGAATCTTACTATGAAACCTGTGACTTAAATTGTGAAAGGGAGCAAGAACAGAATAGCTCCCTGGTTATTACACTCAGGGTAGACTTCTCTCCGTATTGATTAATGTTCAACAGGGACAAAAATGCATTATTAATTGTTGTTTTAAAAGTGGATTATTTGCCTTAATGAGTTTGTATCGGGTGATGAATGGAATAAACCACTTGTGATGGGCTGGTAATGTATTAGACGGCAGCTATAGTTTGTAATTTTTACTAAATGATTTCTCATTATTAAAACTGTACATCATTGTTACAGTTAATTATTTGGGCTCATTATGCATTCTTTACATTCTGTACAGTTGCTCCTTATTGCACTTCTTAGCCATATTTTTGCATATTATTTGTACATTCATAAATGTATGTTTTCTAAATTGATATCCTGGGTAGTGGGTGGTGATTTTATGGAATAAGAATGAATTGATGGCTTATCCTGTTGGACTAAGAGGACCATGGATGGTCCAAGGACTTAGGAACTTGATTCTGGCCCAAATCCTAAATCTCAAGTTGATTTGAGTTCTCCCGAAACTGAAAAAGTTTGCCTTAGAAATGACAGAACAGAACCTTTTCTTTATACAAAATAAAGTCCTCCTTTACAAAAACAGTTTATTTGTAGGTGAAGAAGCTTACATTAGAGACCAGGTTTCGGTTCCCCAGTGGGAGGGAAGGAAGGGGGAGTGACAAAAAGGGGAAGGAGGAGTGACAGAATGGGGAATTAGGAGTGACAGAATGGGAAAGGAGGAGTAGCAGGATGGGGAAGGAGGAGTGACAGAATGGGGAAGGGAGAGTAACAGAAAAGGGAAGGATGAGTGACAGAAAAGGGAAGGAGGAGTGACCGAATGGGGAAGGAGGAATGACAGAATGGGGAAGGAGGAATGACAGAATGGGGAAGGAGGAGTGACAGAAAAGGGAAGGAGGAGTGACAGAAAAAGGAAGGAGGAGTGACAGAATGGGGAAGGGGGAGTGACAGAATGGGGAAGGGGGAGTGACAGAATGGGGAAGGAGGAGTGACAGAATGGGGAAGGAAGAGTGACAGAATGGGGAAGGAGGAGTGACAGAATGGGGAAGGAGGAGTGGCCGAAAGGTGAAGGAGGAGTGGCCGAAAGGGGAAGGAGGAGTGACAGAAAGGGGAAGGAGGAGTGGCCGAAAGGGGAAGGTAGTACGAAGGAACAAGATAGATATGGGGGCAGCACAAGTGACCTATGGGGAACAGAGACGAGTGACTTTGTCTTTTCTTTTCGACATTCTGGGATGCCTGACCCAAATACAGTGCCAAAGTCTTGGTGGTCCGGTGCTCCCAGTGTGTTAAAAAGAAAAGCCAATAGAGCAGCCATGAGGAGGTCCAACGCGCTGACCAAGGCAATAAAACAAGGCAGGGGTACAAAAAAATAACATAAAAAGAGGATTGATTTGTGTATAGAATGCAGTAATATGTAAATATCCGTGAGGGAGTCAGAAGCTAGATGGGTAACCCTCAGCAGGCCAGCCAAGTATCACGCATCAGGTGTGACGCTAACGCATTTCAGTGTGGTGTTCCGCATCACCGCACTGAAATGCGTTGTCACGCATTTTAATCCTAATACTCACTTTGCTGTTTCAGCGCTGAAACAGGCTACAACTGTGCGTCGGCTCCCTGTTGTCTTGCCAGCCCGGGTGTCACTGCTACCAGCATAGGCTCACTAATAGTTAATGTTGGCTGCTGAAGCCTGCTACAATGTATCTTAACTTTCGCAGCGCGGTCTGACGTCACCCGGCGGAGGCAGTCCTGCGCCCAATACCGAGACCCCCGGGCGGGGCATGCGCTCATCAGTGGTTAAGTCTGTACTGGCTGGCGCCGTGGGGGGACCATGTGACCTCTCGTCCTCTAGTGTGGAAGGAAGTCAAGGCCGGAATGGAAGCCGCGGGGCCTCGTGGAGGTGTGCCGTGCGCTGGCGAGCAGTCACTGTGTGTGAATAACTAGTGCCCTCCCCTGCGCAGCTAATTTAATACCAGCGTTGGAAGGCCTGGCTGCATCACTCAGCATGGGGTCTGAGAGGCGCCCTCGGGTGCTGCGGAGTGCTGTGCAACGGACGATGCGGCTCACTGCCGCCCCCAGACCGAACTCGCTCAGAGTGGAGGACAGCAGCTCACTTACGTGGAGTCGATGCGGGCCGCAACTTTACCTCGCCCGCCTGGACTCTGACTCTTAGACAGAAAGTACTGAGGCAGCCTGCTTTCCATTTAGTACATTGTTACTTGTCACACTCTGCTCCGGTGCCTGATTGGTGAATTCAGATCCCCCCCAAAGATAAGGAGCCTTCGACGTCATGTGTCACAGTGTTCTGTTATTCTCAAACAAATTAATGCGATCCAGCAGACAGTGCGTGCCCCGCAGCCCCTCGTGGATCCGGCGCCCTGCTGTTGTTTTTCCGGAAAGGCCTTTGCCCTGCTTTGACCACGCGTGCGGTGCCCTTATTGACCACAGGCAGACAGAGGGAAAACTTGCAGGCAGCTTTGATTTTCCTTGCCAATAAAGTCGCTGCCTGCCAGAGTGGCACGTTTTACTCCACAGCACCCAGCCCACATGTGCAGCCCGGCACTCAAGAGATCATGGGGCCAGTCACATTCAAGGAAGTGTGGAAGGACAAGGGAGTCTGACTGCTGTGAACAACAAATCGAAGGGTTTAAAAGGTACGTTAAAAGGTGCTGGGGATTGTAATGTGGGAGTGCAGTCTAGTAGCTGGGTGTGGGCGGAGCTAGGGGGCTAGAGGAAGAGGAGGAGTGGACACAGGAAGTGGGTAGTTAGAGTAGGGACAGGGCATGAGCAAGATGTACTAAATAAAGCTCCAGTTAAGACAATAATGAGTGTCTGTATTTATTGTAGCACAATGCTACAACTGGCGACGAGGGTGGGATGGGCCTGAACCTAGCCCACAGAACCCCACAAGAGAGCCCTGTCCCAGGCAGCCTCGAGGAGAAGAAAACGCTGCCCAAGGGAAACGAAGTTGCTGCCTGAGACAAGAAGCCAGCAGCTGGTGACCCTGTTCCCCCAGCAGTTGAGAGGGATCCAAGAGGGAGCCGAGGCACCAAGCGTTAAAACGCTTGAAGAAGAAGAAACCCCTTCGCGCCAAAACGCGACTCACGCAGGAAGCGTGCAAAACCAGTGAGTGCTGCACAAGCAGAAGTCGGGAGCCCACCCCGACTCTGCCAAGCCCCAAAGAGAAGAGGAAAGTGCCTCAGCGTGGAGGACGTTGCCCCACGAAGATCGCCTGCCAAGCGCTGCTGAGAGCGCTGAAAGCGGAGCCCGAGGGAGATCCGAGGTCGGAAAACCTCACGCCCGATGCGTGAGGTTTGGCATGGTGCCGGCGAAGGAAAGCGGGAACTTAAAAGTAAGGAGGAATCGGGAGCCCACCCCGATCCTGCCTAATGCCCTGGTTACAAGAGGGCGCCTGGGGCACTGTGGAAGCCCCGTGGGTGTGCCCAGAAGCAAGAGCGCTGTTCGCGCCAAACGGAAGAAAAGCTCACCCCCGATGCGTGAGAGCCGCGAAGTGCAATCGGGAGCTCACCTGGATCGTGTCTGACTGATCCGGTACCCGAGGAGCGTCTGGAGAGCTGCGGAGGGTGAGCTGCCTGAAGACATCGGCTGCCAGTGAGTGCCGAGGAAACGTGTGAGCCTGGAGAGTGAATGGCATCAAATCTCGTGGAGGGCGAGATTTCCAAAATGGGGGCCATCTTGGAGTCAGGCTGGTAGAGACATCCCCTTGTGAGGTGGGAAGGCGGCCATCTTGGAGTCAGGCAACGTCAAGAAAACAAGCATTGGCAAAAGTGAACAAGCATTGGCAAGAACAAAGAAACAAACATTGGCAAAAGGAAGTCAACAAGCACTGATAACCGTAAGGTAGATGCAAATAAACGAACATTGATACCTGCAAATAAACAAGCAGTGATACATGCAAATCAACAAGCATTGACACATGCAAATCAACAAACATTGGACAAACGGAAACAAGCACTGGCAAAGAGCAAACTAGCATTGGTACATGCAAAGAAACCAGCATTGATACATGCAAGGAGACACAAGCATTGATACGTGCAGATCAACAAGCATTGGATAAATCGTGGCGAAGGAAGAAAACGAGCATTGGCGAAGGCCAAACAAGCATTGGCAAAGGCAAGCAAGCACTGGTGCATGCAAATAAACAAGCATTGGTGCATGCAAACAAACAAGCAGTGGTACCTGCGAGTCAACGAGCCTTGGTAAGGCAAATAAATAAGTGTGGATAACGGCGCGTGGACAATCATGAACAAGTCTTGGCAACCAAGACTGAATAAGCACATGCAATCACGAGAGTGAATCAATTGACAAGCAAGAGCAACCACAAGAGTGACTTAACAAACAAGCATTGACAACACAAATGTCAGCACAGGTGGAAACGCGAACAGTGAGAAACGCAAGCGAATGCGCAGTGGCGGATGTAATGAAATAACACGTGTCTATAAAATAAAAGAAGCAACAAGCAAACATAAATAAAGACAATACATAAATAACTACAACGGAATCAGCAACGAGCCAAAGCAAGTGTGAAATAGCCAATAAACATACACAACAAGCAAGTGAAACCCAACATTGTCGCTAACCATGGAAGAATTCGAGGGTACAATGTTGACCAAACATGAGTGAACTGAAGGAAGAACTGACAATCAAACTCAAGCTAAAACACAAGCAGAGACAATCACGTGGTGGAACAAGCAGAAGCAACTGAAAGCCGAAGAAAAGTGAACAGCACAATGCCCCGCGTCTACGACAGATCAGAACCTCCTTCCCTCATGGCGGGAGGAGACGTAACTCAATGTTTCACTCCACACCTTGAAGTATCGCCCCCAGCGGCGCAGATTGACGATTGGATCAAGGGCCTCAAACGGCACTGGTGGCTGGAAGCATTGGACAACTTCTTGAAAGCCACTGGTGAGCAAAGAGAAAGACAATGTCTGGTGCTACTCCTCCATCTGGTGGGTCCCGGGGGCCGATGCCCAATTAGAACATTTTCCAGAGAAGAAGCGGACATCTATGATAGACTCCAAGAGGAGCTCTGTGCCCATCTCAATGCACAGGCAGATGTGGATCATAATCGCATGGTCTTCAACACAGCACGGCAGGAACCAGGCGAACCATTGCCACATTTCATCACTCGGTTGCAAAGTCTGGTACAAGGCTGCCATTTTAACACGTTTACAAATGAGGATGCTGTTCGGCTCCGAATAATTGAAGGCTGTGAAAACCCCGAAACAAAGCACAAAATACTGAGAGGGCATTGGTCGCTAAAGGAAATTATCAAGAAAGCCGAAATTGGAATGCAAGTCCAAGCAAGAGACAAATTGATGGATGTGCATCTGAGTGCAAAACTTCGAGATACCTGGGAAGAGAGAACCCAGATATCCAACAAACACAAAAAGAGAGAGAGAGAAGGCAGACCAGCGAAAAGACAATGGGGGAGACACAGTGACAAGGAAAGTGACAAGGAGCACTCAGAGTCAGATTACTCAGCGTCCGACCACTCAGAATCAACCAAAGATCGCTCAGAGTCAACCATCCAAATAACAACTACCAGGAGTTATTCATTCTCCAGAAGTCCCTCAAGGAATCATTCAAAGTATGACACACGCTACTCTGACGAGGAGGGAGCGTCCAGTGGGACAGATTGCACTCCTGGACAAGATGGCCTTCTGCACAACAAGTGGGAGAGAAAGACAAACCATAGAAGAAGGGGCCGAAATGGTCAACACCGGAAATCGACGCTGGAACATCAGTCGCCAAGGAGTGAAGATGAGTCCGAGGAAACAGTTGGCAGGAGAACACACCACCAACAGATCAGAGATATTAGAGCACCAAACAATCGGGAAGAAGAACCAGATCGCACAAGATGGACTGGTCCCTCACAACCACAACAAACAAGAAAAGATCCATGCATCCATGGGCCCCGCGACAACGAAGAAACAGAGCGGAGATTGCTGACCTCAGGCGAGAAGGACGAAGACAAAAGCTTGGGATCAAGCACAAGGAACAAGCACGGAATCATCAGACAACATCCCAAATGAGACAACATTGAAGATGTTCCAACAAAGACACACGGAGAAGCATTTCAAAGACAATTCCGAGGTGAAAAGCAGCTCGTCACGGACTACCCGGTTCCAAAGACCACCTGGTAAGACATTCTCAAAGGAACACTCACAGAGGGAACTGATGGAGAACCCCTCTGATTCAGAAAGCACGTCGGTCCGGTCCTTTGAGTCGGCCGAGTCGTGGTCCCGACAACGGCCACGCGCAACATTCTCAAAGGAACATTCTAAGAGGGAAGTGACAGAGAACCCCTCTGATTCAGATAGCATTTCGGTCCGATCCTTTGAGTCGACAGAGTCATGGTCCCGACAACGACCGTGGCGCCAAGCACCCGAACACATCAGAGAACCAAGGGATACTCTTCCCGTCAAGAGCGACACGTCTCACACTAATGTCAATGCACACTCGATCACTCCACCGGCCAACCTGTCATATCAATCCCAGATGCATCGCGACACAAATACTACACCGTCACCCCGGATAGGGGCAGCAAGATTGACTCGAAGGTCCTGGTCCTGGTCCTACAAAATGGAAACCGACATCGTGGCCATTAGCACCCAAATAAAAACGGACCAACCAGCCGATCTGCAGAGGAAGCCGGACATGTCGGGAGAGCCAAGTCATCATCGGATGAGAACGAAACACACAAATACCCAGCCGGTTCCAGGGTTTGCCTGTTCTAGGCGCGAGCAGGAGTGGGAGAGACAACCCGAGACAGCAAATCAATCTCCAAGCCATACCAAGATGACCTCCACAGTTCATATCCCACCGGCTGGCATCCCAGACTCGAAACAGGAAGACAGTGTTGTTCTTGACCTGACAAGGCAAAAGGAAGTAAATATACATGCAGACACTCTGAAAGGAACTAGAATAACATCCCCTTGGAAAAGAGGCCGAGCGTCATGTGAGCAAGAGTCACCAAGGAGGACAGACTGCCAATATCAAACTGAGCTCTCCATAGACACCTCAGACACTGAAGGTGAGTGGATCACTCAGAAGTTGAGAAACAAACATCATGAATCTGAACATACGCACATCACTCGAGAAGTCGCGCAAGTGCAAAGATCTACTCTCGTAATAAAAGATGCTCTCGTCGAGGAAGCAGAAGGCCACACAACGCAAACTGAGATACGTCCATATATCTCAAGCGAACAGCCCGCGGACTTGTATGGCTGACCCAGAAACTCTAAATATGTTAGACGTTAAGTTCATTTCGTTAACAAGGGGGGAGATGTAATGTGGGAGTGCAGTCTAGTAGCTGGGTGTGGGCGGAGCTAGGGGGCTAGAGGAAGAGGAGGAGTGGACACAGGAAGTGGGTAGTTAGAGTAGGGACAGGGCATGAGCAAGATGTACTAAATAAAGCTCCAGTTAAGACAATAATGAGTGTCTGTATTTATTGTAGCACGATGCTACAGGGATGTGTGTCATGCCACCTTTAACATCTAGATAATAATTCGCTGCGGATGTTGGATTTCCCAGTTCCAACGGCGTTTTTTCTTAGCATGTAAGATTTATAGTTCTGTTTATAATCCATTAGAAAAAAAAACGTAACTACAGAATGAAAAGGATTAGATGATATTCTCACGCCTGGCAGGTCCCGAAAACTTTGGAGCTTTTGGGTTGATAGCGGTGAGATGCTTTCACCAGACCATGGCCTATGCAAACATCGTTTTTGTCTTTTTCCATACTTGCTATTTAAAGGATTTTCTGCCCTTATTTAGCAGGCCTGCTATGTTTTCAACTCTTCAACAGGATACTTTACGCATGATACCACCCATTTCACCAATTTATATAGGTTTAAGATTAGGATACAATACTAGACATTGACTAAGGAGAATGTAAATAAGCACAGGCCAACAACAATTGGGGAAATCAAATTAATACAAGTAGAATACATTTACACACAGAAGAGCCTAATCAAGTTAAGCCAGTATTTGACATTGGCAAAAGTGCACAGATTTCCCACCAAATGAGCTATGATACTGAGCTGCTCCGTGCTGGTTGCTCTTAGTGCCGTAGACTGTGCAAATGGTTTCAAATAGTACAGCTTTAATGATGCAAGCCATCTTGTAATAATCTTTGATATAGGAGCTGGTGCCAATTGTCACTAGATCAGGTCCAGTGGTGTTGAACAATCGGACGTTTCCTTAATAATAAATTAGCTGGTTAGTGACCATTTCATTTCAGACGGTTTTCAGCAAAGAGGCACGTTTGAGATGTTTTTCTCTCTACATGAAAGTTGTTGGTTGGTTTTACTCCTGTTAAAGTTTCGCACAGTCGGACTCTGGTTAGTGCCCTTCCATTTATGGTGTTTTGTAGCAGCACTTTTAAGTTGGAGTTTCTCATTGCTCAAATAGATGTCATTTCTGATATGTATATGTTTGCCTCGTCTTTATTGCTTGATTTTGCTCACGAGAAAGTGTCACTCCTAGTCTTTGAAATGTCACTCATAATTACACTCAAATTACGAAAATGTCACACACAGCAATCTGGAACCTTGGCAGCTATGCCTCAGCCTCCCTGAATAAATCTAATAATTACACAAGAGAGGGTTAGCCTTTCTAGTGATGCACTGTTAACATCTAAGAGATCAGTTGACCGGTCTTGATATATCTCAAGATGGTGGGGGATCTGCACCCAGTAAATACACCTAGTGTACCTGGGTGCAGCCCCCCACCCCTTCAGATATATTAAGAGCAGCAACTGACCTCTTAGACGTTAAGAGCACGGGCGCATGAGACACTAAATTTCAGTGGGGACAGGGACAACCTTGTGAACGTTCCAGTGACTCTATACAAATTGGCATGTGTATGAGACCTTACACCCGCTAAACGAATACAGTTGCATAGTTTTGAAGTGAAATATTGAGAAAGGCAGGTATGTCATCACAGTTTGCAAGTATGCCTTATTGTTATTTACATTCATAAAGTAATTAGACCAAGTGTTTAAAAAAAATTGTATGAATCTTGCATCTTCATGCACCAAGAAAACAAAGGTGGCACGAAAAAAAAAAGAATAAACTAAATGCTCTTAGCAACATTCCTACATCTCAAAATGCAGTTTGGCTAATTAGGAATAGTTTTTCTTGCTGCAGAAATCTATAATATAATTATGAACTTTAATTTGAAAAGCCAAATATTTTCTTGTGCCTTGTGTACTTAACCACCTCTTTCTAGAACTGTGGGCTGCAATTAGGCTGGCGATTAGTCATGTGAGCCAAATAACGTGCATCAAGTTTACTATGAGTAAAATATCACATTATTGTAAATCTGCAACTATTGGGTAGGGGGAAGAGGGAGATCCGGCAGCAAGAAGAGAGAATTGTATTTGCCATTTGACCAGATTTTCATTAAAGAATTTTTTTTGTAGTGACAGACGCTCAAACAGAAAGTAAAGCCGGCATTTGCTGACCAATAAAAGCAAGGAAATGAGTGACAATGAAGCCAACCAAAGGGCGGGCTCTCAGGCCCATCAGTAAACAAAATGGCTCAGAAGCCACAGTGCCTGTGTGGTCTCAGGCGAGACCTAAAGTATCGAGTGAGGGTGGAGGGACAGGGAAAACTATCCAAATATACTGAGGGACATAAAACAATTGACAGTGCCCCTAAACATTTGTGTCCTGCCTGAGGGGGTACAACCTTTACCACAAAGGTAATATTTTTTCTTTAAATAATAACATATTCTTCATGTTATTTAAATAAAAGTAAATTTCATGGTTTAGAGATGGGGAGAGTTAATGGGAAGTGAGGGTGACTTGATGGTTCAGGGGTAGGTAGATGTGAATCGAGGGATGGGTGACTTGAGGTATCGGGGGAGTAGTGCTAAGGGGAGGTGAGGATGACCTGAGGGTTCGAAAGTGGGTACAGATAGGTAAAGGGGAGGTGAGGGTGACTCGATGGTTCAGTGGTAGGTAGAGGTAAAGGGAGGTGAGAGTGGCTTGATGGTTCAGGGGTGAGTAGAGGTAAAGGGGGATGATGGTGACTTTGGGATCAGGGATAGGTAAAGGCAGGTGACTCATGCCATCTTAAAATAACTTGGCTGGAGATTGATTTTATTGATTGTGGTTGCTATTCACTCTATATTTGAGTTCTAATCCATTTTCCACCTCCTGGAATATGCCTTGCTGCTTACTATTGCAATTTTTGAGCAACAAGTTAAAAAGTAAAACAAAATGGCTCTGATATGCAAATGGAATGAAATAGTTAAGCTTTGAAATATCAGTATCTACCATGCATACTGCGCAGTAAGTACCCACTGCCGCCGGCCTTGTTCACTGGGCACATTCTAGCCTTGGAACAAGAGTAGTTGATCTCTAATCTCAGCTTTACCATTTTACCTAAATATGATTGAAATAGACACCATGGCTAGAATGGCGTTTCCCTGGGAAAAGCAGCCCCTTGGCCTTGCCATAGGAATTACTGACACTCCAGTTGTGGACTAGTTGGAAATGTGGCACCAGGAGACACGTTTCTTTAATCCCGGCCTCCAGTGTGCTCTTAGACATTCATTTTTCGGAATGTATTCCTTTTTTGGCAAGATTGAGAGTATTTTGATTCCTTGTAAAATCTGCTAGCAAGCACATGATTAAAAAATAGGCTGAATATTACCTGGGAGGGGAGAAGGGCCCAGTCACATGGCATATTCACCTGAATGTAATACAGTAGTAAGGGTATATCCAGAGCCACTGGAATGATGTGATTGTGGGCCAAGGTGTTTTTTATATCATTATGGATTTGCTGCATTTGCCACATAAACCATCATCTCCTGCATAATCTACAAATTTTAACCTAGAACAAATTGTTTCTAGCTCAAATGATTCAAAAGTTACTAAAAACGCAGTGACATATGTTGCTGTGCAGTGAAAGGCCCTTTTCAAAGGTTGACTGGTCACCTTTCTGTTACGTATTGCTATATTTTGGTGTTAAACTTGTACGAATGGGGGGCACCTTAAGCCCAGACAGTGTTAACAGGTGTAAAAATGAGAAAATAAGTAATACCATCATGCAATGTGCTGCACTGCGCTGCACAATTTGCCTTCTCTTGCTGCATAATTTAGTTGCCCTGTGTAGCCTTTGCACCAAGTAGCAGTGCGCTGCAGTCTTGCCAATATAATTTAACCAACTGTTTGATCATGGGCAAATAATACTTTCCCTGTGTCTTGCCCACTTAGTTGACAGTGTGGCAGAGAGCAAGAAATCGATCTGCACCATGCAGATGCATAATATCAGATGGAAATCGCAGACCCCTTCCAAAATGAGCCCCTATGTTAAGAAACGCTAAGGTGCCATACTGACTATAGAAGGCGCTATACAAATGTAGATGCCATAACAAAGTACAGCAAATTTCTTTTTCATGCAGCACTCACTAACACTCTCTCCTGTTTCTAAGTCCTGTAAATACCAGGCGGTAGCATTGCAGTTTCGAAGAGAGAATTAATGTGTTGACCTTATGATACACTCTCACTTTGGAGTGCCTAGATGTGAACTTGAAATTTGCAGATGAGCTCAGACGTTAGCTAAGAACGTTTAGTTCACTGTGTGACCGTGCCAGTTTGTTTGGGCTGTCGTTGTCATGCAAATAGATAAAACGCTGACTTCAGAAGTTATTTTTTCTTAATTTTCCGAAATTTTACAGGCCTGAAAACGTTGGTATTTTTGCTTTACAGGAGCAAAAATCTATCTGGATAGATTGAAGCCCTGAGAAATGTGCCATTTGAGTATTTTTTCTGCCCACTGACAATATTTGTGTGAGTCTGTTGTGGTATTCCATGTGTGTGTGTCTCTCCAAGTGAGTCAATCAATCAATCAATCAGCAAATTTGTAGAGCGCGCTACTCACCCGCTAGGGTCTCAAGGCACTAGGGGAAGGGGGGAGTCGCTACTGCTCGAACAGCCAGGTCTTGAGTTGTTTCCTGAAGGAGAGATGGTCCAGGGCTAGCCGTAGGTGGGTGGGGAGGGAGTTCCATGTCTTTCCTGCCAGGTAGGAGAAGGATCTTCCTCCGGCGGTGGATCTGCAAATTCGTGGGACGGTGGCGTGGGCGAGGCTGGCGGATTGAAGCTGGCGGGTGGGTGTGTAGGGTGTGAGGCGGCTGTTGAGGTATTTGGGGCCCAGGTTGTGGAGAGCCTTGTGTGCGTGGGTGAGGAGTCTGAACGTGATCCTCTTGTTGACGGGGAGCCAGTGCAGGTCTCTCAGATGGGCAGAGATGTGGCTGTGATGAGGGATGTCCAAGATGAGTCGTGCTGAGCCGTTCTGAATGCGCTGGAGTCTTTTCTGGAGTTTGGCTGTGGTTCCAGCGTAGAGGGTGTTCCCGTAGTCTAGTCGGCTGGTGACGAGGGCCTGGGTGACCGTCTTACTGGTTTCGGTGGGGATCCACCGGAAGATCTTTCGGAGCATGCGCAGGGTGTTAAAGCAGGATGACGAGACGGCGTTGACTTGCTTGGACATCGTGAGGGAGGAGTCCAGGATGAAGCCCAGGTTGCGAGCATGGTCCGTTGGCTTGGGGCAGTGACCAGGGCAGGGGGCCACCAGGAGTCGTCCCAGGCAGAGGGAGATGGTCCCAGGATGAGGACTTCCGTCTTGTCTGAGTTCAGTTTCATACGGCTGAGCTTCATCTATTCTGCGACGTCCCTCATTCCTTCCTGGAGGCTGGCTCTGGCGGTGGTGGGGTCGTTGGTGAGGGAGAGGATCAGCTGGGTGTCGTCAGCATAGGAGATGATGTTCAGATTGTGTTGGCGTGCGATGGCTGCCAGGGGGCTCATGTAGACATTGAAGAGGGTGGGGCTGAGCGAGGATCCTTGCGGAACGCCGCAGATGACTTAGGTGGCCGTGGATCAGAACGGGGAAGGCGGACTCTCTGGGTTCTTCCGGTGAGGAACGAGACGATCCACTCCAAGGC
This sequence comes from Lissotriton vulgaris, assembly GCF_964263255.1. Classification (NCBI taxonomy): domain Eukaryota; kingdom Metazoa; phylum Chordata; class Amphibia; order Caudata; family Salamandridae; genus Lissotriton; species Lissotriton vulgaris. The sequence goes on along the minus strand of NW_028249489.1, from coordinate 179,911 downwards.
CGTTCCTTTGATTACGGTGTTGCTGAGGCGTTGTATCAGGGTGCGGTGACATACGTTGTCGAAGGCTGCTGAGAGGTCCAGGAGGCTGAGTGCAGCTGTTTCCCCGTTGTCAAGCAGGGACCTGATGTCGTCGGTAGCTGCAATGAGGCCGGTCTCGGTGCTATGGTTTGCTCGGAAACCGGACTGCGAGGTGTCGAGGGATCCGTTAGTCTCGAGGAAGGCGGAGAGTTATTGTTGACGGTCTTCTCGATGACTTTGGCAGGAAAAGGGAGGAGCGAGATGGGGCGGAAGTTCTTGAGGTCCGTGGGGTCCGCGGTGGGTTTCTTCTAGAGGGTGCTGAGCTCGGCATGTTTCCAGCTCCGGGAAGGTGGCTGATGCGAAGGAGCTGTTAATGATGTCCCGGAGTTGGGGTGCGATGGTGGAGTCTGCTTTGTTGAAGATATGGTGTGGACAGGGGTTGGTGGGGGAGCCGGAGTGGATGGTGTTCATCGTGCGGGTGGTGTCTTCGGTGCTGATCCGGATCCAGTTGCAGAGGGTGATGGTGGGGGGCGCTGGTTCGGTGGTTGGGTGTGTGGTCTGTCTGTGCGCCGAAGCTGTTGTGTATGTCGGCGATCTTGCGGTGTGTGTGTCTGGAGTGGTGATCAGTGCACACTATGGCCGGCCTACTGGCTTCTCATTCAGAGTTGGACTGTTTATAAGGACATGGCCAATGCTCAAAGTCACAGTCCAATGACATGCGCCACATTGGCATCACATTCTGCTGATCAGTATATGGTGCTCAGAATGAGAAGTGTCACCTTTGAGCACAGAGCTTTCTCACTGGTGGCAGAAAATGGTGGAACCTGCATACCTTCTCTTAGGGATTGGAGACCAGCCCTATTTGGTTTAGAAAGGGTATTACATTTAGCATTTTTAAACAACAAACCCCTTTTTCCCGCTCTCTACCAGTTCGAAATTTTAACCTTGGTGTTTTTGCAGCTGTTGGTGACTAGTTGTGTGTTTTCACAACACTGCCAAGAAGCTTTCCAGACATTGCACTAAATAAATACACTTAATGTGACATAAAGTGACAATAGCAGAGACCATGTAAGAGTCAACTTCGTTGGCAGCTTCTACAATCGAAGTCTTACTCATTTTTAAAAAGAGTAAACTCCACTATGTTTTTTACAAGGGACACCAAATATTCTCTCCTCAAATTCCTTATAAGTATCTCGTCTTCATATATATTCATTATGGATCTCTCTCAAATATCTGGCAGGATTCTACTGGGGAGATTAAACACCAGATGGGAGAGAAAATACCCTGAAAGTCATGCAGGAATAATGTGTGGGAATTAGAATACTATGTGGGAGAATAACAAAGAAAAGGTAGTAGTGTTCCCTTTTACAGGGATGGAATCGCACATCTAAATGACACTTTTAAACAGAACAAATCATAGTGTGAAGCAATTTCTTTAGCATCACAATTTTGCTATTGTTGGGTGCTAATTATATCCTTTTGGCACCTACTACCCAAAAAATGCCTAATGACACAACAATAGAGTTGTGTTCATAGAATTGTCATAATTGAAATGAGATATGCAGCACACCCTTATATTTAACAAAATAGCCAATGTATAGGCCTAAGATCTATGTAGTCAATACTACATATATACATTTTTCTTGACAAGATTAGAATGATCCACATTTTGCATGTTTCACTAGAAAAGCAGAGTCCACATCAATGAGTATCTTCAAAGGACATGTTTCTTTTATTTTCTTACTAGCAGCCCGTCCCACGTTGTCCGGGTATGAATTGCTGCCGGCCAGTAGTACATTGTTTTGTAGGATTTCGTTTTGATAGCATTTCTTATCTGTGACAGGCCTGTGAAACGCTCCGATTCACAGTGCACTGCTGATGCACTTAAGAGTGCGCGTTCAGTAGTGTGTAAACTCAAGGTTCCCTACTTTATTTTTCCTCGCAATATTATATAGCCCGAACTCGACAACATGGCACGAGCACAATTTACATTACAGAAGAACACATTCATTTGTGGTAGGCACGGGGAGACAAAGCGAGTTGCTTGGAATCACAGGATGTTGAGCTGATGCCGAGATTCGAACGTAGCTCCCCAGCTCTAAAGTTCGCAATTCAGGAACTTGTGGCGGGAGGTGTGTCTAAAAGTGTATGTCGGTGCTGGCCATCAATGAGAGAGACCTGTGCATTTTTCAAATGGGTGGTGAAAAAATATGAGTATGTTGCTGGAGATGTGGGCCGCCGTGCCACCAATGTACTTACCGGAGGAGGGTAAACACCCATTATTCCGCAACTTTCTTTCCGCATACCATCACTCCGCATACTTTCATTATGAAAGTCCTATGACTCCGCAATGCCATTATAACGCATGGCATTACATTTTATATGCTTTTACCACGCATGCATTTACAACGAAATTCGTTGTAAATGCATGAATGGTAAAAGCATGTTTTTTTTGTAATGTTTGGATAAGGTAAGTATGGGTATAGGGGTATATGTTTTGGGGTACTGAGGTAAATGTTTTGGGGTGTTTGGGTATTTTAAGGGTTCAGATTTAGTTTGGGTTATGGGGTACAGGGTTAGTGTTAGGGTTTAGGGATAGTTATGGGTTTTGGAGTACAGGGGTATTTTTAGTGTTAAAGGCTAGGTTTGGGTTTTGAGGTATAGGGGTATTTTTAGGGCTCAGGGGTAGGTTTGGGTTTTGGGGTACAGGGGTATTTTAAGGGTTCAGGGCTAAGATTGGGTTTTGGGGTACATGGGTATTTTTAGGGTTCAGGGCTAGGTTTGGGTTTTGGAGTACAGGGGTATTTTAGGGTTCAGGGGGTAGGTTTGGGTTTTGGGGTACAGGGTTATTTTTAGGGTTCAGGGCTAGGTTTGGGTTTTGGGGTACAGGGGTATTTTTGGGGTTCAGGGGTAGGTTTGGGTTTTGAGGTACAGGGGTATTTTAAGGGTTCAGGGCTAGGTTTGGGGGTACAGGGGTATTTTAGGGTTCAGGGGTAGGTTTGGGTTTGGGGGTACAGGGGTATTTTTAGGGATAGGTTTGGGTTTTGGGGTACAGGGTATATTTATAGGGTTAAGATGGGTTAGTGTTTAAGGGTGTTGGGGTATTTTAAGGAGTAAGGGTGGGTAATGATTATGGGGTGCAGGGGTATTTAAAGGGAGCAGGATGGGATTAGCACACAATATGAGACATGGCATGAAGGGCGGAACTTACCACACGCCCCCAGCATTTGTCACGCCCCCAGCACACGCCCCCAGCACAACGCAGACACGCCCACAAGGGACTACTTTGCGGGCACGGTTCTTTTACCTTTTAAATGTATATGGTGGGCGTCTGCATAGCCTATGTCCTTCTGCTGCAACTGCCCTTTCCAACGCTGTATTGGGTGTTGTGATTGGTGCTGTGGTTCCTGAGATTACCCGCCTCAAAGGTTTGGGCTCTCTTTATTATATTAGTATGGATTGAAGGTAGATCCAAATAAAAAGATTGCCAATACGTGTTTCGTCTTCCCTTAGACTTTGTCAAGGCATGTGGCAAAATAAATGTGGACAAAAGGGTGTGCCCAATTCCATGGTTGGCACAACTCCTGATAGAGTATTCTTCAATAAGACCGTATTTATTTGAAGCTTGGATCGTCAAATACACTTGTGGACTTAAAAGAACGCTAATAGTCTTCGTACCAAAAATACAATTCACAAGACCCTTAATCACACCACCTCGCTATAACAAGGTAGAGGAGAAACGTTCATTTACGCACAGGACGGATAGGACGCGGTGTGAAATTGGAGAATACGGCTCTCCTTTTGTTTGTTTTTCGGTTGGGACTTATCAAGGTTTCACGCGTCGTTTGTGCCATTATTCAATGGCGTTCATGATATATAGTTTAAGGTGGACTTAATTTTGGTAGCAACAGTAAAATGAACGTTTCTCCTTTACCTTGTTATAACGAGGTGGTGTGATTAAGGGTCTTGTGAATTGTATTACTGGTACGAAGACTATTAGCGTGCTTTCAAGTCCACGAGTGTATTTGACGATCCAAGCTTCAAATAAATACGGTCTTATTGAAGAATACTCTATCAGGAGTTGTGCCGACCACGGAATTGGGCACACCCTTTTGTCCACATTTATTTCGCCGCATGCCTTGACAAAGTCTAAGGGGAGACGAAACACGTGTTTGCAATCTTTTTATTTGGATCTACCGTCAATAAGAAAATAAAAGAAACATGTCCTTTGAAGATACTCATTGATGTGGACTCTGCTTTTCTAGTGAAACATGCAAAATTTGGATCATTCTAATCTTGTCAAGAAAAATGTATATATGAAGTATTGACTACATAGATCTTAGGCCTATACATTGGCTGTTTTGTTAAATATAAGGGTGTGCTGCGTTCCTCATTTCAATTATAACAATACTATGTGGGAGAAAACAGACTCTGGGAGAAGACCAAGACAAGAGGGAAGACAGAGAGAAGAGGGAAAAATACATTGTCGCAAAGACTCTGAGAGGATTGAAGAAAGAAAGATTATACGATGAGACAATGAGGAGGAGGCAGAGAGAAGTTAACAGTGTCATATCTAGAGAAGAAGAGATGAAAAACAGAGGACCAAAAGAGAGCAGTTAGTAGGAAAATGGTACACCGATGTGGGCAGAGGAAGACACAGGAAAGAGAAGAGGCAGAGCACATAATGAGAAGTAAAAGTCGAAAAAGGCAGAGTAAGTAAAAACGAAGGCGGGTTGAGATAACGGCATAGAAGTAAGCAAAAAAGGAAACGAAAGAACGTGTAAGGATAAGGAAACCCAAATATAAGGGTGGTAGAAGGAGAGAAGAGATTCCAGAGAGGAAGCTGAGTGGGCAAAGAGCCATTGATAGTGAGTGTCGTGTGGGGAGGCTGCTGCGGAGTGTGGACAAACCGAGCAGAAACTCCATCTGAAAACATGCCCTGCTCTTGGCGTTCCCGGTAGTCCACCTCATCAGACAGTTTAACTGAGGAGGAGGCTGCAAACCCACTACATGCAACTGAGCTCTGGGCACTGGCTCCTCCTCCACTGAGGCTGAGGAGCCTCGCCCTACTGCTTTACAGCAGTGAAATAAAGGAAACAAAATGTTAGTAACTCAATGTTGTTGTTATTTTATGCTTTCCTGGTTCTGCAGCTTTGCAGGGGGTGTGGCGGTGCGGGTCGGGGCTGCTCACACAGGAGCAGGGGAGGAGTGGTTTGTCCACTCCAAGTGCACATGAATGTTTGACCGGCCGTCTCGGGCTGGCCAAACAGTCATGCGCACTTTGCATGTTCTCCATCTAGGCTGCATTACAGCCTGGGTGGAGAATATGCCCAGGCTCCCACTGCCTGTCTGAGCACCGAACCACTGTGCTCAGACCAATCACAGTGCTGCATTGCAGCGTTGTGATTGGCTATGGGGAGCCTGGTGCTTCCTGCATCCTGTTCTCGCCGGGAAAGATGCCGAAGGAGAGATGCAATCAGGTAAGGTTTTTTTTTTCTCCTTTTTTTTGTTTTCCTCCCCCTGCCCCTGATTGGTGCCGGCTGCCATTGACTATGGGGCTCTCTCGGTCGGAAGTCCTTGTGCCCACAGTATCAATTCATATGCTTTGAAGAATGTAATGAGTTTAGAGCTTGCAGTGAGGATGCTCGCTGACTGAGTGGTGAAGCAACTAGGCCAATACTGTATTTCCTAAAATGCTTACCTTGCTTCTCAAATCTTACTGCTGCCCTCTGGGCTTGGTCTTCAAGGCGCAGGTGGGGTAGCATTGAGGAGGGACAAGAAGAGACTACAATCAACAAAGGACCTCTCTCCCTTTGTCTTGGACCTGCAGACTGCAGGCAGCTGGCCCGGGGTGAAAAGGAATTCCCGGAGCATTGCAGCACAACAAACGGGCAGAGGGCAGGTGGCCTATCTGATTGGTCGCAGGTAACTAGAGACTAGTTAAGTGCAGGGCCATTATATGTAGCGCTTTCGCTTGCTAATGGCCCTGTGATTCACAGAAGGTAGAAGGGGCATTTTGTCCCCTTGTCCCCCTTTCCTTGTCCCCCTTTCCTTGTCCCCTGTGTCCTCCCCCCTCTGCCGAATCTGGGGGAGATATATCCCTCGCTTCCCTCACGCTTCCTACACCCCTTCGCTGCTTCTGTCAGCCAACGGCCGTCACAAGCACTACCTCCGTAGTGCTGTGCACGTCCGTTAGCCGGCGCGGCCCCGCCCACCTAATTAAACCGCTGCACCACAGCAGAATTCGCGCTGCATTTAAGCTGTTAAGATTTCATCACTAGACGGGCTAAACCCTCTCTTGTGTGATTATTGGAATGCTGGAATGGCATAAAGAATCCTTAGCGACAAACAGTGTGATGTACAGACCGTACGTTTGAAATATAATGTAGCTCATCATGCTTTGCTCATAACTCAAGTGAAGGCAGAAGGATACACCCAAACCACCAATAGCATTAGGGTGACAGATAACCCACTACTGGGAGGAGCCAACATTTGATTGACAAAGTCTCAAGCCAATGGCTGAAAGAGGCTAGTTGAAAATACTCCAATGGATGCAACAGATGGATGGATTCAAAGCCATTTTTAAGTTTATTCGCATATTAAACGAGTGCTTGACAGCTGCTCTATGAAAATCAAGATCTTAAAATGAGTTGTTAGTTGAAAAATCTATTAAATTGATTCACAAAAGTTAAAAGCAAAACTTTCATGACAACATACATTCATATTTTTGTGCAGCACAAACCAGACCCTGAGACATCAGAGTGCATTATAAAACTCAATGGTAAAATGTATTTTATTTCTTTATTTTGCATATAATAACCATAAAACGATGGAAGTGTGGCTCAATGATTAGAGCGGCAGACCCTGATGCAGAGGTCTAGCCCGGGACCAGGGTTCAATTCCCCGCCTCGGCGGGTCTTGGGCTTAAAATTCCACGGACCTGATAATTCTCGCCTCGGTGCCTATTCCAATCATGGAGTCCCACTCTGCAACTCTGGGCAATAGCTTGCTTAATCTCCACAACGGCCCCCACAACGCTAAGGATGCCTGGCCTCCACCTTGCGGGTGCCCAGGAGTGGACGCCTCACAGGGAAAGCCAGGATGGGTTCCACAGCGGTATTCGTACAAGCGCCTTGAGACCCTTTCGGGTGGGTAGTGCGCTATACAAGTATCAATTTACATTTCTAATTTACAATTTACGAGTGTGAATACATCTTTACATGCTGGGGAACAACTGAAGTTATGACTTATTATATATATAGAATAATATAAGGCAGAAACTGAGACAGCAGGCAGTGAGCATGGAGTGCAAACACCCTTTGTCACAAAGTTGGCTTTTAGGAAGAGTCAGGTGAGAGCATCTCCAAAATGTCGGGCTTTTCGGCTTTCTTTCGAACTCTTCATGGGAAGTCGAAGGCACATGGGGCGGGGTGGCACAGCCTGAGGAAGGTTGTGCCAAGCTGCGATGCTTTTTAAAACAAGGCACCTCTCTTGATGTGTGATAGTTAGGTTCTTTGTTCACCATGTGGCATTGCATTTCCGTGAAGATAAAAACATGTTGTGGTTTTTAGAGGAATGCAGCCTTCAGTAACGTGGGCATCAGTGAACCATCTATTATTTTCACTTAGGCATTCTTAATCGTACCCAGGCACGTTGTAAAACTATTCAAAACCACGCTTTCTTGTACAGCTGAAACATTTTAGCTCAGTGGAATGCCTTAAATGGGCTGCCAATAAAAACAAACTCCTAATGAAACTGGTAACTTCACCCAAAGATTGTAATCCAATCTGTTGCACACATACAAAGGGTGACTTCAGAAGCCAAGAGGTGTACATCACGAGATGCAACATATTTGAAAAAATATCCAAGAGGTGTACATCTCGAGATGCAACATATTTGAAAAAATATCCAAGAGGTGTACATCACGAGATGCAACATATTTGAAAAAATATCCAAGAGGTGTACATCTCGAGATGCAACATATTTGAAAAAATATCCAAGAGGTGTACATCTCGAGATGCAACATATTTGAAAAAATATCCTTTCTGCGTGGTTGCTTCTTTAGTTAACTTATTCTTGGCAGTTTGAATTACATCTTTTTGTTTAGAATGCACGCTCAAGGATTCAGTGTTATCTCAGAAAAAAAGACACCTTTAATTCATATTTATTTTTGGTACTTATGCGAGTACCTTGTTGAACAGAAAAGGCTCCCACATTGCCCCAGTTCAGGAAGTGAGTGAGTGAGTGAGGGAGGGGAGACTTATACCGCGCAACTTAGCCCAAGGGCATCAAGGCGCCAGACAGACCAAAATAGTCTAAATTCACCAGGTGCAAGTCTACGAGTAAGCCTCAGCAAAGAACCAGGTTTTCAATGATTTGCGAAAAAGTGCCAGAGAGGGTTGTCCAACCAGTTCTGGGGGAGGGAGTTCCAGAGCTTCAGTACCAAAGTGGAGAACGCTCTACCTCCCCATCTTGCTTTTGCAAATCTAGGAACAAAAAGGAGATTTTTATTTGATGAGTGGAGAGCTCTACTGGGGAAATAAGAATGGAGGAGGGACCTAATGCCCTCTGAGCCAGAGCCATACATAGCCCCATGAGCAAGACCGAGGAGCTTAAAAGAAATCCTAGACTGAACGGGCAGCCAGTGAAGGTTTTTCCTGGCCGAGGATACAGAGGAAAGCCTAGGAAGACTGAGAACCATCCTGGCCGCAGCATTCTGCACTATCTGTAGGCGATGAACAAGACTCTTGTTTAGGCCCACATACAGTGCATTGCTGTAATCCAATCTCGAGGGGACGAGAGCCACGGTGGCTTGCTTCCAGGCATCAGGGGAAAGATAGGATGACATCTTTCTGAGGATCCTAATAATACCACAACAGGTGAAAACAGTCCTACTGACCTGCTGGTCAAAGGAAAGAGAGGTATCTATCAGGACCCCCAGATTCCTAGCGGAGTAAGAGGGAAGGGGACAGTCCCCAAGAGAGGCCGGCCACCAGTCGCTTGACCAAACGTCTTGGTTGCTCCCGAAAATTAGGACCTCCGTCTTCTCTCCCTTAAGTTTTAAAACATTTTGGATCATCCATTTCGATACTGCCTCCATGCAAGTTCTAAAATTCAGAGCAGAATCATTCACAGACTGTGTAAGGGAGACCATAATTTGAGTGTCGTCAGCATACGACACCACCTCAAGCTCAAAGGATCTCACTAACCTGGCAAGTGGGGCCACGTAAATGTTAAAAAGTGTGGGACTTAAAGAGGATCCCTGGAGGACCCCACATTGCACCGGTTTGGAGGGGGACAAAAAGTCACCCAGCTTTACCCTTTGTTATCTTTGATGGAGAAAAGAGGCTCAGGGCTGGGCCTATCTCCCTAAGCCGAGAGATCAGGACAGAGGGAGACAGGGTGTTGAAAGCTGTTGTAAGGTCGAGAAGGACCAAAATAGTGGTATGGCCCTTATCGACCTTCGAGCGGATGTTATTAATGACTTCAGTAAGGGCAGATTCCGTACTATGTGCTCTTCGATAACCATGTCTCGAAGCGTTCACGACCTGGCTCTTCATGTGACCCCAGCACTCAGCAGAACCAACCCCTCGCCCCCAGCGCCTTGAGACCCTCACGGGTGAGTAGTTGTGATTTACCAACACTGATTGATTGAAAAAAGAAATGCAAGAAGATGAATGTAAACAATACTGAAAACTTTTATTTTAATATCAAGGAACAGGGTCTAATTCACTTTCCCAGAATGCCCTGCAGCGCATCTCCTCCTAGACTGAAAATAAGCACGAATTGAGGGAGAGAACTTTTTTAAAGAGCGTCTTTTGTTTAGGGATGGGCAAAAAACAAATTCTCCGCCATCGGGGTCCGCTGAGTTTTGCCCACTCCACATTCTGCTTGGAACACGGAGTTCAGACAAAACTCCACAAACCGTTGTGTGGTGGAGTTTTTTCTCGCATGCCTTTCGCCAACATTAAGTTGGTGAGTGCACCAGAGAATTTGTGTCCCCTAGTGTGATTTGGGGGTGCTAGACTGCCTCCTCGCAAAAGTGGGTGCTCGCAGAAGGTCGCAACTTTTCACGTTGAGAAAGCTGCCTCTCGAGTAGAAAATTTGCTTGAGCAGCAGAAAGAAGCAATGCCCTCTGGCACACCGCATTACATAAAAACTTTGCAAAATGGTGCGGAGTTCCATGAGTGGGCAGACTTTGGCACGCCGCACTGCTCACATTTATTTTTAGTGCTGGAAGATTGTGCCGTGCTGTAAAATCAGTGCAAGCAGCGAGATGTGCTGAATTCTGCCCGCTCGTCGAACTCTGCAGAATCTCACACAGTTTTTATGTAACTCCTAGGAATTCCACAGAGTGAAACTTTGTGAGGTTCGCTCACCCCTAATTTAGTGTATTTTCTCCTTCGCCCCCTGAAGCTTCCTGGGATGTCTTGAGCCACAGGTTATGCACTGGAACATATAACATGTAAAGCAAAATTTTAAGTTCCTGGAGCATTATGCAGGCACAATCTTTTGCTTTTCATTGGTTGTCCTTCGTTAGATGGGAGCCTTTCAGATTCTTCCTTCTGCCCTGTGTCACTGACAGCTCCCACAATGCACTTCTCTTTATTGCATGTCCTTAATTAGATGGGAGCCTTTCAGCTTCCTTCCGCATCCACCTATGTTACTGACAGCCAGACATTCACAATGCATTTCTCTTCATTGTGTATCCGTTGTTATGAGGCACTCTCTCAACCTCTTCCTTCTCCTTCCTCCAGCTTTGTCAATGACAACCATACTCCCACAATGCCTTTCATGCTATGGCTCCTTTGCTGAAGCTAATCTGATTATTCTGTTCTTGTTGTACCTCAATGGCCAGCACCTCAGGCCTAACTCTGCCCCATGACTTAGCCTTTCCTGCATAGCATACTTGAATTAGCTCTGGCGTTGGATGTCTACTTTTTCAATCAATGCTTGGTGGCATAGTCTGTATTTGTAGCATGGATGCAGAAGGAAGAAGATGGGGTTTCGGATATCTAGCTTCCCTCTAATTTTCACAGATTTCATCTCCTGTGCCCATCCATCAGCAGATTTGTTCTTCTTGGGCTTTGTCTCCAAATCAATTGGATAAAGGTTCCTGGGCCACTAGCCAGATTGTACCAACAATGCTGAACGCTACCTCAAGGTGCATCCTTCGCCTACCAGTAGGGGATGTGACTAGATGCTATGCAGAGATTCCTTTACAACCCCGGGATCCTGTGCATAGCAACTGTTACCTTGTGCTTAACCATTCCTGTATTGGGTTGTTGTTGTAGGGTCCCGTCATGGACCGAATCAACGCCACACCTTACACTAGGGAGCCCAGTGCTGTATTCACATTGGTGATACTGGAAGAAGCCAATATAAATGAGGCACCTGCTTAAACATCCAGGCAAGAAATACTATCCTCTATCTGGCCACCCTAGCATGAGAAACATCGAGGCCACGTGCAGAGAGTTGGTAGGATCTTTGTCGCTCGTGCCCACTTCGGCCGTGTCGATCATCATCACCAGTTATATCAATATCAGCATTGGTATAAACACAAGTCGAATAATTCCTGAGTGCCCTAGCCTGCGCATTTATTACGGACCCTTTGATTTACCTTCTGAGAAACCTATTCCTTCTTAGTATTTAGACAAGTTCCCTGCCAATAGGTAGTCTGTAAAGAAATAGAAATAGTGGTATTACCTTGTCCCTGCTGACTGTGCATGCAGCCAGAGCAACATACAGTGCATGATGCAACAGAAAGCCCTTGCTTATCATATCTAACCTTAAAGGGATCCGAGCGTCCCTCTGCTAAAGGGTACCCTGGGAGAATAAGGAATACTTTGCAGGTTTAGAGTCCGCGTATAGAGTGCCTCCTTGTATGTACCTGTGGCAGATCTTTTATCAAGAGATTCCCAGTACTTTGTTAATCAGAACGATTTAAATAACCAAAGGTTAGGCTCTTCAGTTCCAACCGGTTACGTTGACATATATAAGTAAAGGTGGACATTAACAGGCTTTTTTGCTGAGAGAAAAGGTCCATTTTCTCATTCATTCTGAGAAGATACTCTGCACGTGGGTACTATCTCACTTTTACTATCACCTTGGGATTCATGGAAAAGGTGCAATGACTGTGACCAAGTTTTCTCATATTTTGCACAAAGTTGTTGACATTGTCAACCCAGAGATTCATGAAATTGTGAACTCTTAACTAGCTACTGCGGAGTTTCCGTCTGACTGGAAATTAGCAGTCGTCAAACCACTGCAGAAAAATCCTCTGTCTGATCCCACAACCCTCTCTAACCTTCAGCCGATTTCATTGCTACCTGCTTTGAGTAAAATGGTTGAAAAACTGGTAAATAACCAACTAACTGTTTTTGGGAATAGGCAAACCTTCTCCACCCACGACAGACTGGCTTCCACGCTAGACACTCGACAGAGTCCGCTTTATTGGAAGCTGCAGATAAGTTAAAACTTACCTTGGATGCTAGGAAAAATGCAGTGCTGATTTAATAGACTTATCAGCTGCATTTTATACCAGCTCCCATGACCTCCTGCTGCAACGTATTCAAAATGATGGAATTTCCCATCTTCCCCCGTCTTGGTTCAAATCCTTCCTCTCAGATCACAGACACATGGTTATGTTAGGTCCGTTTTTTCTCCTCTGGAAAGATTGCATTATTTAACGTACATATGTCCACCAGGATCTCGCTGATCACTTCTTTTGGAATTGAGGTCAGATCTTATGCCGATGATATGCAACTGATCTTCGCATTAAACAAAACATCTATTGGCTCTGAGCTAAAAAACTGTCTAACTGAAATTGTCCGGTGGATCCCCCTCAATCATTTAAAATGCAACGCGGACAAGATGGAGACCATGTTGCTCGGCAAGTCTAATACCTTTGACCCTGCTTTATGGTGGCCTAACTCGAACGCCTCCCCCGCCTGCCGCAGTAGAGTTTGTAAAAAATTTGAGTGACATTTGACCCACAAGCTCTTGCAGTGGCGGGAATGTGTTTCAAGTTGATCAAATCAAAGATTTTTTTTTCAATACCTCCCTCTAGTGGCAAGAAAGATAGTGACCTTTGCATTGATAACATCTAGACTGGACTACTCCAATAGTTTGTACGCTGGTTCTTCGGAACAAACAATTCAGAAAACAGCAGGTAGTACAACATGCTACTGCCAGATTAGTTTGAAGCTCCCTCGTCGCTCTTCGGCCTCGCAGCTCTAAAAGAATTACACTGGTTGCCAGTACATAAGACAGTCCTCTTCAACATTCTCTTATTTACTTTTAGAGCATACAGAGCGTCAGGCCGAAATATCTAATTACCACATTCATCACATGACCAGGCGGACCCTGAGGTCCTCACATGCCAATCTTTTAAAGCCCCGCCTTTAAACTCAAAACTCGAGGGGTTAAATCCTGTTCTGGGTACAAAAGCCTGGAAGGATCTTCCCAGTCACCTCAGATTCATGGAATCAGAGGCTATCGTCAGAAAGAATTTGAAGACCTGGATATTTGGTATCTTCAGTTCGCTCTGTTACTCTCTCATTCTTTGATCTGCTTTTTGGCGGGTTATTCATCCATTATGTACTTAATTCTGCTGCAGCCCAGCTCCAGGATGCACCTCCAGGAGTGGCATTGCACTTTATAAGCAACACTTTCATTCATTCATTCATTCAAGTTTAAAGACAAGGTGTTATTTATAAGGAGTCATCTAGTGATTGATGTCACAGTACATCTCAAACCCCATCTGATGTCATCAAGCAAAGCAACATTTCAAGAACGCTCATTGTTGGTGATTGTAGCGATTTCAGGACTGGGTAGAGAGAATGGTGATTTTCCCTTCACTGGATGTACCCTTTACGCCCACCAGTGTACCAGCATCACCCCTCCTTCCCACTGCATCTTAGTGCTGGTGGCTCGTGAGATTCAAATTTTATAAGGTGATTGTGAGCCAGCCAGGAATGTCCCAATACAATAATAGACTGAGGTCGGGTGGTTAAAAAAAAACAATCTATGGACTGCCCACGTGCACTATAGCACTGATGCACCTATGTTTTTGTGTGAGGCCATACTTTTGCTCTTTTAGCAGTCATAAATTGAATCGTGATAATGGAAGCCAAGTATGGAGTTCTTTTATATCAAATAGATGATATCAAATAGATTCTCTTTTAGGAAGAGACAGGTGAGAAACATCCTTTTAAATGACTAGGATACTCAATTGAAGATTGGATGCATGGTTAATACTTGACAAACGTGCCAGGGCTCTTGTCAGGGGGCCACTGCATCTTGTCCCGCCCATTGCCCCTGCCAGTGCTGACAAGTATAGTAACAGCAAGTTCAATATAACAGCACGCAACAGTTCAGACACACAAGATGATGGACTGAATGTTGCACAATGGCAAAACATTCACCCCAAGTCACAGATCTGGGTTTAATACATCGTTATTTTGCTCACCAAGCCACCCCAGTTCAGACATGGCCATATGCAAATCAGTCTTGACCCTGTGCCTCATGGGAACAGTCCGGTACAAAAGGGGGTGGTGATGGACGGAGCATCTGAATCAATCAAACACTCACTCCCAGTCAAAAGATCTGGGTTTAATCCATCACCGTTCTTTAGCCCACTCTGCCACCCCAGTTCAGACATGGCTATATGCAAATCAGTCTGACCCTGTGCCTCATGGGAACAATCCAGCCCAAACTGCCAAGCCATGTCTTCCCTGGACCGGAAACAAGCTTCCGAGGACCGGTTTCTGGCATTCCAGCCGTCTTCAGCCCGGCTTGCTTGAATCCAGTGGCAAAGTGAGCAAGGGACTCACGTCTGAGCATACCCTGCCACACTTATGGCGGCCAAAAGCGGTACAAAAGGGGGTGGTGATGGACGGAGCATCTGAATCAATCAAACACTCACACCCAGTCAAAAGATATGGGTTTCATCCATCACCGTTCTTTAGCCCACTCTGCCACCCCAGTTCAGACATTGCTATATGCAAATCAGTCTGACCCTGTGCCTCATGGGAACAGTCCAGCCTGAACTGCCAAGCCAGGTCTTTCATGGACCGGAATCAAGCATCGTAGGACTGGTTTCTAGCTATCAGCCGTCTTCAACCAGGATAGCTTGACTCCAGTGGCCTAGTGAGCACGAGACCCACATCTGGGCATACCCTTCCTACGTAGGGTGAACAGCAAAACACACAAGATAATGCACTGAATGTTGCACAATGGCAAACCATTCACCCCAGTCACAGATCTGGGTTTAATCCATCATTATCTTGCTCACCAAGCCACCCCAGTTCATCTGCAAATCAGTCTTGACCCTGTGCCTCATGGGAACAGTCCAGCCTGAACTGCCAAGCCAGGTCTTTCATGAACCCGAATCAAGCACCCTAGGACTGGTTTCTGGCTATCAGCCGTCTTCAGCCAGGATAGCTTGACTCCAGTGGCCTAGTGAGCACGGGACGCACGTCTGGGCATACCCTTCCCACATAGGGTGAACAGCAAAACACACAAGATGATGGACTGAATGTTGCACAATGGCAAAACATTCACCCCCAGTCACAGATCTGGGTTTAATCCATTGTTCTTCTGCTCACCAAGCCACCCCAGTTCAAACATGGCCATATGCAAATCAGTCTTTACCCTGTGCCTCATGGAAACAGTCCAGCCTGAACTGCCAAGCCATGTCTTTCCTGTACCGGAATAAAGCATCATAGGACCGGTTTCTGGCTATCAGCCTTCTTCAGCCAGGATAACTTGACTCCAGTGGCCTAGTGAGCATGGGACCCACGTCTGGGCATACCCTTCCCACATAGGGTGAACAGCAAAACACACAAGATGATGGACTGAATGTTGCACAATGGCAAAACATGCACCCCAGTTCAGGCATGGCCATATGCAAATCCGTCTCATGGGAACAGTCCAGCCTGAACTGCTAAGCCATGTCTTTCCTGGACCGGAATCAAGCATCCTAGGACCTGTTTCTGGCCATAAGCCGTCTTCAGCCAGGATAGCTTGACTCCAGTGGCTTAGTGAGCATGGGACCCACGTCTGGACATACCCTTCCCACATAGGGTGAACAGCAAAACACACCAGATGATGGACTGAATGTTGCACAATGGCAAAACATTCACCCCCAGTCACAGATCTGGGTTTAATCCATTGTTGTTTTGCTCACCAAGCCACCCCAGTTCAGACATGGGCATATGCAAATCAGTCTTGAACCTGTGCCTCATGGGAACAGTCCAGCCTGAACTGCCAAGCCATGTCTTTCCTGGACCGGAATCAAGCATCCTAGGACTGGTTTCTAGCTATCAGCCGTCTTCAACCAGGATAGCTTGACTCCAGTGGCCTAGTGAGCACGAGACCCACGTCTGGGCATACCCTTCCTACATAGGGTGAACAGCAAAACACACAAGATGATGGACTGAATGTTGCACAATGGCAAAACATTCACCCCCAGTCACAGATCTGGGTTTAATCCATCGTTATTTTGCTTACCAAGCCACCCCAGTTCAGACATGGACATATGCAAATCAGTCTTGACCCTATGCCCATGGGGACAATTATAGTAACAACACAGCTACTAACCATCACACTTCTACAAGAGTGACAATTCAGACTATTCCAGGCCCCCAAAGCTATAATAATGGTTAGATTTTATTTGATTAGTGATTTATAAAGCGCGCGATTGCCCATGACTTGGGTGGCAGGTAATAGTCAGTTTTAATGTATATTGAATTAATAATGAACTATTGTTGTAGTCATCTCTAAATTAGCCATACATCGCCACCTTGTGGCAGACTGTCACAAGCATCGGTGTTGACAATTAAGTGCCGGTGCTGAGAACCGGAAACCACCTGCTCAAATTAAACACTGTTGACATCAACAACTATGGACACTTTGTATGTACTGGTGCTGTCACCATATTTTGTTAGCTCTGGCAAAATAGAAGATAAAAGCACAATATATAAATGAAGGCCAGTGGACACCATGCATTGTGATGAATAGATTCTTGTGATATGTGTCTAGATCAGGGGTCACCCACCTGTTGTGTAGTCAGAACTACTTCTGGCCAGTGAAAATTGTTGTGAGCTACTGAACCCGAAGCAACTCCTGCATTTTTCTGAGAGACCCCCCACGCCTAGTTTCACTGACTTTAAGCCTAATTTCATCAGAGCCCATACTGTGGTTTGATTTGAACAAAATACCCAAGACAGGCCTGACTTAAGAGTTCCCTAGAACACCAAAAGGAATGACTTTGGATTTGTGACGCTTCAAGACATTTCAATTAATAGGTCCAAATTTAAGGTAAAAAATTTGAGACACTACTAACGAGTACAAATTACAAAACGATAAAGTAGTACTATCACAAAATTAGCTGCAATACACCATATAATTTGTCTTTTTTGCTGCATGATTTTGTCAAACTTGCTGCATAATTTGATCCCCCAGTGCCACATAATACCAGTGGCCCTGAACCATGACTTAACAGACATGCCCCCTCAATCCCATGCCCCCCATCCCCCTCTACTCCCCCCCCCGCCTCATCATGAGCTTGGCCTTGACTACTGGACACAGATAACTGCAGAGTTGTAAGAGCCAGTGGTACCCAAGGGCTTGTGGAAAGTGAGCAATCAGACAGCAGCACGAAAATCCTACTGCTGATCCTAGCTGTATCTATTTTTACCTGCCTGCCAAGTAACGGTAACCAATACACATGTGCCTTTCAATGTTTTATTGCTTTTATCGTATTGCCTGTATTATCATTGTTGTGTCTGTGACTGCTGTTGACTGTCTTCCCCCGCTGCCTTTTTCGTGGTCCGTGCCCCTTTTTCTTTCCTCTGTTCTCCTCGCTGTCCCCGTGCTCTCTGCCCGGTCTTTCCTTCTCTACCTCTCGCTGCTCCGTGTCTCTGCCCGGTTTTCCTTCTGTTACCCTCGCTGCCCCGTGCCTCTCTGCCCGTTCTGCCTTCTGTTCTTAGCTGCCCCTATATTTCTGTATTCTGTATTTTGCCTCTGTGCCATTCGTTTTTTGTGCCCGTCTGCCCTCTGTGCCACTCGTTTTCCCCTGTTTTTTGTGCCCTTCTGCCTCTATCCCACTCGTTTTTTGGTGCCTTTCTGCCCTCTGTTCCATTCGTTTTTTGTGCCTTTCTGCCCTCTGTTCCACTTGTTTTTGCTTCGTTTTTTGTGCTCTTCTGCCCTCTGTTCCACTCGTTTTCCCCTTGGTTTTTGTGCCTTTCTGCCCTCCGTTCCACTAGTTTTTTGTGCCTTTCTGCCCTCTGTTCCACTCGTTTTCCCTGTTTTTTATGCCTTACTGCCCTCTGTTCCACTCGTTTTCTGTTTTTTGTGCCTTTCTGCCCTCTGTTCCACTCGTTTTCCGTTTTTTGTGCCTTTCTGCCCTCTGTTCCACTCGTTTTTCCTTAGTTTTTTGTGCCAGTCTGCCCTCTGTGCCACTCTTTTTTCCCTTTTTTTTGTGCCCTTCTGCCCTCTGTTCCACTCGTTTTTGGTGCCTTTCTGCCCTCTGTTACACTTGTTTTCCTCTTGTCTTTTGTGCCTTTCTGCCCTCTGTTCCACTCGTTTTTTGTGCCTTTCTGCCCTCTGTTCCACTCGTTTTTGGTGCCTTTCTGCCCTCTGTTACACTTGTTTTCCTCTTGTCTTTTGTGCCTTTCTGCCCTCGGTTCCACTCGTTTTTTGTGCCTTTCTGCCCTCTGTTCCACTCGTTTTTGCTTCATTTTTTGTGCCTGTCTGCCCTCTGTGCCACTTGTTTTTCCATGTTTTTTGAGCACTTCTGCCCTCTGTTCCACTCGTTTTTGCTTTGTTTTTTGTGCCCTTCTGTTCCACTCGTTTTTGGTGCCTTTCTGCCCTCTGTTCCACTAGTTTTTCCTTCCTAACCAGCGCTCTCTGACGCCTTGTCAGCCATCCCTCCCACGGGATCCCTAATTCCACCATTGAGCTTACCTGCGGTGGAAGTCAGGTCTCCTACTTCTCCACGCTGGCACCCGACGATGATGTCGCAAGAGTCAGACTCTCACGAGAAGAGTCTGCAGCTCCAGGAGAGGAGCATCATCCTCTTCGGCCGGCCCCACCCCAGCTTGGCTCCAATCCGAGTGGATCCGGAAAGCCTAATATCCCAAAATACCACCAAATACTACTGAAGGGCTACACGAGCTACTCACAGGGTCTCCGCGAGCTACCAGTAGCTCGCGATAGACTGGAGACCCCGGGTCTAGATAGTCATAAATCGCAACCATAGCTAGGCTGTACAGAGTGGAAGAAATGATGCCACATATGAGGAGAAAATATGAAGAGAGAATGTGCTCTGGTGTAGCGGGGGGGACGGTGGGCAGACCGCTCTGGGCGGCATAGGATTTAAGGGCAGCAAACCCCCCCTCCCCTCCCCCCCCGGATGTAACACAGGCCCCTGCAAAGCTCCAGAGGCCCCCCTCAACACATTACTCTAGCCGAGAAGACTTCCTGATTGAGCTAGGAGGGGGCCCCTCCACGTGCCTTGCAGGAGGGCCCCTTTAAATTTCGTTACGCCACTGCCCCTCCTCCGCCCACCCCCCCTACGCCACTGCTCCCCAGACATATGTTTTTATTTGTTTAATATTTTTTTAATAATGTGCAGGCACATGAAATGTGAAGGGCTGGTGCCCAAATCCTTGGTACGTAATCATTGAACCATACATTTGTGATGAAGGATCAAAAATTCTCATTATAAAGCTATTGTCAGGCTGGTGCTTTCATAATGCAAGGTAAGGCAGCAAGCCTTAGAGAGCTATATAATGGCAAGACAAACCTATCACAAAAGAAAGCTCATCGATTTTACGTTTTTTTGTAAAGTACTCGTTTAGCTTCCATGTGGAGAATTTCAGTTTTTCCTGGGGGGCTGAAAATCCTTGCACCACTCCTGAGTAGTGCAGTGCCACCGGGGCATCCCTTCAGTCTTTCTTCTCTCTCTCACACCCCACTCCTTCACCTATTCTTAGCACAGTCACATGGACACTATGTTAAAGGATTCCTGTCTCCATTAATTCCAGGGCCGTATCCTTTGTTCGCCAGGCCTTGACTATGGCCCGAAAGCCCTGAGGGTTATCTTCCTTCGACAGGTGCATCTGGTATTGAGTGACTTGCATAGTAATGCGTCTGCAAATACATGATTGAAGTCTTGAACCTTATCCCAGTCAATTTCATTTCTAGTGATGGTAAACATACAGTACACACAGGATACCGTGCTCCCAGCAGTGACTTCAAAGTGTGCACAGTGCTGTAGAAAGGAGCTGCTATCAAAACGTGGGCAAACCTCTCGAATGGGCCCTTCAAAGAGAAAAGTAGCTGTTACTTTTAAAAACTTGGTGCAAGGGCTATTAACAGTGCTTTTCAATATGAGGAAACCAGGAGTGTATGAAACGACTTTTGACAACTTAGTATTTTTTTTACTTCGAACTGTGTCAACTTTGCGATGTTTTTGAAGTGAAATTAAACTGTGTGAAAAATCAGACAAAAAAATATATGGAAAAAACCTACAACTTATTTTTGCAAGCTCAAACTAAGGGTGTAACCCCCCAACAACTGGATAACCCAGACACACTACCTAATTGAGAGGAATTTGCCTCCTTCTTTACTATGAAGACAGAAAACATAGACGGACCTGCTCAAAGACCTAATATCCCTTACTGACACGCAGATGGACACTTGATTGCCCCGCTAAGAGCCCCACCCACATGCTCTGCAAAGTTCGACCTCAAAAACAACGCATCCTGGTCCTCCTTTAACACCTACCGTGAAGAAACTATACTAAAAACGCTAACAGCCTTGAATCCCTCCAGCCACTTCACAGACCCTCTTCCCGCAAACTACTTAAAAGACTTCATTCCACTGTTACTGCCCCTGTGGACCAAGATTACAAAATACCTCCCTACTCCAAGGAACCATTCCCGAAATCCTTAAGGCAGGGCAGGTATCCCTTATCTTAAAGAAGCCATCGGCCGACCCATCGGACTTAAACAGCTATCGCCCAATATCCAACATCCCCACTCTGGTCAAACTCTTAGAAAAATGTGTTCACACACAGCTGGGCAACCACATAGATCAATTCAACCTGCTCAACCATTACCAATCAGGCTTCCGTGCAGGTCAAAGGAAGCAGCCATGAACCACATAATAGATGGCGCATTAAAAATCCTTGACCAAAACAAAGCCTGCTTATTAATCCTGCTTGACCTATTTTCTTCCTTTGACACCGTCAAACACAATAACTTGTTTGATCTCCTGAAATACAGAATCGGTTTATCTGGCTCTGTGCTTACTTGGTTCAACTCTTTCCTCCAAAATAGATCACAAAGATTCAAGGTTAATCAATCCTTATCCAAACCTGTCCCAATCACATTAGGAGTACCGCGGGGATCATCCCTCACGCCTACACTTTTCAACCTTTTCATGGAACCACTCACCGAACTTCTCAGCCTCCCCAATGTCCACTATCACATGTACGCAGATGACACAACTCTACATAAAGATCCGCTCACTTGAGGACCCCTCAAAATCCCTCAACTCAACGCTTCAAAAAACCCAGACCTGGCTGCCCGAAAACCATTTGAAACTAAACACCCTCAAAAGTGAATTCCTCTTATTCGCTCCCCCCAACCAATCGACCATCATCCTCGATTGGCTGAATCACCCAACAGACCTCAAAGGTCAACCTCTCATTATCAACTCAGCGAAATCGCTGGGAGTAACGCTGGACAGAAATCTAAACATGCAGAAACACATCAGCACCTCTACAAAAGGAGCATATTTCAAGATGAACACCTTGAGAAGACTGAAACCCTTCCTGCCCGCAAATGACTTCAAACAGGCAGTTCAAACTCTAGTAATCCCTAGAGAGAATGTTTGGGAGTGTCGCTCTTTGCGGCCTTCCCAGATAGACGGCGGCTCCGCTAAGAGCTTCAATTAACACAGCTGCTAGACTCCTCACAGGCTCCAAAAGAAATTGTCACATCTCCCCAGACCTTAGAGCCCTCAACTGGCTACCTTTTGAGGCTAGAATTCATCTGAAAATCGCATGTATGACGCACATGGCCCTACATCACAATACCCATAGTTATCTAGCACAGAAACTGGTACTCTCTTGTGGTAACAGATCCACAAGGAACCCCAGGAATCTTCTTCTGAAACTGCAAAGATTTGCAAAGAAGAAAACATACAACCGGACCTCCTCAGGAATGGCTCCCAGGATCTGGAATGCTTTCCCCCCAGAAATGAGACAGAACCCTTCTACTGCTTCTTTCATAAAAGAAGTGAAATCTATTCACATGGCTAAATTTACTTGAACTATTTATATATCCGTGTAATATATTTGCTAGCTTGATTTAGTTACTACTTTGTATAAGACTCATCCATATTTTTTTTAATGTTTGTCTCTGTTTCTTACATCTGTCCTGTAAAGCGCTCTGATACCCGCAAGGTTCTTGTTCGCGCTATATAAAACCTTCAAAATAAAATACAAATAAATTGTAGGGAATTCTATAAAAGGGCAGTTGCAAAAAGGAAAATGCCCTTAAATTAAAGGCTTGGGAAGAAATCCAGAAAGCATGCCTTAAGAATGATCAGAAGCGTTTTTTGAATATTATAAATCCACAATTCCTTAAAAGCTCTGCAGAACATACGATCATATCTGCCGTATCCGGGAATAAATGGGCTACCTTTTATGGGGAAGTTTACTCCAAATATTTTCTGCATTTTTGTTGTGCCAACCTGTACCAATTTCAATTTCTTTTTTTTTCATAACCAATTTTATTATGAGTTCAAGCATAGCTCAACACAGCCCTCCACAGTCAGGAGGAGACTGTCAAAGACAGATAAAAAAGAGACATATCATTAGTACAGCATCGAACCCATCGTTATACAGTAAATGGCATCGAACTACCCCACCCACCCAACCCCAAAAACACCAACCAGCCCCGCCCACAGCTACCCACCCCTTATCCCACCCTAACCCAGTGCACGCGATCACAGTCCAGCAACTTGGGACAATCTACAAAGGTGGAGCCGGCCAGCGGCCTAGAGTGCGGGATCCACATCCAGCTGTAATGCATCATCAATGTCCACAGGGGGGTCAAGGAGCAGGCCCCGGTAATCCGCCCACCGTTTCCAGATTTTGTAATGTTTGCGGGGACATCCCCGGGCTTCAAAAACAGGCTGTTCTAGACCCATGAGGAAATCCAGTCCCGCCCTCCAAGCCCCGAGGGGGGGGGGGCGCGCTCGCTCTTCCAGGCCTGCGCCAGGTCTCTCTTCGCCACCACCAGCCCCAGCAACAGCAAATGGCGCTTGTAAATATTGCCTCCAACATTCTCTAGAACATGAAGAAGGCCCAGCCTGGGGGTACGGGGCAGGTCCCAACCCAACACCTCTGATAGGCAGTCCCACACCCCAGCCCAGAATCGAGTCAGTCTCTCACAGGACCATACTGTATGAAACAGGGTGCCCTCTTCAGAACCACACCGCAGACATTCGGGAGACGCGACAAGGCCTGCCCGCCATAGACGGTGTCTAGTATAATACGCCCGGTGGAGGTATTTGAACTGGATGAAGCGAAGGCGGATGGCTATAGCAGCACCTCGGGGAGATTCCAAGGCCTCACGCCAGTCGTCATCATCCAGTGGACCTACATCAGCCTCCCAAGAGGCCCGCAGTGCTGCGAGTGAAGGTGAACAGTGAGTGACCAGAGAGCGATATATCTGTGAGACCTTCTTGTCACCCAGGTCTCCCATAAACAGTTTAGCTTCGATAGGACTAAAATCAGGGAGCTGTTCCAGGCCCACCAGACTTGGGGTAAGTGCGTGGCGGAATTGAAGGTAGCGGAAAAACTGGGTCTTGGGCATGCTAAATTCGGAGCTAAGCTCCCGAAAGGACTTCAGGGTAGTACCAGAGAGGACATGACCTAGGGACGAGATCCCAATCGCATCCCAGCCGTCAAATCCGGACAGAGATGCCAGCGCCGGTAACAGACCATTTCGCCACAACGGGGTTTCGGCTGTAAGCCGACCCCACCAGCCCACCCGATGCAAGGCCCGCCGCCAGACAGTGAAGACCACTTGGGTGACTTGCGGAAGCAGTCGCCTCCGCCTAGCCGAGTACAACAGGGTGTGAAGGGAGGCGCCACCCATCAGGGAATGCTCAAGGGCATAAGCCGGGTCACTAAGGTCGCCATACCACCACTCGTTGAGTACAAGGAGATGGGAGGCCTGATAGTAAGATAAAATATCCGCGGCCGCCAAGCCGCCGCAGTAGGTAGAGAGGAAGCATGTGCGCAGCGCCACCCTGGCGGCACCGCCAGCCCACAGAAACCGGCCCAGCACCGAATCAACAGTACGGAACCACTGCGGGTCAACCTGGAAGGGATGATTCTGCAGTTGATATAGCAGACGGGGCAAAGCCACCATCTTGAAGATGGCCGACCGGCCGTAGATATTAAGTGGCATGCGCGACCATGTCTTGACGTCCAGTTGGACCCGATCCCATACAGGCAGAATGTTCCGGTCCCATGCCACTGCAGGCGAGGCAGAGAGGAAGACACCCAGGTACTTCACACCTTCAACTGCCATCTGAAGGGATGCAGCCCACGGGCAGTCCACTGCGGCACCCCCCAGCACCCACATGGTCGACTTGCGCGGGTTAAGGAAGAGCCCCGATGCCCGACCAAACTCCTGCATCAACTCCAGGACACGAGGACCCGTACGCTGCAGGTCGGTCATGAAAAATAGCACATCATCCGCATATAAGGCTATGCGGTCCGAGTGATCCGCACCCCAGACGAAGCCACGGTAGAGCTCATCGCGGCGCACCCTGGCGGCCAGCGGCTCCATGGCCAGTGCGAAGAGGTAAGGGGAGAGCGGACACCCCTGACGCGTGCCCCTGGACACCGGAAAACGAGCAGACGTCGTTCCCGAGATACGCACCGAGGCTGTGATCTCAGTGTAGAGCAGCCTGATATAGGAGAGGAACACCGGGCCGAGATTCAGCAGCGGCAACAGGGTAAAAAGAAAGGTCCAGCTGACAGAATCGAAGGCACTATCAATATCAGCCAGCAGGAGCGCCGCCGGGTCCTCCGAAGACTCAATCGCCTGTATCGCGGCCTGCGCCCGTCGTATATTGTGTCTCGTTGCCCTGCGCGGCATAAAACCCGCCTGATCTGGGTGGACAAGGGCCGAAATGTGTGGGAGTAAACGGTTCGCCAGCGCCTTTGCCAGGAGCTTGGCCTCGAAGTTGATGAGGGATATGGGGCGATAAGAGTCATGGCGATCGGGGGGCCTACCCGGCTTCAGAAACACCACGATTTCGGCATGACGCCAGTCCGGTGGGAGGCGGCCACGCTCTCGTGCCTTTTCCAGGGCCCGCAAGTAGTGCGGCCCGAGCTGCAGATGGAACTTCTTATAAAATTCGCTGGGGAAACCGCTCGGCCCCGGCGCCTTGCCTACATTTAACTGACCCAGTGCATCACCCAGCTCCTCAGCCGACAGGGGAAGGTCTAGGGCCTCGCGTATCTCATCAGATACAGCAGATGGGGGAACCGAAGCAATATAGTCTGCGATAATGGCAGGGGAGAGAGTCTCCCGAGAGGCATACTGGTGTCCATAATAGCGCGCAAAACTCGTTGCAAGAGCCGCCGGATCTGTGATTGCCACTCCTGCACCATCAACAAGGCCCGGCAGCGTAAGAGGCTGTAGGTTCTGTTGGCACAGCCTATGGAGCATGGTGCAAGACTTGTCGCCCCACTGGTAGACCCGACTACGGGTGGCTAGCCACGCCTGACGAGCCTCATCCAACAGGACCGAGGAATAAGACTGTTGCGCCTGCAGGAGTAGCCGCAGTGCCACATCATCGGGTGCCTCGCCGTGCCGAGCCTCGAGCTCCTCCACCCGCTCCGCGGCCGCAGCAATGCCTCCCAGTCGAGTCCGGCGAGCAGCTGCACACCAAGCAATATCTGTGCCCCGCAGGGTGGGTTTCATAGCCTCCCAAACTGTCACCGCATCCATCCCTTCGGTAAGGTTGTCCTGCCAATAATGGGCGATCGCGCTGCGCAAATGTTGGGAATAATCAGGGCGCTGCAGATGCCACGCGGACATTCGCCATCGGAAGGGGGAGCGTGCTTTGCACAAGTCAATTTGTACCGCCACTGGGGAATGATCAGAGAGCCCGCGGGGCCGAATTGCTGCCCCCTTCACTCTATCAAGGAAAGCCCTCGGGACAAACACACAGTCCAAACGTGAAAGGGAGCCATGGACAGCCGAGACAAAGGTGTACTCTCGCCGTCCCGCATGCAAATGCCTCCACACATCCACCCAGCCCAGACCATCAACCATAGCCCCCAACCGTGTAGGGGAGGATACAGGTGCCACTCCTGGCCTCCTCTGCCGGTCCAAAGCCACATCCATCACATCGTTCCAGTCTCCGCCAATCACAGCCATGGAGCGGGGGAGCTCGGCCCATACCGCAAACAAACGTTCAGCTAAGGCCCACTGCAGGGGGGGAGGCATACACACAGTCAAATACAACCGGCTCCACCCCGACCTTCCCCTGTACAAAGACAAAACGGCCCTGGGGGTCAAGCCACTGACGCTCATGTACATACGCCAGCCGTCTATGAATAAGAATGGCCACACCTCTGGAGCCCCTGGTAAATCCGGCATGGAACACTTGATGGAAGCCAAAGCGCTGCAAGCTCAGGGCTTTTGTACCTAGCATGTGCGTTTCTTGAAGAAGGAGCACATCTGCCAAGTCCCTCTTAGCCCATCGAAGCACCGCTCCCCGTTTAATCTTGTCCAATAATCCCCGTACATTCCAGCTAAGGACACGCATGGAAGCGCCATTGGGCGCCAAGTGAGGAACATCAACCATGATCACAATGCTCCCAGCCCCACACTCCCCGACCCCCGGCCCACCTCCCAGACCCCACAGTTGCAAAACACACAGAGACCACGTGCACCCCCAGAACCAGAACCCCAGACCCCACAAATCCCGAAGCCCCAAACCCTACTACCCCTCCGATCCCGACCCAACCCACAAGCAACCAAACACCCAGGTTCCCCCCACCCCCACCCCCATACTTCAAAGAACAATGAAGTACCTGTCGCGGTATACGGTACATCAGGCCCAAAACACTGCACCCAAAGCCAGCCATACCAATGGATCCCAACTAGTCCCCCCTTTAACTAATCAGACACACCCAGAACCACCACCCAGTCCCAGCAGGAGGAGGCAGCCCAAAGTACGTGCCCTGAACCCCAACAAACACACATTAGAGTCAGAAGCATAGCACCACCAGAAGGTTACAGCCCATGATGGCCCCGGCATTCGCCAAGAAGAAAGCAATACTGCACCAGCCAATGTATGTCCCATCGACCACAGCTCAGCCTCCGCCAGGGATAGTCACATAAAGAAGGCAACCAGCAGACAGTCCCCATGACGGGCGATCAGGAGCCTCCATCAGATTGGTCCGCATCAGGCTGTGTGTCCCCCAAGAGGGGGTCCCGGGACAGGGACCTCCGCCGGGAGCGGGACTTGCAATGACGTTTTCCTTTGCCAGACGGGTTGCTCCTGTCCCGAGACGAGCTACGCGATGATCCAGAGTGCAGCCCCGGTTGGACGTGAGGTCGAATCCTGACTGTTTCATCGGTCCAGTTGAAGACGGCCTCCGGTGTATCAAAGAAGATGGTCTTGGAGTTGAAAATCACCCGAAGGCGGGCCGGGTAGAGCAGCGAGTATTGAATTTTTAGGCCACGCAGCTTGGCCTTGGCAGCCAGGAAGGAGTGCCGCTGTTGGTGGACCAGTTTGGTATAGTCCGGGAAGATCATTATTTTATGATTGTCATACAGCAGGGTGTCCTTCAACCGCGCTTCCCGGAGGATGACGTCCCTGTCGTGGAAGTTGAGCCTGGCGATGATCGGGCGAGGCCGCTCCCCGACTGGCGGCTTCTGTGTCAGGGCGCGGTGGGCACGCTCCACTATGAAGCATCGCGACAGGGAGTCCGGAGGTAGCCAGCTCTCCAGCCACCGGGACAGGAAGGCGTCCATAGGTCCATTCTCGCAGTCCTCCGGAAAGCCAACGAAGCGCAGGTTGTTTCGCCTCGCCCGCCCCTCGGCATCCTCCACACGAGTCGCCAGGCCCCGTTGGACCTGTTCCATGTCGGCAATCTTCTTCTGAAGGGCACCAACATCGCCCTCCACTGCTGTGACCCTGGTCTCAGTTTCAGTAATGCGGGCGACTGCATTGCGAAGATCTTGACGCAGCAGCATCACATCGGCCCCCACCGCGCCGATTTTCGCATCCAGCATGTCGCGGGACTGTGTAATGGCCGCCATCAACGCCGCGTTGTCCGGTCCAGCAGGGTGACTCCCACTAGCCGCCCCGGCTCCTCCACCATGGCCGGTGAACTTGTCAATGGGTCCTGTCTTAGTGGCGGCCGAGCCCCTCGTCATGGCGGCCGTGAGCAGTGACACGCACCTGTATCAGGGCCGCTTCTCGCAATAGTCCACCAGCTAGGCCCCGGCCGAGGCGTCTCGAACACACCAGGCCGCCCGAGAGTCCCTCACCACCGGCCCACAGATCGGGTTGCACCCCAGGCAATGCTGCCCCGCCAAGGTGTAGGAAATCGTCTTCGCGCCCACCGGTACTCCTGGCACGGCGCAGATATGGGCCACCCCAGTGCGAACTACCAGTTCTCCAGCCACCGCCCCAGGTACTACAGGAGCAGGATAGGGCAATGGATCCGGGCCGGTGACTCCGGGTGGGGACCACCAAACCAGAGGTCCCGGCTGCACCAAGGCCCGGCAGGCCGCAGAGCTTCCGACACCCGCTCCAGTCGCAGCGAGGAAGGGCCGAGGATCCCACTGTAGGTCGTCAGGAGCATGGGACCCCGGATCGTGGCCAGCCCAGGTTGCGAAAATCAAGGTCCCGACTGCGCTCGGGCCACCAGGCCACCCCTGCCGCTCCGGCCCCTTCGCCGCGTCCACACCACTTGCAGGTCCAGCCAAGCCCTGGGAGGATAATCACTGGTCAAGGGTCCAAGGTATGTCGCGACCCCCTCTGGCACAACTCTTCGCAGCAGCCCCCACTGCGCCGGTCAACAAGAGTGGAGGACACAGTTCTCACCGGTAATGGAGCCGCTGCCAGTCCCAGCGGAGGGTAATGCGCCAGCCAGTAGTGGGGGACAGCAGCAGCAGAGTGTCCGGACACCAGTGCGAACGTCCTCGGGTGTCGCCAAACTCGAGGCCCCGGCTCCAGCAAGGCCAGGTAGGCCGCCGCCCCTCCGAGGGCCCCCACCGGCCCAGGCCCCCGCCACCGGCAATGTCAGGACAGGCAGGGCACTCCGCTGTGAGCCGCCGGTAGCAGACAGCCCCGGAACGCGGCCTGGGAGCGGCAGCGCCGGCTCCGGGCCAGGTCCCCCCGTCGGGAACGCCAAAATCGAGGCCCCGGCTCGTCCGGCGGGCACCAGGCCGCTCGCTGCAGTCACTCGCCCCACAGCTGTAGGTGGTCTCGGCGCGGTATCTCCCGCACCGGACGGTTCCCGGTGTCCTCCGCCAACACTACCCTGGATGTGGTGCACTTTCTGGGGTTCAGGGCCAGGATAATGCCAGGATAAACGGCGGGCCGGCGGGAGCTCTTAGGCAGCCACGTCCGCCATGCTCGCCCGCTAAGCCACGCCCCCACCAATTTCAATTTTAACCCTAAAATGAAATTTGTTGTCTAAGTTTTGATCGCAATTTTAGTCTCAAAACTAAATGTGCTGTTTATGCTCACAACACTGTAACTTTCCTTATCGCAGAAATCTTTTGGTAGGCTCCCAAATTGGTGCCATTGTAGCTGACACACTCTGCGATGGGTGTATTTTTACCCTCCGTTTTATTCTCAATATTCTTTCTTTTTTAAGACGATAATATGGAATTGTGCTGTTTAAGTGTGTTTTATCACTATTGGTGATCTGTCGCATATGATTTTCTTTTACTTTCATGGTTCATATTTATATGACTGAATACATTTTTTGAGGTGAACTGTTGGCTTCTGCTTTATGGTAGTTTTTTTTAAAGCAAGTTTTTGCTGTTCTCTGTGGCATTGTCGTCTTTAGGCTCTCTTATTTTATGCAGTCTGTACTTTCTTGCTCTACATGTTTCTTTCCAGAAGTCCAAGCACACATACACACACTCACTCACCTCCATGAACACTCACTTGTAACCATACAAGCACAAGTGCAAACACACACACCCACATTCACAAGCACATACACTCCTGCACACCCATTCACAGCAGGCATGCACAAATTCACATACATACATACACACATGCACCCAACGTTAAAAAAAACAAGACATCGGGTTGCAGGAAGCCTTAGTGGTTCCTGGATGAGTAGGACTGCTGCCTCCTCTGATTGGCAGACGTTGGGGTCAGCCGGTGAGAAGAAGCAGCAGCCCCTTACTTGTCACAGAGTGGCATTGTGCCAGTGAGACTGCTAACTCCACCCCACTCTGTGATGAGGCGTCACTGATGGAAAGTCAGCCCAGGGCTTGAAACATAATTATCCAGGTCTGAGTCTATCTGTGTCATGCCCCTCTTGTCACAAGGGGGAGGAACTCCAAGCACTTTTATGGGCTGAGAAAGTCTCACCCACCAGGCTGTGAAATATTCAGTCTGGTCATTTTTGGCTCCGATAGCCAGGCGTCTGCGCATCGAGTGCATGGCTGCTTGATCCGAACATGAAGAGAGTCTGTCAGGCAGACCAGTGCACAGCCTGACCGAGGCCATTCAAGAGTCAAATACCCATTTCAATCACACTTACTCCTTTGTATCATCAGTACTCACGAGTACTGATGGAAGAGGAGGAACATGCATGGAAATCTGTTTTGTATAATACTGGAATTTTGGGAAAGGTGACCTATGGCAAGTAGGTTTCCAAGTTTCTTAAACTTTCTTTGTGAACCAAGACTACATCTGTATTTCCTCTCTGTATGAGCACGAACACCAGGGGCATGGCTTGGTCAGTAAGATGGGGGTGGTGGGAGGCTCAGATTTCCCAACAATCACACTGGCACATAACTGTCTGTTTACCAAATTCTTATGCAGCGCAGGGCAGCAGCTAAACCTGCTGCTCTGCGTTGCACGAGAAGGGGGGAGCAGGAGAGCATCCTATTTACAGAGATGTAGCACTCTCCTCCCCTCTCCCTAGTGCCGGCGCCCAACCGGGTAGCCGTGCTCCTCTCTCACACATTTGCACCAGAGTGCAAGGGAGTCTGCATGGTCTAGGATGATTTTTGTAATAGTAGGGTACCCTTCCAGTACAAAAGCTATGCTTAGATTAACTTTAAAACTTTTCCCACTTTGTTTGTGTGCTGTACAGTGCAGCACAAATGCAAAGTCTGAAAAGAAAGAAGAAATATAAGCATTTCTACTCGATAGTGCCTATTTGAAATGGGCGTGATTTTTTTTGTGCAAAACTCACCAAAACTTGTTTAGCAAATAGGGTTTTGCATCAGAAACCGTGGGCGGGTGCAGGGGGAACGCCCATGCACCCCCCTTGGAATGCCTGCCTGACACCAAGCAATGCAAAGCAGCTCTATGCACGGTTTGGCATTACTTTGAAGTAATTTGCCAGCACAAACCCTGTGTTTGCGCTGGAAAGTAAACTGGGAAAAGATTTTGCGTCGATTGCATCACGTTTGTGACGCAGACAGGACACAAATCTTAATAAATATGCCACATAATGTTTAAATGCCTTACAGACAAGCAGGGCACACAAGAGGGGCGTAAAGGGCAGTGGAAAGGGAGAGGAATGCACATTGAACGGGGTACTAATTGAGAA
Source organism: Lissotriton vulgaris (assembly GCF_964263255.1). NCBI lineage: Eukaryota > Metazoa > Chordata > Amphibia > Caudata > Salamandridae > Lissotriton > Lissotriton vulgaris. Next base: position 148,029 of record NW_028249489.1, on the reverse strand, counting down.
AAAACATTATTTTGTGAAATAACAAAAAAATGTTCCAATCTGTTTCCAAACAGAATGGGAAAAAAGTGTTGTGCGTTTTTAGTCTGTGTGTGTACAAATTCCTTGTGAAATCCAACAGACACCTAACCGTACCGACTGAAAGCACCTGTACCCAACTATTTATCACAAAATACATTCTTTATGGGGGTGTAACCTCCCCTCCCCCACCTCCCGCTGAAGCCACGCCCCTGACGAACACATGTCGTCCTACTGTGCAGGTAGCCACAGATTTTGTAAAATTCATTTGCTTGAGCCCTTGGATCATTAGTATGAACAGTGTGACTCACTCAGTCACATTTTATTCTAAGAATGAGTTGAAAGTATTTGGGGTGACCAGTCCATGCCTTACAATGCTTCTCGCTCCTTGATTCACAGGCTCTGCCTTTTCATTCTGCTTCCTTGAAATGCATACCAGCCAGGCCTGAAAATGCATCGTTTTGTCTATTTGACTAATTTAACAATATTTTAATCTCCTTGATTAATCTCTTTGAATTAGCCGGTCGCTTCGAGTAATTAGGGTTAATTACTGCCTCATTTGCCAAACCATCGCTGCCCCCGTAATTATTATCCAAGCAAGATTGGGAAGTGTCTTGGTGTAATAGATATTGTGGTGCGAATGTGTAATTGCAGAGCTAAGTGTAATTAGTAGCTAATACTGAACATCTGCTGCTTGCATGTTGGTTAACCTCATTTTACAGCCTGGCCATTATTTAGTAAAAATACCACCAATCCTTCCAGCATCTGTGGGGGTATTTATAGCGGCGCGTGAGCGCGTTGCGCGTCCTGGGGAAGTGATAGAGGCTGACAAGGAAAATAGCAGTGTCTTCCATCCTACCCTGATTCATTGCTCCAAATCAAGCCGCTGCTTTCTACATTTTGATGGACTCGTCTCCTAATCTCATTAATTTAATCCAACGCTTGTGGGTTATCAATCAATTTTCCCTTATCCAAACAATGGATCGCATAATTTTGAAGACTAATTTGTAGATTGTCTATTAAAAGGCAGTGCTGAATGAGTGTAATTCTTTATAGTAATCTGGGACATGCCTCGCGTGAGGGAGGCAGACTTTGGTAACATGTTGCCCCCAAATAATTTCCCAACATATATAGGTATACTCAAGAACTAATTTTGGTCAAAGGAATACACTTCATCAATTGCTAGGTTTTCACAATATGCCTTGCAAATGTTCAAAGTTAAATGAATACAGGATGAGAATGTTTCATAGGAAGTTATCGGAATGCAGAATGTCTGCCACTTATGTGTTTTATTTGTTTACCATTTTTTGTTTTTTTGATGTGACTCATGTAGGGTCAAGCATCCGTCTGAACATCACAGGGGCAAAAGTCCTTTCATAATTGACTATTTTAATTCTGATCAGTACTTGTGAATTCGACAGCATTGTTATAACCAAACAGTTTTTTTATTAAAAGTCCTATGTATGCCTAGGCTCTTGGTGAATCGTGTGCATAGGGTCACAGGGCTGTACAAATAATGAAGGATCCGCAGTCAGGAACCGTGAAGCATTTCTGAAGGTGCCTGTTGCAGATATTCTTTTAAACATTGTTTAGAATTTTACAGAAGTAGGCTATACTTATTACACCCCAGGGAGGTGTAGATCGGTGTTTTGGGGATTTACTTTTGTTGGGTATTGGGGAGAGTTTGATGGAAGGTGTTTTAGGTTAGGCAGGCTGTCGTGGAGATGTGTTGGGCTTCACTGCTGAGCAAGGGAATGAACACCAAGACCCAGTAATGCACCTGTTGGTATAAAGCTCACATGATCAGCTGGGCTGTGGATTTTGGGGTGCCACTTAAGAGCCTTCCGCATTTAGACCTAGTGAACCAATTTAGTCTGCACCATGTTGTGATGAAGATCGTTGGGATGGGGGAGTGAGGGTTGGGGTGAGTGTAGGTTGATATCTGTTGAGGGGATCTAAATGTCATAACATAACGTTTTAACCACATCGCTGCGGCGGCTATTCCGCCGCAGCGCTAATGGGGGCGGGGGGCCGCGCGGTGGGCGCATGCTGGTGACGGAACCACTCCGTCTCCAGCCGCAGTTGAGCTGTGTTCCTGACGGAGCGGTTCCGTCATGGCCCCGCCCTCTCAAAAGAAGGCGCCGCAGGCACGGCGGCCGGGCCATGACGGAACCGCTCAGTCATCAGCACAGCGCCACCGCGGCTGATAACGGAGCGGTTCCGTCATCAGCATGAATAGGGTTAATGAATATGCCACGTTACAGTGCGTGCCATTACAACGCGGTCATTACAACGACTTGCTCGGGGGTGGGGGGGGGGGGGGGGTTGCTGGATAATTTACTATTCCACCTCTAGTTTGTGTAACAGTAGGGAAGGTGTTGGATTAGTAATGACTTGCGTTGTAATGGTATACGATGCAACAACGCGGTCGTTGTAATGACCGGCTTGGGATATATCAACATCGTAGTAAACAACGATTACCGGTTTGAGACAGCCCATTAACAGGGGATTTTCTGTTATTTTTCAGAAGCTAATGTTGTGTGCGTGTTCTCACTTATTGGGGGGGGCATATTTGCACACATAAATAATCAACGTAGTTTCAGGTCGTTTTCAGTGTCGTTTCATTGGCAGGGTAGTGACTCTGTATACCGTCCCCAGTGTGATATCCAAGGTGGACCTTCAAAGATAAGATGTAGATTTGCACATTTTCATGGCTGCATAGGGAGTTGGTCTTCTCCATAATGTTTTCACTTCAAGCTGCGGCTCTGCTTGGTTGGAAAGAATGGGTAGAATTTGATGATGTACATTGAGTTGAAGGATTTTACAACCTACTCTTCCAAACAACACTCATGAAAATTTCAGTACCTATAAATGTGGCTCTGTACTTCTGCTCAGTGCTTTAAATAGGCCAGTACTGTCTAGTACTGAATACCAGCACTTTTTTATTTTGAGAAGGAGAGTGCCTGCACTTCTCAAGGGAGACCTAATACTTTTAATTAGAGAGTACCATAACTTCTCAGAAACCAGCAGGTACTCTAGTGCAGGGTACCTGCATTTCTATTTTTCCATTTCAAGCACTGCTTTTGCTCCTTATTTCTCCGCAGCAGCGTGTTATGTATGTGCCTATAAGACATGGAGTGCCTCTCAATCAAGGGTGGATAGTCCTTCCTCGCTCCGACCGTGAAGAAACTTCAGGCCCCCTCCTACAGGCCATTCTCAGTACACATCTCACAACCAGCCCAACCCTGGTGGCAGAAACTCCTGGGTAGTGCTTCATTTGAGCCAGTGGTTTCCGGTGCTCAGCACCCGCACTTAATTTTCAACACTGCAACTTGTTACAGTCTGCCGCAAGGTGGCGCTGTCCGGCTAATTTAGAGATGATCATAACAACAGTTAACTATCAATTTAATATACATTAAAATAGCTATTACCTGCAGCGCAAGCCATTGTTATAGCTATGGGGGCCTCACATTTTTTGAATTATCGCACTTGGAGGAGTGTGATCGTTAGTAGTGGTGTACTCACTATCACTGGCAGGGCTGGCAGGGTCAATGTGTGGTACAAACTGCAGTAGCCTCATTACCAGAGCCCTGGAATGTATTTATTTATTTTTTTACACAAATTAAGCACTGGGTCTAGGTAACCTTAACCCTTGCTTGCATGGTTAGTTTCATTTTTGGTGTCACCCATAAGTTCCACCTGAAAGACTCAGGAGTCACAACATGCAGAGGGCTGTAAACTATTCATCGGGCACAAGGCATTTAAAAGGGATGTAATGCTCTGATTTATGTAGGTCAAATCAATATCCTTCAATTTCTACAAAGTAGAAAACCTCACAGAAGATAGCAACACGCCCTTTCCGCCCACTGAGCAAGGACATTCCCCAAAAGGTTTGGTTTATGTTGTAGTTAATCATTCTTTGCTATTAGAACCTGTATTCTCTGATGATAGTACTTACAGTAATTGTACTGTTACAGAAAGTTTGAAAAGTGTTAAATGGGATCATTTTGAAGGCAGTGGCTGACTCTGTGGGCAGGTAGGGAGAGCAGGGGGCGTGCACCCCACTCTCCTGGGCTCGTCTTCCCACCTTTAGATGTCTTCTTGGTCGCCACTTCAAATGCCAGTAAGAACGAGACAAATGTTTTAAAGGTATAATTACTGTGCACCACATGTCTTTTTCCGTTCAAAGGCAGTTAATTTAAAATTATTGATGCATTATGAATATCAGAAAAAGCCTACACAGATAAAATTAAAATTCAGGTCACCAGTCTGTACTTTAGTCAAGATACATTTTTTAATGAGATTTCAGGAAATTAATTGGGCAAATGCGTTTTTGCTCAACAAAAAAACTCGATTTCATCTCTGTGAAATATATATTTTAGCGGTCACCAAACATTCTGTTGCTCACAATATTCTAACAGCTTTTCTAATCAGCCACTTTTAGTGTAAACCTGGATTTAATATGCAAAAACCTATCTGAGATAAAATAAAGTTCCCTTGTGCCCTCTAGTTGATGTCAAATATTTCAATTAATTTTCTTGCAAATAAAATTTGTATTGGTGGATGGTGTAACTCGGAGCTTGCTCAGTGAGGGCCATAATATAACTACTCAGCGACTAAATAAAGAGAAGAAGGCCCCGCCCACTCAATCTTACCAGAAGGTAAAGATTTCCTTATCTTTGCCAGCAGTGGCGGCTCGCACAGGTAACGCTGTGGGGCAGTGTGGCGGGGCGAAGGCGGGGCTGAGTGGGGGAGAAGTGGAGTGTGACATAAGACTAGATAGTCGAGAGTTAGAAAATAAATAAATAAAAGCATTTACTTTGCGCTCGCCGCATCGCAGACTCGGCGATGCGGCGAGCGCAAAGTAAGTGATTTTATTTATTTATTTCCTTACTCTAGACTTTCCCGTCATATGTCACACTCCACTACCCACCCAGCCCCGCCCCGCTACACCGCCCCTCGGCGTTACCTGTGCGAGCCGCCATTGCTTGCCAGTGCTCCCACACTAAGCAGAATGAAGTAGCCAAATTGTGATCAAAAGGAATTCTTGCAAAATTGCTCTGCCTTTTAACATTGGATGAAGCATGAGAGCTTCAGGTCTAAAGTGAAGCCAACACTTATCGAATAACTCCAGTGAAGAGTCTTACAATGAAGTGGGTCGGCAGCTGCGTGGACTGATTTAAGGCTCATATTAAGTATACGTATGAATAGAACATTTTCCAATGATGTGCTAAGAGCACACGATTCATAAAGTTCACAGACATCTGTTATTCAGCGCCAAGTGGCCCTTCTGGTGAACGTGCACTTTGCACATATATGTTATGTTATGTTGTCCACCACCTAGATTAATGACTGCTGCCTCAATCTCAACTCCGTCAAAACCGAAGTCCTCATCCTGGGAATAACCCCCTCTGCCTGGGACAACTCCTGATGGCCCGCAGTGTTCGGAGCCCCCCACAGCCACCGACCACACACATAACCTTGACATCAACCTTGATCTCTCACTCTCAATGAACCACCAAATCAACACCGCCTCATCGTCCTGCTTATACACACTCCACCTGCTTCGAAAGATTTTTAAGTGGATTTCCACTGAGTCCCGAAGAATGGTTACCCAGGCGCTCGTCAGCAGCAAACTCGACCTCGGCAACACACTCTATGCCGGCACCACCCAGGAGCTCCAAAATAAATTGCAAAGAATCCAGAACAGCACCGCAAGAGTTATCCTGGACATCCACAGCCACATTGCTGATCACCTGAGAAACCGCCACTGGCTCCTGATGAACAAAAGAATCACTGTCTGGCTTCTCACACACGCCTAGAACGCCCTCCTTTTACACTCCCACTAGACACCTCCACTCAGCCAACCTGGCCCTGGCCAGTATCCTACTGATCCACAAGACCACGGCCGTAGTAAGATCCTTCTCCTAACTTGCTGCAAAGACCTGGAACTCTTTGTCTACATCTCAGGCAATCAGCCTCACTGCCTCAATTCAGGAAGGACCTCAAGGCCCGGCTCTTTGACTGAACTGGCTCGTTTGGCTGAACTGCAGAGCCCCCAAACCCCGGCCCCCCTGCAGCATAAGACCCAAACGGGTGATTGGCCACATGCTACAAGAACCCCAATTGATTGATATGCTATGTTATGGGATTGCCATCCTTTCTCATTTGCTTTAGGCAAGTCGGCTGGAATTAAATCCGAGCCCAATTTTGAAATTGGAAAATATAGGGTTTTATTACATTCTTGTGACTTGCAGTTTTCCAAGTATGGGGAAAATCCAGTCTTAAATGCGTCCAAATTTCCACTTGGCTCATAGTGTGCACACTGCACTGAAATGTTAGCCCCGGAGATCCTCGGTTATGCAACTGCTTCGAAGGGTGCTGTATTTCTAGTGCCTACCCAGACAAGCTTTCAAAGGGTGCATGGAATAGATGAGCGGTGATGCTGTGAATGTGGGTTTCAGGTGCATTCTCTTAACCTGCTGTTATTGTAGCGTGCACTCTAGAGCATTTTAACGCAGCCTTCTCTTTGTTTGCAAGGCAAGAAATTGATTATTCGTGAATAGAAAACATTGAGAGAGTACACAAGATTGGAATAATTGTTTGTGGCACTCCGAGAACAGGACAGGGCGCCACAATGTAATAGGCTGTTTGCTGTTAGCTCAGAGGCCTGCTGCCATCTTAAAGCATCTTTTGACATTTGGAGCACTCATTGTCAAGATTGCAATTAAGGCCTATAAGGAGAAATGTTGTTTTTGATGACCGGTGGAACCAAGATGCGCGAGGTAGCTTGAGAAACTATAATCCTTTGCTCAGGTGTCTCACTAATGTAGGTGCTGGTCCCTCAGTATCCCAGCTCCTAATGGAATTGGGATTAATTTTTCTAGAAGATCACTTCTCTTGGCTCCACTCTGTATATGAATCAATGTATGGTCCACATAGGAGGCGCTTGTGCTGAGATTGTAGCATAATGATCTTCCAATGCACTCCTATCGCAGTCTGGGTTTAATGAGTTGTTGCTTCAATTCCTAATCTCGAATGGATGAACCACTGCCCCCGGATGGTACTGAGGTATCTATAATTCCAGTCTTTGACACTAGTAGCTTATATCTCTAATAAAGTCAGGCACATTCACTCAATTGGTGCGCCTGACACCATTAAGAATGATGGTTCATAGCGTCAAGGACACTTGCTGGAATTACGGTGGCCTCAACACCAAAAACATGGTGTGTGTCAATGAGAGACGAGAATTTGGAACTTGAAGCATGGATCTTGAAAGAATAGTTATAGGTGAAGATTTACTGTAATGAGAAAAATGTATACCCAAGGATGAGAGCAGGCACACTACTAGTTAGTAACAGAGTTGTCCGATGCTTCAAGTCATCTCAGGATCTACATTGTGGTTCATCGCAAGCAACGCCTATGTAATCTTTGCCCCATCTGTCATTCATATGTTCTCTACGTGATGGGTTTATGTGTCAATGGCCAAAGCCAATGTTAAATGTAATGGGACGTAAACATTTGAACAATATCTTAAACTGGCTGGAATCCAACATCTCCTGTGTCAGATAAGTGGTTACAGAATGTGTTTGAGGGACTAAAAATTATGAAGACCGCGGCCTATCATTCATAGATGGAACCATGATCTCTGTGTGCTTCGACAGCATCATCGCTTTGTACATTTTCTAATACTTATTTGAATTATAGAGTGAACAGTTCAAAAACTAATGTTACCCTTTTTAGCTGTTTAATGTTCTTTCAATGTATATAATATTCACAGAGGTGCATATGGACCATGGTAACCAATAATGTCCACTGACCGTACTCTATGTATTTTTATTTATACCTAGGGTACCACCTAAAAAAAGATTTCTTGTGGGTTATCCCAAGGCTTTTTTAGTAAGAAGAACTGGATCCCAGACATCTGTCTCGATAAAGAATCTCTAAGAAATCCCTCAAGATAGTCCCACTTGATGTTGAGTTCGCCCTGGTGGTATCATCTTACCAGTGTGGGGTGAGGTGGCAAAGATGAAGCATGTGACATTACGTGAGTGAGCCCATCTCATCCAATTCTTGGAACTGCCCAGATTTTCAGTAGGAAGGTAGCATAGGTAGACAAAAAATCTCTGATCAGGTATTCATAAACAGAGATGTACCTATCTAACCGACTACAGCGTCAACGTGTGATGTGATCTACACCTTCCCTATTTTCTACTTCACACTGGTGTTTTAGCTGTAACTGGGCTGTTGCCTGAGGCCGAGTTGACCAGAATCCTATGGAATCTCTGAACTAGTGTGAAATTCATTGTGTGTGTTACTAAAAAGTTCCAATAGCAATAGTATTTACTTTGTTAACTTAAACATATAGTGGCTCGACTTGGCCAAACTAGGAAATGTACTACAGGTATGTTTTTTGTTGTTCCTTGTAGCTGATGGGTAAAGACATGAAATCTTTTGCGTGTACCGCTGATTCAAAGAGCTAGGTTCACACCATTATGTTGGGTGTGACATTTCTCTGTATTTTTTTATTTTAATTTAACAAGCAACTGAAACAGTAAAGGTTACTGTGCTCAGTCAGTTACGTTGGACTTTATTACCATGATTACAAGTTGCAAGGTACAGGTAGGGTGCAAACTGTTACCGTAGGGGAACACTGCACCAAAGCCAAGAAATTAAGGGTTAAACCCCATGGAATGGGGAATAACCATGTGGAACCTGATTGATCAGTTCTAAAACCTCATACAATTCCCAATTCCGTGGGATTCGACACACATTTACCACTTGTTGTCATAAGGGGATAAATGTACACTGCTGCCTCTTTGTGGGGTGGAGGTGTGGTAAGTAGGAGAGCGAAGAGGAAGCTACATGCCTCCTTCCCAGGAAACAAAAAAGGGAAAGAAAATAAAGCCTCATGAGTTTTTCCTGAGAGTCATCGCCTGGTAGAATTGGGTCGAGTGTTGGAACACCCTGGAAAACTGGGTGTGGTAACACCGGCGCGCTATGAAGTAATTCACTCGGACTCCTTATCAGGGCTTAAATATTTACATATATCTTCTCTCCCCCCTTGTGTTTTTGGTGAGGTATCCTACACTTGATCACCATATCTTCGATCCCTTACCAAGTCTTGAACGAAGTCAGGTTCTATAGAACACCCTCCTGCAGCTTACAAAGGTGAATACATCGAATAAACAAAATACCCTTTTGCTTATATTTCCTTCATGACAGTGACCTCTTTGTTTTTCAGTTGCATGGTTCAGATGACTACTATCTGCATCTCTGTTGCTCTCACACTCACACTATGCTGCAGCCTCTCCTAGTCTGACTCAATTTTCTCAGTGCGCTTTTCACTACAAACACTGACTATTGTGACTGCGTTCTCTCATCTGCACATCCAGATAGCGGGGAAGTGAGTGTGGTTTACTGAACTCCTTGAGAAATTGCAGAAACCTGGGGCCTCTCCGACCTAGTCCCGGACATGATTCGGGTAATCTGTAGTGCAGCTCGGGTTGGTACCCTATGAGATGCTGTGGCCTTCAGGCCTCTCATCTCTTCAGATGCTCATCTCGTTATCAACTTTACACTGGTGACGTCACAGGAGCTCTGCACTGAAAGACTCCAGAACTATGTGCACAACAGCACTCCCACACAACTGCCACACAAAGAGTACAAGTTACAGTGAAACCCCTGGAAGAGACAGCCGTGTGCGGAACAAGGCTGTCGCGGAGCCTGACTATCAGTGAGAAACACGGTAGCAGCATTACCCCCTTCTGTGCTTGCTGTTCTTCCAAGAGTACCAACATCTTTCCCCTCACATGAGTTACACTTCTGCAATAGCCACTGGTCCTAGCTCCTGCTGTCCCCACATCCTGTCACAAACCAGTCTTCAGTTTCTAGCTTCAGAGCTTGGATCTTGTTCTGTAGGGTCTGCCCCATAGTTTTGACGAGTTATTGATGCTCTTTAGGCATGTCTGTGGGCTTGGCTAAGCCTTGTATGAGGATGGAGGTCAGCTGACCCTTTACCTCTGTCCTATTCCTCTCAGAGCTAGATTTGACAAGTTTGGTGCCTGCAGATAGTAGTTTTCTCCTTTGGCAGTGTGCGTGGAACAATTATGTACATCTTTTAAATATAGTTTTCAACCGATTTTCTTTGTATTTTAGTTTTATGCATTAGTAGCTTCTTTATTTTTTTTGAGTATTTAGGACAGACTTCTCCAATGAGTAGCAAGTGATCTACTGGCACCTCTCCAGCTACCTGTGAGTGGCTCGTCTACTAAAGTAGAAGCCTTTGCTTGATTTTTAATATAGAAGGGGGTGGATTGATTAGTTCTATATTGTAAATATAGCAAGTTATATGGACAAGAACAATGACTGTGAATGGACAATGCAACACATCGGAAGATGTGTGCCAAATATTGATAGACAATATCACTGGTTATCAAAGATCATTACTACGATATATTATTTTTGTCTCCTTGCTTGGACAATTGATATGGTCTAATATACTGCCATGTACTGGTTGTAGACCCTGTACTATCAAGAAAATCAATAAAATGTGTTATAAAAAAATAAGATTGATTGACTTAATATATGTATGCCAAAATTGAAATCCATATATTTGAGACAGAAATTTGCCAAACTCATATGCTTAGCTGATATTTGGAGACAAATAGATGATTTCCAAAATATCTTTATCTTTAAAGCTGATATTTGAATAATACATTATGAGGCATTGGGGAAAATTACTTTAATTATTACTTCGATGCTAGGGACAGAGCAGCTTTGGCTGTCATTAATTAATCTGATTGATTGTTGCTTTCCAAATTGATAAACTCATTTTCACATTACTGATGCCAGCTGTGCCTGGTGCACTGAGGCAACCACTCTTGGCATCTTGTCTGACATGGTCACTATTATCACACTAAAAATATTAGTAGCTTGATATGATTTTCGTTGAACATATAAGTAGTTCTTATTACAAAAAAGGTTGGAGGCCGCTGATTTAGAATTTGAATTGAGACATTTTGTCTGTCACTCAATGTATGTAATTTGGATGTAGTATATTCTAATTTTAAAATATGGAATGTTATTTGATGTGTTTCATGGTGCAATGTGATGGAAGGGATTCCTTGGCTATTCGTGTCCAGTATCCCTGGTCCTTACACGTTACTAGAGAATACGCTGACCCGTTGTTCATGAACACCAGTGCTCAAGAGAGTGGTGTTTACCACATGCCATCGACCTTTCTCTTCCTTACCTTTTCCCACGTTGACATTGCCATTTTTAGAACATTAGGTCGTGGAGCGCGTCATTGCAGGCAGTAAAGCAGAGGGTCAATAACAGCTGATATCGGCCCTCTGCATCAACATTCCAGTCAACTCTTTGTTCCTCTATATTTATTGTAGAACATTCCACCCTGTGTTTTGAAATGTTCTAATAGCATTAGAGCTCTTCTGCTTCGGTCTACACCAGGCCCTCAGCCTCTTCATATACTTATGACAGGCCTTTAACAACCATAATAACCCTCAGTAGTGGGCAAAAGGATATGTCATTACTCGAGCGGTTATCCCTTCCCTTCACCCCCCCCCCCCCATCAACTGTCTCAGCCCTATGCCTTCTTCGCTCTCCTTCTCTCTGGCCAGGCTCCCACTGCTGCAGGGATGAGGCTGGCACATTTGAACAGATGTATCTGTCAGGCTATCCAGATAATTTCTCTATAAACTCATGGATATCCAACATAGGCCCAAGAGGCCAGGATTCACGTATCGTTTTAAGGCTAACTATTGACAAATGCATTCCATTTAGAGTAGGAGCATGTGGGTTCATCAATGGTGAATATCCTGAAAATCTAGATCAACCCCCTGGACATGTGCTGGACACCTCTTACCTATGAAATGTGACATATTTTTAACATTGTATGATATGTGACTGATTGGAATCTAATATGGTAACACTGTTTGCCTCACTCTTTCATGATTTGGGTCATATGGCATAAGATCACACATTTTACGAAAAGTGTGGCACACAGTTTGTCTAAGAGCCACTTCTTGGATCTCATTCTGGAAAGGGTATTCATTTTGCTCCAGTTTCGAAGAGGAATATACCTCTGGCAGTATGGAAAACTGGTAAAATAGTGCCCGCTGCTGGATGACTGCCAGTGACAAAATATTTGCAGCTGGATTTCCTACTAGAGGAACATATATAATACAAACGTTCTACTATATACTGCTGTAAATATGGAAGGAACTGAGCGAAACATGGAAATGTGTCAAACCTTGACCAAGTAAACTGAAGGACAGGTGGGTGTGGTCACTTCTCACTCAGGTAATGGATCCGAGGGGGGGGGGGGGCTCTTGACCCTTCCCTTTCAGTTCCCACTTTTGTTTCTGCCCTGTGGTCTGTTCTCTACCACCATGATGCTCATAATTCATTCAATTAAATAGCACTAGAAAAGAGCTTCAATCTTCCAGGTTCCTGGCACCATGCCTGTGAACTGAGTAAACAATTGGAACCGACTCTGAACATTCTCAGTTTAAGTGAATCTCCCAAGTATGGGATGTTTATGAAATCAAGTTAATGAAAAGGAAACACCAGTGGGAGGTTTGCCATTAGGGATGAAAGAGGCTTGTCAAATATAGATGATGTATTTAGCACTTATGAAATATTAATTGTAGCTGAGAGTAGGATCTCTTGCAGACTTAGTGAAGTGGAAAATACATAAACGCTGGAGACTGCCCTTCTGGCACCATGAGCGCCAGTGGAAGTCCCGGCCTCAGCGGTGTGTTAGAAAGATTACCAGGGTTTAGAGTGAAATAGTAAGCAGTGTTTTATTAAACACTGGGTGAGCTGCTGGACTCCGAGGTCCGTGCAAAGCGTGTGATGGGCTAAAAGGACAGGGATTATTAAGGTAGTGCATTCTCCACACACTGCTGCTTATGGTAGATCAACACAGAGCCGTGTTTAGGTGTAGAAAAGACTTTCTGCAGAGACAAAGAGAGAAATGTATTAATCCCTCATCAGCGGGATTTTAATAGATTTTAAATTGTGTGGTGTTAAAACAAAAAGAGTTTCATGTAAAACGTACTCATGTTAAATGTGAAAAAATCTGTTTAAAGATTGCTGGTGGGCAGATATGGCCTAACTCCCAGAGCTGCCGACTTTGGAATTGTGGAACCAGGTTTGAGTTCCGGCTTCGGCCTTCGGCTTAACATTTTGTGGTTCTGGCCAAATTGCTTAATTTACTCCCCCCCCCCCCCCCACCCCCTTCCTTCCCACCAAAAAAGAAAAAATTGAAAAATGCACCCAAAGCCAAACCAACTAAAAATTTGTATCAACTCTTGGTAACGGATCCCTACTGCACTAGTTCAACACCGCTAGGTATTAGAATTTCTGGTCTAAAATGGCAATTAAATGGTTTGTGCCAGTTAAGGCATGACATGACAAAACTCAGTGACCCACACCCTGAAGTGATCGGCAATTTTTTTAGTTTTCAATTTAAAATCAGACACGCGTTGCTGTTGGCTTCACCGGAGGTACTTTGCACTGCATCGAGGGTGTAAACGTTCTGCAGGTAGCTATAGAGCTCTCTTATCTGCTTCTCTTTAGGAACAAAGTGTACATTCTCTCTTTGCCTCGAGTTTCCAGAACTTTGTAATATGAGCTCAATCCTGCTGGTTTTGCATTTCCAAAGAAACTGTATGACCTGTAACCCAATAAGTGGTATTTACTAATACAAAATGTTCAGTGCAAGTACTCGTTTGCCTTCAGGGCTGTGACCCAGACTGTAAAATACTTTAACAAGCAACGCCTTCTTTTTCCCAGCCATGCTTTTTTAAAACAAATTAATAAATGCTGCTGAAGGTGATCCATATATTGTGTATCTGTCATTTAAACATATATCCTTTTTTCAGTCCTGAGCCGCTCTGTCCAAGGCTGTCCAGTGCACAGGCTACGCCTTGTCCACTTGCATTATTATGCATTTATTTATTTCAGGGTTTTATGTTGCAAGACCCAGGACCGTGGCCGGTCAGAGCACTTTACAAAGCAATACATGTGAACCTTGTCTGTACAAGTTCCAGCAGGAAGAAAGCAACTCAACAGTGAAACACTGAAGAGGGAAATGCTAACAGCAAAGTATTTACAGACACGTCACATCAAGAGCTTATGGTCCTAGATTTTAGACAGTGATCCAAAAATGTTTTCAGAGTTCCGGGGTTTCAACAAAAGGGCACTGTGCTATGATGCCAAGTAGAACTAGGCACTCTCTGGAATCATCACGTGGTCTCATCATGTAGACCAGAGGAGGTGCAGTGTCTCTCTCCCATCACACTTTAAATTTTATGTGGATTACTGTTTTTTTTTATAATTTATGTATCTTCGTGTCAGAGAAATGTTTAGTATTCTCCGGCTAGTGTTTTTCGACGGTAATGCTTGCACACGTGCAAAACCCTAGATGGGCAATCCGGACTCGCATTTTTCTGGAGTCGCCACTGTTTATGTAACCATGCGGCAAAGTTTAAATCCTGAGAAGGTACTCCTAACTTCGGGGTAGATTAGGATAGCGGTTTTTCCGCATCCTCCGGGCCGGCGGAAGCCACCGCCGGCCCGGAGGATACGGAAAAACCGCAGCGGACCCACCAAAGACTCACCGCCACATTAGGATGGCTGGTGGGTCCTGGTTTCGGTCCGCAGCTTTTCCGCCGCGGTTGGCTTACAAGCGCGGCAGAAAAGCCCTAATATGGTGCCGGTGTCTCTCAGACACCGCCAGCCTTATTAGGATGCCCAAAAAAGAAATGCTTTTCCACGGCGGGTTTTCCGCCGTGGAAAAGCATACGGAGCTTCACTGCTGGGGCCCGTTATGGCCCCCTGGATGAAAGGGGGTTGGGGGGTGCACATGGGGGGTACCTATGGTACCCCCTGCATTTGTATGCAGTAATCGGCAGGCAACGCGCGGTGCCTGCCGCTTTCTGCATACAAATGCAATGTATGCCTTTTTAACATTGCGGCGGGTGCAGCTTGAAGCCGAACCCGCCGCAATGTTAAAAATGGAGGCTGTGACCGCCAGGGTAGTGGTCACATCCTAATTGGACAGGAGGGAACTCCGCAGGCCATGCAGATGTTCCCTCCTACTCTATGGTCCTCCTCGATCATAATGAGCCCCTTCATACTCTAAACTTTCGGGTTAGGACCAGTAATTTGTAAAATAATGTGTTTATTGTATAGTTAATAAAAACCGTAACAATTTACGTAAAACGACATTCAGCAAACATTAGCTTAAAAAAACAAGTTTTCATAAGATTTCCTTTCATTTCGTGAACTCACCATAAGACGTATAAAAGCAATTCATAAATCAGTATTTACATATTTCACAGTATTAATAAGAGACGTCCATCTGTCTTTTAACCACAAGTCTGAAGGATCTGAAATGTCATTTTTTTTTCTTTTCACCTTCATCCCAATTGAGATTATTTCGTTAAGAACTCGATTGCTTTCAATAGATTTTCGTGAGCTTGCAAAAACTTTATCATTCTACAATTCATGTGGTTGTCAGTTGGATCCAAGCCTCCAATAATGGTGGTTCTACATGAACGTATACTCCTGTCCAGGAAGACTTTCTTCAGAAAGGTGATACGCTCGAGTTGCAGCTTCTTGCAATGGCATATTAGATGAATTAAGTCTTCCTTTTCGTAACCACAGAGACGGCATTCTTTTGATGCAATATGCCTCCAGGATGGTTCGTCGGCTAAAGGGCTTAGGACCAGTTGGACAACAGGTGAACACTTTTAGGTCAATTTTATGGAAAATATAGAAGGCAATGTTAGAAACATGGCAGCTCCTAGGGAGAAGGTAGATCCCTAAAGCCTAGTGCTGGCTTTCTGTTGAGGGAGTTTGGGAGGGGGTGTTGGGTAGGACAAGGGGTGAAGGGGTATAACCGCCAATACTCACCCTTATCAGGGTCCCACGCTGCCACAACGGAATAGATTCTTGATGAAGCAGGCAACATCCTGTGCCCCTAGGAGGCACCACATGCTAGAACTGTCCCAAAAAATGTCCCAGGACATTCTTTTTATTTTGTTTATGGGGTGCTCGTGCAACCAGAAAACCAAAGAGGAGGGGCCCGCATGACATCTATGACCTGGGTCCTACAGAAATTCTAAAAGGCATGATGAATCCTTGGTTGGTGAATGAAATAATCCACTGAGAAAAAAGAAATGGTGTTAACCAAGTTGCCACCTAAATGCTGTACCAGAATCACTTCCTCCCTCTTAAACGAAGACAGAAATTCTAATAGTAAAATATGAAGTGCAGGCGTCAATCCCAAGGTTTATTGATTAAAGGATTTTGTTGATCTCCAGCTTAAGATATTGGCTCATTAACATGGTTTGGGAGTGGACAGTTGATCAAAAGATCACTATGGGGAGGCAAGCACTTCTCCCATTTGGCCTCAAGATTATGGAACTCAGCCCCACTTCATCTCAGACAGATTACTAACCGTAGACTGTTCAGGAAGGAAATTAAGACATGGCTTTTTACTCAATGATTCATCGGTCAGTACCCAGTTGGTTACTTTACTCAGCGCCAAGACGCCTCGGCATTAGTGCGCTTTAGAAATACCATCAGTCAGTCAGTTATCCGAAAACGCGTCTTGCTTGTTTTTCTAGTTACTTACATGTGTCTCAATGCTTTAACCTTGTTTGAAATATTCCAACCCAATATAAATGTCTCTGTGAAATATCAAACAGGCCTTATTACACAGATCTTTAAATTGGCGCTGTTCCTAAATAAAAGATCCTTATTTCACCCTAATCCAGGCTCTAATATTGTCAAATAAAAAAGCAGGCAATTTGCCCATTGCTTTTGGTGTCAAAGATCGAAAGTAAATAACCTGAATAAACGAGTATTCTGGTGTCTGTGGATATTAAGGAGCGAGTTTAGGCGCATTCGCTTGTTTTTTAATATGAGTGAAATGCCATGTGTCTCTCATCTCTGCTTCGTGTTCCTTTTCCCTGTCTCTGCGCTGCATGCGGAAGGGGATGGGTCTGCGTTGGCATTTACTGCAGACAGGGGCAGGGAAGGCGCAATTAGCAGGCTCTCTGAAACTTGCCTTTCTTCCCCAACCTCTCTGCAAATTTAAGCTATTTCGTTCTGCAGTTTGGCAGAAAATCTATTGCAACACAATTTTAAAAGATCCAGTTCTCTTCGTTATGAAACTTATCAAAAGGCAAGAATTTGTACTGTAAAAGATTTGCCTCTCAGCTTCACAAGAAGGTTTTTGACACGAGAACGGCAATGCATTCTCAGTTTTAGATGTGCTAACGTTTTGCAGCTTGGTACGAGAATAAGACACTGCTATCAGATGGAGTGAAAAAGGTCCTCCTGGATTTAATTGTTGTGCCTTTCTGACCCGTGATTCCGGGAACTCTCGCTTATGCTCCTAGGGCAGAAGAAGCTGATGTTGCCTTTCCTTGAAGTTGGAAGAGGTAGTTGAGGCAGGTCTAGTTTTAGTGAGATACAACAAAGCGAGTGAGTAGGTGATTTGAAGAAAAACATCTGCAAACATAGTGGATATAGAGAACATTGTCTGTGGGTGAAGAAATAATTTACTGAAGAAGGGCAAAGAAGAGTTGGAAATACAGACCGAAACCTAATGATGCGTGCATACAGGGATCCGCACATGGGTTATGTTATGTCGGTCATCTAATGGCGACCCTGAAGCAATCTATTTTCTGAAAGTAAGTTCAAAAGTTGTCAACTATGATATGTTTTTGAGGAAAGTCAAATTAAAAGGGTTAGTAGTTTAATGGGGGAAATAAATATTCCCTTGCACTGCCACGAAGTGGTCTGTCTTTGTAACCTGACAGAAATGTAGTGCACTAAAATGGAACCAGCAGACTTCAATGGCCCTGATAACCCGCTAACTAGAAGCTACTCATACAAGGGGCAGTTGAGGTTAAAAACGTCGGCGGCTCATGCATCGTGCGGCCGTCTGAAATAAGCTGAGTTCCAGGTTCGTTGAAGCTAGAGCAAGCTAAAGTACTAAGAACAGGTCAACCGATGCCAGAGAAAGGGAAGGGAGTGTTGGGCGATCCCTTGTGCACTTGTGCCATGTTGGATTGTCACTCAACCACATAGCGCTTCGTTTGAAGGCCACTATCTATGTCCTGATGATACGTTCACTGAGGATCATTGGTTTCAGATCCATCAGGGTAGAGTGAAAAATCTGCTCGATAAGTGCACCATTTTCCCATGTGGTAAGCGAGGATGCGGAAGAATATACCAGCCATTTTGGACAGATATTTTAATGACCGTTCAGTATATGCTTCACTGCCTATAGAAATTCTGGGATGCAAGCAATTCTTGTTGAGCTCTTGGGACAGTTGTAATTCTCGGAATCCTAGCTAGAACTCTGGGTGCAGTGCACCTGTGACACTTCATGCTTTGGGCCTTGTTCTGACATTATTGGTTAAACTGTATAAAAAACTATATGTTGAAACTGAAACATCTTGAACTTTTGCAAAAGGTTGCAATTAGTGGTGATACGTGTATTGGCAGCGAAGCGCGTAATTTCAGGTTTAGAGTAAGTTGCATTGTTAAATGCACTGCACACAATTTTTACAAGGCCATTGTAACCACGGATTACGCTTTATGGATAACCATAATACCTGGGATCCCAGGTCCTTGACCGGTTCCTCTTCTCCATAAGGATAAATTACTGTAAAGAGCCTGTTAACCGCTCGACCCACCATCTGGACAGATGTGGAATGGCTTTCTGAAGAGATCTGCTGATCATTTCTGGCCACCAAAGGACTCTAACATAGTACACCCTACAGCTTCCATCTAGCCTCATACTAGAACCACTCTTTAACATTGTCTAATGTCATTCACAGAAAGGATGTCTCAATGCAATCCATCCTAGCTGGTCTCTGACCCTTCCTACTCATGGTCCATAAGACTTTAGATGAGGTCACCATCACTGTGGACTGTAAGATCCAAAAAAGCCATAAGCAAGGTGATCACAGCCGCTAAAATACTATCAACAATAAACTCAGTGCCTGTCTCTCGCACTTCTTCATCCGTGACACTGCAGCCCATAACGCGATCACCGCGTGTGGGTGGTCATCATGCAAGACATGGAAACCCTTCCCACAAAAGATCAAATCAATGACAGCACCCTTCCAACCACACACCCTACATGGTGTAGCATGCGACCCTTGTCAGCAAGTGCTTCAGCACATCACATAGGAGGTAGTAAGGGCTATATAAATATTACAGTACTATTAATTTAGAAGCCAGCACACGAGGTTCAAGAATGAGTAGGGGCAATACAAAGTCATATCTTGTGCATGACTGCAAGGACCTTGTGTACTCAATTTCACATCATAGATCCTCACATGTGGTTCACTGTGCTCCAAAGTGAGGATTTCAGGAGTGGAGCCAGTTTGTTAATGGAAGTTTACACAGAATTAAGGATATATTTTTTAATACAATATAGTTTGCTTCTGGACGTTCAAGGCTGCAGTCCCACAGTCTCATATTGTAAAACGTTCCAACATCTGTCTAGGTCTAATCTATCCATCCAGAAAAAGCCCAAATCCTGTGTTTAGTTGTGTAGTGCTTTATAATCTCAGTGTGCGTTTCTCAGCACGCCCAGTTTGGGCACATAAGAATACCGAAGCGCGTAGGAATAAAGTAGTTTGCCTTAGATCTTTTGGGTTAAATCAAAAAGCAAAATGTGGACGTTTATTTTCCAGGCTCTTCAATGGATAAATTATCCACTACGTGTAATTTCCCCCTCACGTAAAAGGGAAGGTTGTGGAGACCTCCTGAGGAACTTCAGAAAATTGATTTTCAAAGAAGAAATAATAGAGCCTGAATCAGTCCTTCCTAGTATTTTTGTAGAATTCCCCACAGCCACCAAGACCCAGTGCCTTCACCTCTGTGAGTCTGGATGTACCTTACGATGTTATATTGCATTACGTGCTCCTAAGGCTGCTGCAGATCACATGCTGGGGTCGAAGAAGGAGTAGAGCATGCAGACGTAAATAATCTATATCATGTGCTGTGTGTCTGCCATGGACCTGGGTGTAGTATGAATACCTATACGTCCTTCTTAACAGTTGCGAAGAGGTGTGGTGCCACAGCCAGGGTGGCTGATGCTGGAATCTGGGGCTCACAGTTCGATCCCCGGCACCGGCGGCAGGTCAGCTCCGCACCATGTGACTCTGGGCAATAGCTTGCTTAATCTTCCCGACGCCCCCCAGCACCGGGATGTCTTCGGGTAGCTGTTCACGTTTTACAAATACTGAATTTACATTTGTGAAGTTTTGGATGGTGGATACTTTCTTTGGTAGGGTGTAGCAGAATGACCACTTATCCTCCATGTGGTGGTTAATGATACTCTACCACATATATGTTTGGAAATCATGGACCATCAGTGAAGCATCCATGGTTCCAGAACACTTTTCAAAGGAATGAACCAATTGCTGTCAATCTGTATATATGTTATTTCTACAGCTCGAACCTAGCCCAAAGGCAGTGGAACGCGGTACATGGTCAGTGAGCAGTCCCACAACCTCTTGTCTTCCATCCTCTTCCTTTCTGTTCCTCTGCCCTCCTTACTGTGTACTTTTTCTTTAGGAATTTGCCTTTCTTTTATTACTAATGATTTCCTGTTGGACTTAAGGGGCAGAGCACAGTGGCTGGGCAGAGATGAGCAGGAAAGAAGACCACATTGGGCCTGACATGCTGATCCCAAAGCTACTTATCCGCACACACCAGGCTTGGGCAGCACTCCCCCGCGCTCCCTGTGTGGTCCACTTCTCGCGGGTGCTAGGTCCACCTATCTGTGTCTCTCTAGTAGTCCTCAGTGGGTGCATCCCCACAACCAGTTAAATGTAGATATTCTTTTGTATAGGTTGGACTTTTAGTTGCATTTCATGGAATTGTATTTGACTTTTTAATCTTAATTTTTGTTTATCATTTTTTTAAGTGCAAACATTTCTGCTCCCCTTGTATCTGGAGGGGAGAAACCATCACACCTCGCTGGTCAGTTTGTTTTTCCCTAGACACTCCCTGCATCCATAAAATCTGTATCCACATGTTTACATCAGTCGCCCCAACATGAAGTAGATCCACCATTTGACCAAAAGCTAGTGTTTAGGTGTGGCAAGAGAAGCGGCCAGAATAAATGATGAGATGGAGCTGCGTTGGAGAATGTATTGCATCACTGGCTTTCTGTGGTTTCTGACCCCAGTTGCATTTGCATGCCCCATTGGGGTGGGATTTGCAACTGTATTTAGAAATAACACCTCATGGATATGTGGAAGATGCCAATATTACACCCACAATCTAGAGACTGGGTGCCCAAACTAAGTCCACAAGGGACTGGATCCATAGCTGTCTTCAAAGAGAACCACTGACTGTGTGAATGATTATATTTCAATTCACCACATGTAAATCCATGTACCGGGGATATTCGTGGAAAGTTGTCATGGGTCTCTTCATCGAGAACCCCTGATCTGAAACAGCCTCACTGCCAAGCTTCACATGATGCTGAGGTGCACTGGGACACGGATTCATATCTGGATCCCACTGAGGGCTTAAGGGTTCCTGGGGGAATTGAGGATGTGTGCAGATGCCCTGGGGCACAGGATCACCCCTGAGGGGCCACTGGACGTCACAGCAGAGACTGCTGGAAATCTGGACATCACAGGATGGGTGGGGCAGTGTTGAGATGTACTGGGGCACACGATCACGCCTGAGGGACCACTGAAGCTAAGGCCCTCACAGGATGAATGGGGCAGTGTTAAAATGCACTGGGCCACAGGACCACTCCTATAGACCACTGGGGCTTGGAGGTTCACAAGGTAACTGGGGCTGTGTTGAGCTTTACTAGGACACAGGGCCAATCATAAGGACCACAGACACTGGTGCTTGTGGCTTCACAGGATGATTTAGGCAGTGTTACAATGCACTAGTTACAGGATCACTCATGGTGACTTGAGGAATAAGGAATTCGCACAGAACCTGTTGTCAACTATATGATAATTGTACAGTAAAAATGTGAACAGTTTAACAATAAGATTCCCCATGTATGCATAGAGTACGTCATTAGCACAATCAAGGCAAACGTTCGTGTCCCGCTGTACATGGTAAAAAAAAAGCGTAAAGTCGTCGAGTATTGAGAGCATATCTGTGTTGTGGATGGTCAATGCATTGTGATGTAGTGCTCTTTAAAGAGGCGCATCTTCAACTCTTTCCTAAATGGAGCCTCATTGGGGAGGTCCTGATAGATACGGACATGTTGTTCCAAATCCTTGGTGTACAGATGGAAAAGGCCTGCTGTCTTGGTTTTCATTTAACTGCGGTAGATTCTGTGGCATATTTAAAATATGCCTGGTAAGAGTATGTAATGAAGGTTATAGTTCTGACACTGATGCAAACTTTTCGAGGTTCATTGTTTGTCATGACTCTTGAAGTAGAGCTATTTTATGAAAACCCTCAGAAGACCCAAGCAACCTCAGTCTCTTAAGACCATTGAACCATTTCCAAACCTTTGTAAAACAAGTGGTGTGTATTTTCAATGATTACTGCTCTTATTCCCCGAAGAGAACAAAAAGTCCATCCGGCTTGTTCTTATAGTGAATATTACAAAGTGCGACTCTCGTCTGTGTTCAGAGAACATTGTAAACCCCATGGCCTGACCTTCTCAGTATAGCGTCATAGCGCCTAGTGGTCTCCGCATGGCGCGGCCCCAGAATTCCCTCCAGTTAGTTCCTCGTGAGGCGAGAACCCCGTCCTTGCGCGCCCCGAATGAAAGCTCCATTACTTTAATTAGGTTTGAAGGGTTGAGATTTCAAATGCAAATCTGGGTCATTGCATATGTAAATGTGCAGCTGGAGTCTCGGAACCTGCCAGAAGACATCAGCGGAGGTGCCGGCCATCGGCGGGGATCGACTCAAGGCTGGCGAGCAGGCCTTCAACTCGTCAAAACGCAAGGCCTACTCATTAACGCGGGGGACTGCTGATTTGTTAGACAAGGGTTAAACGTGCTGCCGCTTGTTACAGCGTAAAAACATTTACTTCTAAATGCAAAGTATTTTTTTTTTAAATCCCAGTACCTCGAAAACATGGAGCAAAGGCGTGCATTTTGGGTCAAACTTTACACTTTATCTACTCGCAGATGAGTTTCCTCTGCAGTTACAAAGCTTAATAAAAAGAGGTGCAGGAGAGGCCCCTTGTTATAAACAACCATTACAGTGTGGTTGGTGCGTTCTATGAAATGTGGGACGCCATTTTTAGCAAGAATTTGTCTTTGACTATATAAAATGCTTTTTACATTAAGGAAGCCGAACAGGGCGCTAGACTAAAACGTATTTCATGCACTTTGATAAAGTAAGGAAGTCAGTATTTAATCTTCTGTTTCCATGGTTCACATTCTCACAGCCTGGCTGCAGGGGAGGATATCTTATCTCTTCCTGGGAGACTGCAATCTGCTTTAATACGAGTCCTGCTGACATATGTTCAATTCATCTAAACCCCAGGCTTCTCCAAAGAGTAGCTCGTGAGCTACTGGCAGCTCTCCAGCTACCTGTAAGTAGCTCACATGCCCAGTGAGCTAAATTGGAAGCGTTTGCTTAGTTGAGCTAATATATGTGTACTAAATTTGAAAAGCGTGCACTTGAGACAAACATGTGTTTATTTTAAAAAATCATAAGTTGAATTTTGTGAAAAATGGCTGAATTTCCAAGTCAACCATTCAAACCTTTGAGTTGGTTAACAATAAAATTGAGTTATTTCAGCACCAAGATACCACCATAAAGATGCTATGTTATGTTATATTTAGAGCTGATATTTGAGTGATAAACAATGCAGCGCTGGAAACTTATTTTTACCTTGTTGCATTGCAGTTATGGCTGTTAAGTGTTACCTAGGTACAGCGGTCTCTCACAGATAATGGCTATTTTGCAATCCTGGTGTGGCCACTAATGTAATCTTGTCTGATATGGTCTTTATTATATCACTTATATTAGTAAGTCGGGCTGGGCTGATTTTCTCCGAACATAAGTAGCTCTTATTGGACAAAAGGTTGGAGACCCCTGCTCTGACCCTTTCTACCACCCCATTCAGTTCCACCACCCTTGGCTTTCTTCATCTTTAAAACCTGGCTTCCATTTGACCCTTGGAGTGTGCTTGGCCAGCTCATGTGGTACTTTGGTCCTTATGGCCGTGTTATCTCCCTCCTTGCTTTGATCTGAGGCTGTCATGTCACCTTCACTCAGTGTCAAGTCAAGCCAAAATTTGTATAGCGCACTACTCACCCAGAGGGTCTCAAGGCGCTTGAGGGGGGGATCGCTACTTATCAAATAGCCAAGTTTTGAGTTGTTTTCTGAAGGAGAGGTGGTTCTGTGTGAGGCGGAGGTGGGTGGGGAAAGAATTCCAGGTTTTGGCCGCTAAGTAGGAGAATGATCTTTCTCCCATGGTGGCTCTTCGGATGCGTGGAATCGCGGCGAGGGCTTGATTAGACGATCGTAGTTGGCGGGTGGGGGTGTAAAAGGTCAAGCGCGTGTTGAGGTATTTGGGTCCTAGGTCGTAGAGGGCTTTGTGTGCGTGGGTGAGGAGGCGGAACGTTATTCTCTTGTTGACGGGGAGCCAGTGAAGGTCTCTCAGGTGACCGGAGATGTGATTGTGGCGGGGTATGTCTAGGATGAGTCGGGCGGAGGCGTTCTGAATGCGTTGGAGTTTTTTCTGTAATTTGGCTGTGGTTCCGGCATAGAGGGTGTTTCCGTAGTCCAGTCGGCTTGTGACAAGTGCTTGGGTGACCGTCTTTCTTGTTTCGGTGGGGATCCATCTGAAGATCTTTTTGAGCATACGTAAGATGTTAAAGCATGATGTAGAGATGGCGTTGACTTCTCTGGTCATCGAGAGGGAGGAGTCTAGAATGAATCCCAGGTTGCGAGCATGGTCCGTTGGTAAAGGTGCGCTGCCCAGGGCCGGGGGCCACCATGAGTCGTCCCATGCAGAGGGGGATGATCCTAGGATGAGGACTTCCGTCTTGTCTGAATTCAGTTTTAGGCGGCTGTTCTTCATCCACTCGGCTACGCCTTTCATCCCTTCGTGTAGGTTGGTTTTGGTGGTGCTTGGGTCTTTGGTGAGGGAGAGGATCAGCTATGTGTCGTCAGCGTAGCAGATGATGTTGAGGTTGTGCTGGCGTGCGATGGATGCGAGGGGGCTCATGTAGACGTTGAAGAGGGTGGGGCTGAGCAATGATCCTTGTGGTACGCCGCAGATGACTTTGGTGGCCTCTGATCTGAAAGGGGGAGGCGGACTCTCTGGGTTCTTCCGGCGCGGAACGAGATGATCCAATCCAATGCTTTTCCTTGTATCCCAACGTTGCTGAGGCGTTGTACAAGGGTGCTATGACAGACCGTGTCAAACGCTGCGGAGAGGTCCAGGAGGATGAGGGCAGCTGTTTCCCCGTTGTCGAGTAGTGTTCGGATGTCGTCTGTGGCTGCGATGAGGGCAGTCTCGGTGCTGTGTTTGGCTCGGAATACGGACTGTGAGGGGTCGAGCAATGTAGCACTGTACAACAGAAAAAATTGTGCCCCACAAATGGGTCACGTATGGCTGTGCATACAGGTGAGTGGGCTCTTGTGTAAGGATGTCCTTCTGGTGGGCAGTGGTAGCAGTTACTTGACAAAAAGTTATTCTTTGATGAGATGAGCCTTTAACTCTTTCCTGAAAAGGCGGAAGGTGTGTTGTCTGACCTGTGATGGGATGAACATCTAGATCCTTTGTGCATACCAGGAAGAGACTTGCCATCTGTGTTTTTTCCCTTCTTCTATATATCTTTGTTTATTTCAAGCAAAGCGAGTTCCTGCCTTCATATATTGAGTTCCCACCAGAGATCTTGATCTTGTTAGCCAGGTAGGGGAGTCCTGAGGGTGGTCTCCTTAAAGGTGACAAGGGAAATCTTGGAGGTCAACTGCTCATGCAAGGAAGGCCAGCCGAGTACCTAAACCACAGATGTTTTCAGGACTATCTTCCTCATCCATTTGAATCGCGTCACCCTGTGGATGACTCACATCAATGACATGGTGGATGTCGGGGATACCAGCACATTTTTATTGCTGGACTGCATTCCACTCCATTTTCTTTTTTGACGCCTAATTACCAATGGCTATGATCTGTTCAAGCTCTCCACTTACACACCTTTTGGTTCCCCGAGTGTGATGCCCTAAGTGTGACAAGTCTGCCTAGGCATGGGTCCCTGCCCTGTCCGCAGTGTCATGATACCCAAGATGTACATCACTGTGAAGGACTAAGAGCCTGAAACCAGTATGTGGGTGATTGTGTTCCTGCCTAAAGGGGACCCTGGCTTGGCAGATTCATCTAGCCTGTTCTTATAGGGTGAGGACCAAGACTGAATTACATAGAAGTGGCATTCCACAAATCCCCTTTTGTATTGTTCAGCAAACAAGAAGATGTCATTGACCAAATACAATAGCACCAATGTTTTGATGACAGTTTTAAAATGTGGCTCTGGTAGGCGTGTTTTGATTTTGTAAAGCAGAGACCCTATAAGAGGCAGTCACTCTTCTAAGTGGTGTGAGCCTCGAAGCAAATTATTTAGTGCCTTTGGAGAATTGAGGGGCAAATACACTGAAGTTCTTTGCGGTGAGCCATTCTTGTCCTTGAGCTTGTATGTTCTCATTGGCATGTGGCATGCAGCTGTAAAGGAGAGGCAGTTCCCTCTATGATTAAAATTTCCGCACAAAAAGATCATATCTATATGTCTGAAATCTGATTACTTGTGGATATTTGTTTTCCTCTGGTCAGGAGTGTGTCAGCTGTTTTCCTCTAATCAGAGTTGTATCTAGTTGTTTTCCTCTGGTCGGTAGGTGCCTAGCAGTATCATGCACCATACCTAGCTGTTTGCCTCTGCTCAGGGCTGTACCTAGCTGTTGTCCTCAGGGTTGTATCTAGCTTTTTTCCTCCTCTGGTCAGGAGGTTGACTAGCAGTATCATCCTCCATACCTAGCTGTTGTCCTCTGTTCAGGGCTGTACCCAGCTGTTGTCCTCTGTTCAGGGCTGTACCTAGCTGTTTTCCTCTGGTCAGGGTTGTATCTAGCTGTTGTCCTATAGTCAGGGTTGCATGTAGCTGTTTTCCTCTGGTCAGGAGGTTGCCTAGCACTATCATGCACCATACCCAGCTGTTTTCCTCTGTTCAGGGCTGTACCTAGCTGTTTTCCTCTGTTCAGGGCTGTACCTAGCTGTTTTCCTCTGTTCAGGGCTGTACCTAGCTGTTTCCTCTGTTCTGGGCTGTTCCTAGCAGTTTTCTTCTGTTCAGGGTTGTATCTAGCTCTTTTCCTCTGGTCAGAAGGTTGCTGTAGGAAAGACTGGAGGACTCGAGGAGTTGAGTAAAGTAGGAGTTTATTAGAAACACGTCTTCACAAGTGCTGTGCCAGGTTCATAATGCCACAGTTCTAAACAGCAGATGACAGCTAGCACATTCAAAGGATGCAGCCCAAGGCATGTGCACAACAGCCAGAGACAGCCACGAGATGTCACAGGCGGAGCCATGTGCCATCTCGTGTGCCATCTCGTGGTCACAGATAATAACAGTATATAACACACCTCCCTTCCTGTAAATAAAAAAAACAACAAAAAAAAAAACAAATCTATACAGTAGTAAAATCTTAATACATGACAAAATTCAAGTAGGAAAGAAAGAAAAGAAAAAAAAAACAACCTATACAATCCTAAAATTTTAATTCATGACAAAATCCTTGTATCTCTCGGGGAGACGGTGAGGCCTAGGACATTTTTTTGAAACCACAGAGGAAGGAAAGGTCCTTACAACCTCAGGATTTTCATTCTCACTTGAAAGACAACTTGAAGAAGTTCCCACGTTACCGGATTCAAAGTCAAGAAAAACATTGCTGTCATCCCTTGACACAACAGCACCACACGGCACACCTTGACCTTTAAATACAGAAACTCTGTTCAAGTTCCAAACACTCCCATCCTCAATCCTGACAGCATGCTTGAAAACTTCAATAACTTCCATGGGACGGGACCAAATCTGACCCCCTTTCGGAACACCTTCCTTCCTTTTGATACGGACAAGATCTCCAACTGATATGATATGTTTGCTAACAGATCCCTGCCTTGCTCCCATCCTTTCCTTCATCTTATCCTTATATGCGCTGACTCTATCTCGAACCAACTCATAATCTACTCTCGAGGAGAGACCATTCTCACCCAAACTTTTCCTCAACCACCAAGGAGTTAAACGAGTACTGGGTTTCCGACCCCTTAAAAGTTCAAATGGGCTAACTAAAGTGACAGAGTTAGGAGATGTCCTATAAGACAATAACATAGATTGAAGGGCATTACGCCAATTTAATTGACCTTTAACAGAAAGTTGGATCGCCTCCTTCACAACTCTGTTGAATCTTTCAACCTGGCCATTGGCTTCAGGGTGGAACACAGCAATTTTATTGTGCAAAATCCCACACTTGGTGATAAAACTTTGAAAGTCCTTACTAGTAAACTGTGGACCATTGTCCGTCACTATTTCTTCTGGGATTCCTTCCCTGCAAAAAACATCATCCAAAAACTCCACTACGTTTCTAGTTGTAATCTCTTTAACCATCTTTACCTCTGGCCATTTTGAGAAGTAATCTATCAAGACCATCCCAAATCTCTCACGCTCAGGTAGGACAGAGAATGGACCAATGAAATCAAGCCCTAATTTCTGCCAAGGACCAAGAGGATATTCTACAGGACAAGGTTCAGGACGTAAAGGAACAGCAGACTTATCACTGTTGGCACATTCTGGACACTTTTGGACATAGTGTTCAACACAACCATCCACTCCTGGCCACCAAAAGAAATCTTTCACACGTCTCCTGGTAAAAGAAATTCCTAAGTGCCCCTCATGGGCAATACTAATAATGGTATTTCTTAAAGCAAAAGGAGGAATGAATTTATCACCTCGCATCAGAACCCCATTTTCAACAGCTAACTCGTCTTGAACTTTGGCATAACTCATCATGTCACCTGAAAACTTCCTTTGTTCAGGCCATCCTTGTAGAATGTAATTCTTAACTTGATTCAATTCAACACTATTCTCCATTTCTTTTGCCCAGGACTCTTTACTCAAATCAAACTTCTCCCCAAACACCAACATGATGTCTTGCGAAGTGAACGCAACCTCACATTCGTCATTGTCAGATGGAAGATCGCAGGGAGTGTGCAACCTAGACATACAATCAGCATGAATGTTAGTTTTCCCCTTTACATACACCATCTCAAAATGAAAAGACTGTAGCCTAGATGCCAACCTGGCTAAGCGAGCTGATAAAGTTCGACCTCCACCTGGTGCCATCATGTAAATGAGAGGCTTATGGTCCGTCTTGATAGTAAATTTTGTTCCCCACAAAAATGTTTTAAAATGTTCGGCTGCCCAAACTGACGCCAATAACTCTCTCTCAATAACTGAATAGTGTTTTTCAGCATCCCTCAAAGCCCTTGAAGCATAAGCGATTATCCATTCTTTTCCACAGTCATTCTGCATGAGCACGGCTCCTAACCCTGTGCTACTTGCATCTACCATGATGGTACATTTTTTCCCAATAACAAAAGGTTTTAAACACGGTGCATTCACAACAAACGCTTTAAGATTCTGAAATGCCTCCGTCATAACATCAGACCATAAAAATCTCGCATTCTTCTTTAGAAGTGGCCTAAAAGAATCAACTTTGGAAGAAAAATTAGGAATGAATTTGGCATAGAATTCTATTAATCCTAAAAAAGCTACCAATTGTTCTTTTGAAACAGGCACCGGAGCTTTAATGATGCTCTCTACGTGTTTTTGCTTAGGTCTGATCCCAGAACCACTTATGGAATGTCCCAAATATTCAACTTCTCTTTCTCTTATTTTACACTTATCAAGGCGAAGAGTAAGACCTTTGGAAGACAAAGCGGAAATGACATTCCTTAAATTAATATCATGCTCTTCCACATTTTTCCCAAATACAAGAATATCGTCTTGAAAGGCGATTGCTCCTGTCAACCCTTCAAGTGTCTCTTTCATCAGTCTTTGGAAGACAGAAGCGGCACTAGCCAATCCAAAAGGCATGCGTTTGTATCTAAAGAGGCCTTCTGGCGTTATAAAGGCCGTCAAATTTTTTGAATCATCATCTAGAACGACTTGATGATAGGCGCTTGCCAAGTCTATGCATGAGAAAATCACAGCACCTCCCAATGTTGAAACCATCTCATGCAGATTTGGCAAGGGATGAGCATCCACCCAAATAGAGTTATTTAAACTGCGAAGGTCAACACAGAGTCTCAATTCGCCGTTGGATTTAACCGAAATAACGATCGGGGAAACCCACGGGGAGGACTCAATGGGCTCAATGATATCCTTGTCACACAAATCTTTGAGAAGAACCTTAAGTTTATCTCTGTACGTAAGAGGGACATTCCTGACTCTGTGCCGAACAGGAACAACACCATCATTGAGTTTAATAGTGTGTTTAAAACCCAAAAACTGACCGAGTTTTCCACTGAACACATGAGGAAACTCAGACTTCAGATTATCAACCATGAGATTACGATCTGGATCATTGGTGTTAGTAACAGAGTAAACAGGGGGATTAGCTCTAGGGTCTATTTTAATACCCAATTGATCTTGGTGTGGCCATCCTAACAGAGGTTGCCCAGACTTAGCGACATATATTTTACCATATGTGGATTCCCCAGAAAAGGTGATTTTCCCCCAAAAATAACCTACCAATTCAATCCTGTGTCCGGTGTAACCCCCTGGAGAAATGTCAGACTCAAGTAAAATCTTGTTGGGCCAATTTTTTTTTACCACATCTAAACCCAATAATGTATACCATGCACAGGTGTCCACAAAAATGTTAATTACTTTCCCCTCTATAATCACATCACAGGATGGAAACTTACTTACACCTTCACTACCACAAATATTAATGACCGTATTGATATCATTTTCATTAGAATCATAGTCATCAAAATCTTGAACAATGTTAACTTTTTTCGTGGTAGACTTACAAAACTTTGTTAAATGCCCTTTCTTATTGCATTTCACACACATCTTATCAAGGGCAGGACAAACTTTAGAGTTTGCTAAATGGTTTGAACTACCACATCTGAAGCAAATCCACTGAGTGTTGCTCTTCTTATCACTTTTAGTGTACTTAAATCTTGAGTCACTCTTACTACTAGCAAAATCACTTCTAGAAGAAAATGGTTTCCTAAATTTCTCTCCTTCTTTGGAAACGCTAAAAACATCTCCCTTTTCATTTCCTCTTATCTCCTTTACGAATTTCTCGGAATGTTCAATTGACCTAGCAATGTCAATGGCTGCATTTAGAGACATATCCGAGGTTGTCCAAAGTCTTTCCTGGACCTTTTTATTATTTGTTCTCATCAGTATTTGGTCTCTCAATACCTGTTCATAAGTTATATGTTCAAAATCACACGTTACGGCAAGAGATCTGAGAGACGATACAAAGTCATCAATCGGTTCATCTGCAGATTGTTTGCGAGAATAAAAAATAAATCTCTCCATAACAACATTCTTTTTCTTTCCAAATCTAATTTTTAGTTGTTCTGCTGCACATTCATACACATCTTTTTCTCCTGGATTTGTTAAGGCTGGAAGAGTGACGAATTCTTTTAATCCAATTCCACCTAGGCAATGTTTTAAAAGAGATAACTTTCTCTCAGGTTCACATTCAGTGCCATCCATAACTTCAACATAGGCTAGAAAAACAGGTTCCCATATTTCCCAATCCATGGGAGGGTCACCTTTATTAGCCAAAAACGAAGGAGGAGGGACAATTCCACTCATGTTAGAATTGTTGATGTAACACAATTATTATAATGTGTAAAGGAGACAACAAAAAAAAATTTTTTTCTGAAAGTCAAAATAAAAGTACTTTTAATATAAGGCTGGTTGAAAATGTACCTTTATATGAGGTCGAGTTGAAAAAACTATCGTGTAGAATGAATTCCAGGAAGCAAAACAACTTGAAAGTGAAAAAAAAACAGAGAAGAAAAAACAATCCAATGATAATTCCCAACTTAAAATGGCCGCCGTGGAAATTGCTTTCTCTTTAGAGAAAATTGCTCTTGTCTTGATAGCGTGTGACGTGATGACGCCTTCCACGTAGTTCGCGCATGCGCGCGTGAAGTTAGAGGCTCGTGGAACGGATACAGACTCGCGCTGGTAACTCGCGCTTCGAGAGAGACATCAAAGTCTGAAAAAACGATGAAAAGACGTTAAATACCTCCGAAATAGAAGGGCGAGTCGTCGGAGTAGCTGCGAGGATCCGCTTGCGTCGCTGCAAAGACTTCAGATCGAGTAAGACAAGATTTGCCGATAATACTCTTCTTTGTTGTTTTGTTGTTATTTTCTTTAACGAAATCTTGAATAAAATGATGAGAAATTCATCCCACCCTCGTCGCCAGTGTAGGAAAGACTGGAGGACTCGAGGAGTTGAGTAAAGTAGGAGTTTATTAGAAACACGTCTTCACAAGTGCTGTGCCAGGTTCATAATGCCACAGTTCTAAACAGCAGATGACAGCTAGCACATTCAAAGGATGCAGCCCAAGGCATGTGCACAACAGCCAGAGACAGCCACGAGATGTCACAGGCGGAGCCATGTGCCATCTCGTGTGCCATCTCGTGGTCACAGATAATAACAGTATATAACAGTTGCCTAGAACTATCATCTTCTAGCTGAAGACCGCTAGTGGTGGTATGGAGCATGAAGTATGCCACTGGTTACTGGGAGGCCATCTGATCCTCCAGGGTTCATTTTCAAGAGTTTGATAGATATGGATGAGGCAGCGTAGTGTGTTGTCATCAAAGCCCACTTTCGATGAACGGATGGTGAGTAGTGTTTCATTTTCTGCTGCTTCGATCACCGCAGGGAGATCATGATCCGGTCATATTTGCTATGATGCACCTGCTGTTGGAAGCACCAGGGGCGAAGGTGATGGTAAATGGGGTGCTGTGGTGTGCCTTTCCATTGAAGCCAGAGGTGTCCATTGTGTCTAGTTCTGTCCACTCTGGCACGAGGGACCCTTGCATGTTGGATCCATAGTGACGCACTGATCCCCAGTGTGGGATGAAGCCCAGCAGCAAAGACAACATATCTCTGCATGAAAGATGTCCTCTTTTATCTGACCAACAGTGCAGGATCCATCAGCCGGATCCTGGAGGTTTTCTATGTATATGGTCGGTTTCCCAGATTTTGTTTTAATTGTCTAAAGTCGATAAGTTACCCTGTGCTGGATAGGTTGCAAAGCTGATAATTTAAATACCCCTTCAGGTATAAAAGAGTGAGTTGAATTTATCTGGGGATTTGTGACTATAGATGTGATAAGGTTCTATGAGCAAACTTTAAGCCCCTGCTGGCCTTTCCCATTGTATGCTGCACTTTGAAAATACATCCCATTGTTGACAAGAGCAGCACTCTTCGAGATGCTGGAACTTCTAAGGTCCTGTACTATATGTTGTAGAATGTCCATCCTTGATTCTGGATACTGTCTTTAAGGCAATGAATGAATGAGACCCTTAGGGACCTATTTTGAAAAGGGCGAGCCTCAGTTGCCTTTGAAAACTGAGTGTGTAGGCGGGGGGTATAGCTCTCCCAAACAGTCAAAGATGCTACCTTCCCACACAACTGGTAGTGGGGAATGAATTTGCTTTGGTGATTCGATGGAGAAGTTAATTGGGCTAGAAGACATAAGACCCAGGTAAAGTAATGTTTTCATCATTTGCATGGTGGAAAAGAGGCGATTGACATGCCCTGCCCCTTCAAAGTATGGGGCTAGCAAACAGAGAGACAATTTGGAAAGGGAACCTTTCTAAGAATATTCTGTTTTGGGCAGATGTGTTTGCTCAAGGACTACCTGATAAAAGGAGGTCTCTAGGACCAACACATCCAGATTGGGAAAGTGATGTTGAGGAACTGAGTGAGGAAGACTGACGCCAATACCTCATGTACCCTAGAGACGTAGCCTGAGAGTGACCGTTTGGTGGTCTAAGGCAAAATGTTATGTGGAGTCTGCTGGACCAGAACACACACATGTGGGGCTTTGGGCGTTCTAACATGTCGATCGCTAAGAAATTGTCCCAAGGAATGCAGTTTCATCATATAATATAGCAATGCTCACAAATACAACCGTTCTGGAATAGGATGATGGAATTAACACATATAGCACTGGTCACCCCGGCCATCTGTTCTGAAAACTGTACTGTGGGAAAATGTAGGAAGATGTGGAGGCCTCGACGCATATTAAGATATTTGCCAATGTTGCTTTGATGGTTAATCAACTGAACATAGGCCGAAAATGGTGAAGTGCCATTGCTCAGTAAACTAGAAGCTGGAATATGAATCCCGTTAGTTGAATAGAGGAGGAAAGATTTCCCCAGGTAACTAGAGCTGGGCCACCAGGTGTGGCGAGGTATGTGTGCATGGTGTGGACATTTTGATTTTCCCACATAATTTCATGCACTGGTCATGAATCATGTATGTGCTTCATCGCATCTCCATGACCCCATGATATTCCAACCTGCAGGTTTCAAATTGAAAGAAGGTCCTTCATCTGCGACTCTGAATTGTTAAATATCGAAAATTAAACAAAGTTTTATTTTTATTTTATAATAAACCATGGCCTTCTTCACTAGTTAGCGAATCTGTCTGTTGCAGAGGGATTCGGCGAAAACGCCTGTGTGAAGTAGCGGTTTGCTTTGTGTTTATTCTGGTGTTTTTGTGTTTCAACAATAGGGTGTAGAATGAATGATTATTGCTGCCTTTGTGTCATCAGTGTGTTTCCTGGTTTAGTTTATTTTCTCTTTTAAGAAAGTGCTGATTGAATTGAACTCGTTTGTAGAACAATCTGTGGCTGCTGTCTGGCACAGAGATGTCACAGAGCTTGAGGACTTCGAGGCGCAGTTTGCTTCTACTTGTGGCTGTGCTGATGGTTGTTCGTGTACTATCTTGCGTTGGCGTCAATCATGTGTTTTCCTGGGGTTCTGCTTTGAGCTGCGACTTCTCCGTTTTTCTTGTCCCCAGATGGCGTGTTTCCATATGTGATCTTCTGTGGCTGTGAATTTACTTTGAATGTGTGGGATTTCAAGAGGGCATGAAGGTGCCTGTTGACAAGAATGATCTATTTTTAGATGCTGCACCTATAAATGTTTGTATTTGGGGTTTTCTTATTTGAATTTCCGGATTCTAAACATCAGCGATTCTCACCTATCCAGAACTATCTCATGCTGCTCATGCCATGGCTATGTCTGAAAAAGGCCATAATTGTACTTTTGTTAAATGCGGAATAACTTTAGGCAAAAACCTAGACTTTGTTTCATCTAATGAAATGTAGTCCTTATATGTTGTACCAGGACCCTTATTCTCTTGAAACTACAGACGCAACTTAATAAGGGCTCTGTAAGGCCCAATGTACGCCTAGCAGGGGGGCCTGGAAGAAAAATAGCTAATCCTGCAAAACATAAATTTTTATTAACTTTACTCTGCAAGAAGTGCCAAGCATGGTGTGGCACACAGCCTGAGGGCACCAAAGGCTGGCACATGAAACATTAATTATTGTTTTGAAACGAGAACAAGCGTGAAATACATTTGTTATATTAACCTTTAAACCATTTATAACATTTGGTATTTTGTGTGAACCTCAGGCCCTACAGTACCTAGATAATGCCTGTAGCCGGACAAGGAAATAGTCAGTCTAACTACAAGGGCACCCCAGGCTTGTAGCATTGCCAACCGAGAGAAACCTAATACAGGAATACATGGCTGGGACTTAAGCAAGGGAGGCTGGGTTGAACATAAATAAATCCGAGGGAGAGGCAATACAGGTGCTTTAATCTGTCCAGTGGCCCGCATGCCGCCTCAGTGACCAGTAGAATTGGGCATTTACATTTCAAACTAAATATTGTTTTTTTGTGCAATTATTTGTCTAGCCTTTTATATCATTTAAGCCCTTCTAGTGACACTGGGCAGGGAGAGAAGAGGAACTGAAATGCCACGACCAAGATAGAGAGGAAAGAGGAGGGCATGGTACAGGAATGTTGAGGGACCCTTAAGAAGGACTTGGTGTCTCTCAAAAGACTAGACCCTCGGATGCCACAAGAGTGTTTGTTGCTAGCCGTGTTGAGGTGTCTGATCAGCATACAGAAAGGATGGTTAGCTGCCATCTTAACACAATCTGAACTGTTAAGAAAAGGCATTGTATCCCCATCAAGTGAGGAGCATTTCCATATCACAAGAAACTGCAGCTTGAGATGTATACGATGCCCACTAAGGAAAACCTGGGGATCAGTATCCGCAGTCCCAGATTGGAACGTGCTAGTATAGGAAGCGGGTGAGGTGAAGGTCCAAAGCGATTTGGTGGTGGTGAGTCTCTTTTCGAGACATAAAAAAAAAAAGAGGATTTTCAATATAACAGTTGTTGCTCTCAAGGCCAGCACAATGTATAAAATACTCAACACAGGTTCCCGCCTCCCCCATTAGTCCCACAGGTGTAAATTATGGTGCTGTATATCTGCCCATAATAGCCGAGACCTTCTGCACCTTGTTAAGCCCCCATTTTCTCCAGATCTTACTGTATTTTGGGACACGTGTGCTGTAAATATTGTCTTCTCTAAAATTGCGCACCTGTTCACACCTTTCCACCAGGCTGCAATGAAGGTAGCGTTGAGGGAGCTCCGGTGTTTGACTTTATCCCTTTTGGCCAGCAGCGTACCCATCCCCATACATGTTCCATACCCTGGGGTCCCCCCCCCATAACCTCTAGAATGCCCAATATAGCAGGTCTGGAGTTTGCCTTGATATGCAATCCCACCACTCTGGAAAAAGTGGAGAGTATGTTTGACCAATAGTGTTGTATACAGGGCAGGCCCATACTGCATGGTAGAAATTCCCTCTGGGTTCCAGGCATCTAAGGCATATAAGTGATGGATATACCGGGCCCTTCCACAGGTGGTAAGTTGTGAGGTAAAATTTGTGGAGATATTTAACCTCTTCCATGCTCATGACGGCTCCCGGCCGTCATGAGTCACGGTGGGCGTGTGCTGATGACGGCCGGGAGCCGTCATCACCACGCCTGCAATTGGAATCTTCAGCACTGCAGCGGAATTCGTGCCGCAGCGATGAGGTTAAACTGAATGAGTTTGAGCCGTGCAGAGATCAACAAAGTGTGAGGCGTCATACAGGCATCCTGTCCTCCCATTTTACTCCCAGGGTTCCCATCTAGTCAGAAAAGTGTGTAGCCAAGGTTTTGTAGACTTGTGAATCCCTTCTTTCCCCAAGGGACCCGTAAGTACTCACACTTCCGAGAGGGCTGTACTCTGCGACATCCTCACGTTCTCCTTGATATTCTGAAAGAGCGTGTCTGAGTTGTAAGTATCAAAAGAACTTGGATTTATGCATGTAGAACTCAGTCTGAAGGTCCTGAAAGGATCTCATGTGGTCCCTGTCCCCTACATCTCTTAGGTGTGAGATTCCAAATTGGTCCCTGCCTCAGAATCCTTTGAGGTTCACCACTCGAACCATCTGGTGGCCCACCCACAGGGGCACCTCCAGCGTAAGCCTTCGGTCCTAACCGGTCCAAAGTTGCACTGCTCTCCGTGCCCGTAAAAAGATCTGGGGCCAGCACCCCATTGAGAATAAGGTTATGTTCTCTAGCCCAATGATAGCTATCTAATTATAGCTATGTAGTATACCGGGTCCTCCAAGAAAATGGGGCCAAATTGTGACGTTTTCCAATATATTCTTTAAAATGCCGCATGTTTTACATGCAGACCTGCAAGGGCGCTCATTTAATAATTTAATATCTTAATGGTGCACTATACGAGGTTCGCCCTCCTCAGATAAAAATTGTTGAAAAATCCATGAATTTTAAGGGAAGTTCATACCATATGCAATTTCAGTTGGTCTTCTATCATTTTGTGTATGTATGGAGAAAACTACTTAATGGTAATCATGTAGTACTGGCCTATATTCACAATCATGGGCTTCTGACATCATCATAAGCTACAAGGCCAAAGGCCAAGTGTTTTATAAATGTCGCCAGAGCATTAAGATGGCAATACCTTGAACTCCCCCTGAGACTCCACCTGGTGGCCACCAAAGCCCGGACCCACATCAACTAACCACGCAAGAAACCTGCGACTCATTCTCAATGACAATTTCAACACGAGCGCACAGGTCAGCGCAATCAGCTCTTCTGGCTTCCATATACTCTGCGTGCTCTGCAAGATCTTCAAATGGATACCCTGGAATATCACACAAACTGTCACATAAGCCCGCATCACAAACAGGCGAGACTAAAACAAAGCACTCTACACCGGAAACCCCAACGTCCTCCTCCAACAACTGCAGACCACCCAAATCACCACAGCAAGATTCATCCTAGACCTCCCACGATGCACCCATATCACACCAAGTCTGAGAGCGCCAATGGCTCCACATACATAAACCGTTCCAATTCAAACTCCTCATGCACACATACAAGGCAGTGCATATGATAGGACCACCAACATTCCTTAACAACCACCTTCACTTCCACCAACCCACAAGACACCTGCTCTCAGCATCACTCTTACTTTTACACCCTCCTCCCCCAATATCCGCAGAACAGGAGGTCTATCATTCTCTTACATTGCACCCAAATCCTGGAATGACCTCCTTCTAACCATTGGAGTCTCCTTCTCACTTATTGAAGGCTGCAAGAAGTTGAAGACCTGGCTCTTCAACTAATTCTCCTAGGATGACTCTCTACATCCTCACTTCTACACCTATACTCCAGCTCCGCTCTTGGATACCTTACCGGGCGATAACGCACATAAGAATTTGTAGCTATATTACATGTTACCTGTTCCGTATTTTTTTTGCATTAGATATTTGTTTTGTGGCACTTAGGTTGAAAAGGTTATTTCCTTTCAAAGTCCAAAATGTTCAAATGAAATACAATATAAAAAATAATGAGTTGGTTAACCCCCCCAGAAACAGTTGGGTATATCTGGACATTGTTCCTACGCTAGTACTGCGGTACCAAAACAATAAAACACTTATAGGCTATTCGTATTAGCTGAGGGACTTTTTTTTCTCCTGTCGGTGATTTTATTACCCTGTTATTGGTGCTGGTACCGGAGTACTGAATGATATTATTGACTGGCCACAACACCGAAGATGATGTTGCGGCCACCAAAACAGGACTCTGGGACTCAGTTGGCGTGTGTCCTGGAAACATTTTGAAAAGGCCACATAAGGGGCCAGAGTGGGTACTTGCTGGCACCTTGGCTATACGGAGGGTGTACCAAAGGAACCATTAAGCTAAATGTTAAATAAAGTACTTCAGGTCGCTGGTACTGCTGTACCAGCAACTAGTACTTCAGTACCCTGTTGAACCTTGGTAACAATATATACAATTTTTATAATACAAGGATCACAGGT
This sequence comes from Lissotriton vulgaris, assembly GCF_964263255.1. Taxonomy (NCBI): domain Eukaryota; kingdom Metazoa; phylum Chordata; class Amphibia; order Caudata; family Salamandridae; genus Lissotriton; species Lissotriton vulgaris. The sequence continues at coordinate 108,496 of NW_028249489.1, read as the reverse complement.
ATGTAGGATGCGCACAGTGGGGTTTGGCTGCCTGCATTAGGGTTGGACGCAGGGCCAACCCACTACTGCAAAATATTTAGTGATTTGCTCCCCGTGGGTGTTTGGCTTCAAGGCTTGCCCGGAGGCCAGTTCACACAGACAAGTCCCTGCTACGTATGGCAGAAGGTGGTGCCCAGCAGTAGGCATTGGCCTTAGATCAGTGGTCTTCAAAACTTTTTATGCTACACCCCCAGTGCCATCCCCTGAACATTTTTCACAATTATTCTATTAAACTGCCAATGTTTAAATATGTGTAGAACTATCTAAATGGTGCCAGTTAAGTTCTGTTACCATTTTAAAAATGCAATCAAATTCTTGATTGACCAACATAGCATACTGGTCAGGCAGGCCCCTTCCATGCTTATGACGAGCTCAGCTCGTCATGAGGCACAGTTGAGCTGTGCTGATGACGAGCTGAGCTCGTCATGACACCAGCAAAATGGCAATTTCCAGCACAGGGGAAAAAATAACCACAGCAGCGATGGGGTTAACGTGCAAAAGTATCCACTGTGTGAATATTAGAAATGGGGTGGCGTTTTGAAGGATATTTGGATTCCCCTCCCTTTTGACACCTTCTCCCAGCCAGGTTATAAATGACAAAAGATGTTAGTGATGGCCCATTACAGAGCAGCTTACTGCTTCTCATTTTTAGGTTGAGTATTCGAGACCTCATGTATATACTTATAAATGTATGTACTTTGTGGGCTCTGGAGATCAGTCCTAGGACTTGTCTGCTTCCACTTAGGGACTCTTTTTTCTGTTCAACTGCCTCTATTTAACTGTCTTGATAGAAAACTACCAGTAGAGGTCAGAAATACCAGAATTGCTTTCTGCTTGTTCAACTGCCTCTATTTAACTGTCTTGATAGAAAACGACCAGCAGAGGTCGGTAAAATACCAGAATTGCTTTCTGCTGAGGTACTTTCTTTTTTTAATTTTTATGGCAACTGCCTCTATTTAACTTTCTTGATAGAAAACGACCAGCAGAGGTCAGTAAAATACCAGAATCACTTTAGCATTCTCTAGATTCCAGTCCATTGAAATTGTCTTCCACGAGCACCCGTAGAAAATATTTTTTTCAAATCTTGTATTTTCAGGGATATGACCACCGAAGGCCCTGATTTTATATTAAAAACAGAGCTTTGGGCTATACCATTTCCTGCTGAAAGGCAATATTCCTCTCCATGTGTTCCCATACCTGTTGTGTCACACAGTTTGGTACTTATTTTCCCTCCCCGTTAAAGAACAGCAGATGTTTCAGCACACAGGCTAATGTGCTGCATAGCTTAATACATATAAGCTCCCAAAGGCGAGATGGATTGCATTGCAAATGCTTGTTGTTCACTGAAAGCAAAGCCCTGTTATTAGCATAATGCTTCATCTGGTCAGAGCCTGGCGCCCTCCCCGGGATCACTTAAAGTTGCTCTATGGGGGGCCGCCCCCTTATTTGAAGACCCTACCATAGCTTGTCAGAGAGGCTGGGGTGTCTAATAAAATAACCCCAGAAGTTCACTGAAAAACCAAAGGTTAAAGTAACATTGTAGTTAGATGCTCAAATCAGCTGAGAACTAAGTTCAAAAACTGGAAAACCCCTGAAATTCTCTAGTAGTAATTTAGTGTACTAATTATGACTTGCACCCCCGCCATGCTCTGCTTATGGCTTCACATATTACACCACTCACGACATGTTAACACATCATCGATAGCTGTTTTATTGTCTCCTACTATAGTATAGACTTGCATTTTCATATTACACGTGAGTAGTGATGTTACAATTTGAGGTAAGAAAATTAGAGGCCCATTCTCATACAGGTACTGCAGGCATCCGTGGCAATGCATATAAAACACTTTCTGTGCTTCCTGCTGCTTTTCATTATTTTTGCGATATGCCTGGCTTAAAGTGCTTCTCACCACTCTATAACTGGTAAATACAAAAACGCTTTATATATCATTTAGTCAGTTATCTAAATTTGCGTTGTGAACTGCATACATTGAGGTTTCGTGGGGAATCATTTGACATGTGACTGCTTAGAGTGCACTGTTACCTCAATGATGCTTATGTAGTAATATGTTTCTTGTAGATAAAATGTTCTCATGATCCATTCTGCTATTAACCCCATGAGCACGGCCGCGATTCTGCGCCTGTGCAGCGTTTTTTGAAGTGGGCGGGTTCATGAAGGCCCCAGCCGTCATCAGCACATGCCCACCGTGATGCATGACGGCTGGGGGCCGTCATCAGCATCGAAGGGGTTAAAGACACTGCACTTAGCCCCTTAAGTGCTGATGGCGGAACCGCTCCGTCATCAGCTGCAGTGGCACTGTGCTGATGACGGAGCGGTTCCGTCATGGCCTGCCGCTCATGCGCGGCGCGAATTCTGCGCCTGCGCTGAGCGTTCTATTGAGCGGACGGGGCCATGACGGAACCGCTCCGTCATAAGCACAGCGCAACCGACGCTGGTGACGGAGCGGTTCCGTCACCAGCATGCGCCCGCCGCTCTTCCGCCCCGCCCCCTTAGCACTGCGGCGGAATAGCCGCCGCAGTGAAGGGGTTAAAACATTCTTCTCTACATCTGTAAGACACACAGTTGGATACAAGTACATATATAAATATATAAGACTTTGGGTCGACCAGATGTTGTGCAATGAAGAACAGCTATCGTTTCTGCTCAACAAAAATGATAAATAGAACTTTTAAATTAAAAGTAAAAAAGGATCATTTTAATTTTTGCAAGTCAATATTGTGGCTATTAATAACAAGCATTGGAAATGCAATAGGTCTCGCAGCATTAGAGTTAGTGCTTTTAGAATTGTTTATGGGTTTTTTTGTAAATCTTTAGCATTTTTGTTTCCTGTAGCCAATGCTAAAGAATAAAAAAAAAAAGCCATAAACATTTCTAAAAGCTCTAACTCAAATGCTCCGAGACCTATTGCACTGTGTGAGGGTGAGGGGTTGAGGGTGAGTGAGGGTGAGTGAGGGTGAGGGTGGGTGAGGGTGAGTGAGGGTGAGTGAGGGGTTGAGGGTGAGTGAGGGTGAGGGGTTGAGGGTGAGTGAGAGTGAGGGTGAGTGAGAGTGAGGGTGAGTGAGAGTGAGGGTGAGTGAGGGTGAGGGTGAGTGAGGGTGAGAGTGAGGGTGAGTGAGGGTGAGGGTGAGTGAGGGTGAGGGTGAGGGGGTGAGTGTGGGTGAGGGTGAGTGAGGGTGAGTGAGGGTGAGTGAGGGTGAGGAGTTGAGGGTGAGGGTGAGTGAGGGTGAGTCTGAGGTTGAGGGTGAAGGGTTGAGGGTGTGAGGGTGAGGGGTTGAGGGTGGAGGGTGAGGGTGGAGGGTGAGGGGGTGAGGGTGAGGGGGTGAGGGGTGAGGGGGTGTGGGGTGAGAGTGAGGGGGTGAGGGTTAGGGGGTGACTGCATAGTCACATCATCTCAAAAAAGCAAATCCCCTTAAGAAATGCAGAATGAAATAGAACGTGAAGCATCCATGTGCCTCAGTTTCTTTGGTTTCAAATGGACTGGTAAGTAGGGAGACAGAAGCAGCGTGTTCGTGTTCCTATTGTGAGCCAACACATAGTGGCAGCTCAACATTTCGAACATGTGCAGCACTGGGACTGCAGGGCCCGGGCCTGTGCATTCAAACCCTTTTCAAATTAGCTGGCGCTCATGTGGCAGTCGTGATCGGGAAAGCCCGTGCTGCTAAAATGGCGGCACCCCGCAGATTGCTCTCCTGAAGCTGGCTGCCTGATGGAGTGGAGAGCGGGCGGGCACGGAACGTGAAGCATATAAACTTCAAAGAAAAAGACTCATCAATTACCTAAATAAATGTCAACCGTGTTATTTCGGGAGACTCAAGCCCTTTTTAGACAGCTACCACGTATCTACAAATGAAGCCTTCACTGCTGTGGAGGGGGAGGTAGAGAGGAGGGGGCTTTCCCGGCACGATAGCCCACCGTGGGAGAAACAACAGGACCGGGGCTCTATGCTGCTTTGGGCGTGATCTTCCCTACGGAAGACACAAAATACGAAATTAATTTTCTAATGCAATAAAAAGCTATCGATTTCAAAAGATGCAGCTGATACTCCCAGTCGAGTGGCTGATGAGCTGTTCAGTGAAAATACTAGACCCGGAGGAAAACAAAAGGGTGTCCGCGTGCGGTGTTCTTTGCTTTTATGAGAATGATTCTCCTGGGCTCCCCATGGCTTCTGTTGTGTCTGTGAGACATGGATCAGCTGTCTGTGAGAGTGATCCCATCGGCTTCACTGTGTGAGAAGGAGACGGATTGTGGGTGCGTGTCCGTGCTGTTTGTGGCAATGATACTCCCGCGGGCTCTCTGTGTACATATCTGTGAGAATGATACACCCGAGCGTCAGAATCAGAACGATGCACTCTCCGGCCCCTTGTATACATCTAACATGATTAGGAGAGCGCGGCTTTAACCCCGCGTTCGTCTTCCCGGTGTGTGAGAACGCGAGACTCGTGTTCCCGGTGTGCCACGATGCGAATGCGACGCTCGGGTGTCCCGCGCGTCTTTAGATTGAGAGAATGAGTTCCCGGGGTTCCCTGCATGCATCTGGTCTGCAGAGCCCGAGCTCGATCAAGCGCCTGACTTGCCTGCGAGGAGAGAATGAGACGCCCGGTCCTGCGCGAGCCCACCTCTTTATTTCCATACAACTAGCGATTGGTTAGGTTTCACAGTAGGGGCGAGCGGGCGGGCAGAGAGAGTGAGGGGGCGGAGCGGGGGTGTGGGAGGAGTGCGGCTGGCTGCCTGATAGAGTGGAGAGCGGGCGGGCAGAGAGAGTGAGGGGGCGGAGCAGGGGTGTGGGAGGAGTGCGGGAACAGACGGGAGGGGAGGAGAGTAGGAGGAGGAGTAGGGGAGGCACGGCCTAGCGGCCGTGCAATCAAGAAGTGAGGGGGCGGGAGAGTAGGCAAGGCAGGCGGCTGGGGCCATGTGCACGCGCTTTTAAGCTCAATGCGCATGCGCATTGAGCTTAAAAGTCACGGGCACTGCAAGGAATCGCCACGATTCCTTGCAAGTTGGATAAAGGGTCGATGAGCCCCCATAGTCTCGCTTGCTCGATGCGCATGCGCATCGACAGGCGAGACCTAAAAATGAAGTTCCATTTTGGAAGGAGGATTGCAATGTTTCTGACACAGATTTAAAGACCTAATCTACCATTTGCTGTAATTACCATAAACCTAATTATATTATTTTTTAAGATTTTTTTTTTTCCTGGTGCTCAAGATGCAGGATATTTCTTTGTTTACGATTCGAAAACGATTACCTCAAGTATCGCCTCCATTGAAAAGGAGCCTCTCTGCCCTCTCAGGGCACAAATGCCAGGGAAAGTCGCTAAGAACAAAATAGCCTGGAGTCATATTCTCCACCAAATGCCGCCTTTCATTTAGAATCTTTGACAGAACTTTCTGACTTTGTGACATTTGATTCTTGGCTGGAATTGATAATTACCCATATGCATGCTTCTCAATGTGTGCTGTCTTCAGAATCCTTCCAGATTTTAACACCCACTTAGCAAACCCTGCGAGGCCAGGGATGGAGAGGTGCCACGGGCAATTCTTGGAAGAATGACAATAGCAGAGCTAGAGAGAGAACCAGAGAGAGCAAGAGCTGAAGACTCCAGTAATGCTGATTAGAAATAAATGCAGTTGTGAAGCGAACACCCCCCACTTGGGGAATCTGAACAGACGCATCTTGGTACTGAATAATACAAAATAAGTGCTTTGCAGTCACCCCTGATCCTGCTGGCTAATGTGTAGTTTCTATGTCTTTTTACCCTCCGTGTGAATATTCAAAGAAAATAAATTCGGTTTGTTTTTATATCGCACTCAAGTCGCCTGAGAGCCCAGGTAGTACATAGTGTATATTTGCATGTACACAAGACATTCTGTACCTCGCGTTCGTTTTTGTTTAATTTCCCCTTTACATGTTAGTTTCCCGAACGCCAATCTTCAGTTTTTACTGGTGTACACAAGAGCGTGTCAGGAAAAAACACAGAACACCACCATTGTAAAGTCATTGAGACCTATTCACAAAGGTAAATTTACACGAGCACATCTACACTTTTGTAGAAAATTAAAAACGTTTGGCTGTTCACCATTTCCAAGTGTAATATTTTTTTCGAAGTCGATTTTGGAGCCAACTTTACAAGTGTGAAGCGCCTACAACCAAAAAAGAACTCAAAAACGTAGTAAATGTTCTCCGGCTCAAAAAAAAGGAGTAAGATCAGCTCCACACATGACCAACCACTTGTAATGCAACATACTCACATTGAAAATAATGGAGGCAGGGAATCAAAATAGACCCAATAGGAAGTAATGTTAAAATTAATTATTTTATTTAGACTTTTTAAACATATATGTAATTTAATGTTAAAATAAATCTAAATTAAAAAAAATGTATGATAAAATGTTTTAATACCCATTTTAATTTAATGATAAATGTATCTTTATTTATTTTAAAGTAATGACATTAATTTGTGATTTCTATATATAATATTTTGCAATTGTTTAATGCATAGCTACATGTAAACATTTTAGTAGGTGAGATTTTTTCATAATTTGTTTTTAAACTTATGTTTAAGCAAATTAAATATTTATTTTGGAATTAGTTTTTTCACACTGGTGGAGTTCTCTGCCACAGGGCGGATCTCTCCTCGTGGTAAAGCATAGGGCAAATAAAAACATTTATAAAACCATAAATACAACTTATGTAAAAATATGTGTTAAATATGTGTACATACATTTTATGTGTTTATTTTAAATGTAGACCTGATTCTGAGCCAGACTCTAAGGCTCAAGGAGCAGCAGGGACACGAGGCAATCGCAACTTGGCCTTGCCACACCATAGGAACTTCAGATAATGGGATGCCACTTAACATTATATCTTTCATTTTTGTTGTCAGATGTGCCGTTTATCCAGGGGAACAGCGTTTACAACGCAACTTTTACAACACAGTACCTTTACGACACAACCATTACAACGCAAGTCATTACAACGACTTGCACTGGGGGGCGCTCTAGGATAGGGAATAGTTTTAATTTACTATCCAAAACCTTCCCTACTATCCACGGGGACTGTAGTTGCAATAGTAAATTAAACTATTCACTCTCCAGCCCCCCCAACGCAAGTTGTTGTAACGACTTGCGTTGTAAAAGTTGCGTCATAAAGGCATGCGTTGTAAAAGCATGTGTTGTAACGACGTACATCCGTTTATCCATTCATTTGAAATAGGATTTTGTGATGTACCGCTCTTTCATGAGAGATTTACCTTGTGTTACCCCTGTTTAGCATTCAGTCCACTCAGCTTGTATTTTCTCCCACATATATAAGTAAACCGGTTTTGACTGCTGTGAAATCCAAACCACTGATGTTATTTGATTTGTTTATACCCTGAAAGTTGTGTGTCATGAAAACTTTGGGTTCTTTGTAAAGAAACTTTTTTCATTCTGCTATCCGCTTCATTCTATTTTCTTCTATCAACATATTAAGCTTTCTGAAATACCATAATATGTGTATCAGATCCACTTCCTGATCCACCTTGCAACTTTCACCTTGAGAACAACAACGAAAACAACTCCACAACCCTGATCGATCACCTCGCCAACCTCGGACTGAAGCAACTCGTCACAACGCCGACCCACTCCTCTAGCCACACACTCGACCCTGTCTTCCCCTCAAGCCCGTACGTCTCCATCAGCCACACCACCGAACTCCTCTGAACCGACCACCGCTGCATCCACTTCGCCTTCCAGAAACCCACCACACACCAACGCACCCAACAGATCCCCCGCTGCTGCTGGAACAAAATCACCGAAGACCAACTACACGCAAACCTCGCTCTCAGCCCACCCACCGAACCCTCCAAAACCGACGACGCTGCCCACAGCCTCAGACACTGGATCGAGGACTGCGCCAACACCCTCGCCCGCTGAAGAAACCCCCCACAGAGACACCAGCAAGAGGGCGAGCTGGTTCGCCCCAGAACTCCTAGCCTCCAAACAAGCCTGCCGGAAACTAGAGAAGAAATGGCACAATGAACAAACACCGGACAGCCATCAGCACACAAGGACACCATCCACAACCACCAGCACCTCATCAGGGCGGCTAGGAGGACCTCCTTCAAAGACTGCCTCGAAAACAACGCACACAAAAGCAAGGAGCTCTTTAACATCGTGAAGGAACTCTCCAACCTCAGCTCCAAAACCAACATCCCGCCGTCGCAAGCCCTGTGCGACTCCCTCGCCCCCTTCTTCCAACGCAAGATAGCAGACATCCACGACAGCTTCAACACCCAGACAGCCCCAACAGACAGCAACACAACAAACCCTCCGTACACCATCGACCACGACCCCCTACTAGCCTGGGCCAGCGTGAGCATCGATGACACCATCAAGACCATGCGCACAATCCACTCTGGCTCTCCGTCAGACCCATTCCCGCACCACGTCTTCAACGGAGCAAGCAGCTCCATCGCACCCCACCTGGACAACGTCATCAATCTCTCCCTCAAGACTGCGACCTTCCCAGAGATCTGGAAACACGCTGAAATCAACACCCTACTCAAAAAACCTAAGGCAGACCCAAGAGACCTCAAGAACTTTCGGCCCATCTCTCTGCTCCCCTTCCTGGTCAAGGTCATCAAGAAAACCGTCAACAGACAGCTAACCTGATACCTCGAAGCAAACAGAATCCTGGACCCTTCCCAGTCAGGGTTCCACAGCAACCACAGCACCGAAACTGCCTCATTGCCGCCACAGACGACGTCAGGAGCCTGCTGGACAACGGCGAGACCACAGCACTCCTCTTCCTAGACCTCTCTGACACCTTTGACACAGTCTGCCACCGCACACTACGTGCATGCCTCCACGCCGCAAGGATCCGAGACAAGGCTCTGAATTGGACCACCTTCTTCCTCTCCGTCAGAACCTAGAGTGTCTGCCTCCCCCATTCCATTCCAAAGCCTCCGAGATCATCTGAGGCGTACCCCAGGGATGCTCCCTCATCCCAACGCTGTTCAACATTTACATGGCCCCGCCTGCACACGTAGCCCGACAGCATGACCTCAACATAATCTCCTACGCCGACGACACTCAGCTGATCCTCTCCCTCACCAAGGACCCCATCACCGCCAAAGCCAACCTCCACGAAGGAATGAAGGCCGTCACCGACTGGATGTAGACCAGCCATCTGAAGCTGAACTCTGACAAGACGGAGGTCCTCATCCTCGGCTCCAACCCTTCAGCCTGGGACGACTCCTGGTGGCCGACGGCATTGGGGGCAGCCCCGACACCCACCGACCACGCACGCAACCTGGGAATCATCCTCGACTCAACGTTCTCAATGACCAAGCAAGTCAACGCTGTCTCCTCCTTCTTCAACACCCTCCGCATGCTCCGCAAGATCTACAGATGGATCCCGACAGATACAAGAAAGACAGTCCCCCAGGCCCTCGTCAGCAGCAGACTAGACTACGGAAATGCCCTCTACGCGGGAGCCCCGACCAAGCTCATCAAACGACTACAACGCATCCAAAACGCCTCAGCACGACTGATCCTTGGCCATGGCCACATCACCCCCCACCTGAAAAACCTGCACTGGCTCCCCGTCAACAAGAGGATATCCTTCAAGCTCTTCACCCAAGCACACAAGGCACTCCACAAGACTGGCCCAGCCTTCCTCAACAGACGGCTCTCCTACTTCCCCAACCAACAGCTACGCTCCGCCAACTTCTCGCTCGCCACCGGCGCGCGCATCCGAAGAACAACCACCGGTGGGAGCTCCTTCTCCCACCTCGCCGTCAAGACATGGAACACCCTCCCACTGAGCCTACGACAGACCCAAAACCTGCTGACCTTCAGGAGGATAATCAAGACCCGTTCGATCATAACCCCCCCCCCCCCCTCCCCCCCCCCCCAGCGCCTTGAGACCCTTGCGGGTGTGTAGTGCGCTTTACAAATGATTGGTTGATTGATTCCTCCTTCTTATCACATCTCAGCATCTCAAATGTGTTTATTATGCACCTTATCTATCCTGCCTAGTGCTCATTGCCAATTACACAGATTGTGGGCAATATTTATTGGACAATATAAGAGAGGTACTGCCAAAACAATGTATTTGTTCTTACCTGAGTTTAGCTCAAGATGGTTTGAGCACCATGGCCCCAAAACCTCTGCATATAAGGGGTGTCCTCTGTATAGCCGGTGTATATGCGAAAAAAAGTAGGGAGATTGTTGGTCCCTGGGGGAAATCCTGTAATAGAGGCTGAAATGAAAACAGTGGACTTTAACTTAATAAACTCTAGTGATAGTGGAGTCAATTGTGCCAGACTCAATGATTCAGGTGTTGAAGGTCATTATCAAAGATTACTCCAAACAGAAATGAACATCATAAGTGCAGAAGGGGAGGTCCAGAGGAGAGGACGTCTGGAATTGTAATTGGTTTTCATGCAGACTGGTCGCGAAGTACCAGATGGCCTTTTAATTCTGAAGGGTGTGGCAAATGCATGGAATGAATGCAAACAAGCCAACACGTATCTATTGGAATGTCCTTGCTGTCATGCACGTGCTCAACTAAAGACTTGTGAACGTTTCGACATTTATGCATCCAATATGTGTGGTTTGCTGTTACAACAGTACAATGCATGCCACTTTTCATGTTAGACTAGACCGGATTTGCAACTTGTCGCCAGAAAAGCACTTCAACACCCATCAGGGGTAACAGGTGCTACATGATTGCAAACCTTTCTTACCCTTCTATCCCTCTGCTATCCTTCTCACTCCAAATAACTGACTAATATCCACCACTCAAATGACTTTCATATTTCACCATACTAATTCCCCACTAATCCTTTATGGGTTTCCGAAGTAGCGTGCTACTTGCATTTCAAAACCCCATCAGGGGTAGCAAGCGCTATATAAATACAAACCTTTTTTACTTCCTATAACCTTCTGCTACCCTTCCGAATCCAAAAAACTGACTAACCTATCCACCACTTAAAATTTACTTGCATGTTTCACTATACTAATTCAACACTAATCCTCTATGGGTCCCGGAGTAGCGTACTACTCGCCGAAAAAGCGATTTGACGCCTCGTCAGAGGAAGTAAGTGCTATATAAATGCAATTACAATACAATACAATACAATACAATACAATACAATACAATACAATACAATACAATGTGACAATGGCAGTCTTTTGGATCTGTGGCTGAACCTGGGTGAATAATCTTTTATTAGGGAGCCATTCAATTTGCATGATCAATGGCACCACAAAGAGACAAACTGGTTAAGGAAAGGAGCATTTAGCAAAGCGAGTGCTCAATAATTGTTCAGAATCTGCTTGCAATTTATGTGTACGTTATTGATAATTACTTATTTAATTACTTTTTTATGTTACGGATGTATATTACCATACAAGACTTGATTAAAGATAGACCACAACTGGAACAATATCTGCTTTTGGTCAATTTTCAAGGTCTAGAGGCAACATTTTGTGAATGAGCATCACAATTTCTCTGTATGAAAATGGGTACCCATCGCAGGGTTGTAGTGATGATGTGTTCTTCTGTCCCCTTTCATATCTTCAGAGGCACTTGACGACGTATCCCTATCGATGTACTCTGGCTGATTTCCAGATCGAGAAAAAGATTGGACGAGGCCAGTTTAGTGAAGTTTACAGAGCAAACTGCCACCTGGACAGAAAGCCGGTCGCATTAAAGAAAGTTCAGGTGAGCTTTTAGAAAGTTCCGGATAATTATTACAGGTTTACATTTTTATTTATTTATTTAGGTTAGTTTGGAAGATTTTTTGAAAATGTATAAAAGTTCACAGAAGATCAGGTGACCACCCATAGCCAAATAACATTGACGGCTACTTCGGCAATCCTCAATTTATCAACACTTTCTCTAACCTTTTCTAAAGGTGAATCTCTGCTTTTTCTAAATTTCTTCCTATGCTTGTAATGCATTTCCAGCCTTTATGGGTCACAGAAATCACATTGAGTTTCACTGGGATTTTTCATTTCCTCGTTTACTGACACTGCTCACCCACCCTCCCCCAAAGCTTGCTCTAGTGAATTGTCCACATGGCGGGCAGTACAAACCCACCGGGCTAACCATCGGGAATTGTGCTGGTAAAGTCTTAAGTTTGTGTGGATTTCCAAGCATTTTGCCTGCCCCCCCCCCCCCCCCCCCCCCGAAACATGCCTCCTTCCCTGTCCTTAAAAGGAATTATGGGAGAACATGTATGCCTTTAAAACAAACTTGAGGAGGCCAGGTTTGCAGATTGTACCTGATGCTAATTTATTTTGATTTCGAAATCCTCTCTGAGAGGCCAAAGTAACTTTTGGATTTTACCTCTCTAGATAAATAAAAAGATCTAAAAGCTACGTGTTGTCATTGTTAGTACTTATTATTACTCCTTTGGCCCGAATGTAAAATGTAAGAGCTAATGCTTTAAATCCATGACAGAAGTTTTCTGAGTTTGACAGACCTGTCTTTCTAACTTTGAGTGTTAGTGATTTCATTTGACTAGGGTTGTTTAGTTTGTGGAATCGTTGCAGGATGAAATGATAGGAATATTAATATTTTAAAAAATAACACAGATCCTACTATTGATTATAATAACGGATTTTATATGCTGTTTATTACACAATTCTGGCCCATTGTTGACTTTGGAAGAGTGAGAGGCAGAGTCAGCCTCGCCGGTAACTTAAACCCCAAACCAGCAGCGAGGGCGGAGTCTCACTGCACTATCTTTCTGACTAATATTGTATTGTATTAATTAGTAGCATTATTAAATGGACTAATGCTGGATTCATTCAGCATAGGATTTACAAAGAGTCTTTCCTATAAAATGCTTAAATGTGCAAATAACTTGAAGTTGTGTATTTTGTAGATACATGTGGTAATGCTTTGGTTGTAAGAACAAACGGCTCAGTCCTGAGCCATCCATCTGTTTTTTTTTTAATCACAAAATAATTGAGATATGTCAGTCATTATTGTGTTGTTTATTGTTTGGTTTTATGTTTTGGAGGAAATCTATTGTTGTTTATGCAAGTTGTTCTAATATTCTCTCATCATTCATAATCAGTAGCCACTGTACAAATGCCTGCTTTAGTTGTATTTTTATAGAAAATCTGTCTCGACTAAATAAATATTAGTTGTGGTACCAATGCAGGGCATTCCCCCTTTGAAAGACTTATAACCTACCCCTGAAGGGTTATTTCCTTTAAAAGTAGCTTTTCATGGTGACATGTCATTGTTTAAACAAACACACAAAAGGTGATGGGAGGATGCTTGCAATAAGACTAACTACCTGCAATCGCTCTGGATCGCATTTCAGCCCCAATTTTTCTTTTTACCCCCATCCACCTCAGATTAGTCCCAGCTGTGTGTAAATCAGACCTGACCCTGCCCCATTAGGAACAGTCCAGCATGAACTGCCAAGCCCGGTCCCATCCCAACCGGAGCACAAGCAACTCAGGAGTGAGTTTGAAATGTCTTTTTTATCACTCCTTGTGTGTTGCTCCAGGTTCTCCCAGCCAAGAAAATGTACGTCGCTCTGATGCTGTTTTTCTGAGCATCCGAGTACATTGCAATTACCGGTAATGTCATCTTGTCTCCATCTCTCACATCTGGTTTGGGCTTTGCCATTACTTGCTGTGATGTGTCCGCATGGAGGATGGTATCTGCTGAATCTCTGGGTATCCACTATCTTTCATATTAATGTGTATCCACCTCCAGGCTCTTCCACTGCAGGGTTTTCCCACTACCAGGCTCTTCCAGCATACTCTTCCTCCAGAAGCACTTCCACCTCCAGGTTTTTCCCCTCCAGGTTCTCCCACTAGCAGACAGGGCTCTTCCATCAGCAGACAGGGCTTTTCCTCCCCCAGGCTCTTCCAGCAGCAGACAGGGCTTTTCCTCCCCTAGGCTCTTCCAGCAGCAGACAGGGCTTTTCCTCCCCTAGGCTCTTCCAGCAGCAGACAGGGCTCTTCCCCTCCAGGTTCTTCCAGCAGCAGACAGGGCTCTTCCTCCCCTAGGCTCTTCCACCAGCAGACAGTGCTTTTCCTCCCCTAGGCTCTTCCACTAGCAGACAGGGCTCTTCCCCTCCAGGCTCTTCCACTAGCAGGCAGGGCTCTTCCCCTCCAGGTTCTTCCACCAGCAGACAGGGCTTTTCCTCCCCCAGGCTCTTCCAGCAGCAGACAGGGCTTTTCCTCCCCCAGGCTCTTCCAGCAGCAGACAGGGCTTTTCCTCCCCCAGGCTCTTCCAGCAGCAGACAGGGCTTTTCCTCCCCTAGGCTCTTCCAGCAGCAGACAGGGCTCTTCCCCTCCAGGTTCTTCCACCAGCAGACAGGGCTCTTCCTCCCCTAGGCTCTTCCACCAGCAGACAGTGCTTTTCCTCCCCTAGGCTCTTCCACCCGCAGACAGGGCTTTTCCTCCCCTAGGCTTTTCCACCAGCAGACAGTGCTTTTCCTCCCCTAGGCTCTTCCACCAGCAGACAGGGCTTTTCCTCCCCTAGGCTCTTCCACCAGCAGACAGGGCTTTTCCTCCCCTAGGCTCTTCCACCAGCAGACAGGGCTTTTCCTCCCCTAGGCTCTTCCACCAGCAGACAGGGCTTTTCCTCCCCTAGGCTCTTCCACCAGCAGACAGTTCACCCAGTAAGCTTCTTCAGACCCCATAATTTTAGCCTTGTCAGATAGTGTCAGCGTTCCCTTGCACACGTCCTTGAGCCTAAGCCTCGAAAGATGTAAAGAAATGAACAGGATGTCCATATTTCCAATAGACACAACAGATAATAACAGAAACACAGTTAAGAGTAAAACATATTCAAAGAAGAAAGGCTTTCTTAACATGTACTTAATTTTTTAATTTTATTCAATTTCTCAGATATTTGAAATGATGGATGCAAAGGCCAGGCAGGATTGCATTAAAGAAATTGATCTTTTAAAGGTAAGGCTTTAACTGTTAGTTTTGGTGTCTGTTTACAGGCTGTGTTGTCAGTGAGCTGTGGAAAACATGGCTGTGATCATTTGTCTAATATCCTGAGAATATAATAGATCCAAATGTATGTGGCTTGAACCATCCTTTATTTCTCCTACATCCTGCTCCTTCTGATAGGTAACAGATTGTGGGATGTTTCCGTCCGCACACAAGGGGCTATCCTGTCTCCTGATAGCAACAGATAGGAGAAAAACGACGAGCAAGGCCCCCGAGGAGACCCTTGCTCATATCCCTATATCAGGCCAGGTGGCCATTATAGAATGGACATGACTGGTCGCTCCTACTGCTTGAACAAAGTCACTTCCTACCTCACTAACACCTACCAGTGTTCTCAGTGGCAGACATGTGCGCTTTGCTGAAAGTTGAGCCGGTCAAGTTCATTGTGGATGCCGTTCACCTGTCCACATCGCATTGGTACTTCAGAACCACTGAAGATCTAGGTAAGCGGTCAGTTGGGTGTCTGTGGAGGGAAGCAGTGGGTGACCATTAGTGGTTGCATTTGAGACACCACTGTCTTTGTGATAGTAGCCTCTATGTTGCTTATTTATTGTATAGGCCCCTTTGTGTCACGAGGAATAGCGTTGCCCTATTTTAATTCAGGCTGATTAAACAAGTCACTTAAAAAGGTGTCCCTTTGCAAAAGGTCTGATTTTCACCCGAATTTCAAACTACTTTCTTGTCTGCTTTTTAACAAGCTTAAGTCATCCCTGAAGCGAAAGCTTACCACGTTTACATGGGAGGTAATGTGGCTTAATTTCGGCATCCTCCTTTGCTACCCTATACAGTCATCGACATTCCAGAGGGCATGTGCAAGAAATAAGAGCTGGGATTCGTGGGGCCTAGACATATGTTAAACCTCCTTTCTTTCAATTTGATTCCCAGTCACCAATAAACATTTGAGCCTGTTTGTGCTTGATACTTTCTGAGCTCTCCATCTTGAAGAGGGATTTCAGGTTTAGGTATCAACATTAACAAATTCAAATTCTAGATTCCTCTAACCAATACAGAAGATCTCACTGTCTCCACATATCTTACTCTGAAATCTAAATCATGCGGCTTTCCTTATGGTATAATGACAGACGTTTTCCCCAGTTGCATTCTCTAGGTGACATGTGCTAAATATTTGATTTACCGTCCTAATTTCTATGCAGGTAAGTACTTAATCAATAATAACTCAATCGGAAAGAAAGAGGCAGAGTCCGTGGTGTTAGAGTTTCTTAGGGGTTTTATTCCTTAAAAAGGAATGGTCAAGACCGGATATCTTGTTCCTGCCACCACTGGGGTGCAGGAAGGGATAGAGCAATATTTTATTGACAATACATAGCTTATATACTTAAGTTGCATTATAGAAACCAATACAGTAGGCGTAACAGCTGAGAGAAACAAGATAACAGCATCCACGTGGTAGTGATACGTAATTAGAAGGCGTGAACTAGGCGTGAACATAGAGGTGTGTGCTAGAAACGTCACAGGTAGGTGTCACAAGTGGGTGGCAACAAAGCAGAATTTTGTAATGTCAGCAGAAATCTGAGGCATGGATGCGCGCGCAGCTGCATGACGTGTGATTGACGTGCAACTGGAGGGTGCAGGGGACTTGACATTTACACTGGCGGAAAGAGACAGAAGTCTGGCATGTCAGATCAACTCGTACTTCTATCATATCTGATATCTGATGTTTGGGAACCATACTATCTAGAGGGAAAGGTCTCTGGGGCAGAAGCTATTCTATACTGACTGTGAGTGCGTGTATAAGCGCCTGAGTGTCTACATGAGAATGCGAGGGGCATGGGCTTACCATGGTAACAGAGGCTATGAATTACTTGCACGGAGACAGTGAGGCCGGGCCCTTTGCTCTGCAGCTGGGGGATGTTTACTTAAACTAGTAGGCAGGAATGCCTTTTCGAGGAGCGGAACAGATAATTCGAAGGTTGAAGTCAGTCTTGGCAGGCAGAGGGCTGAGCTAAGCGCCATGAGCCGCACAGGGAGTAAGGCAGAGGTCACGGGTACAGAGACAGCCTGGGCTGAAGCTTTCGGAGTCAGAAAGCAGGAAAGAGGCTCGATGGCAGAATTCAGGGCCTACTTTGCCAGAGCTGAAAAACATGTAAAGTACACCATAAAAAGACGTTGGCATAGCATACTTGGAAACGGAATATTCAACCCATTCAGGGTGGGTCTGAAAGAGGACATGTTAACGTTGGACGCAAATGTATTTGCGTCTTCATAGCTGGCACAGGAGGGAAGTTACATGCACTTTAAGCTGGTACATGGAGACGGTGGGGTACACGGTAGGGAACATTACTTGACCATAACATTTATATTTCCTCATTCCCTCCTTGTTCCCTATGGACCCTTCATGATATATCGATCCTCATGAATCGATCAGTCTGTTCTTGTAACATCATTTGCTCATCTTTCTTTCTTTCATGTTTTGAGATAAGACTGGAATGTTCAATGCACGATGTGGCACACAGTCCACAAATCGCTGGCCCACACTGTAGGCACAGGCAGCAACTGAATACTAGGACAAGGGCAATGCCTAGGAAGGATAGGATCTTCCATCCCCAAGCGGTTAACGTTGTCCAGAACCAACCGGACCAAGTCCAGGAGCCTGGATTCTGATGTATCTGATTTGCAATTTTATGAAGACGTGTAATAGCTTGATATACCGTTGGCGCGTTTTCTGGGATGAAAACACAGCAACTTGACCCGATGACCTTACAAGCTCCGCCTCTATCTGCCAAGATGACGTCAATAACAAGACGATTCTGAAGGACAACAACCCGCATGGTGGACTGCTCCTCTGTTAAGTTACCTAGGGCGGAGGCAGTTTCATTCACTACTGCTTCAAGTGTTCTAGTTAATCTGCGTATTAGTTTACTATTTTGGACGGGGCCTGTGAAGAAAAAGAATCCTTTATTGAACTCTGTGTACTGCTCCCATGCCGTTTCAGTGTAGTCGACAATCGGGAGATCTCTTCGGAGTCTATTCTTTACTAGATTTGTATTTCTGTGATAATCAGGAGGAGCTAGAAAAACAGGGGGCAGAAGGAATGCAATATAACAGGTACCATCCCAATCTGGAGGTAAGCGTATGTATGCGGTATGACCACAAACAAAGTAGGAATGACGAGTAGCTTTAAAGGAAGATTTGCCTTGGTCACTGAATTCGACCACAGTAGTACATTTGCTATGACCTAAGTGTACTGAACCCTTCTTACTGACACATAAATCACCAGTGACTGGTAATACTGACATAGCAGGGAGAACTGGTGCAGCTTCGGATTCGACAGTAAGAATCATAAGGTTAATTGTATAATTACCTAATCCATATACTTCATTTTCTAGATCAGTTCCTATTCTAATGGGAAGTCCCTTCTTGTCAGGATAACAGGCATTAAGCAGAACTAAGTTCAAGTTTCCCCAAACCCAGCTCCCTTTAAAAACAGCAATATCAGGATCTAAGGAATTAATTATTCTGAACCAGGCACCACAGGAGCCATTGTGTGTGAACGGGTACGGAAAGAGGGGCAGAACTCCCTTGTATTTCTGATAGGGAGGGAGTCGGCCACATATCCAACAGTTTGTAGCGTTGTTAGTCTGATGGGAGTGATGTAACATACTAATGAATGTGTTGTTGCGCAGCGCGAGTCTGTAAGAAAGTTCGTGGGGAGGTAATTCACTAAAAGAATGTTCAGCAGTGACATTATAAGCAGATTGTTCACGCTTGAAAATAGGGTAGTATATAGGAAGCAATATACTCGCAACAATAATCAGAAGACTTAGAAAAAACATAATCAATAATGTCACTATACAGTGACTGCGGAGTGATTTGCAATATGTACGTTTCTTGAGTTGTTTCTCTCTCTCTCTATCTCGATCTAGGGGATACATGTCAGAAACTATTTAACCGATTCACCTAGGGGAGGACTTAAACAATTAAACTGTCTGACTTGCTAGATCGAAGTTTCAATCTGTACTCCTCTTGGGGAGTTTTCTCTTGTTTCGGAACTTTAAAGTCACTAGGTTCGATACAGTCTTTGGAAGGGGTGGACGAGTCTTTTTCTGGCATCAGTTCATTGCACTTTTTTATATGGCTTGTATGGATCCACCCCTTTCTGCCTTCAACTTTGATAGCGGTCCGCGTTGTAAGAAGGACGGTCTTCGGCTCTTTCCAGCGGGGCTCCAGCGGACTTTTCCTGTCGAAGTTCCTAATTAGGACCAGGTCGCCGGGACGGACATCATGCGGCTTTACATCAGTGTTGTCAGGGAAGGCTGCGGCAACCTGTGAACGACATGATTGGAGTGCAGACATCAAGGAGGCAAGGTAATCTGTCAGCATATTACAATCAACATCGGTAATTTTCTTCGGTATGGGCGTCCCCCACATATTCGGTGGTCTGCCAAAGACCACTTCATACGGTGATAATCCTGATCTCGAGTGGGCGACCATCCTCATATAGAACAGTGCAACGGGCAGGGCGACTATCCAGTCGACCCCTTTCTCTTTACAAACTTTAGCAAGACGGGTCTTTAATGTCTGGTTATGCCTCTCTACAAGGCCAGCGGCTTCGGGATGTCGGACACAATGGAATCTCCACTGATATCCTAGCAGCAAGGAAACCTGTTTCATGAGTTCGGATGAGAATGGCTGTCCGTTATCTGAGTACACGACACGAGGCAAGCCGTATCGTGGGAAGAATTCTCGAACCAGCTGCCTGGCAGTGGTCGGAGCAGTGTAATCTGGGACTGGATATGCTTCGGTCCAACAGGAAAGTGCACAAACAATTACGAGGACATATTTGAATCCTCGACAACGGTCCATCTGGATATAATCCATCTGGAGTACTTCAAAAGGGTGATCAGGAGGATTAAATCCACCTTGCTCTACAGGGACGCTTTTACCTGGATTGAACTGACAACAGATCATGCAAGTACGCACTTTCTGTTTTGCTGCTGCTCGTAAGTGTTTGTTATACCAGAGATTCTGTAAACTGTCTAACATCGCTTTCTCTCCTAGATGTGCTGGACTATGTGCTGTATTGATTATGACTTGAACCATAGAGTCGGGGAGAAACCATGTAGATTTTCCCTTCGTCATCCAACCTTGATCTGTCTGGATCCCTCCTAGTTCGGTCCATTTCTTTATTTCATCTGCAGTAGCATGTGTCTGAATATCGATTACATCTAGGGCGGGATCCCTGACTGTCATACAATGTGTCGGTACTATTGTCTTTGTCACGTCAGTTGTCTGGGTGTGAGTCAGTGCTGTATGTTTCGCTGTCTGGTCTGCCAGGTTGTTACCCTGGGAAACAGAATCTGTAACTTTAGTATGTGCTTTACACTTCATGACGGATATGCCTGAAGGCAGATGTATTGCTTCTAACAGTGCTTGAATGAGGGGACCGTGTTGAATCTTGGCACCATGAGAGGTCAAGAAACCTCGTTCTTGCCACAACATTCCGAAGTCGTGTACGACTCCGAACGCATAACGGGAATCAGTGTATATGTTAACATTTCTGTTCTTGGCTAGTATACAGGCTCGGGTCAGAGCAATAAGCTCTGCCGCTTGAGCGGACAGTGTGTCAATACGATATGTTTCTTTAACTGCAGTTTCAGTGGTCACTGCATATGCGGCCACTAATTCTCCTGTACTTGTTCTCATGCATGAACCATCCACATAAAGTGTCAGGTCTGGATTTGTCAATGGAACATCTGTTAAGTCTCGTCGAGGCTTGGTTACTGCATTAATGATCCCTATACAATCATGCGGAGCTGGATCTGTCATACTCGAAGGTAACAATGTAGCGGGGTTCAGAATGCTGCAGCGTCTGATTTCTATGTGTGGCTGGAATAGTGTTAATTCATAACCTGTCAGTCGTGCTATAGTCAAGTGTTGAGTCTGAGTTCTGTTTAAAAGAACCTCTACAGAATGTGGAACTTGTACTGTTAATGGATGTCCTAAAACAATTGAGTCGCTCTGTCTGATTGCTAGTGCTGTTGCTGCTACTGACTTTAAGCACGCAGGGAGTGCCTGGGCTACTGAATCCAATGTACTTGAAAAATAAGCGCAAGGCTTATGTGAACCTGCTTGATCTTGAGTGAGGACAGACAACGCTGTACCATCACGTTCTGTAACAAAAAGTGTAAAAGGTTTGCTGTAACATGGTGTCGCTAAAACTGGTGCTTGGCATAAAGCTTTCTTTAATTCTTCAAAGGCTTGTGTGTGTTCTTGAGTCCAAAGAAGGACAGTCGAAGTCGCTGCCTCCTGTGTTGTCAACTGAATGAGTGGTTTAGCTAGAAATGCATACTGAGGAATCCATTGTCTGCAGTACGAGGTGAGGCCTATAAAGGCCCGCACTTCCTTTTGTGTCTGGGGTTGTGGCATATTTACAATTAACTGAATGCGATCAGGAGTGAGCTGTCTCCCCACTTTGGACAGCAAGTGACCCAAGTACACAACTTGCTGAACACAGAATTGTAGCTTCGAAGGAGACACCTTGTGTCCCTTGTCGGCCAGAAAGTGTAAAACTGTCAATGATGCTTGTTCACATTCGGGTTCACTTCGTGCGGTGATCAGCAGATCATCGACGTATTGCAGTAAGGCGGTGTTAACTGGCATTTGAATACAATCTAGTTGTCTTTTCAGTGCTTGACTATAGATGCTGGGGCTTTCTGTGAATCCTTGAGGTGCGCGTGAAAATTTGAAACTTCGTCCATTTAAACTGAATCCGAAGAGATATTGGCTCTCTGGATCAATAGGTACACTGAAGAAGGCGTTCTTGAGATCAATTACAGTAAAGAACGTTGCTTCTGAATCAATAGCAGTCAATAGGGAAGAGATATCGGGAACCACAGGATACTGTGGAACGATACATTTATTCAGTTCTCGTAAATCAATCACCAGCCGATATACTGGCGGTGCATTGGGATCAGTACGTTTAAGAATCGGAATGATAGGGGAATTACAGATATTTGAGTCGGTCTCCACGACCACTCCTTGGGCAATGAGCTCTTCAATGATTTCCAGTAAAGCCACTACAGCATCGGGCGGTAACTTGTATTGTCTGATTCTCGGTAAAACAGCACCTGATTTCAGTGTAACACGGTATGGTGTAATGTGCATGCAGCCTACATCGGTTGGGCCTTGTGCCCACAGGTGATCCGGTACGTTTTTCAATCTGACATCAAACTCTCGTAATACATAGTGACCCTTGAAATATCGCAAGAAAAGTCTAACTCCTTCCGGAGAACAACATATCACAGCTCCTAGAGCCTTCAATGTCTTTATACCTAACAGATTTTCTGGACATGATTTCGTAAGTAACAAGTCTGTAACACGTGATAACGGACCCACAGCCAAGGGAACTGGTTCTGATACCTCATTTACAATAGGCTGTCCTGAAAAACCAAGGGAAACATTCTGTGAGCCTGAGAGGGGTGCCCCTGGGACTTCGTCATGGCTGATTGTTGTGCGGCTTGCCCCTGTGTCAATTAAAAACTTTCTGTCTTTTCCCAATACTTGACTGTGTACATAAGGACCCTCTTGATCTACAGGAATCTCAATAAGAGGCAAGCCAAACTCCCTCTCTAGGCTGTTTCATGTGTATCGTGGATAATCGGGGTAGGCAGATTGGGCATACTGGTACATCTGTTGTGAAACTTGCTGAGTCGCGGCAATGGGCTGTGGCTGTGGTACCGCTACCGTCTGTGCTGTATGAGATGAAGCATGCATAGGCTGTGTATTCTGCATGGGCTGTACATTCTGTGAAGTCTGTTGCTGGACCTGGTCTTGTCTTGGTGGATGCGGTCTTTCTTTAGTTTTACCTGTTGCTATGTTATGTTTCAGACCTGGACATTCATGTACGTAGTGACCTGGCTGCTTGCAATAGTTGCATGTCCCTTTAACGGGAGCTGCGGCGTGACCTGTCTGGGTCGTACCCTTTCTCTGGCCGTCCGCTGGAACCGATTGGGCCACTAACATTTTCATTTTCGTGTCTTGCATACGTTTCTGTTCATGATCCTGTTCTTCTCTAATTCTGTTCTGATGGTATTGTAACATTTGTAACATCTGTGATGGAGTATTTGCTTGCCATGTACTCTCAACCTTGTATACACGGTTTTTAACTGCTAACAGGGAATTCTCCACTAACTTCGATACAAAAAGATGCGGGTACGACTCGCTACTTGGTTTAAGACCGCTATTAATAATGAAACATTTCTCGAATCTTGAATAAAAGTCACTAGTATCTTCATCGTGTTTCTGTTTACAGGTTGAGATAGCGTCCCAGTCTTCCTTTCTAGTTGTCAGTAATCTTGGCAGAACCTGTACTATTAAACCTGGTAATGCTTTAGTTTTCTCCCCAAGGCCTAGCCCTGGGGTACGAAGTTTTTCCTCGTCTTCTATTTCTGCCCATACAATCTTTTTGTCTCCTACCTCCCATTCTCTTTCCTTGAGTTTCTCGTAGATGCCTGTGGGCAGCAGTACTTTTAACATTTTCATGATATCTTCATATGTGTAATCCCCCATCAGTAACATGTCTTTTAGTTCTCTGTGAAAACCTGCAGGGTCTTTATCGTGACAGGGTACTAGTTTCTTCATTTCCAATAGTTCTAACTTGGTCAGAGGTGTGTGTACATACACACGTTTCAGGTTATTATCGGTACCCATAATTGGATGTACTTCTCGTAAGGGGTTCTGACTTTCAATGCCATGCAGACGCTCCATATGATACATTTTTCTTTCTGGGGGCGGAGCGGAAACATATTCGGCACTTAAGAAAGTGTTGTATCTATGTCGTTGTTCTAGAATTCTTTGTATTAATTTGGTACTTAGACCTCTCCATCTGTCCATGAGTAGTGCTTCTAATGTATCGTGTAAGGGACCTGGATCAGAATGTTGGTTTCTGTATAACGTGAGGAGGTGCTGAATCATGTATACACCTGCTAATTTCTGTTCGTCTGGGGAGAGGTTCAGAAATGTCCGCGCTACTGTGTCATCATTGTATATGTTCGGATTGTCAGCCCATAATACTGCTGACCGGGCTAGTTCTTGTTCATCCATAGAATTGAGTACATGGTACACCATTCGCTCTCGAAGCATTTTATCAGTCTCTTGGAACTGATGTTCAGGAGAATTCGGTTTTGTTATGCCAGAGAGAAAAACTCTCTTGCTTTCCGGACGAATGCCTTTCCTAAGGTAAGTTCCCTTACCTACATACGCTATCGTGTATGTAGTCTTTTCTTGTTCTTCAGGTTCTTCCTCCTCCTCGGAGGAGGCCTTTTCTTTCTCTTTTTCGTGTATTTCTATCACTGCTTTTCTTATTTTCCTGTACATACTGGCTATGCAACCCCCTTTATCATGTTTTCCTTCGGATATATTTTGACCCCACTTGTTGAGTGCTTCTAATTCATCTTGTTCTGTCTCAGGCCTGTCTCGTTCTCTTATTAAGCAGTTTATAAAAAAACGTAGTATATATGCTTGAGTGTCAACTTTCTGATGCGCCATGGCCTCCTTAATACTGTCAGGGTCTTCCCCAGTCTGGACAAAATGGTATATTCTATCTAGGTGCTCTTTCATTCCTGAGAAAAACAGTAGGTAATCTGTAGCATGTCGTAAGCGTAGTGATGCTATCATCATTCTATCGTCTTTGCCGGGTACTGGATCATATCTGCAAACTGAAAGCGGTTCTTTGAGTATGTCGAGGCGGGGTGATTGGAGTGTAAAAGGGTTCTGCATATCCCTAAACTGTAATCTGTGTGTTGGTGGCGGGGTCCGGTAACCCCCGGTCGCACCTCCTGAGGCGGAAGCTTGGACATTATCTCTCTGTGGAGTCTGTATCTGTACTTGAACTTGCCTTTTAGTAGGATCAGGTAGAAGCGGTTTCGGTATATCAATTTTAGGTGCGGGAAGTGGTGGAGGTGGAGGAACGATGGGCTGTCGAACGGGGAAACCTTGTTGCGGTAATGGCGGGGTAGGGTCTGGAGGCGGGTTGCCACCCCCGTCACCGTCAGTAGGCGGGACGTGGGCACGTGGATTGGTGTAAGCCGGTGCTACATCGTTCAGATAGGAATTCAGAAATATGTCTTTAGTAGTCCTGTGATTTACTTTAGTTGGAACCAATGGTGGCGGCAGATTTTTCGGTACTTCTGAAGTGGCTTCAGGCGAACCCTCGGCCACGAGATACATGCCATTTACGAGATTGTTTCGTGCGCGGTCTATTTGCTCTGATTTTACTCGGATCCCTTCAGTAACTAATTCGTTTTCTTGGGCTTTATCTGATTCTTTAAGTCTGTCTTCTCTACGGAGTGCTTTTTCAGCACGCTTATGTGATTCTTTACGCCAAAATTCTATGGCGTCTTTCTGAGATTGTCTGGCTTTCTTTTTCCATAGTGCTTCTTCTACCTTCATGATGCACTCGGCATCCCATGTTCCGGTAACAGGCCATCTGTGTCTCTCGTCTAGATGCTTAGTATAATCGGCCCATAAATCTAGATACAATATGGCATCTAAGCCATGTTTATGGTACATGAAATTTCCAGGAGTGTCCCTAGGGGGGATAGGAATTTCTTCCTCTAGTATCCCTTTCCTAGTTCCTATCTGTTTTAACTTATTGAAAAACGGCATCTTGTTTACTTAATACTGAATGCTCAATCCTTGCTACTTAATACTGAATACAGCTAGTTACACAAGAACACAATAATGCACATTAAAACAGTCACTCATACCACGACATTTATCACATGAAAAACATTTGAGACATATATGACTACCCCCTATACCGGATGTACTGCTAAACAGCACAGATACACTGCTAAGAACAGTGCAAGAACTTGAATAACTGATGTACTGCTTAACAGTACAGATACACTGTCTAAAACAGTGCAGACCGAATTTGTGTACCCAAACCCGTCTTGATACGTCCCAGCAATGGTACTCACCGGGAAGCACGGAAACAGAAGGCCTCGGAAAACTCGACTGGACCGGACTGGACTCGACTCGACTCGACACGTGGATACTTCGGAAACTGGTGGGCCTCTTGACACCTCGGACCTTGCTTCTTTCGGCTAGGCTCTGGTCGGGATCCTCCGCACTCCTCACCGCCTCGTCTGGGTGCTGATCGCAGTCTTCGTCACCTCCGTGGGCCAGAGGGAGATACAGGAAATCCTGCCAGTACGCGTAGTTTCCGTCTAACTGATGGCAGGGGACAGAGCTTGCAACGCACCAACCGGCGCGTGGGGTGGGGGAGGGGTCCCTGTTCGGGCGCCAGAATAATGTGGTAAATATTTGATTTACCGTCCTAATTTCTATGCAGGTAAGTACTTAATCAATAATAACTCAATCTGAAAGAAAGAGGCAGAGTCCGTGGTGTTAGAGTTTCTTAGGGGTTTTATTCCTTAAAAAGGAATGGTCAAGACCGGATATCTTGTTCCTGCCACCACTGGGGTGCAAGAAGGGATAGAGCAATATTTTATTGACAATACATAGCTTATATACTTAAGTTGCATTATAGAAACCAATACAGTAGGCGTAACAGCTGAGAGAAACAAGATAACAGCATCCACGTGGTAGTGATACGTAATTAGAAGGCGTGAACTAGGCGTGAACATAGAGGTGTGTGCTAGAAACGTCACAGGTAGGTGTCACAAGTGGGTGGCAACAAAGCAGAATTTTGTAATGTCAGCAGAAATCTGAGGCATGGATGCGCGCGCAGCTGCATGACGTGTGATTGACGTGCAACTGAAGGGTGCAGGGGACTTGACATTTACACTGGCGGAAAGAGACAGAAGTCTGGCATGTCAGATCAACTCGTACTTCTATCATATCTGATATCTGATGTTTGGGAACCATACTATCTAGAGGGAAAGGTCTCTGGGGCAGAAGCTATTCTATACTGACTGTGAGTGCGTGTATAAGCGCCTGAGTGTCTACATGAGAATGCGAGGGGCATGGGCCTACCATGGTAACAGAGGCTATGAATTACTTGCACGGAGACAGTGAGGCCGGGCCCTTTGCTCTGCAGCTGGGGGATGTTTACTTAAACTAGTAGGCAGGAATGCATTTTCGAGGAGCGGAACAGATAATTCGAAGGTTGAAGTCAGTCTTGGCAGGCAGAGGCTGAGCTAAGCGCCATGAGCCGCACAGGGAGTAAGGCAGAGGTCACGGGTACAGAGACAGCCTGGGCTGAAGCTTTCGGAGTCAGAAAGCAGGAAAGAGGCTCGATGGCAGAATTCAGGGCCTACTTTGCCAGAGCTGAAAAACATGTAAAGTACACCATAAAAAGACGTTGGCATAGCATACTTGGAAACGGAATATTCAACCCATTCAGGGTGGGTCTGAAAGAGGACATGTTAACGTTGGACGCAAATGTATTTGCGTCTTCATAGCTGGCACAGGAGGGAAGTTACATGCACTTTAAGCTGGTACATGGAGACGGTGGGGTACACGGTAGGGAACATTACTTGACCATAAAATTTATATTTCCTCAGACAGACAGCCCCAAACCTCTTATAATGCCTAACCCTTCACCCCTGCAGTGTGTGAGGTTCAGCACAACTAACTTCTCTAGACAACATCATCTCAATTGGAAAAGAGCTCTAACCGGTGTGTTACCAACGCACATAGGTTTAACTGGATACTGGTTAAACTGCTATCTCTGTCAATCTGATAACTTTCTCACACACAAAAACCGGAAACCTAGTATCAGAAATTGTGTTATTCATTTAGAAAAGGGAAACCACTGTTACAAGATCTTATTAAACACTGATTAGTTCACAGCACAGCTCAAAGATAAAGTGTTTAACTCCTCTTAGCTGTGGTACAAGCAACAGACAGTTCCCCAGAGAAAGTAATGTTAAATTTAAGCAGTACCAAAAAAGTTTAACCTCAAGAACACACACTACAATGACCATTTCAAACCAATTTAATGAAATTAAGATAAATTGAAATGGAACAAAATTATGAAAATGGATTAGGGGAACCATATATATGGATGTTTGAAGTGAAAGTTTCAAGGAACATAAGTGTGTCAATCAAAGTCAATGCACAGGGTAGGCTCGGGCCTAGATGCGATTTGAAGGCATCTACAATGGCATTATGTCACTTTTCAGCTTCTGAAAATGCTTTGGGATGCTGAAACTGGCATGGGTCACTCAAAGCTGTATACCTCCTCTTCAAGCCTGTGTGGAAGCCTTCAGTTTGGAAGTCAAGAACTCTGAATATGTTAAAGCCAGATTTTGTCGCTGCCGAGTTTGCTTTGGTACTGGAGGCTACTCTTCACTTCACCCTTCTTTTGAACTTGTTGACTTTTTGGGTTCTTGTTTTCTTCAGCTTAGCCAGGCTGTAGATGATGCAGACTCCACGGCATTAAAAACACTGCTGTTGGTGCTCCCGTGGCAGCCTGGAATACCAGGTGAAAACGTTCTGAGTGGTGCAAACTAGAAATCTGCAGATGCATCAGCTCAACAGATTTGTCTTTAGTCAGGGCTCCATCGGGATCCAGAGCAGCCCACTCCATTGCGTCTGCTGGATTTTCTTTGCTGATGCAGCCGTTCTCCTTGATTCTTTTCTCCCTGAGGCAGTAAACGGGAAACCTGGCAGAGGACCCTTGTGGAGTGGTTCCTGCCTGTAGGTTCAGGTGGTGATCAGGAGACCACCAGGCTTCTTTCCCCAATGACTCTAGCCAAACCCTTCATTTCATCAGATATTTCCTCAAGGTCCAGGAATGGTCTGAGAAGATAGTGGCTCCATTCTTCTGTGTACTACCCAGTGAATGGAGAATTGTTTAGACCCAGTCATGGCAGAAATGCCTACAAAGCACATCCTTTTACATTTGACTGTAAACCTTCCCAGAGACCTTCATTCAAGTTGCTTCAGTCTCATGAGGTTTGAGCCACCCCGGGACAAAGTCCATCTTGGTGCAAAAACGTCTACTCTGGTTAGTGACTGCATGCACCATCTTCTCCAGCCCCACGCCTTATAGTGCCCTTCTGATGGGGATGTGGTCATTAAACTCTGCACCAAATTTGTGTTGTCACAACTGCAGACTGCATAATAACAGGCATGATATCAGATCTCAGTTCACCCACCGAAGGCACCCAACAAATGAGCTACGGCAGGAAAGATCCAGAAGCTTGACATCCAAGCATCAACAGCGTGTGGTCGTGTGATAAAACTAACGGACAGTCACCCGTGGAATCATTGCATCCACCTTTGTCTCTGGTCCACAAAGGATCTGGCGCCACAGTCTACGGACTAGACGAGAATCCATATCCCAAGTAAACCAGAGCATTTAGTTTTTTATGATGCCACAAAGACCCGCATGAACATGCGAGGAATTCTTATAGCAAAAAACACAACGTGTAATCTTGAGAAAATTAAAGTGCGCCGAAATGAAGTGCACCAGGGAAGAGAAGGCTACCTAAAGGATCAATTAGTAGTCAGTGCATGAGCCAGCCTGAGGCTTTTTAAAGCCGTCTCTGTGAAAGCCACAGAGGAGCCTGATGTCAGGCAGAGCACGCGGTACAATCTGAGCTGTGAGAAGGATAGCCGTCTAGTACCACAGAAAAGCTTCTACTCAATACTTATCCCCACCCCAACAATATTGTGTACATCACTTTAGTCCTCCCTATTATATTGTGTGCTCCGCGTCTCGCAGCAGTTGTTGCCGCACCGTTTGCGTACAGGTGTAGTAACTGCTTTAAAGCATAGCATCTTCAAATTTGGGACCAGCAGGCGGATATCAACTGCTGTGTTCCGAATATTTATTATTTTTTTACTGTGCGCTAACTATATTAAATTGGGTTGAGTTTTTAACAGTAACACGTGTTTCCACCATATGAAAACATAAGTGCTACATTGTTCGCGTTTTTAAGTTGAACATGCACATTCACCAGTGCCGCCATTTTTCTTCATGTAAAAGTGTGCGTAAGAGATCAATGGGTTAAATAAATCAGGAATGTAGTATGTTCCACAAACTACATATCCCAATTTCACAGCAGCATCTCAGCCAGCTAGAAGTACTGCGAGCATGTTTATTTTTCGCCCTCCATATGCCACAATTTGCAGAACTAATCTATGGTTGGATCCTGTGTCGGCTCGAGGTTCAGTATTTTGCTCCGCATAGCTACCATCTTCAAAAATCTTCCACAGAGCCTCCCTGTCATGGACTCCTCCAGCTTCTGTCATTGGTGGATTGAAGGAATCGCCTTCTTTCGTCCACTCCCACTTAATTTCAGATGATTACTATATATGTTTTATGTTTGGCCCAATCGATGTCATAGTCTGCAATTTCAGATGAAAAAGAAAACAGGTTGAAACAACTTTGTACAGTTTTAGAGTTGTTTTAAGCATTGATGACATTGATTTTGGCAAAAAATTGACTTACTTAATCCCTCCCACTCTAATTGAAACATGTTCCCTGTATTGCCATGCTAATTTGTGGATCTATCTTTGACCCGTTCGTCTCCTCTGTAAGTGTTCATCTGCTCTTCACTTTGGCCATCATCTGCCCTTATATGACGCGCCCCTTTTGAATCTCCTTTTATGCATTGCAATGAGAGGTGGTTAATGAGTATTGTCACCTCTCAAAGCTTCCTTCCAAACATATCCTGCTCCGCCTCTTACACCGAAGGTTTTCAGCCAGGGAGTCCTACCAATGATGCTACCACTAGGGAATGACAAATGAAGGTGCCCTGGCTCCAGCCTGGATCGTCTAATCAGGTGGATGTTCTCCATGATGCTACCATGCAATGCATTGGAATCACCCTGGTGTTATTTCTGTTCCACCTAGGGGCCTGCACGTTATCACTTGTACACTTGTGACACTAGTGAGATCTCTGAATTCTGCAACTCACCTCAGCTGCCGTTTAATTACTTTAATTCTGTAATCCCAGCTCTACGACATCATTCAACACACCGGATTTTAATCCATTTGCGTATATAGGTGAAGGCATTATTATAGCATGAAGTAAAGTGGAGCTCAGTTGTCTAATGTGTAGTCAAAGCAATTGAGACAATGCAAGATTGTGTACAAAACTCTGGTAAAAAGTGTGGATCTCTTCTGAGAGGACCAGGATGGAAGGCTGGGGATAGAAGAGATGGAATTCTTGTCAGAAATGGGGGACACATTGGCTTAATAAAAACATATTTGGCTCTTTCCTGAATTGTAGTATTGTAGGTGTGAGCCTGATGTGGACAGGAAGATTTTTCCTCATTTTTGGTGGGAAGGTGAAGATGGCTTGATTTGGATATTCTATTTTCTGTCACTTATCTTCTAGTTCGTGATGTCCTGGCTATGTGTGATTCGCTGTCAGACAGAGTGGTGTGCTGTTCCTTATGTCTTTATAAGTATGCACCTGGTAATGAAGGTGATGCCAACAATTAATCCTTTATTTCAGGATAGGACAGATGTGCCGGAATTTATTTAGCCCTTTTATGAATCATGATGGAAGCAATTCACTGGGGTATCTGTGGGATTATGGTTTCCAGGAATTGGGATATTGCCACCATCCAAGTACAAGAGGTATAAGGCTTTGCTTAGGACAGTTGTGCTTAAATTCTGATTCCTAACTAGTGTAGAGAACCCTTGCGCTTTCATGTTGGGAAGTCACACCTGAATTTAGTCATGTTTGGTGCCCGTGTTGACGAGGGTGAACTCATCTGTTGTAGGGTTAAGCTTCGGCTAGGTGCTGGACATTCGTGCGTGGATGGTATTATGGAGAACTAAAGATTGTCTATATGTTTGAATGTGGTGAGAATCATGTGCATTTAGGGCTATTGTGGATTGTTGAGGGTTTTGCATTCAGCAATGTTGAAAGCTGCCAATAGGTGAAGAATGACATGGAGGTCGTAGTCAACCTAGTCTTCACATAGGAATGTATATTCCTTGGCGAGATGCTGGTGGCCTCAGTGCTTGAGGGGGGACGACAGTCTGTGTTATGCTCATGTAATCAGATTGGTCTGATTTTGAGTCATGTGGTAGCAATCTTTTGAATGATTTAAAATTGTTTTCACTTGAATTTGTGATAGATGATTGGTCCGTATTAACTGAAGGTTTAAGAGGCACAATACACTATACTCAAAACACAATTTTTGTTGCTCATAATTTTTTACAAACATATGGTGTCATGTGTAGGAGCTCATAATTTAAATGTACAAAATTAACTATAAAATATTTAAAAATAGATTTTGCCATACTAATTTCCAAACTGATAATTAGAAGGGTATTTTAAAACTGAGATTAAGGTTACGGTGTCTTGAAAGGCGGAGCATTATGTCAATGTTTAAATGAGAATGGCTATTGTCAATTGACTTCTGAGAGAAAGAATTTGGGTAAAAGTCTAAGTAGCCAGGATTATTAATTTAAAAAATGTTAGGATATATCCTAACCACAAATGAGATTCCTTTTTCTATGCATTGCTAGTTTACAAATCTTTCCTAATCTACAACTTGTAGGAAGAAGTCTGTAGAAAAAAAAACTTTACTTTTAGATTTTTTTTAGCTTCAAGTAATAATTTTACATTGTTTCATGATAGGGAGGCAACTATCACCGTAGAGAACTCGGTGCACTGGACTAGGTAACCTTAATTACTTTTGTCTTGGATGATTGGTCAGTGGTTTAGTTGACTTTAGAGATTTTGCTTTTTTTTAAGACTGCGGTTTGGTCATGTTTTAGGGTGAATCAGAAGATGTCTTGTGTGAGGAAGGTGTTCATTATATTAAGCAGTGATATGTATCGGCCGTCTGTCTAGCACTTACATCAGGGAACTGATGAAGGGTAGGCTTCCATTCCAGTATGGTCCACAACCTTTGCTCATCCACCCCAAACAAACCGCCTACACACTCGGCAGAATATTAGTTCATGGATGTGGATATTCCCATGTTCCACGCTTCAAGGATTTGGGACTGAGAACCTGCATCTGAAAATCACCATTTGGAAATGATAAAAAAGGACTAACACGGTGTAGAGACAAAAAGATCAGAACCCGGCTGTTATCTACACTTACAACTTTATTGTGCACTGCTTCCGTGTAGCAATCTTGTTTCACTGGTATTTTCCCCAACGTGGCAACGAGGCAGCATGATCAGTCAATAAATACAACTTAAATAGAAAGACGTATTGTCAAATTGAATTTAAATGCAGTTAATGTTTAGAGATCAACTTTTGACTCCTCTTCACTTGCATTACTGCCAACTCTGTTGGGAGGAGTGCAAAAAGACTGTTTGTAGACATGACGAAGATAAAGAGACACAAGCCTTGGCCAACTGTAATGTTTTAGGATCTTCTTAATGGACATCTAGGACTAGAGGAAACACGTGCGACTAGGAAAAAGTACTCTGGGGACTAACTGCTTAAATAGAAAAGCCATGTTTTCTTCACCCGCGGAGCGACCCTGAAGGTGGTATGTGTTTCTGGCAACAGCTGCTGGAGTGGAAAAGTCACTTTAGGATGCAGAGACCCAAATTTTGCCTTACACATAAGGGCATAAGGGAAGGAGTACTAGTCAGAACCTGCAAGGTGCAACAGCAAGTCATTAGCAGAGAGGAGGCCATATCATTTTGTGATCCCAAACACTAGCTGGCCCGCTGCATCTGAGCCTCGTTCAAGCCTGCTTGGATAGTCAAGGTTAGTAAGTACTCTGTCATTCAACGTTTGTAAATCAGAAGCAGCTAGGACCAATCAATGTGAGTAACGGTGAACAGTGCATCTTCGCATAGGCGCTAGTAAAATAATGACAAGGGTAGCTCAGGCAATGATGAGAGTTGTGCTGGAATGAGTCTTGTGTTGATAAGAAACGCAAATTTGCTCAGTCGTTACGTTGGTGAAATCCGAGGCAGGGGTGCAGAAGGACTTTAAAGGTTGCACAGACCGAATTGGATAAATTTAGACAGTGGCAGTGGTTCCAGGAGTACTCACTGTCCTAGGACAGACAGCCTTATAGGAGAAGCACAGTAAGTCATAGAGGCCGAAGGTGGACAAACAAAAATGCTGCTGTGTCTTCATTATTATAGAGAAACGGAAGGCGCACTGCGCTGAAGAGATGAATATGGGCGTATAGAACAACTCCAAATAGTAGCACGGGAGAAAGAAACTCCATATAAATGGGTGAGAGGCAGGGAGTATTGTTCTGGGTTGAGGCCAGGTTGAATGTTGAATACTGCTACTCAGTTTGGCCAGAAAACTGACTGTCAACTGCATGAGGGTGATAGGGTGAGAGTCTAAGTGGGATGATATGTGGAGAAGGGAAAGTCTTGCTTTTCCTGTCCTTTGCAAGTGAAAAGGGCGGCTCATTTCATTGTCAGGTTGTCTGATGGTAATGTGTGGAACATCAGGAAAGTGGCGAAGGGACCTGATTGTCCCTTGACTTCTGTTAGTGGGGAGAGGCAGAATAGAAGAAGAGAGAAGTGAAATTGCTGGACATCAGGGTAGTGTAAAGGGTGATGAAAGGAATGAGTCGAACAGGGTTAGGCGACTTCCTTGGAGGATAAATGACTATGAACTTGCATGAAAATTCCTCAACTTGTTTTCTCTTTGTACCTATTCATGGAGAAGGCCACCACATATTCTTTGCTGTTTTTTGAGTAAGTGTTTAAAATATATATATATGTTTATTTTTTCTTGTTCCCATTCTTTCTTTAGTTCTGGTTCAGGCACCTTGATATGCTTATTCCATTACGAAGGGGCAAGATAGTTGTATTCTATGTTACGTGGGTTGGAGCATGGAATGTGGGGGGCCAGTGTGGCCTGGACCGTCGAGTTGCTGAGGATTATGATGATGAATTACGCTTGAGGGCTGGTTCTCCATGCTGTATTCCAAATAAACTCCTACTGAACACTTCCGCAGTTGCCTGACAGCTTTCAGAAGACAATGATTGTTGTGTATATTTACTAAATATAGGATGTTTCTGCATTGATATCAGTTGCTTTATCTACAAGGAAAAGTTGTTAAATGTAAACAGGACTGTCTGGAATCGCGTGAATATTTTTAGCAATCGCGAGTTTCAAGTCACACATCAAGGTTCAAGCTGCAAAAAACACGATGTACACTGTGAAAGATAACTCGTACCGTGCAACCCCATCCAGAGCTTATAATAAGGCAAGGAGTCAATTTGCTGAGTCAACTGGTCTTTGAAAACACCAGCGACGCATTCGCTAGCCCTGTCGATTGGCCTGCTTCTTGCAAACTATTTGACAAAATATGACGGATCTCACCTCCATTTTCATGAATCAGCTTTTTGTAGAACATTTCAGAACTAGCAGAAGCCATGGTTTTTAGTGTCAGCTTCAGAAGCTCTTTCAAGACATCACGCGGGTCAGCATAATTGATAATTTGTTGCGGCTGCAGGGGCGTTCTTCCCTCTCAGGGGGTTGCAGCCAGATAGTCTCCTGGTCTTGTTTTCAGATGAGGGAGGAGTTTAAGAGGCCAACTTCGGTGAGTCTGTCAGTGTCAGCATCTAAAATTTACTCCAGTCGGTGCCGCATAGCTAATAACTTGGCAAATCAATACTGCAGCTCATGGCTTTTTAATTGATGGCTCCCCTGCTGGTTCTTCTCGCGGCTCCATAAATAACTGCAGGGCATTTAAGCGATTTACAGAGGAGCCTTCTTGCGGGAGCAGATACATCCAGATTTGGTCTTTTGATTCTAGTGCCGCGGCGCGTTGCGAGGGATTGTGTGCCTCAAAAGATTGGCGACATGCCTCAAAGAAATTAAATTGAGCCCTAAAACTAGAACCACAGGTTTTGAATATAGCATGGGAATTGGTTCAGACGGATCTTGCTATAAGCCGTGATGAAGAGTTGATGCAGTAGCCAAATTGTTTCCTCGGGAACTACAAGTCTTGTTCACAACCGGGACTCCAAACCCAACCAAATTGCATAACTGTCGACAAATAAAATACTACTGTCTGTGCCCTTCTTCCACATTTTCAAAGCACAAGTCCCAATAAAAAGAGTGGGTGCTAAATAGTATTTTTAAGTTCACAGGAGATGTAACGGTTGATTTTGTCATACCTTTATAATGTCCCTCCCTTACAATTGAGCAGGCTTATTTACCACAGACACCAAGGTAACTTAGCTGTACATGTGATTAAAACATTTTTTGGTTTGTGTTACATTTTGAAAATCACATGTAGATTTTCTATCTATGTTAAATTGAGCTGAGAAATTACTAAAAGAGACACTAATTTAAACTTGGTGTTTTTGTTAGGCTGGTGTTCTGTGCCAGCTTATTGCCCTGCATATTTACACTTCATTCGGCAATGGAAGGGTTAATTGTGTGAAGGTTTCTTTCATTTCTCATATAAGAGATTCAAAGATAACCCCCTGCAGGGACTCTTTGTCAAATAAAGAGTATGTTGCCAGTGGGAGGATCCAAACATACCCTAAGGCCAGGTTACACCCACAGTAGCCCAGATTCACTAAGTATGTGTGTTGTCCTTGCATCACACAAGGCAATGCAAGCTTTAGTAAGATTTAACACGCCACACAAGGGGCGATTTGCGCCACATTTCGTGACTTTGTAAAGAATTATAATACAACGCAGCAGCTTGCGTTGCGTTACAACATTCCACGGGTGTAGCATGAGTGTTTCTTGCATCCGCCCTTGGAATTTGATGCAATCCCAGATGGACTGAAATAGTAATCTTGGGATTGTCTAAAGATGGTAGAACACCCAACCGTGGTTTAACAAGAAATATGTCTGTTTCTCTTGTTACTTCTTTCTATGTGCGATATATTCTGCATCATGCTTACAAATAGGATTGGTTTTGTGCAGTTTTCTTCCTTCCTGCCCAAAAACGATCTTGCGTGTAACACAAGCATCCTTGCACCAGTGTGCAAAGGTGCCTGCATTGGCGCTAAGCAGCCCTAATTGCGACAATTCTTAATTGAGGAATGTCATATCCTAGTAGGTATGGCGCTGTTCAGTTCTCTGCCGTACAGGCAACGCAGTACAGCAATTTTGCTTGCTGCACTGCGTTGTATGAACCTTTAGCAAGTATGCCCCTTAGTGTTTATAAACGTAAGCGGCTGTAGTGGGGGGGGGGGGCGGGGGGCACGTGCAACAGTTCTCAGGCTTGGTAAGGGAAACAGAGACCCGGATCTTAACCCCTTGCGTGCTCATGACAGAACCACGCACGGGCGCGTGTGCTCATGACGGCGTGGTTCCGTCATGCGCCTACTGCTCCTCCCACACGGTATTAATTCCCCGCCTGTGCGGGCGAAATAATGAGCGAGCGGGGCCGTGACGGAACCACACCGTCATGAGCACACACCGCCCATGACCCATGATGGCGTGGTTCCGTCACAAGCACAGCAGCGCCGCGCTCCCCCTCCCCCCCCCCCACATCCCCCTGCGCCACGGCAAAATTTGCGCCACGGCGAAATTCATGCTGCGGCGAAGGGGTTAAAATAGGGAGAAATCCGTACCCCTCCAGGCCCACCAGCTTGTGTCCTGCCTGGATCCGTAGGAGTGTTTTTTTTCTCCTATTCATAGGTGTTGTGCAGGAGCTGGAAATGGATGACGTGTGCTACTGTTTAAAACAAACAGTCGCGAAACCAGGGTCTTGCCTTTTAGAACTTTTGGCTTAATGCTTTTTGCTGATGCTGTGCATAACCCAAAAATAAAAAGATGTGATGACTCTGCCGTGCCATTCTGTGGCCGTTGCATTAGTGATGAACTATGCACACATTTGTCACTATGCATGCACACACCTACAGAATGACACGGGCTCCATTTTATTACTATATTTACAGATCCAACATGGCAGGCACCATTTGGATTGGTAGATTAAAAAAAAGTAAGAAATGACTTGCACAAATGCGCTTTTTAAAATGTGGACCAGGCCCCAAAAAAATGGCAGCTTCTGTGCTTTCAAAAAAAAGGAAATATTTTTTCTAAAGGATCATGAGGGTGGGGGAGCAATAGAGGAATGGGTGGAGGGTGTAGGTGGAAGGGGAGTGGCTGGCAGGAATTGAAATAGTATAGCTTAAATCTGGTGAAGGTAGCAACAGGGGATTCGGGGGTGGTCCTCACTATGTAACACAGCTCGCCTATTCTGATCTTTTTTGGCAATAAAAATGATAGTTTTCCTTCGTGTTTCTACTGTAAATGACTTTCCCTCTTGATGCCTTCATTTACACGAGGATTGCACAGGCGCTTTCTTCCACCAGTTTGTGCACAGGTGAAATGAAAAAGCCACGGCCATGTTGTTGTTCTGTAGCTTATTATTGATATCAATATGTAAAGTAAATAATCCACAAGACGAAGCACTTTGCATCCACACTCTGCAAGATCATTAATCCTATCAGACTAATCCATTTTGTGTGATAAAGAAGCTCAGGCAATAGAATTAAGGGAAAATCTTTTAATCCCTTGGTGGGAAGTCACTGAAGCACCAACTAAACTTTCTGCCGCTCTCCCACCAAAATAGAAAATATCATATAAATATACTTTGCGAAACACTCACCAGGCGAATGTTGCAAACTTTTTCTGGGGTCGCGCCGAGTAGTCAATTCTTTGACAGTGACCGAAGAGCATTCTAATATCATTTTAGGTTAGTTATAAGCTGCACATATATTAAGCAGCACAATTTGCATAATGCCTGTCACGTTGATAAATTAACCATCAGAGCGGACCACTGCAGATTGAGAAGGAGAAATAGCCACTCATTAAAATGTGACCAAAAAATGAAAAAAAATATTGTCACCTCAATTAAATGGGTCTTGCCTTCCTCTTCCCCGCTTATAAAATCCTTGAATTGCTTCCAATGTCTGCACGCATTAAATGTGAGATGCATGGTTAGTCTGCATTATAATAAATGTTTGTTAGATTCTTCTTAGATAGTATAATATTTCTAAAAGCTTGTATTTTAAGTTATCACCACAATTCAGTAATTTTCAGATACGTTCTTCAGGATCTAACCAGTGTCTCTGAAGCAATTTCTTTGTAATTCAAGAGATTTTATCTAAACATAACATGATTATCCGAGACAAATCTCTTGTCTCCACGTTGTTCATCAAATAGAAACCTATAAATTATCTTAAGTCAGTCAACATGGATGGAGCGTCTAGTTAATGTTTCTGTGGCACGTGGAGATTCCAAGGTTTAGGCCTCTGTGGAGCTTTTATGCATCTCCTTTCCTAAACTGAAAATGTCAAGGTCATTTTTCATTTCCAGACTCCATCCCTAGTTTTTGGGAAATAAACTTACATTTAGATCGTTGTAAGTTTTTCCATCCAACCAAAAGCGCTTTAGATGACTCCTGTAGCCTGCTCATACCAGGACCCACATCTTTGAATAACACCTTCACCGCGGGGCTAATTCCCCCGCGGCGCTGGGGAGGGGGGTGGGGGGGGGTAAGAGTGTGCGCAGCGCCAAGGTGCTCGTGACGAGCTCGCCTCGTCACGCTGCACGGTGGCTCTGTGCTCATGACGAACTGAGCTAGTCTTGAGCACGCAAGGGGTTAATCAACAAGCTGTGGTGGAGTAAACCACATTAAAGAACTTTGCTGCTGGTAGCCATAGCATTAAACATAGAATTCAAGATTCATAAAATATAATAAAAAGCAGTAAAAAATAATAATAAACATACCATACCTTTGGATAAAACCATTATCAGCTTATTATTTAGTAGTAATTCTTTTGAATTACTGAAGCCCTTCAAAGACCCTATGCGGCCTTTAATGGAGAGCCTCTTTCCATTATCTTCTAAAGAAGGAGGTGAGCTATATTCCAAATTCTTATGCTATTTGTCATAAAGACTGGCTCATGTTGGATTTTGTAAAAGCCTGCCCACAGTGGACAGAAGAGAAGGAAATGGACCACAGTCTGTCTTGTGAGTAAGATAAATGCACTTGCAGGGCAAAGGTCATGCCTTCAAGGTATGAATTTGGCAAGTGAGATCTTCTGGCTCGCTCAAGTGGAAGGCACCCTCATGTTCTTGTGTGGCCACGTAACTTTGTGTCATCAAACATTGCTTCAAGTCTTGCAGTTTAACTTATAAATGGTTTCTATTAGGTAATTAGTTCAGTGGAAGGTGGCTACAAATACAGCACACAACATGTAATAGTTTGTCCATTGAAAGCCCTAGACTGTCAAGCCATGTCCTTGATGATACACTCACTCATAACAGCACCTACATTCACCCGTTGGCTGATTATACACAACTCTACTTGAAAGGCTCAGCTCGTCATGAGGCACAGTGGCGCTGTGCTCATGATGAGCTGAACTCGTCATGATCGCCGCGGCACTCCCACGCGAGGATAATTCCCCTGCTGTGCTGAGCGTTCTAAGAAACAGGCGTGGTCATGACGAGCTCAGCCCGTCATGAGCACAGCGCCATGTGCAGCGTGACTAGAGCACCACGGCGCCGTGCATTGCCCCCCCGCCGCAGGGGAATTAGCCCCGCGGCGAAGGGGTTAACAACTTCGAACCCCGTGTTTTACCCAATTGCAAAGTGCCTGGAGTCACACTCGATTCTTCTTTAAAGAATACATTACATAGAAAGCAAACACAACCTGGTACCAGCTTTCTCTGCTGAAGAAAGAGAAACTGTTCCACTGAAAAAGTGATTACAGTTCTGCTGAAGCAAGCCCTCATGCTCTCATCTGGATGGTAGCATTGCCCCAACCTCCCAGGCTCCATATACAGGTACCTACATCCTGCATGCCGCAGCATGCTTCATCCAGGGCCTGAAGGAATATGATCACATCAACCCCAGCCCATGGACCTCCCCTTTCTCCACCTGTCGTCCTGCATCACCTTCAAAACCAGCTGCTTTGTTTACAAAGCCATGAGACTAATACCTCCTTCTATCTAGATAACAAACTCACTAACTTCGGCGACTTAAAGCACACACAGCCCGGACAACATCAGATTGGGCTCCATCTTTGCACCTAGGTTCTAGAACAACATCTTTGGACCCATTTGGACCACCCCAGCCCTGCTCCAATTTAGTTAAGAATCAAAGATGCACCCCTTAAGGAACAGTACATCATGGTGTAGTCAAAGTTAAGTTCTGCTCCCAGAAACCAGCTATGTCTCAAATTATTTGATTGGGTCTGTGTCTTAGACCCTGTACAGTGCTGTACTGCCTTTTTGCTGGGTTCGCGCTATACAAGTAACACATAGATACATACTTGCATGCATGACAGAAAGAACGGTGGCTATCATACCCAGCTCTTTCCCAAATGACAGCTGTTAAGACAGCCTTGTTCCTACAGATTCATCGATTAGGGCTTTCCCACTTGTAGCTTAGGTCAAGTTGATCACATTTACCTAATAGACAACCAGAGGATATTTAATGCATGATCAGGCCCACTTATGTCACATGAGGAGCCTGAAAACCGGGGCGTGAATATGTGTCTACAAGAATGCACAAAAGGCCATTCGCATTAGGACCTCACCTGAGCTACTGGTTTCAGAGTTAGAACTTGGACTGCATATTATTGTTATTCTCCTGTTATTCCCCTATCCTTTCTGTGATTCCTTATTCCACCAACACCACCCTCATAGGATTGGTGTCCTTGAGGTGCTAACAGATAGCATTCACCATCTAATAGGCTGTCAAAATCCAATCTACTTTTCCACCTTGGTATAGGAGTATTTCTTCAACTCCTATAAAAATGTGGAGATCCAAGTTATTCAGGATTTTGGAAGAGAGTGCATTGCAGTGGCGATATGTTTTCAGTCAAAATGATTCTTCAGCTTACATCGGTCGATAAAGGCATAGCAGCTCCTCTGGGTCTGAGCTAGCATCTATCGAGAAAGGCTTAGCAGCTCCTCTGGGTCTGAGCTAGCATCTATCGATAAAGGCATATCAGCTCCTCTGGGTCTGAGCTTGTATCTATCGATAAAGGCATATCCGCTCCTCTGGGTCTGAGCTTGTATCCATCGATAAAGGCATATCAGCTCCTCTGGGTCTGAGCTTGCATCTATCGATAAAGGCATATCACCTCCTCTGGGTCTGAGCTTGTATCCATCGATAAAGGCATATCAGCTCCTCTGGGTCTGAGCTTGCATCTATCGATAAAGGCATATCACCTCCTCTGGGTCTGAGCTTGTATCTATCGATAAAGGCATATCCGCTCCTCTGGGTCTGAGCTTGTATCCATCGATAAAGGCATATCAGCTCCTCTGGGTCTGAGCTTGCATCTATCGATAAAGGCATATCACCTCCTCTGGGTCTGAGCTTGTATCTATCGATAAAGGCATATCCGCTCCTCTGGGTCTGAGCTTGTATCCATCGATAAAGGCATATCAGCTCCTCTGGGTCTGAGCTTGTATCTATCAATAAAGGCACAGCAGCTCCTG
Source organism: Lissotriton vulgaris (assembly GCF_964263255.1). NCBI lineage: Eukaryota > Metazoa > Chordata > Amphibia > Caudata > Salamandridae > Lissotriton > Lissotriton vulgaris. The sequence goes on along the minus strand of NW_028249489.1, from coordinate 66,145 downwards.
TGGGTCTGAACTAGCATCCATCCATCTTTTTGAAGGATCCCGCTCATTTAAATTATGAGCAGGTCAAGAGCTCTTTGGAGATGGTTTGCCCTTTCTTGGTCACCCCTCCACTCTAGTGTCAAAAGCTGAGCTTTACTGTGGGGGTCTGGCTGGCCGAGGATCACGCAGATGGTTGTCTTGAGCGTGGTGCATCAGCCCTCTTTATATTCAACTACAGCCCTTTTCTTTCTCTGCTTTTGGTGTGGTTTCTCTGAATCTGTGCGTTCCCTTGAGCTCGTTGGCCTGGTCTAGTGGCAGAGCAAGGCAGGTTCAATGGGTCCCTATGCTGTATGCCCCTTTCCTGCTCCGAAGAGACCTACAGCTTCACACACATTAGCGTGTCCCTCGGAATGCATGGGTGGAGGGCGGCTCTTGGATGGTAGGCCTCCAGCCAAGAGATCTTCTTGCCACTGGAGCGCTCCTTATCCCCTAAGTAATAAGGCTGTCATCTGCCATTTTTGTAACTTTATGCTAACTACTGGTTTCCACCTAGGGCTACATACAGCCTTCTCTTGTGTACCCATTGGCCCTCTATAGGTTTTTACTAGCAAACGATAGAATAGCTCACTAACTCTGGTCTTCACCTGGTTTTGATTGTTTTTCAAGGTGCTCGTCTGCGGCCATTAAGTGCATGTAGTGATGCTCACTGAGCTTTTCATCTCGTGTTCGATTCACAGAAGACAAGTTAAATACGACATACATTTCCTTGTGTTGGATAATTCTCCCTTTTGAGTCAAATTTCAAACCTCAGTAGGAAATGTGAGAAACTAAAACCCTACCAGATTTCCAACAGCACTCACGTATGCAAAATTACTTCTGTATAACTCTGCTTTTAGAAATGTTACATAAATGTGTGTTTAGACATTTCATCTTATTTGTATCCACTGTGAAAATATTTTCCCTGTTAACAAAACCTTAACCTTTGGTGTTTCCTCCCTGTTCCCGATTTTAAAACAAACTCAATCTTGTTCTTTAGAAAGATACATTTGTGTTTCTAAGGTGGAAAGACACTTGCAAAATGTTAGTGAATACTCAAAAACGTATTGGTTTCGCGCTTTCCACCAAGTTTGATAGGCAGATCCTAGTCCCAAAACTTGCCCTTTACCACTAAAATAGCATTAAGAATCACCACATTCACAGATGCTTTTTTTTCATGGAAAATGTCCCATTCTTTCAAATTAGGATTGTGATTTTCCATGCACAAAGTTTTGCACGCCTCATTCGCATTTTGGTGTGCAAAATGTTTAAAAAATGGGCCTGTTACTCTTCAACGATGCAAGTGTTGTCATCTACGGAAAAAGGACTTCTTGCATCACAGCAAACAGGAGGCCAAAGGCCAGTAAGGTAGCTCAGACAGTTGACTCCGTTCTAACAAGGTCACGGCCTTTCATCCTTCTGAGGTCAACGAGATTCATTTTGGCCACAGTAAAAATTGTCATTGGCATTAAAATGCAGTTACGTTGTGATTTGTGCTTCACAGATTGCTAATGCTTAAATCTAATATTTTGACAGGATGTTTGTACAATTAGCAGTTCCTGGCCTAAAATGCTTTTTTTGTGCAGCACTTGATGGGCACACATTAAGTCATGCAGTCAAAGTGCTTTTAGTGAGATTAAAGTCTCTGATGCTCCTCGCCTTACAACTGAGCATTGGTGGTTGCAATTGAGCAGAGCAGTGAAGAGGTGGCTTCTCACTTACCACACCGAAATGGCCGATTGCATGGAACTAAAAAGACCCAAAACTCTACGCCCCTCCGCTATACCCTAGTCTCTTACACTTCCCAGGGTACCACCTTCCACTTCCTCTCCCATCACTCGCTTTATCTGATGCTGCCTCCAACCCCCCTTTTATTGATGAGTGATTGCCATGCTTGCCTCCCAACCAGTGCTTAATTTGTAAAATAATAAGTGCCCGGGCTCTCATCAGGAGGCCACTGCAGCTTGCACCTCCCATTGTTCCTGACTCCATTGCCAATGCCACAACTTCAGACTATTCCAGGTCACCAAAGCTATAAGAATGGCGTGAGTTAGTAATTTTTACCGTGTATTGAAAGAATAACCAACTGTTGCTCTACAGATCGAAGTAAAGAAATAGCACCACCATAAGTGCCAGTGTTGACAATTAGGTGCCGGTGTCGAGCACCGGAAACCTTCTGCTCAAATTAAGCACTGCTCCCAACTACATACACATTAGGGTTTCCAAGGTAGTTCTGATGGGTCAAACCGAAGGGAGAGTTCACCCCACCACCTTCGCAGCTACTGATTCAGGTAAACTCTTGTTGAAAACTCAATCTACTGTTTTTTCAAAAGATTCAAAACCTGTTTGTTGGACCTGGGGTCACCAGTCCATATAGGGTAGCCTGGCACAGAATGGGAAGGTCTAACCCAAAGGCAAAAGTGTTAAGCTTGCGTCCCACCCTTACAGTAACTCAGCGTCCATCCATTCAAAAATAACACTACACCAGTTTAGAAAAATACGGTTCACTTTTATAAAAGTTTTTGTATACTTCCGCTTATTTCATCTGACTATTTTGTCACTACTCATATTCAATATTTCTCCCTTGCTTAATTCAACAATACATTGTTTTCTTTTTACTCAATGAGGTCAACACAGTATTATAAATTCCATAGTAAAGGCATTTCCTTGGTTAAATTGACTTGGCACCTTAAGAAGCAGAGTCTGTCACCTACAAAGGAACAAGGGAATATTCTCATGGGTCCAGATGGAGAATTAACTACTACAACCCACTTAATTAGATTGATTCAGGTGTTTGACACAGGGATGCCAGCGTCTTCTTCCCCTTTTCCCCCCTAAGAGAGAAAAGTTAAGCAACAATCTCAGACAATATCAACATTGTAAGGGTTCACTTGTCTCATTCCGCTTTGTCACCCTTCTTTACTTTACTTGTTCCCTTTAGCACAAGTTCCGGTGGCCAGTTCAGTGCTTTCAGTAATCAAATAGGGGAGGGTCTCCCTTCCAAGACCTTTCGATGTTAATCCCCGGACCCTCAACAGCCCCCAGTTCCCTCCTTACTTGAGGTAAATAGTATTCGACTCCACCGCCTCTGTCAGCTGAGGGTGGCCAGAGTTTTTAATCAGCCCCTCTCTGCTCCCAACGGCGCCTCCCTCGCAGGTCAAGCCGATCGACCACAAGGCTGATACCGAGGGGCGGTCGCGTGGGAAGAGGGGAAGCAGTGGTATTGACTCTCTCACTGCCCTTCGATGAGCCGTCTCCGTCGTCTTCTTGGTGAGCGGCTCTAGTGAGCAGGCGCGGGAGATTAGTGGCTCTTCTCCGGTCCTGCTCGTACGCGGCAGGTCTCCTGTTGCCACTCCGCCCCCTTCCAGTGATTAGCTGTCGCTACACAGGGCCTGCGCAGAACCGTGCCTGCATAATTCCCCCGGCCGCTCACTCCGCCTTTTCCTCAGAGCGGCCAACGGCTTCCGAGTGTCTATGCCACTAATTACTTCTCCTCCTTCACATCCAGTGAATACCGCCATCCCAGAGTACGAAACCAGTCTCAGGGCTGAGGGACAGGCAGTACACTCCACGGGGGCCCTGCTACTTTCCACTAGGTCTCACACGTGGAAAACGATCACACGTTAGCGCTATTAAGCACAGGTGAGGGGGGGGGGGCAGTTGGGAAAAGTGTGGACTGAATGTGGATGAAAAAGAAAGGAGGGGGGAATCAAATCCGCTCTCTCTGTCCTTTCTCTATCAGGGCTTTCTCTATGGCAGGGCTTTCAAAAGTTCTAAGTTGGTGTTCACTCACTGGACAGCTGGGCAGAGCTACCTCTCAGCTCAGTCCCCTAAAGTCTCTCCAATGCACCCCAGGCTAGGGGTCAATCTTTCTTGACTCGGGAGGACCTTCTGTCCAGGGACAACAGGAACGCAATTTAACAGGGTCAGGTCTGCAGAAAAAGGGGGGTGGTGATAGCAGTAAGGAGGCAACCCTTAGGAAGTAGTCAACCCTCTGAATGTCCTACCCCACCTAGCGCCACAGCCTGTACTCCAGATGACTCTCTCTGTATGACAAAATGGCCGCCCTACCATTGGCCTTTTATACCCCTAGCCCCAAGTGTCCAGCACAGGCCAGAAGGTTCTAGATTCTCCATATGAGTCTATGGGCCAGTCCCTGAGGTAATCAGTTGTGGCAGTTACCGGCCACCATTTTGTAGGACTAAATTTTCAGGAGAAAAGGGGGGACTTCTAGGCCTAAGAAGAATTTAGAGGGTCAAGGACGCACCTAACCCCTAGTACAACACCAAAAAGTCAAGTGGACATAAAAATGAAAGGAATTGGAAGTCAGTAAGGGGACAAAAGTAAATAAATAAATAGGAGGGACCACCCAAAGGGCTGACGGGTCTAACACTGTTCCACTGACTCCATCTAGAATTTGTGAAAGTGGGGGTCAGACTTCCCAAAACATAAGGAAAGTACAGCTCTAAGACAATAGCCTTTAGCTTTTGAAACTTCTTTTATTGTTAAAGTCAACAATAAAAGCTGACTTTTGTAAATTATGGGTGAAAAAATCATATCACTGAGAACCTCCTGGACAACAGATTAATCTTTAACCCTTTGATATGTCCAAAGCTGAAGGTGAGTATGTATTTTCATTCGGTGCTTTTTACTAGGCTCAAAAACACAATGCCTTTCACTCGAAGGCAGCCTATTTTTTGATATTATGGAAAAGTGTATTATATATACATTGGAAAGTCAATATTGCACATTAATTTACCAATCAATATTACACATTTATTACTATAGCATGCTGCAATGTACTTATTCATATGTTTCTATTTTTTCCTATTCAGCAATTGAATCATCCCAATATAATTAAGTATCTGGATTCTTTTATTGAAAACAATGAGTTGAACATTGTCCTGGAACTGGCAGACGCGGGCGATCTCTCGCAAATGATTAAGGTAAGCAGCGTTCACGCGGTAGGCTGAAAACGGAGTACATTCTAGCCAAGAACAAGGGAGGCGGCACGAGAATCCTAGCTGAGGAGTCACACAAAGCACTGCTTAGTAATAGAAACTGGAGTGCATATTGGGCACTTTAATAATCATTTTAGTGTGTGACAAAGATGCTGATGAGATCTCTCCCAGAGTACAATCTTGTGTGTGCGTAAGAGATTCTCGGAAGGGCAGGATATAAAGGTTAGAAGATATTAACAATATAATAGGAACATTCTTCTTGGCTTAGTAGGGTGCAAGCACACCCAAAGGTAAATTAATTGTTATTCTAATCACTTGGCAAACTCTTTCCACTCTGAGATAATTTGATTTCAAGGGTCAGAATTCCACTTTAAAGAGCTCATTTGGATGCTTAAGCAGTACATTCAAAAGCTACATTGGAAATACGACGCAGTGGTGATGTATCTAGGCTGAATGGTGGGTGCGGATGCATAACATAAGATCACTTAGGAGAAAAGCCCATTTATTTATTTATTTAATTTATTTATTATTTATTTATACAAGAATAAGATCCTGCTTTTGGGTCTGATCATCCCTGTAGTCCTCTCTTTCAATTGTATCTGTATTGTGTATCTGCGCACCCCACCGCCTACACGTGCAGAAAGTACAGGATCTAAAGGCCACATTTGATTCTGTCTTAACTTTCATCCTGGAACTCTGTCAGATCAACAAGAGTGTTTTCCACAACATAGGGCTCCTTAATGGAGTCTAACTCGTACAGAACCTTCTGTGGTCACACTGGTCTTGTGATGGCCACCGCTACATCCTCCTTCAAGAAACCGTCCTCAAGAGCCTCAATGCCATGCAGCACCCCACCAACCACATATACAACGTTACCGCTCAGATAGCATCTCTCGTTGAAAGTTGTCGGCATTAATCCAGGAGTCCTGCATGGGAGGACTCCAGCTCAACATCTTCCAGAAGTCTTGGTGCCCAAAAGTTAAATATTGACCACTTACTTAACCTGCTTGCTGTGCCTGTTGACAATATACTAGCAATTACCTCCACCTCGAGTCGACTCTGTGGAACTCTCTTCGCCTGCATCTTAGCTTCGGAGAGAAGGTGGGAAATTTGGGGGGATATTGAAATATCACCTGTACTTGGTGGCCCGTGGCCTACGGGTGCCAGGAAGATGTCACTAAGTACTCCTCATTGACCTGTACAAATACTGACCAAGAGCGCACATGAACACCTTTGAACCTCCCATCTTCCCAAGCGCTTTAAAACCGCTGTAAATAAGTACTTGGTTGATATGTTAAGATTCAAGTCTCCCTCTGCCACACCAAAAGGTAATCTGGTTTTAATTTTAAGATAAGAGACAATATAAGTAACTGATTTGCTTTTTATTTTTGATAATCACTGTAGTGGTCCTTGTAACTGCTAATTCAAGATGGCGGATTGGTTCTTTAAGATGATTTCAGTACTTCCAATGCATCCAAAGGGATAATGGCCTGTTTTTTTCTGAAGGAGATGGCAAAGCATTTTGCAAAACCTTTGGAACCAAGTTTGGATAAAGTCGATTTCCTTTAACAATTCAATGTAAATTGCTAATTCTTGCATTGAACTTCCCTTTGAGCTGCTGACTAACCCATGCACGTTACAACATTTTTTGTGTAGCGCTTAAACTCCTGGTGTGGAGCCAAGGACTGACACAATTGTTGTGATAGAATGAGCTCAAAATAGCCGTGTGATGCAGTGAAGATGAGTAGGTTATGGATTTTCTTGACTGCCTAGGGAGATAGTTTCAAATCTTGCCATGTGGAAGATATTGCACCTGCTCTTAATTTCTTAATTTTGGGAGAAATCTATAAATTGAACTCTGTGATCTATAGGGCGAGTATGTTTGTAGTCCTTGATGACGATATTTGGGAATGCTAATATGCACATACGTGCTTGATGGTATATTGAAATTGTCACTTGCTGTACTCTGCAGCCCTTGGGATGTTTAGAAGCAAAGGAATATACAACCTTAGCAAATTGTATTGGTAACAGGTCCAGATGAATTGCTTTGCAAAAACTTACAGCTTATGGGTGCTTTTTTGAGTTGCACCCCTTATCAAGGCATTACACTAATCAATTCTGTGGCCTTGCATTATTGGCTGTTGGCTCTTCAGTTAAAAAGGATCTTATCTGACACAGTTTTAATGTTGCAAAAGTAGCTCTTAATCAACCATACATGACATTGGACCTCTACGCTTTGAGGCAAGCAGACCTGTATTCACACCGATTAACAGATAGGCTAGAGCTTCCGTAGAGTGGAAAGAGAGGAGTAAGCAAGTTGTATTTCCAGTATACACACAGTAAAATACATGTTTTAATGTGTGACAGATGTGCTCTGTGAAATCGAAGAGAGTGGTAGAGGAGAATCCAGCAAAGCCAAATTGCTTAAGACGTCTAACGTGCGTATTAGGAGGAAAAGACTTCTGTATTGTGGGTCCAATGTATGAAATAACTTTTACATTGACCAACAGATTTTGTTTACGAGTGACAGAAGAGAAAATAATGTGGATAAGAGCAAATAGACTAGGTGGAACTGTTTGAGTCACTCCAACAGGCAGGAGAACATCCCTGGGGCCACTCATGAATGGCTTTTAGAACTTTGAAGACAACGGAGTCCTGCTTGGAGCCGAAGATCATCCCTTTATGCCACTAACACAATCACATACAATTCTTAGAGACTTACTTTACATTCCTTAAACTGTTGGAAGTCATTGAATGTGGACATAACTAGAATTGTTTTTTACTAAGCAGGCCATAACAAGTGAGTACATTCTTATAGCAAGAAGCACGTCGTAAGAGGGCGATAAATGGAAGGTTGTTGTTGTTGGCATTTGATGTGGGCGTCAGGCCTCAACTCGTACTGTGCAGGTGTATGATGCACAGTTTTAAATCTCCTCATACGGTCACCCTGTAAAGAGCTGCTATCTCACGACGAGCTGGCGACCCTTACACCGAAGAGGTTTCAAACTCCTATGAAAGCTCTACCCAGCAATAAACCATTTATAAACTTCCCAGAATATGGAGGTGTCTCTAGATGAGCTCGTCCTTACTGTAGGACAGGTATGTGTCAGAAATGGGGTTACTGGTTGATTGGGGTGTGAGCCCTGGTCGAGCAGCAACTACAATTCTAGTCAGGGTAAGGCACAAGCAAACCCCAAATTAATTTGTGCTCCCCCCTGGTAGCTTAGCACAGAGCAGTCAGGCTTAACTTAGAGGCAGTGTGTTAAGTATTTGTACAACACTAAAAACAGAAAACAGTGAAAACACCACACAGAAAGATCTCACTCGATGTTAGAAAAATAGAGCTAAATTTCATAAATAAAACAAGACAAAGACGACAAAAATCCAATCAGTAGAACTGGAGTTATGAAGTTTCAAAGAATAAAGTTGGAACACCCACCAAAGCCGTGGCCAACCCCAGCCACAAACGACCATGGCACAAACTCTCCTCCGAAGACCTCATCAATGACCTAGGAGAATTCCACCTCCCTGACGAGAATAGAGATATTAATACAGTATACGCCGCCTTCCACGAATGGATTGTCACAGGGCTTGACGCCTTAATTCCGGCTAAATGGACCAAAACCCGCAGTTCCCCCTCCAACCCATGGTACAATGACTCGCTCAAAACATTGCGAAAAGAGTGCAAAAAAGCCGAACGCGAATGGAGGAAAAACTACTTAGACAGCGACAAAGCCCTTTACCTGTCAAAACTTCGCACGTACCACAAGGCGATTCGCACTACTCGAGCCTCCTTTTATGCAAAGGAAATTGAACGCAGCTCCAACCCCACCAAAACCATCTTTAACTTAGTTCAAAGCCTCCATAAGATCCCCAACTCAGGCTCTTGCATCACCTCCTTGAAACAATGCGAAGATCTTGCCACGTTTTTCATTGAAAAAGTGAGGAAGATCTATACGTCCTTTCCTCAAGACGATGCTACGTCCATTAACATCCCCCACTCGGCGGCAGAGACCTCAAAACTGTTAAGAATACCTGACATATCCCTCAACGACCTTTCTAAACTGTGTAGACAGGTTAAGTCTGGTTCCCCAGCAGACCCCATGCAACCGTCTAAATTCCTGGAATCACTTGATTTCTTCCTCCCCCCCCGCTTGCCAACCTAATCAACCTTTCCTTTTCCTCAGCTGTGGTCCCCACCTGTTGGAAATCTGCATGGGTTTCCCCTATCATTAAAAAACCCACACTGGATCCCAATAAGCCAGAAAATTTCCGGCCCATTTCACTGCTCCCCTGGACGTCAAAACTGGCTGAAGCTCACGTTAACAAAGTGCTATCCCATCACATGCAGCAAAACCATGTCCTGGACCCCTCCCAAAACGGTTTCAGACCAGGTCACAGCACTGAGTCGGCTCTGCTGACCACTACGGAGCACCTTCGAGGTATCCTGGACGCCGGTCAAAGTGCCGCGCTGATCCTGTTGGATCTCAGCGCGGCCTTCGACACGGTCTCACACAACATCTTGCTGAAACGACTTGAGGCCATAGGGATTGGCGAATTAGCCCTTGAATGGTTCCGGTCCTTCTTAAAGGACAGGTCCTTTCAAGTTTCAGCCCCACCCTATATCTCCCAACCCCATTCCATCGGACAGGGAGTCCCCCAGGGGTCGGCGCTTAGCCCATCCCTTTTTAATCTGTACGTCCAGCCTCTCGCAGTGGTGGCAAAAGAGTGGGACCTCACGCTGGTGTCGTACGCCGACGACACACAGCTGGTCATCACACTCTCTGAAGGCCCATCGTCTTCGGCAACTAAATTCAGAGATGGCCTAGCGGCAGTTGCACAGTGGATGACGCTCAACTGCTTGCAGCTAAATGCCGGGAAAACGGAGGTTCTTCTCCTGGGAAAAAACCCCAGCCATTGGAGCGATCATTGGTGGCCCTCTGTGCTTGGCCCCACTCCCGTGCCAAAAAATGTTGTCAAGAACCTAGGTGTCTGGCTCGACCCCTCACTTAACTTTCAGTCCCACACAAAGAAAGTGGCAGCTACGTGTGTGGGTCTAATGAGGAGCCTCAACCCTATACTCGGATTCTTTGACTCCAGAACCCGCCAGCTCATCATTCAATCTATGATCCTTGCCCGGCTGGACTATGCCAATGTCTTACTCTTGGGGGCAAACAAAGCAGAACTAGCAAGGCTGCAACGTATCCAAAACTCGGCCGCCAGAGCGGTGGTTGGCCTCCCACGCAGGTGCTCTGCCAGAACCACCATCCGCAACTTGCACTGGCTACCAATTGAATCTCGCATTCACTTCAAAACTCTTACCATGGCATTCAAAATTCTCAACTCTGATTGTCCTGAACTCCTACGCCCACTTCTGGTACCCTACACTCCCCAGCGCACCCTGCGCTCACTGGGACAACCTCGTAATGGTCCCCCGAACTAAGCTCTGTAGAACGGGTGGACGTTCCTTCAAAGTCTTAGGGGCAAAACTATGGAACTCCCTACCTCTACACATCCGTACCCAAACCAATCTGACTGCCTTCCGAAAGGAACTCAAAACCCATCTCTTCTCTGTCATCTAATTCTTCTGTTGGTTCCCTCCCTCTCCTCAGGTACTGGTTAGGTTAGCGCCGGGACGCTCCGTTGCTGGGGCAGCTGTTGCGCTTTAACAAATAAATAACATAACATAACATAACAAAGTGTAAAATAGTGCCTAAAAGCAATAAGCGCCAACCATGGCTATCTGGTCACACTGGACTGGGTCAAAGTTAAAAGTTCAGGCTGACTGTAATAAAGCGCACGTCGGATACAATCCCAGGTTACTCCTGCATACATTTTTATCTTCTTAAGTTTTGCGCTAAGAGTCCTGTTCACATTGGAGAGGGCCATGAGGAGCAAGGTGAGTGTCGTGGGAGGCTGTTAGCGTGGTGTGAAGAGTAGGCCTGGCATCATGGATGGGCAGGCTGGAGCTTTGCGTTGGTGGGCCCCCTCAGGCGGTTGATGATGTGGTGTGAAGAGATTGGCTGGCAGTGGCTCGCTCTGATTTTTGGTGCAAGCGACGCAGTCTCGGTGCAAACAGATCCGTTCGCAATAGCAAAGAGACCAAAGGCTTGATTTCAGCGCCCGAGAGCCACATCAAGTATCCAATACCTGAGAGGCACTACTTGGGGGTCAGGAACTCGCTGCAGATGAGTCCAGGGGTTGGTGCAGATCAGGAGGCTAGCAGATTAGCCCTTGGTATTCCTCTGGGATCCTGCGTTTAAGATGAAGTTGCAGGTCCAGTTTTCCTTTCCAATGCACGAGGGCAGCCGGTCAGCATGGCAGGGCAGAAGTTCCTTTAGAGCAGCAGTCCAGCAGAGGGGCAGTCCTTGTAGCAGCAGAGTAGTCCTTCTTCATGGCAAAAGTATCTATCGGTCCAGAGTTGAACTGAAGAGTGGGTGTCTGCAGTTCAGTATTTATACACAGCTGTTCCTTTGAAGTGGGGAGAACCGTCTACAGGCATGCCTTTGGAATGCACAGATGCCTTGCCTTCCTGGCCCTAGTTCCAGACTAACTCCAGCAGGTATGCAGCCATTTATGTGAAGACAAGACACAGCCTAATCAAGTGTAAGTGGTTCTGGAGGCCCAACCCCTCCCACCCATTCTGCCAGTGATGGCCCATCCAGTCACACCTACGCTCTCCATTGTGTGTGGCTGTCTAGGAGGGCATACACAAGGCCTAACTGTCAGTTACACCCAGTCATGTGACCCAAAGTTAGGCTGCAGGCATTGAATGGCTAAGGCAATTTTCTAAAAGTGTCATTTTTAGAATTGCAATTTAAAATCTGACTTTACCATAAGTTAGATTTTAAATTGTGATTCAGGAGACACTAAACATGAACTGATTATCTCTTCCCATTTGCAAATTACCCTTTTAAAATGTAATAAGGCAAGTCCAATGTTATCCGATGGGAGAGGTAGGTATTGCAGTAGTGAAAAACGGTTTCTCACTACCAGTACAAGTAAAACTTAAAAGTACATGTCCTGCTTTTTAAATACATTGCACCCTATCCTTTGGGCTGCCTAGGGCCTTCTCTATGGGTGACTTATGTTTTTTAAAAAGGAAGGTTTGGGCCTGGCAAAAGGTTTACTTTGCCCGATTGTAATGGCAGTTTAAACTGCTCACACCGGCTCTGCAGTGGCAGGCCTAAGTCATGTTTAAGGTGCTACTTAAGTGGGTGGCTTAACCAGTGCTAGAGGCCCACTAGTAGAATTTAATTTACAGGCCCTGAGCACATGCAGTTCCACTTTACTAGGGACTAATAAGTAAATTAAATATGCCAATTGTGTATGAGCCAATGTTACCATATTTTAGGGAAAGAGCACATGCACTTTAGCGCTGGTTAGCAATGGTAAAGTGCACAGAATCCTAAGGGTCGGCAAAAACAGGAGGTGTAAATACATAAGGTTATGGGGAATCCCATGCCAAGGATGCCAGGTGTAACAGTATGAGTGGCTATTTAGGTAGAGAAGTCCATGCGTACTCTCCATGGACTGCTTCCTCCACAGGGCCCCACCCACTTCTTTCTATGCAATCACAGTGAAGGGTATTCCAAGGGTGGCAGGCCTGTGGCACTGTTGACGGCAGAGCCTATCTAAGTGAGCAGTCAATAGGTGCTAGTTGTCAAACCATTGTTTGCTTTGAGCTGATGACCCAAACTGTCGTCAAAGAGTGGTGTTATCCTTTTAATGCTTGGTTAGATGGTATTTGAAGGTGAACAATGGGATTTAAATCTTGACTACATTCAAATGAAGCCACATTTTTTTTCCATTTTTCATCTTTTGTCAGATTTTTAGACCATAGGGAACATGTCAGAGGAAGGAATTTGATCTGAAAATAGAAATGGCATGTCTGTAGGGGCGGATGAATGGATAAATGTTTTGGACGGAAGGATGGTTGGGCTACTGCTGGCAAGTATTAATAGGCAGATGGCTAAATCGTACTATTGATTGACGGATGAGTGCCTGAATGGATGCAAAGATTGACAGATGTGTGCTACACATTACTACTTAGGTAAATGCATTGAAGTGAGAAGTGGAAGACAAGATCATGACATTCTAAGACATAAAGGAGATAGAGGAGATAGATTGTGGGGCGGTCAGATGTTAACTGTGGAGAAGGGGTGCAACAGGGTATTCATCTGTCATTGTTAGCTCACATATCTTAATACAAGATATCAGTAATGAACTGGAGGGAACTCTGGTGAATCATGAACAAAAATGGCAGCACATAGCCTGCCAATGTCCATCTTCTATGTAGGGGTATAGTTAGAGGGCGGTTCACGGCCGCACATGCGGTCTTAAGGATTCTTGATTCTTGACTGTATCGTTCCTCACTGCATCGCGTTACGAATATTTTTTGTTCCAAACATCTTTTTTGTTTTTGTTTTTAAGAATATACTTCCATACAACAAACATTAAGTCATTAACCTCATAGATGCTAGTAAACATCCCTCCCCAGTGCTGCGCTGTCCATTGGAAACAGTGCTGAATGGACGTCCAACGGTCGTGCGCAGCACTGGGGAGGTAGTGCTGCCGTCGGCCAACGCACCGACGCAGCACTTAAGGGGTTAATCTGAATGCAAGGTAGCAGCACACAGGGACAAATTGTTTCACAAATTAGGGAACATTTCAAGAACGCTCATGGTGTAAAATGAAATAAAAAACCGGGGTGAACGAAGTTGATCACTGCAGGCCAGCCAATCCCTGACGGATGTCTCGGCCACTCCCAGCCACACGAGCCCCAAATGCAATGTGGAAATTTAGTCAACTTCAGATCCTTCAGAGAGAAAGTCTAAGAATGCAGCTCTCCAGATACAAGGGTCCCGATAAAGGTTTTCTTTTCAGGCATAATATTAATACATGATGGTATTTTTTCATGACCACTTGGTGCCAGATTTTATCAAGCCGTACGGCTACCTAGGTTAAGAACAGGATCTTTCATTTGTTGACTAGTGTGATTGGGTCGCCCAATACAAGTGGACTTATACGTGCTTCCTTTATGGAGAAGAGATTGTAGGTGTCCTCCGCCTTGCGGGAGCCCATCAAGATGACCAAGAGCTCCATGCTATACTGCCTACCACCAGAAGACGTAGCCACCTTAGTTGGCGGCCGCTCTATCAGTTGATAGGTCATAACATAGGTAGCCGTACGGTTCAATAAAATCTGGTACTAAGTGGTCATGAAAAACTATCAGCATGTATTAATATTATGCCTGAAAAAATACCCTTGCATCTGGACCCTTGTACCCAGGCCCGGACTGGCCATAGTGGGCACCGGGCAATCCCCCTATGGCGCCGCACGGGTGGGGGCCGGTTTTGGGCCCCTGGGAGCCATTTTGTTACAGGGCTGTTTTTGCTGCATAAAATCGGTCCTGTAACAAAATCGGCCGAAAACCGGCCCCGGCAAAGAGCTCGGCGGCACCTCCAACCCCCCCGAGTGGGGAGGGGGGGGCGGCCGAGCACTTTGCCAGGGCCGGTTGTGGTTCCCAGTCCGGCCCTGTTTGTACCTAGAGAGATGCATTCTTAGACCATCTCTCTGGAGGATCTGAGATTAAGCAAGTTTCCACATTGCAGTTGGGGCTTGCGGCAAGCGCTGGTCCATAGCTCCCAAGTTAGCAGTGGTCAGATCTCAAGAAATACTTTCTAACCGTGATAAACTAGAGTTTCGAACAGTGGAGCCAAGCATCAGTTAATCACAGCCCTGCTGACAGTCATTTCACCATAATTCCACGGAAGCCTTAAATAAAACATAGCACCAGCCCACCCCTTTGTAACGAAATATCAGAATTAATGATTCCTGCCCCCATTTGACTATTTAATTGAGGTCCGTTGTGTGTGCTTGCATCTCGCTGTGCAGTGTCTGAAAAGAAAGAAGTTAAATTCTTCATACAGAATTCAGCATCAAACAATAACCTTTTACAATTCTTCTGCCTGCCTCTGCCAGACCTTTACATAGTCTCAAGACTTGACATTTAGAAAAACGTACTAAGCTGCCCAAAAGCTTCTTGAACAAACTGTTTAATGGGGAGAACATTATAATGTTGAAATTAAAATATTCCTATTCACCTGAAAAACAAATAGTTTGGTGTTATAGAATTGTGCTCACATTTAGATGTAGTGCAATGCCTTATTGTGTCAGGGTGCATTATGTAGGGTAGAGGGTGAAGCGAATACCAGGTGGCTTGGTTCCCTAGAAATGTAAATAATCTCATGTCTATTTGTAAAGTTTTTGAAGAGTGCTAGTAGTGTTTTATTGAAGAATGCCATGTAGCGAAAGTCTGTATAATGTAAATGTAGGACTTTGAGTCCAGTCAGTGATGGAATGGCCTTGGTCTGATATAATTCTCATTATGCAGCTGTCACTCCACTTTACGCCTCTTCACTCCACCCCACTCCACTCTATGCCACTCCTCTCTGCTCCACTCTATACTAAGCCACGCCACTCTACTTTAAGTGATCTCACTCCACACAAAGCCACTCTATGGCACTCTACGTCACTCCACTTTACGTCACTGTACTCCATTCTAAGGCACTCTACCCTAGACCACTCTACACCACTCTATTCAATGCCACTCTACTCTGTGCCACTTTACACCACACCACTGTATGCCACAGCACTTTACTCTAGGCCACTCCACTCTACTCTGTGCCACTCCACGCCACTCTACCTTATGCCACTCCACTCTCCAATAACCCACTCCAGTCTACGCCACTCTATTGTATGCCATGCTACTCTACAACACTCTCATCTATGATATACCACTAGGTTTGGCAATGCTAAACAGCAGCCAGACACTGTACAACATGGCAAAAAGACATTGGCAAGGACAATAGCTCTTGCATTGGCAAGACTTATTGGCGTTGTCAATGCTTACTACTAATTGAAATAAATTACATTTGTATATTATATTGCGTCATGTCACATTTCATCATATTTTTATTATACTACACAAAATAGTGCATTATTTTACAAGTGTATCATTGTTATAAATGTATTTTAGTGCATAATTTAGTACATCAATTTAATAATCTATTCAGTCATGCATTACAATATGTTGCAGCTAACCGTGCTTTCTTTCATTTTGCTTACGCAGTGCCTTCCTTTATTTTAGCCCCTGACATTGTGTATTCTTTTGAGATTGCTTTTTACATCATGTACTATGTAATATTATTATATTACTTCACATTGTCCAGTCCTTTATTGTATTGGATGTAATTGTACATTATTTATTATTTAACATCATCTGATATTGCATCAGATGGCAAGGAGAGGAGGCCTGGGCTAGAGCTGCCTACCCGAGAACATGGGGACGGGTATGAATCCCAGTTTTGCTCAATATTCTGTGATTCTGCACAGATCAGTTAATCAACCTGTGCCTAGAAATTAATGAGAATCTTTATTTCAAGCTCTGCATTGTAGCTACTCCAGTCTACCAGACACGTGACATTTTAAATTCCGTTCATTACAGTGGTGGCTGGTACTGAACGGGGGTTAAAATAAAAAAGGTATAAAAATTGATGGTCCTTGACTTTAAATCAAACAAAACTTATATGAATATCATTTCTGATTCGATAATGCGATTAAATCTGCATACATTAATTCAAGTAAGGTAAGGGAGATATATTCAAGTAGACAATAATTTTGTGCACATCAAATGCAAGGAAAAAACAGTACCCAAAAATGATACGTTTAGCCTGTAAGAAGAACAAAAGATTATAGCCACACTCTGGGTACTTGTATTATCAAAATTTACACATTTATTTACAATCTCATAAAACAATTATGATCATAAACGGCGCAAAAGACTATCAAAGTGTAGTCAGTGGAAAGGATAGGGGTGCTCAAGTGATTTGGAGAAGGAAAAAAGGGGAAAGATAGCAATTATAATGTCCAATTGTAATATTTACATAAACCAGAGCGGAGAAACTTCCGCTATCATATGGGCCTGTCCACAACAATTGGGGAGGGGAAAGAAATTAAGACAGAATTGGTACAGGCACACAAGTTGAAAAACGTTGACGTTTCGACCCTGGTGCTTCTGGGGTGTTTGGGACCTCGGCTGCGGGTCTTCTTCAGGACAAAGGGCAAGGGTTGGGATGGAAGGGTGGGGAACTTGGCCGTGATCCAACCAGTGGTCTGGATCGAACACCAATGAAGCTGGTCAGGTTGGACCTGAGTCCGAGCTTCCAGGGGGTAGGTCACCTAATATCTGGAAGGTGATCTGGTGTGAACTCAGTTGGATATTCTGCCTGATCCTTTAGACATGGCCACTAGCCATGTCTAAAGGATCAGCGTCCGAACTCGGCTGTTACTTCCGTGTTGATGCTAGCTCCAACACGGAAGTAACAGCCGAGTTCGGACGCTGTTCTCCGCCTGGATTACATGACGGTAGAAGTTGCCCGCATTATTCAGCACTTCAATATTTTCCGCAAAGGTAACGTGAGTACCCGACACTCCAACGGAATTTGAAGAGAGAACCTAGTCTCTAAGTCCAACCTCTGAATTAAATTATAGAGGCAACGTTGGTACCATACACTACCACCGGAGTGCCCGTGGGGGCACCGGTAGGACGCTCTATCTATCCACAACTAGTGGCCATGTCTAAAGGATCAGGCAGAATATCCAACTGAGTTCACACCAGATCACCTTCCAGATATTAGGTGACCTACCCCCTGGAAGCTCGGACGGAGGTCCAACCTGACCAGCTTCATTGGTGTTCGATCCAGACCACTGGTTGGATCACGGCCAAGTTCCCCACTTTTCCATCCCAACCCTTGCCCTTTGTCCTGAAGAAGACCCGCAGCCGAGGTCCCAAACACCCCAGAAGCACCAGGGTCGAAACGTCGACGCTTTTCAACTTGTGTGCCTGTACCAATTCTGTCTTAATTTCTTTCCCCTCCCCAATTGTTGTGGACAGGCCCATATGATAGCGGAAGTTTCTCCGCTCTGGTTTATGTAAATATTACAATTGGACATTATAATTGCTATCTTCCCCTTTTTTCCTTCTCCAAATCACTTGAGCCCCCCTATCCTTTCCACTGACTACACTTTGATAGTCTTTTGCGCCGTTTATGATCATAATTGTTTTATGAGATTGTAAATAAATGTGTAAATTTTGATAATACAAGTACCCAGAGTGTGGCTATAATCTTTCGTTCTTCTTACAGGCTAAACGTATCATTTTTGGGTACTGTTTTTTACTTGCATTTGATGTGCACAAAATTATTGTCTACTTGAATATATCTCCCTTACCTTGCTTGAATCAATGTATGCAGATTTAATCGCATTATCAAATCAGAAATGATATTCATATAAGTTTTTTTTGATTTAAAGTCAAGGACCATCGTTTTTTATACTATTTCATACCCAGGTCCTTTGATTCTGCGGGTGATACCCCATTGATTTAATGGTTAAAATAAAAAAGAACACTTACCTTTGTAAGGCTGTCGGCTCTCCATCATCATCTTTGTCCACTTCTCTTCCGGAGTCAGGAAGCATGCAGGCACCCCTAAGCCAATCCCTAAGGTGCTGTCACCATGACAGCAGTGTCATGGTTGGTCTGAGTGTTGTGGTTCAGCGCTCAGATAAGCAGTGAAAGTCTGAACATGTTCTCCACCCAGGCTGTGCATTAAGGACCAGTGGAGAACCTGCTAAGTGCGCATGACTGTTCGGTCAGCCCAAGACAGCCGGTCAAACTGTCATGCGCACTTAAGTGCACATATTTCCTACTCCCCCTGCTGGCTGAGACAGCCAAGCCCCGCTCTACTCCAAAACCTGCTTCAGCACGGAAAAATAAAGTAACAAAGAAGGGGCCGATTATGATGTCAGTCGGAAAGCCTCAGAGCAGCATTTGGTTTGTCTGAATCCAATTCAGAACCCTGCGTTTCTGACCGACTTGGAAACACATCCGACCGACCGATTACGATAGTCTGAAATTGTTCGGTCGTTCTGACTTTGTTTTGATCAGCATTCGGATAAACCGAGTCGGTCGGCGCCAAATCGTACAGGTCTATTGTCCGCGTTTCCGACTGATGCATTATGATGTCGGATTCGGACAGCCTTTCCGAATCAGTTTGTCCGACACAGATCGGCTGTCGGAATCCGACTTTGGGGGCCTGTAGCAGACCCCTTCACCCAGAGGCCTCTGGTTGGGGCCGCGGGGGTACCCATGGGTCTCCTCTTTTCAACCAAGCACGGTATGGCAGGCACCAAGATGTACCCGCCACGGGGTGCAAGGTTTTCTGCGACCACCCCATTTTTCAAAGGGTGCCTGTGTTGTCGGTCGGAACGCAGGCTCCCGTTTAAATCAATGGGAGTCCGACCGAACGTTGTTCGGAAACATCGTAATTGGTAGGTCGGACTCTCCGAATCCAATTCGGTCAGAAACCATTCTGACGCCGAGTCGGTCTGAATACTTTCCAACCGACATCGTAATAAGGCCCATAGTGTTGTTATCATTTTATTTTTACTTCTTTGCACTGCTGAAAAGCAGTGGGGCGATACTTGGAGGAGTCGCCACTGTCCGTTACACATGTGGGCATTGCTAACCCTATGAGTGTCTGTGACGCCGCGGTTGGAGAGCAACTAATAGGCACAGTGACTTTAATTGTACTTTATAATTAATGCAAAGGCCAGCAGGACAATGCATCAGTGTCACAACAATGGGTTCACTGTTTCTGGTGGTGCTTGCAAACTCCACAAAGGTTACTTCCGTGGTTGATGACGTAACTGAGGGATTAGACGGTGTCGGTGGGACTCGCTCTCGTTTTTCACCGTAGGGACAGACAGAATCCTTTTACTAACTGAAAGAAATGATTCAGCAATACTAAAGTCAAATAAATGGTTCTGCAGTGCTCCTTGTTTCTGCAAAAATCACTGCTCTACTACATGAATTATTCATGAGGCATAAATCTCAAGTTAAGATCAGTAAAATTGCAATATTTAGGGAGACAGCTAGAGCATCATTACTCAAAGATCTGAAGTTTTGCCTATCACCAAAGTGGTTAAATTGTCATTTTATTTCATTTTTGCTTTTTATGTGTGCCTACAAGCAAACGTGGAGCAGCTAATATAAATCAAAGATAATAAAACACATTTCTTCTCTGTTAGGGGAGCAGGGATGCTTTGTGTATATTTTATTACGTTCACCCGCATGACTAAATTATATTCCTCAAGTGGGCAACTGAGCAGGGCAGATCTTGTAGCCTCCTCTTCTGCACGCCTCTGGAGTTTTATGGTGACAGAGAATAAGGAAGAACTCCTTGCATTATATCATTTTTCACTAAATGTAATACGGAGAAGCCACCTTTAAAACCATTAACATTTGAATGAATGGAAACAGAGAATGTAGTCCATTTTAAGAAATACATTTTTAAAATCGGTTTCTTTGCAAGGGCCCTACCAATTCTCATTTTTGGTTGCTTTCTTTATAGCGCCTATCTCTTTTGGTCTTAGCATTAAAGCGCATGATCTAGAAATCTGGAAAACAAAAACCTAGCTCCATATAATAAAGATATAATCCTGGCACGGTCACGTTTCTTTTTCTTTAACTCAAGAAAGCAGGGGCAGGTGGTTTTGAGGGCCACAAAGAACATACGGTTATAGATGGGTAAAACGGGTATTACGGGGATGTTTTTCACCTGGGCGTTCTGAGGAATCATATACAATTCAACTTCACTCTTGTTGTCTATTTACTGTCACCCAGAACCCCTCGGTGAAAATATTCCCGTATTTCACTGCTACCTACCTGTAATTCTATATATTGAGAAAACATGTTTTTTTTCTCGCTAGTGCGACAAAGAGAAATAAATTTAAAGGTGAATGACGCTTTAAAAAAAATGAGAAATAGAAGAGAGAAATACATCATTCTTATAAAGTTAAAAGGAAGCAAGACTTAAAAGAAGAACAAGCCAGAACCAGAGCCTTTCCCTTTTATTATTTATTTGATTTTCTCATTACTCATTACCTGTGTACTCCTGATGGAAACCTCTTGGCGGAGAGAGGACACCTGGGACATGAAGGGAGGATGGAAGACATGAAACAAGACGAGGACCATTAGACTCTTTCCTTGTTTGATCATGGAGCTGCTTGAAATCCATTAAGGGGGATCTTAAAAAAGAAATGATGCTAAAATTCTAATAAACCTTGCAGACTTTGAAAAATGATTTGGCAACCCGCTAAGCTTCCAACCATATTTTTTCAGTTATTTATTTGTTTTTAACAGTTAGATTGTTGTTCGTTGTGGCCCAGAAGGGATCAATTGCACAAGACAATCTCTAGAGGACTTGGATCTTATAGTAGTTTGGTGGAAAGTCATGTGTTTAATTTCGAAGTGTGTTTCTTTGTTAGCAGGTGCTTTATTTGTAGTCGAGTGGATGTTTGCAAGAGTTGCATGGACTGAGATGTAGCGTTGAGTGGGCTTCACGTTTTACATTGTACACAATGGTGTGTGTGTGATGTCTGTTTGTGAAGCCTGTGAGATGGTATGTGGTGGAGAAATAAATCTCATCAACTGATGTGATAAGTTCAGTCACAGAGAGGTGTTTCACTAGTGCAATGGTGAGTGTATCACAGGGCAGTGGAACAACTAGAGTTATGCAATATATTTGTGGTGGAGAAGAATTTGTGCAAAAAGTGCATTCTCACTCCAAAATTCTTTGGGGGAAAAATTGAATGTAGAACTTTGTAGACCTTACGGCAAGGGTAAGCCCATTGAGCAAGAAGGTTGAAGATGCATGCTGACGTGGGATGTGCCCAACTGTGAAGAAACCGCTCATTCCTGTGGAGATATCAGTCAGTTCCTGAACGGAATGAATATGACCAACTAAGAGGTTATTCCGGATTTCTCACTTTCATGTAGCATGGTAGTAAGTTTGAATGTAGCTTTTTTTTTTAATAACAGCTGAGACAGTTTTTTTCAGTTACACCAAAACTAATTAAAGTGATGAGGAAGCTTTTTGGTGGCTGTTTTACTCTACAGCACAACTTAATTTGGAAATGAATATGTGCTGGTGGCCAAAGCTCTGCTGAGAAGCCCACGGCGGTGCTATTAAAAGTCAGTGCACTGAATACCAAGGCGGCGCAGTCATCAATCCACCTCATGCCTCTTTAACCCACTACCAGACACCGTCTCCCCCATTATCTAACTCTTCGTGATTCCTGCTTTCTTCTTTTGTGACGGTTTTGAGACATTTTTTCCTCCTTTCCCCTGTGTGTTTTTCTCTCTTGCTCTCTCTCTGGGAATGTTTGACAAGGAAAAATAAGTTCCAGTCCCCAAAAAGGAGTGCCGGTGGCCCCCACCGGCAACTGCCTGCTCAGATTAGGCACTGTCTACAGGTCTATCCGAGGCCTCTTGATTAAGCCGGCTTTAAATTCTCTAAAATTAGTAATGCCTAAGGAGAAAGTCTGTCTCTCCCTATGTAAGAGCAAAATTGGTGCAAGTTAAGTGTCAGAGCGCATCATCAACCAGTCGGCTCCAACCTCTTTTGTGTAACATTATTCTGAATATAGAATTCATTTCACATCCAATAAAATAGTTGTTCACTTCCCTAAAGATGATTCTTCCTAATGCACCAGCTATTAGGCCACAGTAGGAAATTAGTGTATGAAATATATGTCTACCTAATTCTTCATTCCTTTCATTTGTTTGGTTTGTATTTTTTCATCTGCGCTGACCCGGGTTGATCCAACAGTATTCTGAATAGTGTTCGTGTTCACTTGGAGTCTGAGCAGGTGATCAGTATGCACAAGGTGTGTGTGGGCCTATAGTAAGGCATGCATGGCATGAGGATGATGCAGGATAGAGTGGAGAATGTTGGCTGGCAGGGACTCATCTGATGTTTGGTAGGGGTTATGGAAGGGGTCCAGGCTGCAGTGCAGCTTTTCCTCCCAGTTATTTTTCATGCTGGGTTTTTCTCATGTGATAGTATACTGCTTTTGCTCCACAATCGTAATAAAAAATCTGGAGCTAGAGGGAAATTTCCGATTGATCGCGGGATTTATTGGTAACACTTTTTGTATGTTTAGCTTTTAATTCATCGGGAACTGTGCTGGGGAGAATTGCTATTAAACAAAAGATAGAGGTAGGCTTTTAATGGGACCAATTGTCAGCAATTTCTTACTTAGGTTGTGCAAATACATCCTGAGTTCTTGTTTTGCTGACAGCTTCGTAGAATTGACAGTTCTAGAAATAATTACAGTACCTGTTGTGGACGATGGCAGTATGGGCTCAGGTTATTTTTTATGTAGGGTGTAGGTTGTGCTGTTGGCAATGCCAGCAGGGCCGGACTGGGAACACAAACCAGCCCTGGCAATTCTGCCGGACCGGCCGCGGGCGGAGTAATGTAGCAAGAAGCAACATAGCTTCCGCTTAAGCACTTCTGCCGGTATTCTTACAGGGGGGCGATATTGCAGCACTGGTGCAAAACTGGCCCCCACCACTAAAAACCAGCCCCTACCCCTCTGGCCCACCGGGAAAATGCCTGGTGCCCTCTACGGCCAGTCTGGCCCTGAATGCCAGTTTGATAAAGGTTTATATTGGCTCCTAAGTGGTCGCAATGTGAGTAAGGGGCTAATTACGAATTTGGTGGTCGGATGGACCGCCAACCCTGTGGTGGCAATGTGGCTGCTGCCTCATATGCACTCCGACTACCCTATTACAAGTTTGTCAGTGGACCGCCATAGGACCACTGCTAACACCAGGGATTCACGATCCCTCGGCGGTCTTGCAGTGGTCTAAGGCCGCAATATGCTGGCGGTGGCAATGCCAAGCATATTATGAGTTTCCTCACCGCCACAGTTTTCACAGTGGTCAATCAATCAATCAGACTACTTGTAAAGCGCGCTACTTACCCGTGAGGGTCTCAAGGCGCTGAGGGAAGGGAGATGTGCTGCTACTGTTTGGAGAGCCAGGTCTTGAGGAGTCGTCTGAAGGCGAGTAGGTCTTGGGTCTGCCGTATGCGAGTAGGGAGGGTGTTCCAGGTCTTGGCGGCGAGGTAGGAGAAGGATCTGCCACTGGAGGTCGCACGTTGGATGCGGGGGACAGCGGCGAGGGGGAGGCTGGCGGAGCTGGCGGGTGGGGGTGTGGAAGTTGAGTCTGCTGTTCAGGTAGGCTGGTCCGGCATTGTGGAGTGCTTTGTGTGCATGGGTGAGGAGCTTGAAAGTGATCCTCTTGTCGACGGGGAGCCACTGTAGACTTCTCAGGTGGGGGGTGATGTGGTTGCGGCGGGGGAAATTGACGATCAGTCGGGTGGAGGCGTTTTGGATGCGTTATAGTCGACAGGTGTTTGGCTGGGATTCCTGTGTAGAGTGCATTGCCGTAGTCTAGTCTGCTGCTGACGAGGGCCTGTGTCACCGTTCTTCTTGTTTCGGTCGGGATCCACTTGTAGATCCTGTGGAGCATGCGGATGGTGCTGTAGCAGGAGGAGATAGCATTGACCTGTTTGGACATGGAGAGGGAGGCGGCGAGGATGAATCCTAGGCTGCGTGCATGGTCGGTGGGTGTAGGTGCTGTTCCCATAGTGGTCGGCCACCAGGAGTCATCCTATGCTGAGGAGGTGGGTCAGAGGACGAGGACCTCTGTCTTGTCCGAGTTCAGCTTTAGACGGCTACTCCTCATCCAGTCGGCAACGGCCTTCATTCCCCCGTGGAGGTTTGTTTTGGCGGTGTGTGGGTCCTTGATGAGGGAGAGGATGAGCTGGGTGTTGTCGGCGTAGGAGATGATGTTGAGGTCGTAGTGGCGGGCCACTTGTGCGAGGGGGGCCATGTAGATGTTGAAGAGCGTCGGGCTGAGGGATGAGCCCTGGGGGATGCCGCAGATGATGTTGGTGGCTTCAGATTGGAAGGGTGGGAGGTGGATGCTCGGTGTTCTGCCGGAGAGGAAGGACGTGGTCCAGTCAAGGGCCTTCTCTTGGAATCTGGCTTGTAGGATGCGTGTCTTTAGATTGCGATGGCAGACCGTATCGAAGGCAGCCGACAGGTCCAGGAGGATGAAGGTTGATGTTTTGCCGTTGTCTAGTTGGCGCCTGATGTCGTCTGTGGCGGCGATGAGGGCTGTATCAGTGCTGTGGTTTCATCTGAATCCGGACTGGGAAGGATCCAAGATGTTGTTGTCTTCGAGGTGGCGGGTCAGTTGCATGTTGACGATTTTCTCGATGACCTTTGCCGGGAACGGGAGCAGGGAGATGGGCCGGAAGTTCTTGAGGTCCTTGGGGTCCGCTTTGGGTTTCTTGAGGAGGGCGTTTATTTCGGCATGCTTCCAGCTTTCCGGGAATGTCGCTGTTTCGAAGGAGATGTTGATGACCTTCCGTAGTTTGGGTGCGATGGCTGCGTCTGCTTTGTTGAATACGTGATGTGGGTACGTGTCTGACGGAGATCCTGAGTGGATGGAGTTCATGACCTTGCGTGTGTCGTCGTCGTTGAAGTAGGACCAGGAGGTTAGGCGGTTGGCGCTGGTGGTGTTCACAGGGGAGGTGGCGTCTGGCATAGTCGGGGCAGACGTGGTGTTGAAGCTGTCGTGGATGTCCGTGATCTTGCGGTGGAAGAAGATGGCTAGTGAGTCGCACAGTTCTTGGGAGGGTGGGATGTCGTTGGTGTTGGCACTGGGGTTGGAGAGTTCCTTTACAATGCTGAAGAGTTCTTTGCTGTCATGTGCGTTGTTATCCAGGCGGTTTTGGAAGGAGGATCTCTTGGCTAGTCTGATGAGGTGGTGATGTCTGCGTGTGGCATCCTTGTGGGCTGCGTGGTTGTCCGGTGTGCGTTCTTGGAGCCATGTTTTCTCCAGTTTCCAGCATACGCGTTTGGAGGTCTGGAGCTCGTCTGTGAACCAGGTGGCTCTCTTGCTGGAGTGGTTGTTGGAGGGTTTCTTGAGCGGGGCGAGGGTGTTGGCGCAGTCGTCGATCCACTGTCTGAGGTTGCGGACTGCGGCATCTGGGTTGGTGGGGTCAGTGGGTGGGTTCTGGGTGAGGGTGGTGATCAACTGGTCGTCGGTGACTTTGCTCCAGCAGCGGCGAGGTAGCTGTTGGGTGCGGTGGTGTGTGGTTGGTTTCTTGAAGGTGAAGTGGATGCAGCTGTGGTCGGTCCAGTGGAGTTCGGTGGTGTGGTTGAAGGCGATGTGGGAGCCTGTGGAGAAGACGGGGTCCAGTGTGTGGCTAGCGGCGTAGGTGGGTGTGGTGACGAGTTGTCTGAGGCCGAGGTTGGCGAGGTTGTCTATCAGGGTGGTGGAGTTGGTGGTAAGCCCACCATGAAAACAGTGGCGGTGAGGAAACTAAGAGGGCCCCATGTTGCATCAGTGCCTGGGGTAACTGGTGAGTCCCCCGTAGGCATGCACCCCCTGTTCCTGCACAGTTGAACCCCCTCCAGTTCCTGCGCAGCATGGACTACACAGTCCATGCCGTGCCGGAATGGGCTCTGGCAGTCCCTCTGTACCCCTTTCTAAGGCTCACTTATGAGTACTTCCAATTTTCCATCCATTATCCCCGCCCATCCTACATTTACTTCCAAAACATATACCTTTGTATGTAGAGATCGCCACGCACATGCAGAGATCTCCACACAGAAAAGATAGGAGTGGCATAGGTCACTGTACGTAGGTTAGTGAACAGCATTTTGTGCAAGAGTAGTTCTACTGCACTACTGCTTCAGGTTTATGAATTTGGCCCCTTATGTGTACCGTGTGTGAAGAAAATATGCAATTTGGTCAACCACAAGTCGAGGGCAGAGCGCCAGCAGTCCCAAGCAGAAAATGAGAGCGAGTTAGGGCAATGTGCTTAATTTGTAAAGATGTAATTTGCCAACTCTAAGCTAACACCTAGGAGGCCACACTCTGAGAGGTGTCCAACAATTGTGGCTGAAACTGCGTGACAGTAACAGTGAAGTCCGGAACCAACTCAGAAGAGAAATCTTTGAACGAATTACTAGTAATGAAAACAAGCATTTACAATGCAACAGTCTTGCCTTTGCAAAAGTTAGAGCTATTGGCATTGTTAATGACAACAGTTTTATTTATGTGTTGGGCTTGAAAAATGGCATTGTCATTTACAATGCCAATAGCCTAATCTCTCACAAATGCCACACACAAACACACAGACCCACACAGAGCCCCCCCACACACAAACACAGCGCCACACACACACACAGAGCACCACACACATACACAGAGCGCCACACACATACACAGAGCGCCACACACATACACAGAGCGCCACACACATACACAGAGCGCCACACACAGAGCACCACACACACATAGCGCCACACACACACACACACAGAGTACCACACATACACACAGAGCGTCACACGCACACAGAGCGCCACACGCACACAGAGCGCCACACACACACACAGAGCACCACACACACACACACAGAGCGCCACACACACACACACACACACACAGAGCGCCACACACACACACAGAGCGCCACACACACACACAGAGCGACACACACACACACAGAGCGACACACACACACAGAGCACCACACACACACACTCACAGCGCCACACACACAGCCATGTAGCTTTGCATTTCCTATGCATACTGCACTTCCAATAAAAGCAATAGCTGAATAACGAAGCTGCTAGTCTGATCAAAAGGCTAAAGGAAGGTCGTGAGACCGGAAGTCTGATTGAGGAAGGAATGAGCATCTTGGTGCAGAAGATGGCTCGAGCTGGGAGACTCTTACTAAGAGCTAAGAAACTGCATGCTGTGTTACAGGTGCAGGCCTTTAAGATCCCATATCTATCACGGGAGAGGTTTATTCACTGGTAGACGCCACCAAGTCTGAAGACTGAGCTAAGACTTTTAGTAGAACAATGTTTTTCAACTGTGGAACATGATTTCTTTACGAGGGCATTAGTCGACTTCTTCCGAGTCAAGGGAGAAATGTATCATTTCTAACATAAAGCAGTTTGCCCTGCTTTGCAATGGGATTTATAATAGTGCTTCACTGCCGTGACATATTGGAGAGAAGGTGTGCAATTTTATTCTCTGTTACCCTTAGATTTTAAGACTACCACTCCCTATGATACCATCATACCATCCAGCAATATTTTAAAGCAAAGCGCTCCAGGGTTAGCCTTACACGTTTCATTGCGTTACTCAATATTTATGTCTATTCTAATTCCCTTACACAATATTTACTGTTTAATGAATGTGCCTAACGTAATATTCGGTTTCTACTGTAAAGCACCCTAACACCTCGGCAATACCCACAGTGATCGTTGCCCTGAGACATACCTCTTTACCTCAATATTATGGAGCACCTTCCTCGCCTTGCACCTGGGCTTTTATTCTGTTATTCATTATGTATGACGTTTATCTATGTGCCTTATGTGATGCAATATATTTCTTTTGTAAAGGACTCTAAAACCGTTGGGTAATGACCGCGCTATATAAAACTGAGTAAGCCTCTCAGAGCACACCGTTGCCTGTCGATACGCCATGCTCACTATGCAACAATCCCTGGTCCTGCGCACCTGCCCTCCATCCGGTCTCCCACTGTTGGGTTATCGGGTTGTCCCCTTATCTCGGGAGCCAGCGTCCAGCTCGACAGCGCCATTAGACAGCTTCATGGCATTCTGCATCGGCTTCAGAGTCCCCCCACCGGAGGAAGCACCTGCCATCTCCGAGATGGGAAACAGTGGCCTCTACTCGAGCTCAGGCGGTATACAAACATTGACGTACTGCGGGGCATGGCACTTCCTTTAGAAACACTGCGGGTAATGTTTACTTCCGGCCACTCAAACCTAGTTGTCAGAAACTGAAGAAGGGCAAAAAGGAAATAAACATACTGGCAAAACTGTAAACTGTGCAAATGTAATCAACCTTTAATGATGATATAGACTCTAGTTATACTGGGTCACAAGACAGACAAGTGGACACGGTCACCCAGAAAAAGGCAACATCATTGCACACATTACTGTAGTAGTCCACTGACATAAGGCGATGACACTGTACAATACCCTGCACTTGTCGGAAGACGCAGCCAATGGAAAACTAATTTGGGTTTCAATAGCCAATCGTAAGCAAGCACAACTAGGGTTTGGTGGACAATTCGAGGGAAACTCAGAGCTCACCTACTTTGCCTACCTCCGGAGACTCGATCGGTGCCGTCCAGAGTTGCGGGTGAGCCGGGGAATCGCAGCTGCTGAGTAAAGGCGGTACAGCCCTTTTCCAGCTGAAGATTCTAGCGGAGGTCCGGAATGACATCGAGAGGTGACCCAGCATTGACCCCTTCGGCTTCAACCTGTGCCCGCGGCCGCTGGGGGAGATCTGTGACTATCGCTGAGTTCGCAGCGGCCCGGGAGCGAAGATCTCGCTGACCGGGAGCTCAAAATGGCGGACTGCTGGCCCCAGAGCCCGGCCTTGCTGTGGTCGATGCAGCCGGGAGTTGCGCTTTAAGGACAGGGCGGTGGGCTCACCCGCCAGTGGACACATCTTTCCCCTCTGGAGTGGCTGGGTGCGGGAATACATGAGTGGTGTTCTACAGCAATTATGTTTAGGGGGGAATCGCGGGGGGATGGCGGGGGAGCGGGGATTTAAATATTAAACAAGAGAAAAGGGGTCTGAGCAGGCATCCGGGAGAAAGGAGCCAATGTGGTGGAAACACCACCACGTTTCTCCGAGGCGAAGCAAGAATGCCTCCGAGAAACGCAGTGTCAATTTTGGATTCGGGGGCATGTTTTCTTTCTCTCCTCTTCCCATTGGCTGGAATGTAAAATTCCAGCCAATGGGAAAGGAGAGAAAGAAAACAGAAAGAACCTAACCCCCCCCCCCTCCCCCCCCTCCCCGAATCCAGGCTTGAACGGAGTGATGCCCCTCTCCTCCAATGGCTGGCCTCCGTTTAGGAAGCCAGCCAATGGAGAAGAGGGGCGGGTTCAAGCCCCCATACTGAAAAACTAAATTTCTCACCAGCGAGACTGCGCAAGCGCAGCCTACGCAGGCCGAGACCTAAAAACAACTGTTTTCCCTAATATGTTTAGCATTCTAGACTGTTTTTATGCTTGTTTGGTGTCCAGTCCCAGCACTTATCTGTCAAAGGGTTCTATTTCCATAGACGTCCATTTGCAATCCCTGGTATTGTTTTTGTTTCTTGGCTATTAATCGCAATTAGCTTTTGTTTGATCACCTACAGCCCTCTGTAGGACCCGATAATTGATAGACAGAGGCACATTCTAATTCATTTCTGAGAAACGCGTAATATGAACATTTCAGAGTCCCACGCTTGTAATATCTCATTCATGGAAATTTATAGTTTATCTTTTACCAGCTACTAATGTTATCTCGTCTTCCTGTCGGAAGCTGGGTTTTAACACACGCAGCTCAAAGTCAGACTGTTTGACTTTGCCTGTAATGTTTCTTATGTCTAGTTCTGGGGGTTTGATCCTTTTTGATGATGCAGTTGGACTGTGTTTTTCAGTTTTCTGAGATGCCGTATTTTATGCCGTTCTTTGATAAATTCTGCCAAATGTTCCTATATTTTTCTTATTTTCTATGAATGAATTGTTTAGTGCCTGCAAGGAAGATTGAGCTTCAGGTTTGTAAGTAGAGCTAAAGACGACATATTCAGAATTGTGTGAGTTGATTAAAAATTGAAAGTAAATATTAAGTCACATGACATTTAGTTAAGCATTATAGCCTACTTCTGAGGAGCACACCACCAGAATTTTGGCAAGCCTCAGTAGACCAACACAGTCTTGGATAAAACCTTCAAATAAGGAGGTGTGGTTGAGGCAGCCAACATGGCGGTCGCTTCCTAGATCGGCTCCGTCCAGACTCCTGCTATCCAGCAGTATTCCGGATTTCTTGCTGCCCTCCTATGCCTATCCCTGGCATCTGAGGATAGTGCCTACAATGCGGCGACCTTTCGGGCAGCAGAGGTCCACCATTGCAGGCAGTGTGCCCGAGGACGCGGTGAGGCCCACATTAGGCCCGGACACCGGGAGCCTGAGTTGCTGAGTGGCCTGCGACTCTCGCTGTTTTCCTGGGTGCTTTGTTGGCACTGGCAAAGGACACTCCATGCATCTCACACCGCAGAGAGAGGACCCGCTCGGGCAGCTCACCGTGAGGACACCGGAGCCCAGACGGTAGCTCTGTGAAGGAGGTCTACCAACAACCCTGTCAAGGTGGGTTCCCTGCACGGCCGGTTCAGAGCCTACAGGGCCCCCCATTACGCTTTCTGTGAACCTGGATATTCACCTTGGCTCCCCCGTGAGCCGCTGTCCTCCCTGTGCAGCTAGTGGGGGCTGGCACGCAGCCAGGACCGCGGATAGCCTGTCAAAGGGCCGTGTACCCATGCTGGCGGTTCTCCCTCTAGCTTGCTTACACGTTGGGCTGGGGGCCCGCGCCCCGTGGCCTGGGCATACCTGCTGTGATTCGAAGCTCGTCTGGCCGGAGAACAAGCCCCAATAACGCTTGGCTCCCCTCGGGGAGAACATCAGCTGAGTAGCTGTGGGGAGATATGGCCAGGCCTACACCTCGGTGGGCCTGCACTGAGGAGACTGGCCCGTGGTGGACTGCCCACGATGTTGAGGTGGACCTTAAAGAAATACAGCCTAGACGCTGAACCTGTGCCTCTGACCTGCTTACCAATCCCGTAACAGTGTGCCTCCCTGGGAGCTTGGTGTGCTGGGGATGGTGAGGCCCTGCTATGACTGTCTCCGACGGGCCTCCTGGGGCTGAGGTGCTGGAGGCTTTCTGCTTCCGTTGTGACCCCTGGATCTGTTCCTTCATGCTCTTGACTCCTCAAAGTGCCAAGTTGGGCCTTAGGGTATGTGTCCGGTAGATAACCCTGTACTATGAACAGTACCGTGGGCCATGGGCAAGGACAAATCCTCTTGCTCCACTTTGACACAAATATGCATGGATCAATATACTACAGGGTCCAACGATGTTCCGGTGGACCCACCTGCCGATCATAAATCCACTAACTCAAAAACTGTTGTGAAGCGCTCCGATACCCTCGGGTCAGGCTAGCGCTATATAAAACTCCTTAATGAATAAATAAAATAAATGCTCCACCTACCGGACTTGCAGTTATCCTACAGGCGATCCAGACATCACAGACAGCGGTGGACGCTGGGGTCAGCGAGGTGAGGATGGACGTGGCACTACTGCGACAGGATCTCAGTAATGCCACCACCTGGACCACAGAGGATGAATCCAGAATATCATGGTTGAAGATGAGGTAGCCACCCTTAAGAACCAGGTCTCTACTCTACTGGCTCGCACCTCGGAACTTCATGCTCATGCTGAAGATGAGGAAAATCGCTCATGGCGTAATAATATCCACGTCATTGGCGTCCCTGAAACCACTGTGGGTGCGGGGCCCCAACAAATGGTGAATTGTTTTAGAGTCCTACTCAAACTCCCACCTAGGTCCCACATGACCCCGCTCTTGAGGGCCCTTCATTGGCTCCCAGTGAAAAAAAGGGTGGTCTTTGAGGCTATGGTCCTCATGCACAAGGCATTGCACAAGACGGGAATATGCGATCTCAGTGAGAGGATCAGAGAATACACTTCTACACACGCCCTTTGTTCATCTTCAGCGTACCAGGCAAGAGTGCCCGCATCAATCGTCTCCGAATAGGTGGAAGATCCTTTTCCTATCTGGGACCACTCTACTGGAACAGACTCCCAACAGACCTACGGCTTGGATATATTCAGGAGGAAATTAAAAACCTGCGTTTTTAACAGCTAATCCAGTTGCCTGTTCCATTTCCCATTGCCTAGTGCCAGAACACTCTGCTGAGTAGCTGTGCGCTTTACAAAACAACTTAACATAACATAACAACCGTCGGAGGAATGCTGCGGCCTCGACCTCTCAATCACTGCCTGGGCTCCGTAGGCGGCGTTCTCACTCCCGGATGGGGCACAGAACTGCCAGAACGATCTCACCAGCCTGTCCTTCGCAGACACAGTCAAGACTATCTGCTCGACCTGTAGTGAGCGCCACCTCAGGGGTGGAACATGAGGAATTGAGCGCAGTAAGACATTCATCTTCACCATCTGTGGACCCACCCACCCTTGGTGAAGACTCTGATCTCTTTCGCAGCCTCATTATCTAACTGAATTAGTGCTGCATTGATTATATGCCTCCTCATTCCTCCGATCTCCCCCATTTGTCCTTGCCGGTGGTGCATCCATGAGTACTTCCCTGGGTCTCTTGACTGTCTGTTGATGGCGGCAACTGTCGCTCAGATGTTTTTCAACAATGGAGTCTGCCCACCCCCCCCGTCCGTCCGTCTTGACGATTTTGTAATGGAATGTATATTGGTTTTACTTTTGTATTGTTGTTACCGGGTGACAAATGCTTCTAGGGTAGAAGTGCGTGGAGGGGTGGGAGTTGGAGGGCTGGGGTTTCTTTACAGCATGTTGTTTATTGCTCACTTTTCTCTTTCCCTTTGAGGTTCTGGCACATTTTATTGTAATAATTGTGACTACAGTTTTGAGGCTTTGATTACTCATATTGTTCAGCTGTTACCCTATTTGTTGCAATACTCGACCCTGAGGGTCCTGGGGCACACCCTAATGCAGGGGTCTCCAAACCGGTCCTGGAGGGCCGGATCCATGCCAGATTTTTAAAATTACTACATGTATCTCAATGGGGATATCCAAAAAATCTGGCATGGATCCGGCCCTCCAGGACCGGTTTGGAGACCCCTGCCCTAATGCTTTCAGTACCCCCAGCACATGACTTTCCAGGTTTTATCATGGAATGTTAATAGTCTGTTAGACTGGGTGAAGCGAGCCACAATCTTCATGTTTGCCCATCGCCACCTCCTGAGGTCCTTTTGCTGCAGGAGACTCCCCTCTTGGGTGAGCACTATTCCTTCCTGGCCCGTAAATGGTATGATAGTACGCAGGATATTCCTGGGACTGAGAGGTGTGGTTATCCTTCTGCGCCCCTCCTTTCCCATTGTAGTTTCCAACGTAATATCTGACCCACAGGGACGCTTTATTGCTTTAGAGGGATCACTGGATGGGAGAATAGTTGTTTTAATATGTGTCTATGTTTCTCTCACATCTCTATCTGCGTGCCTTAGAGACCTCGCAGAACTTCTGGCACGCCTCCCACAGGGACTTACAATATTAGGGTGTGACTTAATGCGGTCTTAAACTCTGACCTGGACAGTATGAAAGCCTCTGCTGCTTCAAGACGTGCTGGGGCCTGCCACCTTACTGACTCGGCTGATGCTTTGGGACTTTGTGATGCCTGGTATTCTTGGCACCCTGGGCTCCGTCAGTTCACCCACATGTCCACAGCCCATCATACCCACTCTTGCATAGATATTATTTTGTTACCTGCCCCAGGTTGTCAGTTAGTGACTCAAATAGAAATGTTGCCACGGGGTATCTCAGATCACTCACCTCTACTCCTCTGTCTTGGACAATCTCCTCCTGGAATGCGCCCTATGTAGTGTATTAATGCCTGGTAACTCCAGGATAAGATCTTTGATTGTGCATTAAGTACCGAACTTCGAACTTACTTTTCCAACAATACGGGTTGGTTGCACACACTGGCACCCTTTGGGCGGCTAGCAAAGCAAAAATACGTGGGTTTCGGCAAATGCTCGATTGGAACTCGGGA
The DNA here is from genome assembly GCF_964263255.1 of Lissotriton vulgaris. Classification (NCBI taxonomy): domain Eukaryota; kingdom Metazoa; phylum Chordata; class Amphibia; order Caudata; family Salamandridae; genus Lissotriton; species Lissotriton vulgaris. Next base: position 31,536 of record NW_028249489.1, on the reverse strand, counting down.
GCGTGAATGCTCCAATATTATTACTGTAAGAAGCTTGCGCTCTCCGCCTGGATCAAATCCTGGCACTGAACCCCCAGAAGGAATTCTCCCAGCAGTTAGTTCTTTTCCTGGAAGATATCAGACGGCACTCCCTTGAAGCAGCCAACCAACTTTGGTGGGCCACAATGGCTACCATTTATGGCAGGGGCAACAAAAAGGGGAAGTTGCTCTATTGGTTGACTTCCCATCAACAAGCGAATAGGATTGTGCCCGAGATTTGGGATGGTGCAGGCTGCTTGAGACAATACTCTTCCAGAGATTGCACAAACTTTTGCCCAATATTATAAGACACTATACTACTTTCCGATGGACAATGACATGGCTTTCTTTGACTCAATACCTCTTCTTGGTCTCTCTCCCTTTGACTCTTGCCCATTGCATGAACCCTTTGCTGCGGAGGAAATCGGGGATGCACTGCCTGGCCTGGTTTCTGTGTGAAAACTCCTGATCCAGACGGCTTTTCCATGGAATACTATCCCATGTTTCAGGAAACCTTGCTCCCCTACCTCTTGTCGTTATATAAAGAGGTCTGCCAGGCCGGATCTTTCCTGGGAGAACTTGACTCCGCTGCCATAGTGGTGACACCAGAGATGCAGCCCCCCTCTACATCTTGCTCCAATTACCACCCTATATCATTGCTTAATTGTGAGACCAAGGTCAACACCATGGAATTGGCAAGTTGATACAACCGTACCAATGTGACTTTATGCCCTCCAGTATGCAGCACTGTCTTTGCCGCCTCCACGTGGCCTTGGCTGTCCGTCGCCGACTGCCACAATACCTGGCCTTACTCCATATTGGCTTTAAAAAGGCGTATGACACAGTGGACTGGGGCTAACTTCAACTAGTGTTGGCCCGGGTGGGCTTTGGTCTGCGCTTTCTATATTTGGTTCGGGTTCTTAATTCTAACCCACGAGTACGGGTTAACAGCGTCCTCTTCGCTCTTTCTATAGAACGGGGGACAAGGGAGGGCTGCCATCTGTCCCCCCCTCTTCACTTTAGCTAAGGAGCCACAGGCCCAGCTTATCGGTACAGATCCACCCTATAGCGGATGGGCCTGGAGTACTGGCCACGAGGACCGCATGGCTTTGTATGTGGATGATGTTCCCCGATACCTTGCTAACCTGGCTAAAAGTGACCCTCCGTGTCTCCAATTACTTGAGAGCTTTGAACGGGCCTCGGGTCTGAGGATAAACCCCTACAGATTGTGCTGGTCCCCTTGGTGTCCTCTAGGGATTGATTTGACTGGCAGACCACTATCCCTCTCCACTTACATAGTTTTAAATACTTGGGCGTTATGGCCGCTCTACACCCGTAACTCACTTGATCTCTTAACCTTCAGCCTCTACTCCGGAGGGCACAGGCAGACCTGATAAGATGGCAGCACCTTACTCTTAATGTTTTGGATGCATCGCATTATACAAAATGATGATCCTACCAAGATTTTGATATAGTTTCCAACATTTACCACTTCAGCTGCCACATAAGTGGTTTCGCAAGTTGAATGGGTTCATGAAGACTATCTTATGGCGGGGCTCTCGACCCCATTTAGGCTTTTCACATTCTCAGCGAGATCCTTTTCATAGCAGTCTGGGTATGCCCAATCTCTCTTTACTACTTGTCCTCCCATCTTCTTGTCATCCATGACTGGTTCAACGGGGGATGGTTCGACCCTGCCTATTATGTAGAACTCTTCTCACTAGACTTTCCCAGTCTGTAAGCAATGCTCTATGACTACCTAGTTCCGAACTGTATGCCGTTGGTAACCAAAGTGGTATTTCTTGCATGGAGAGCAGCTCTCCGGCATGCACAATGGGAGGCTAGGCGTACTCAACAAACTAGGTACTAGGTTGGGGGAGGTGGCGACACTCCATGGATTTCGAGCATGGGATCTTATAGAGATCTCGCGAATGGGGGATGTGTGGTCAGGAACTCACATGCGTTCTTTCCAGGACCTGCAGCAGACGATTACATTTGCTCAAACCCAATTTTATCGATATCTCCAACTCCGACGTTCCCTCCATTCCCGGTCCCAGAATGGACCCCCTCCATTAGTTCAACCCCTTGGAAACCAAACTTCTAATGGGCAGTCTGGCCATGGAGGCATCTCCCACATTTATCGTACCCTCGTCATTAATTCCTCTGGGTCCCTGGACCATCTTAAAACCTGCTGGGAGAGCTCGGTGGGCCATTTGTAGTAGGAGGAGAGGTGGGACGCCTGGTGGCCCCTCGCAAACAATCTCCTTGAAACTACAATTTGTACCTACCTATTATCTATATTCCGCATATCTTTCCCCCACCTGTCTATGCCGAGTGGGCCTGCACCTTGGCTCAACCTGTCCCTGTTGCGGAGTTGGGCCAGCTTATTTCTTTCAGATTGTGTCGACTTTTTCAGTTAGACATCGTTATTGGACAGGGTCGACCCAGGACCTTTCTGATGTTCTGGGATGGGAGGTTCCTCTCTTCCCCCTTAAAAATCCTTCTCGCAGTGTTTAAGGGTACTGGGGGCACAAGGGCCAAAAGAGCATTTCTGGGCAGAGCCCCCCCCCCTGTTTTTGCAAAACGAGACATAGCCGTGAGGTGGTAATTGCCTACTCCCCGGACTCTTTCACAGTGGAGGTGTCGAGTGGATTGGTGCGCTCAGCAGGAGCGTGTGGTCTTTGAGGCATGATGATGCCCCCAAAAGCATGGGCAGGTGTGGGTCAAATGGTTGGGTCCAATGTTTTAGGGTTACAATGAATCACCATAACTTAACTGAACTGTATTGTATCATTTCTGCACTACTGCTCTGGTTGGTCTAATTTCATCCTGTATCATACTCAACATATGCCATGGATGTCTTATTAGTCAAGTTTGTTGGTTAAAACAAAAAAAAACTGTTTATCAAAAGCAAAATCTTCAGGTAGAACACCCTCCAGTAACCTTACAGCCACGTTTTTTACTCTGGTTAGAATTGTTAGAACTTGGGTGGGGGGGAGAGAGTACACCATCAGACCATTTTACTCTTAATGGCTGATATTTGTCACCAAACACAAAAAAAGGTGATGGGAGGATGCTTGTTTAAAGAATCACCATTTGCGGCAATTGTGCGGGGTACCAATCCAACCCATCATTATTTTGTCCACCATGTCCAACAGGAACACAAGCATCCCAAGACCAGTTTTGCCCTGACTGGGGCTCGTACTCGGGTGTAGCTAGCCACTTAGGGCCGTACATCAAACACACAGAAGGGAGGAATCACTTCTTTGTATACTTCAGGGTGACACCCTAAGTGTGAAGTCTAACAACAGTGATGGGTCTTGGCTCTCACTCAGCAAGGCTGAGCCCTACAATTATAGAACAGAACAAATGCCAATGCTGAGACTGACTACTCCCTTATTTGTTAACCGATTTCATGAAAAAAAGCATGAAATTCTGCTTTAAAAATTGCACCTTAGTCATAAAACAAACTCTTCAATCTTCATTTATTTTTTCGAAGAACGACATAATTTGTTGTGCATTTCAGTACAAAACGAACATGGGCACTACAATGAGACAAAATATAAACAAACTATGAAATATTCACAAAACTTCTTATCAATATATATCCCATACACTTGGCCAATTTCACATTCAAGTCCCATTCACACAAACATCCATCCTACAACAAAGGTCCCTTTGTCACATTTAAATGAATATTGGACGATTAAAGCAACAAGAATACAACAATTTGAGTTAATCAAGTCTTTTCTCGAAGTAATTGTTTTCCTATATACAATATTAACTTCTGGGTGACCAGGCACCAGGTCGGTCGACGCGTTTCGAACCCCGACTGTTTAAGGGTCCTCCTCAGGACCAACAACTTTCTTCAGTTATCCAGAATATGGTTGAGATCCATATATGCCACAATCCATACGTCATACACAGAAATCACTGATTAGCGCTGCGCGAACGGGTCCAGGTTGGAAACGACAGCCATGAATCCACATGATCCACGGTTGTTCCTGTGAAATGTACCAATCGTCGTGTAAAATTAATTGGCTGCTGCCTTTCTGTTTGTTCCACAAACAAGCGTTAAAGTGTCCTCAACACCCCGTGCCACTGTATTAGGCAATTCATTAAACTTGCTTGCAGCGTCCGCTGCTTCAATTGCGGGTCTTCTTTGCCGTCAAGTGTTTGGAGGCTTCTGACTTCGTTATGGCGGCAATTCCATCCCTGCCGTTCGAATGTAATACTTGGATATTTTTCATTCACCAGTGCCTAATACGCTGTAACACACAGCACTCTACCTTGCTGCAGAAATTAAAGGAACCTACCTAAATTTAGCAGGTAGGTTAGTGACGGCAAGCGTGAGTTCAGTGTAACCCCCTCGAACAACCTTCCAGCTGTTATCCATTCATTCTTTATCATCATTCAACTTTAAGGTAGATCTTTGGGCTCACAGAAGAATAATGCTGTATGGCAGGTATACACATCTGCCTACCAATGGAGACACCAGTGACAAATATGAACCCTTCATGAGAAATGCTATCTCATTGCCCTGTCTGCTGGCATGGAACAGCTTCCTTTTCAAGCCAGTGGCTGATGAAACTCTGTTGTCCCTGCTGGGAGAATTGTGGTTTTTGGGTCAACGTAGGTCAGTCAGGTCGAGATCAATTTTTTCATATCTGGCTCAAAGAATAACATGGCTTGAAATACAAGTGATTTAAATTGAATAACTGTACTTATCAGTTTAGATCCTGAAAATCTGACTCGGATGCTTGGCATAGGTGGACCGCACACTTTAAAGGGAATAGAAATAATAGGTTTTGAAAGTGACATGTCTTGTCAAATGGTGAGAGTTTTGCCTTGTTTTTTTTTTATATATATAGAAGCTTAACTTGCTGTTCTGGACATCACATCCCTAAGTGTGCACGTACAACATGCTGTGTTTACACCACAGGCCAGAATCCCACAAAGAATGCCCTTTTTATGTGCCATGTGGCTGACTTCTCCATCTTGATCTCCTCTTTTCAAGGTCGCAGGCCCAAGGTCACTGGCTAGAAGCACGCATTCTCCTTCTTACTTTAGAGAGTGCACAAATAACTGCAGATTCATTATCGCCACTCAGAGACCTGACCTGTTAAATCCCTGGCACCCAGGAGGTGTGAGAAACACATCACAGGAATAATTGTCACGAAAGAGCATCTTTGTGTCTATTAAGACATAGTGCAGGGTGAATAAATTCTGCATCCAGGAGACAATAGGAAGTGCAGTAACAGCAGTCTGAAGGTGCAATCGTGATAAAAACATGACTATCTCTGTCAGCCTGCTCCATTATTTATGAGGGATGATAAAGGCGACGCTGCAGACTGCTGCTATGCAACTCGCCTGAGAATTTAGACTTCCTGCTAAATGTCATCTGGAGCTGATCAGACGTGACATTTAGAGGATTGCTGCACGCGGGCCGCTGCAGCCTCTCTTAAATTCCTTAATGAGAATTGCGCTAATATTCTGACATTAATAGCATTTTGTCTGTATAAATCCGCAGCGCTGAGAGGTGCTGTTCTGTGTTTTGTTGAAAAGTAGAGAATTTGCAGGGTGTCAAATTCACTTTTCGTGGGGCTGAGTTGCAGTGTGTCACCTGGCTTTGGTGCGCCTCGTCATTATGCGTGATTTTAATAGAACGAGAAATAGTATTTTAGAATATTATCTGTCAGGAAATACACGGAAGCCTATATTAAAGGCAAAAACTGAAGAATGCACAACTTCGTTGCAGACATTTACTAATATTTTTTACTTTATTTGTGCCTGTATTGTTTTAACCCATTCTCTTTAACGAAAAAAATAGCACTATTTTCACTACATGTAGTCAAAACCTGCAATCAGTACAAATGATCACCTTTTTGCACACTAGTTGTGACAGCTATACATACGATGCACTCATTGCTCACAGTCGAGTTGTGCAGACAACTTAAATTTAAGAAAAAATACCTTTTGAAGATTTGCATATCCATCTGTTTGATATTAAATCTAGGACAGGAAATGCTCCTTACTTTAATATGAACACCGTGCAGTACACATTGTATTAGTGGAAGTGGCTGAAACGTTCTTGAAGCAAATACTTAGCATTACACGTTTTATTTATTCTAAACAGAGAGTGGCGCGTGATCCTTGCATGCTACACGGTGTTGTCAATGTGCAGCCTATCTATCAACAGTGCGTGTTACTGTGAACGGGTGCTGTTTGCAGTCCATGTCTTGCTCTGGGCAAAATCTTCAAAGCATTTGTTGTTTTAGGCATTAAATATGTTTCACTCGGTAATTAGGAAAATTCATGCAAAATATAATTGGTGTCCATTCAAAAATGTCAAATCCAGTTAGGCATATCTTTATAATGTTTGTTAATTAGGGGGATCTGCAGCAATGAGTTAAATGGTATTAAAAAACAAACAGTTCTGTCAGCACCCATTAAGATGGGCGCAGAGAGTGTGTGTGAGTACGCAAGTAACTCAGTGAGATGGTCGGCTGTTGAGCTCACTGGTCTTGTCTCTCTTTCCCTCCCCAGTATTTTAAGAAGCAGAAGCGGTTAATACCTGAAAGGACAGTCTGGAAATATTTTGTGCAGTTATGCAGCGCGGTCGAACACATGCACTCGCGCCGGGTGATGCACAGAGGTAATATTAAATCTCTCTCTTTTTATAATTCATTGAATATTAATTAAACCTTCCCATTAGCAAACACCCCCACTGAAAAACAATTGTGTTGATGTTCCCCTCCTGAGTGCATGAGTCGCAACAAATTTGAAGTGGATCTCGCTGTGGGTTGCGCTATCTGGTTGACTATGGAGGTCGGTGCCGGGGAGGTCGCAGCTAAGATGGCTATTCTGTTTTCCAGACACTGGTATTAGGTGGACCTGTCCAAGATGCTATTAGCAAGTCTCAGAAGAGGACAACTTAAAGTGGTGGACACAGCGAACTCTGAAAATATGTGTCCAATCGGTTGAGTGGGGCATTAGCATGGGCGTGTGATGGTGTGTTTGTCGCACATGAATAGCTGACACCAGCATGCTGAACAAGCCTCATATATATCATGTCCACCTCAACTTCCTCCATCACCCCCTCCCTTTTTTAATGAAACCTGGAACACTAGAGATCACTTAAAAGCATTAGAAAATATACAATTTATTGAAAGTTTTGGTCCTGAGTAGAGTATTTTTGTTGTATTCGATATTACTGTGGTGCATTTTCTTATCTGTGTATTTTGGCTCCTCAGACTTAGTAGATTTTTCATGTCCTGGTTTCTTTTCTTTCTGTTTTTTGTGTGCATGCTTCTCCAGACCTCTTGCAAAAGCCTTTAAAAACCCCATGGTGGTGCATGTCAGTGGTGTCTGTGATGTCTTTCAGTCACATTTATTCACATTACCCTGTGTAAGTACTAAGTACTGCATACCAAGATATCAGAGTGGTTAATTAGCTAATAAAACACAGAAAGCAAAGCACGCTAATTAACTCCAAGGCATAAGGAAACTGCATTGTTCATTTAACACAAGCAAGCAATTACACTCTGTTTAGGTCTGCCCTAGAGACCGCTTCAGCTGTCTGTTGTCAAAGACGTATTGTCCGCAATACATCATACTTACAGTGAGCTTTGGCTCACCCCATTGGTGGGCTTTCTTGTCAATCTATTTGCTTGCTTCTTATTCAATGGCTTTCATTCTTCTTGTGTTTGACTCTCTCCTGTGCCACAGCCTCTTGATAATTCTTTCTGGTTAGATTACTGACTTATTCCCTTCAACAGCTCACATCAGCGAACAAGATTTTTCTTTCCCAGCATTCCATGGGGCGCTCAGGTCTTTTGTTTCTCTTCCCTCCCCTGTGTGCTGCTTCCCTTTTCACATCCCCTCTCCGCCTCCATTTTTTCAGTGTTGCTTCCCGCACCACTCCCAATCACGCTTTGATTTTTTAATGTTTTTTTTTTTAAACGCCTTGGCCTCATTGTCATCACTGTAGACTTTTTATTTATAGCACTAAGATTGGCATCTCCCATATCTTAAGAGATAGACAGTAGATTTGGTGTACAGGCATATATTTGATCATGTTTCAATAAAATGAATACAATGCAAACCTTACAGTTGCCTTTCAGCACACAAAGTTTTGTTTTGAATTTGTAGTTAAGTTTGCAAACACTTTGACCAGAAGTGCTGTACACAGTAACAATTTGTACATATGAGTGGACACATAACATATTTGATAATACATACATGGGATAATGGAAATGCAGACGGTGAACTTTCATGCTAAACACAAAGTTAAACCTGAGCAGAGGACAAGTACAACAGAATAATAATCAATAATAATCAGTGGTACTTTGGGGATCTCTGGCCAGGTGTAGAGGTAGTCATTGGAGGATGGGTGGAGAGCTTGTTTAGCCTTGTTTTAGAGTTGTTAAGTTGCTTACAGCAAGTTTCCAGTGTCCATTTAATTTGCTTGCACATGAAGAGCATTACACCTTAGTTGTCAAAGTATCTGAAGATATTGGGCACCGGGGTCTCTTGGTAGAGGGGGAAGATGGGAGATCTCAGTAGTCGAAGAGCGTGCCACATCATGAGGACTGATTGCCTACCAGCAAACAAGGTGCTCTGGGCTCCCATTTAGTCTTTGGTGTTCGCAGAAGCAGCCAAGAGTGATTATACCATCTGCATTTTCCATTGGTTGCTTTAAGCAAGGTTCTGAGAACTTTAATGCACACACCGACAACGCTAAGGAATTCATGAAGTAAGCGGCTAAAATGTGGATTGGGTTATATTTCCATCACAATATGACGGTTGCCTTTATAATTGTACACTACAGGGCCATTATCATTACAATGGTACAAGTGTCCTTGTTGCAGAAGGAAGCCTCTACATGCAGGAGAGTGCTGTGCAGACTGCTGAAGGCCGAACCTCGATAACCACTTCCTCTTTAAGAGCACCAGATGACTGTGTCCCCAAGAACATCCTATAACCTGCCTCAGCTTTGCTCTTTCAAAGAACTATAACTTCATTACTTGCCCAATTGGTACTCCACATGCAGTTTTTAATTACACACAATGGAAACATTGTCCAACACCACCAGTAGGGAGCTCAAAAACATACCGGCAGAAGTTTGCATATTTATTTTTTTACAACAAACTGTGTTGGTCAAAGGTGAACCAGAACACAAACAATTGTTAAATGAAAGCTGAGGACTTGAGCACAGTTTTCCTTATGGCATGCAATCATCTGATAACCTTACACTCTTGACATCGCTGGTAAGTAAAAGCCCCTGAGTCCGGTATCGCTGCCATGCTCTGGTATAGTTGGTGCCAAGTCTTTGGATGCCTCAGAAGGCATACAAAGGTATTCCTCTGCATGTGTCCTACTAGGACCTCTGGTCCTTGTTAGATGGGGACAGTGGTTCTCTAGAAGGTGGGTGTGGGGCACTCCAGGGGCCTAAAGAGGACGCCCTCTGCACGGGGCTGTGCATGCATAGGTGTATGACCTAATAGAGTTTGATGGGGAAATCCACAGCCCTTAAGAAAATAAGGCCTCTTATTTATAAAGCACATTGACCAAAAGGTACAACTCTTGGTAAAGTGATAATCCAGCTTCACCACTGTCATTCGGTTTTATCAATCAAAACATTTATCGAAAAATGTCTACCTGCAATATATCAACCAGAGCAATTAGTAATCAAGTCATCAGTCACTGACAAAAGCACCCCTCCATCCATTTAGTAGAATTAGTCCCACCACACCTACATACCCAGTATTCGGTGTCAAAATGTGTTTCCTGGCAATTGGTTTTGTATGCTTTGCCTCGGTGACTTTTGGAAGTCAATCAGCTGGCTCTTCTGATTGACAAATGCCCTGTTTCTATGGTTGTGGACTAACTAAGATTATCCCTGGCTTATACATAGCCACTCCTGTATGACCATCATTTAAATTTGTGCTTAACCCACACTTGGCTTTAATACGGTCACATGTTTGGCCTCTTGATGAGCGTTATAACGAACTGCGTTTGGAATCCAGATAGAATCAGTCACAGGGCCATTCTCCAACTCTTGGAAAATTGTCCTAAGAAAATAAACTTGCTTCCTGGTTATAACTGGAACTGAATTGCATTGCAAGGGACTTCGCATGAACAACGATGGCTAAATAAGTGAAAAGCCTACGGTATTCATCAGGCCAGATGTAATGTTTCTTGGGGGAGTGACAGCAACGGAGCGGCAGGAGTGCAGCCCTGTACCCTCTCATGATTGTACGTTTTATAAATTGGCTCAGAAGGTAGAGTTGGAGAAGTGCTCATCGGAGAGAGAATAGGTGCAGTTAATCTAATACTGCGCTGTTCACTATCTGCCTTATTTGGTCATGACTTAAACCCTTTCAAAAGGACATCCCTTCTGAAAACCTTTTCATGTTGGCATTGCGAGTTGCAAACTATATGTGCTCTCACTGCAAGCAAGGAGTGCTGAATGTTGTGCATCTAAAGCATAGTCCTACTAGCTAGAGGATTGCACAAGACTGGTGACTCATTGCTTTCACTGCAAGATGCTGAGATCATTGACGTTTGATCAGTGCCCTTGGTCTTTTTTGAATTTGCGTAGTTGTTTTACTGATAGATGGTGTCGCCCCTCCAACGTTGGTGTCAGTTGCTGCTGGTAGTAGCTTCTGTATTGCTATGGAGAATGAATGCTTTGGAGAAGCTGGACTTGGTTTTATTGAATAGCTGCAATGTTTGCTCAGAATGCATTGCAGTAATGCAACTTGACTAATAATACCCACTACAATGTGAAGATAAGACCTCTGTAACAAACAGATTATGCTGTTGCCTCATTTCTCTTTGTATGTGCCGGAGCAGGTGGCCCAGATAATCTGATGCTCCAGTATCAGAGGTACTTCGTGGACTTCACCAGGTTATTAACCTTTGTTTATTCATACATATTATGGTCCAAACTGGTGGACTATTGTTGACAGGGCAGAGGGCAGAGCCCTGACTAGGGAAGAACCGAGAGGACAGCGAAGGCGCCACATCGCGGAACAATGGAGGGAGGTCCTGGACACTTGGGAGCACCCAGAGAGGGCAGGCAGCGATGGAGAAGGGCCTTGGGAGGGAGCTCAAACAGGTGGGGAATAGGCACACATGGCTGGGTAACTTGGATCAGGCGGCAACACCTGGTTCGGGGTGAGGGAAATTATTTGATAGGCAAGGGAAGTCTTGGTGTCCTTTGGTATTGTGGAATGGGGTGGACATCGGAGCCCCCCTGAACCCTCCACATGGCCAGTTGTGATCTGGTTGCAATGGGACGTCGGCTGGGGATGGCTTGGGATTGGCCCCCGTGGGCCCTTCCGGCCCCGCTGGTTGCGCCCCCCCCATCCTGGGACTTGCCTCTAAGCCCTGATGCTCTGTACACCACCATGCACATATTGATTATTAGTGGAATTTGTTAAGTAGACTTTTGGAAGGCATCCCCACTGTAGCCCCTTAGACAATCTTAGTGTTATAACTGTATGATGAATCGATTTAACGCTACACTACTAAGCTTTCTTCTGTCGCAGACACCAACATGTGGGGCTGTTTCTCCTGTATGTACTTTAACTGTTGCAGACCCTCGGCATGGGTGGCTCTCATCTTGACTGGGCATGAAATGTTAGGGGGGGTCTCTTGTCACTGCACTGTACTGTATTTCACTCGGTGAATGAAGAGCTGTTCTGCCTTCCATTTTATAAATGCTGCTGAACGAAATGCTAATAAAAATATATTTTTTTAAAACAAATATGGTAGCTGCAACCAAAAAAGCTTTCTGACCCCAGGTAGAAGTTCTCACCTTGCAGACCACGACCAGAAAGGTTCTGCTGGAATGTAAGGAATCCGGGTGGATATAAAGAAGGAATTTGTTGGCCAAGAAGGATAGGGTTGGCCATGAATGATAGGGTTGACCATGAATGATAGGGTTGACCAAGAAGGATAGGGTTGACCATGAATGATTTTTTTATGCATGATAACTATGGCCTTGAAGACAATACGGTATTCATTGGGGAGACGGAGAGAAGAGAGCAAGCTAGATATGGTCCCTAAGCAAGGGAGGGGAAATATACCTTGCTGCCGCCATTGAAATCTTTGATTTAACTTTTTGTGAAGGCCTAGATAACATGCGCTGGCATAATCCAGGCATGTTTGAATAAGTGTGGTAATAACCAGTTCCTGGAATGAGCTAGGAACCAAAGGCAGGACTTTTTTTTAACGTTTTAGGTGACAGATGAAGGAACTTTATCAACACTAATAAACTGCAACTACAACAAAATTTCCTCTGTAAAACTCTCCAACCACAGTTGAAAGCTTCGAGTGCGACTTTGCAAATCACAACTGCGGGCATCAGAGGAAGTTGTCCTGTAGACTGCAACACGACCCTTATAATTTTTCTTTTGCAAAAAGAGAATTTTTTGCAATTGCAACCATTGGACCCCTGGTCCTAGTTCCAATTCCATCGCTTTGCAAATGGTGACATGGAAGTCTGTTCTTGGCAGCCATCTTTTCTGTATTTGCCGCTAGTCACAGAGATTCACAGAAGTAATCTGCCAAGTGAATATGAATGAAGGAGAGTATCGGCAACCAGCTTCGTTTCACTGTGCCGATTGTTCCATCGAGCCCAACACGAACAATCGCAGGCGCTGCGCAGACAAAGCTCTGCCACGCAATCTGGCCGATTCTGCGTCTGCCACGTCTATTGCCACATTTAGTGTGATGTTATTCTGTCTTCAAAATCAGCACCAAAAATGTAATTGTTCTTTGTTTTTCTGACTCGACAGGTTTTAATCCAGTATGATCATTTGTAAAATTATTTATTCAATTATGGTTGCATCCAAGCTCAAAGGGCTTGTTGTTCTGGTCAAGTGGACAAGGGCTATGTTTCTAGTGAAGTACAACATATATTCAATTAGGAACTGAGAGCAATAAAATAGAGGTACATGGGAAATAATTGTAATTCTTGAAAATGTCGAGCAAGCAACAAAGAGAATCTGAGCATCTCAGTGCCCTCTGTGGATGCTAAACTGTCTTCATTAACTTATGAATTTACAAACCACAGAAGAAGAAATGGCTCCTGGGCTCTAGTTACCCAAACATAAATTAGTAGATTTCACGAGCTTTGCAAACTACAAAGCAAGCACAATCCAGCCCCGTGGATGGAGAGAGCTTCACACTTCAGTTCACTCTAGAAGCTAAGCAAATTTACAACAAACCCTTTGAAAGTACAGGCACCGTATCCGCAGCCGCGGTATTTGAATATTCAGCATTTCAAACGCATTGCGCGCTGTAATAATAAATAATTTAGCATCGGATAGAAATACATTTCAATTACTTTGCACCTCAGGAAAGCAAAGGGAAATGATCAGTTCTTGGGCAAAGTCCCTTTATGGAGTTCGAAGGGAACATGTGTGTTGGAGAAGAAAGCACTAATTGTCTACGATGGTCCCATAATGACCCCATGACACAGAAGGGTTCAGGTGAGACATGATCAACGATCTAAACATTTAAAAGTATTACTACAGCCTCAAGATGACATTGCTTAACAGTAATACTTGTATTGTATTGTAATTGCATTTATATAGCGCTTACTACTCCTGATGAGGCGTTGAAGCGCTTTTTCGGCGAGTAGCACGCTACTCTGGCACCCATAGAGGATTAGTGTTGAATTAGTTTAGTGAAACATGCAAGTACATTTTAAGTGGTGGATAGGTTAGTCAGTTATTTGGATTGGGAATGATAGCAGAAGGATAGAAGAGGAAAAAAAAAGGTTTGTATTTATATAGCGCTTGTTACCCCTCATGGGGTGTTGAAGCACGCTGCTCCGTAAACCCATAAAGGATTAGTGCTGAATTAGTATGGTGAAATATGAAAGTAGTTTGAGTGGTGGATATTATTCAATTATTTGGAATGCGAAGGGTAGCGGAGGGATAAAAACGAAGAAAGGTTTGCATTTATGTAGCACCTGATGGGTGTTGAAGCTCTTTTCTGGCGAATAGGATGCTACTCTGGAACCCATAAAGGATTAGTGTTGAAAATTAGTATAGTGAAATATGAAGTAATTTGAGCGGTGGAGATGTGATTCAGTTATTTGGATAGAGAAGGGTAGGTTACGGGATAGAAGAGGGAAAGAGATTTGTATTTATATAGCGCTTGCTATCCCTTGATGGGGTTTTGAAGCGCTTCATTGTCGAGTAGCACGCTACTCTGGAACCCATAAAGGATTAATGGCTCATTGACATTTTGTTAGGTCTGCTTAGAGACTGCTTTAGTTGTTCTGAGTGCATGTAATCACAACACTTTATTAACATGCAGCAATGAGAGTGGGGCTTTGCCTCACCTCCTTTGTTTATCATCTTTTCTAGTGTTTCCATCATCAGCAGCAGTTGTTTGCAAGCTCATGAAGTAGCTCTGTAGCTCATAACTGATAGAGACAGAGTCAATGCAGAGCCCACAACAAATACAGTCAAAAGGGGCTTTGTATAGGTAACCCAGTGAGAAATAAAGCAGAAGAGGACTTTACAATGTGAAAGCTGACAGATGCAATAGGAAAATACAAAAAGAGTTGGCCAGCAAGGGGTTTTGTTGATTAGCTATTTTACAGCACCATTAGGACCTGTATTGAATCATGAAGGTACCTGGGTCTGAAATCGATCAGTGGCTGTTTTGGATTTATTAATTTCTTGGAAAAAGAAGTCCAGTAAAATCAAAACATACAAGTGTTACCACACTAACACTATATGTACATTAAATGAAGGAACGGAAAGACCAGGATTTTGTGTTATTTGAAAGTTATTATTCAAATCAAACAGGGTACATACATGGATATTATTTAGATATTCAAGGTACTGGTAATATCTTCCTTTAACATATCTAAACATTAGGTCCTAACTGCTCAAACATATAAACAATGATTTCAACCCAATTCTCAGAAGAAAATCAAAGGATGGTAAAGACTCAAAATATGCAGAGATGGGCTGAAGTAGTCGACGTTTCGGTCTTTTTGAAGGTTTTCACAAGACCATCATCAGGACAGAAAGGTTTTATATACAATTGATGACCCTTCACTTAGTTTTCTTGAATATACGTCTACTTGGATTTGACCGCAACACTTTAAATCGTGGCGTTGATTTAGGGCAAAGAATGATTCTTGTATGCCAAAATATCACCAATTACCTCTTGGTCTACATAGGAATGCAGTCTGTGATTGCCATCTAGGAATCCAGATTGAGTCGATTTCCAAAACACTTGTAGATTTTTAGAATTTTCCAAAGTGACCGCATCAGCGAAGGCTTCCAGTGAGTCCGGTAAGATGCAATAGGAAGCATATTTTTTTTTTTAACTCTCTGACCGGTGCAATGTGAAAGGTGTTTTTTATAATGCCCTCTCTGGGTAATAAAATAGAAATGCGTTTTACATTCCTAGCTATGACAAAGGCAGCTTCATTAGATCTTGGTCTGAGGCGTGGTACTGGACCTGAGGCACATGTCCTGAGTTTGAAAGGCTATCCTCTTGCTCTGAGGGTGGCTCATGATCACAGTCACACTGGCCTGGCACTGTCTCACATCACCTGGCTGACACTGTGCGGCACCGTATAAACAGCACGTCAGAAACCATTGGCAAAGACAATAGGCCCCAGAAACATATCGTCTTTGCCAATACTTGTTTAAATTCAGGCATCCCGCTGGGAATTTTAATGCCTTTGTTACACCCTTGATATTGCAGTCTACCTTTAGCACTTAAAGCCCATTGTAAAAAACTACAATCAGCAACTTCAAGTGACACTGCATTTCTGTTCTTCCTCCCATCATATTGTAAAGCACTGATTTCCTTCGGGATCTTGTTTGCGCTGTATAAAACTTTATAAATATATACTAAAGGGTGACAACGTCAGGCTGTAGAAGCAGCTTTCTAAAAGAAGAATACTAGCATTGAATTAATAACTTCGACTTGATGGTTGCACGTCTGACCCTATTTTCAGAGGTTTATGCAAAAGCCTGAACAATTATTCTCCCGGAAAATTACACCCCGGAATGCAGCAGAGTCATATGGAACATCCCCTACTGAAAACCATCTATAGGATGAAAAATCAGGCCCTAAGTACGCCCAAAAATGGACTACAGTAATGACATGTTTGAAGGCATTAACTCGTCCAAATTGAAGACCATCAAACCCTCCCAAGCTCTGCCACTAAATGGCAAAACCACTCAACCATGGACCCTTACTCCATCGTCTATCAGAAAGATACGCCTGCAAGGTCTTGATTTTTAGCGCTCTGCCTTTAAAAACCTTTCACAAGTCATTGGCCCCAAGCCACAAAACTACACGCGCACGTTCCTCAAGAATCTTGCGTCTCATCAACCCTTCCCTGTTGAGATGTCTCCCCCTCTGACATGGAATATTCACAGTTTGAAGTTCTACACTATGGCGCTCTCTTTGTCAACAACGGAGCACCTCACAGCGCACTTCATCCTTTCATTAATCCACCTGCATGCTCTCTGCTATCTTCCAAAGCGCGTTGGGTGTATTACAAAGGCGTGAATAACTTATTACCTTTCAATATTCAGCTTGCATTCCCTCGTGCATTGACTGCCCTCCCGTGTGATGTCCTTGTTGTCTTTTTTTTGGAAAACCTATTTGTAGTGAGGGCCTGGATTAGTAACCGGCGAGGCAGAACTTGGTCCTGCTAGGGGTGCCTTCCACATTGTGGATTACAGAAGTCTGTGAGTTTCTCTGCCATTGTGATCTGATCCGAAGCAGGGAATGCACCATACTCCATAGAAGATGTGACTCCTTATTCAGAGGTAAGGATAAAGTGCAAAAAAACCTACTTATGACAATCTAGTCTGAATCCCCTACACATCCTGCAGAGCCTAGACCTCCTCAGAAGATGTATGGAAAGTGAAAGAAAATAAAACTTTGCTGATTTGATGATGGGAGAACCCACTCCTTTCCCACCTCTAGGAATCCTGGGAGACTTGGCTTCATTCTCGACTTGAATCGTGGCTCCAATATCCTGTCACAAGAGTCTGACAGACATTTATCTGAATATCCCAGCAGGATCATTGGTGTCCTGGTCTGCTATGCCTGGCTTTCTGGCTGCTGAGCTTGGTGGACCCTGGGAGAAGGGTAATGGTAAGTTCAAAAGCAAAAAACGTATTTGCATCTCATCCCTACTTTATATGATGCCATCTGGACTGGTCCACAGTCGGTTAATTGGGCCCTGTTTTCAGCCTTAAACTATGTGGATTGTGTTGCTGGACAAAGCTATACCAGCTCATTAGCTCATCAAAATGGACACCTTCAGCCACGGATTAATTCGAGTCTTCACCTAATCGCCCTACCTAAAAAAAAAAAACGTGCACATTGTATTAAATGATTACTCCCCAATCTGTGATTCCGAAAATGCAACCCTGCTGCACTGATGACTTATCCGCAGATTGTGGCTATCCTTAATTTAACCTTATTATGCACAAGTGTGTGTCTTCATATAATCTTATTATGCACAAGTGTGTGTCTCATTTAATCTTATGCACAAGTGTGTGTCTCATTTAACCTTATTATGCACAAGTGTGTGTCTCATTTAACCTTATTATGCACAAGTGTGTGTCTCATTTAACCTTATTATGCACAAGTGTGTGTCTCATTTAACCTTATTATGTACAAGCGTGTGTCTTCATATAATTATGCACAAGTGTGTGTCTTCATGTAGCCTTATTATGCACAAGTGTGTGCCTTCATGTAACCTTATTATGCACAAGGGTGTGCCTTACTAAACAGGCGTGCATTCGTGCCTCCTGGTAACTATCAGAAGGGTCGTTGGACCATCAGATTAGTAGCTGCCTCCAGACACTTTTTTTTTTTTACAAAGAAATATCCTATTTTTGAACCCACTCTTTGTAGTTTAATGACTGTACCTTTTTCTGAACAGACTGCTTGATTCCCGTTATTAAAAGACATTGACTATTAATCATGGTTTTTCCCTGTGAGGAATGGCCGTGGTGCTCGAAATGGAAGCCAAACTTACTTAGGAGCACAGGTTGCAGAGTTACAATAGAATCAGCGGCAGCATTAAAGCTGTCACTGTTAATGTGCAAAACCAGCAGCCGGTCATGCATAGGGACATGTGCTGCTTAAGTGACTTCTGAGTATTCACGAAATAATAAGAGGCAGAAGCAGGGTACCATGTCCCTGATTAAGATGGGTTTGGGAAGCCTTCTGCCTGAATCCCACTTAAAGGGACGGTCCTGCCGTCTCGCGCATGCCTCAGGACTGCATTGCATATTACCTATTACACCGGTAATAGTGCTGGTGGCAGAACCCAAACACCGGAGCCGCATCCCCAGGTAGAGGCACTTTCAGGTCAATATTTCTGCAAGCTGGAGAGCTGCTCTCTAAAGTGACGCAGTGCGCAAGGCCCTTGCTCGTGCACTTTGATGATAGGATTTTTGGTGGACGGGGTCAAACCTTTACCGATGTCAGAGTCCAGTTCCTTGACACTCTGCCACATAGAAATAGCCACAGCAAGAGGAATCTATGGCATTCGGCAAGTGCATAATACTGGCTGAGAAGAGCACTGTTTTACTATTCGCAAGTATATGAAAAAGTGATGGATGGCATGCTTGAATTAATCTCAGCCACTGGTACTTACTCGGGCCGCATCCCAGTCCATCGTGATTTTACGCACCATGCCACCACAGTTTGGACCCAGCCATAGGCCAATCAGTCTCGACCCTGCTCCAGTGGGAAAAGCCCAGCCTGAACTGCCAGGCCAGGCCCTCCTGAACCAGATCAGAAGAAACCTAGGACTGGTTTCGACCTAGTTAGGGCTCTTCAGACAGGTATAGATTGGTTCCGGTGGCCCAGTGTGCACGGGACCCATGTCTGGGCATACCCGGAGAACTATTTATGGCTCAGTCCTGAACTGGGTCACCATCTTCATGGAAGGTGACATGTTTGGAGTTAACTATCTGCAGCAATAAAAAACAGAACTTATGTTCTGAAAGAACTTAAAAATCAGTGTTTTTTTAAATAGGCTTTGCTCTTCCTTAGGTCTTCTGTGACCTTTCCCGGGAGTTTTGACTTACTAGCGCTGGGACACTTCTGTTGAAGTAGCTATGCGCTATAAGTTCCATTATTATTATTATGCAGTAGATTGCACACAGCCAAACACTACGATGGCCAGCAGTCCTCTCTTTAAGGTGGACAAAGAGCCAGAAAAGGAACTATAATAGCTAATGAAATTAATTTAGCTGAAACTATGTTCAACAGGGATTACAAAGTCCTCGGCTGAACAAGAGGAGGCTTTTTTGGTGCACCAAACAAATGATGGCCCAGAGCTGCGACATGGGACCTCTCTCTTCAAAACGGGAGCGTTAACACTGCGAGCGCGAAACATATCCAGAGAACATCCACTTCCAGCTGTAAGCCCTCCCCAGCGTCTAGATCTTGAAGATATGTTCTTCATATTTGTGGTGTAATGCTTCTTTTCTTTCGAGAATAGACCCACTAGAGTCAAGATCCTATTTATAAATTGTTGGGTAGAGAGCAGAAATGACTCTATGGAGTCACCGCCACACATCTAGAAAAAGTGAACAAGTGATGTGTCCTAAATCACTGCATATTTATTAACTCAGTCCAGATGATACTGAAATAAACTACCAAAAAGGAAAAGCCAACGGTTGTCATTGTCCTCACTTGCTCCCTGTGGGCTCTGTCTTGAATTGCAAAACCTTCAGTAAAAATACTCGGAATATTCCTTTTTTTTTCAACATAAATCTACTACGCGAGCATGCTCGGCAACCCCTTCAATGGCACTGCGCGAGCATGCTCGGCAACCCCTTCAATGGCACTGCGCGAGCATGCTCGGCAACCCCTTCAATGGCACTGCGCGAGCATGCTCGGCAACCCCTTCAATGGCACTGCGCGAGCATGCTCGGCAACCCCTTCAATGGCACTGCGCGAGCATGCTCGGCAACCCCTTCAATGGCACTGCGCGAGCATGCTCGGCAACCCCTTCAATGGCACTGCGCGAGCATGCTCGGCAACCCCTTCAATGGCACTGCGCGAGCATGCTCGGCAACCCCTTCAATGGCACTGCGCGAGCATGCTCGGCAACCCCTTCAATGGCACTGCGCGAGCATGCTCGGCAACCCCTTCAATGGCACTGCGCGAGCATGCTCGGCAACCCCTTCAATGGCACTGCGCGAGCATGCTCGGCAACCCCTTCAATGGCACTGCGCGAGCATGCTCGGCAACCCCTTCAATGGCACTGCGCGAGCATGCTCGGCAACCCCTTCAATGGCACTGCGCGAGCATGCTCGGCAACCCCTTCAATGGCACTGCGCGAGCATGCCCGGCAACCCCTTCAATGGCACTGCGCGAGCATGCCCGGCAACCCCTTCAATGGCACTGCGCGAGCATGCCCGGCAACCCCTTCAATGGCACTGCGCGAGCATGCCCGGCAACCCCTTCAATGGCACTGCGCGAGCATGCCCGGCAACCCCTTCAATGGCACTGCGCGAGCATGCCCGGCAACCCCTTCAATGGCACTGCGGGAGCATGCTCGGCAACCCCTTCAATGGCACTGCGGGAGCATGCTCGGCAACCCCTTCAATGGCACTGCGGGAGCATGCTCGGCAACCCCTTCAATGGCACTGCGCGAGCATGCTCGGCAACCCCTTCAATGGCACTGCGCGAGCATGCTCGGCAACCCCTTCAATGGCACTGCGCGAGCATGCCCGGCAACCCCTTCAATGGCACTGCGCGAGCATGCCCGGCAACCCCTTCAATGGCACTGCGCGAGCATGCCCGGCAACCCCTTCAATGGCACTGCGCGAGCATGCCCGGCAACCCCTTCAATGGCACTGCGCGAGCATGCCCGGCAACCCCTTCAATGGCACTGCGCGAGCATGCCCGGCAACCCCTTCAATGGCACTGCGCGAGCATGCCCGGCAACCCCTTCAATGGCACTGCGCGAGCATGCCCGGCAACCCCTTCAATGGCACTGCGCGAGCATGCCCGGCAACCCCTTCAATGGCACTGCGCGAGCATGCCCGGCAACCCCTTCAATGGCACTGCGCGAGCATGCCCGACAACCCCTTCAATGGCACTGCGGGAGCATGCTCGACAACCCCTTCAATGGCACTGCGGGAGCATGCTCGGCAACCCCTTCAATGGCACTGCGCGAGCATGCTCGGCAACCCCTTCAATGGCACTGCGCGAGCATGCTCGGCAACCCCTTCAATGGCACTGCGCGAGCATGCTCGGCAACCCCTTCAATGACACTGCGCGAGCATGCTCGGCAACCCCTTCAATGGCACTGCGCGAGCATGCTCGGCAACCCCTTCAACGGCAACCCCTTCAATGGCACTGCGCGAGCATGCTCGGCAACCCCTTCAATGGCACTGCGCGAGCATGCTCGGCAACCCCTTCAATGGCACTGCGCGAGCATGCTCGGCAACCCCTTCAATGGCACTGCGCGAGCATGCTCGGCAACCCCTTCAATGGCACTGCGCGAGCATGCTCGGCAACCCCTTCAATGGCACTGCGCGAGCATGCTCGGCAACCCCTTCAATGGCACTGCGCGAGCATGCTCGGCAACCCATTCAACTGCACTACACGTGCATGTTCAGCAACCCATTAAATGGTGCCACTCCCTTTATCACACTAACTTACCTGTGAATTCAAACCACTGTACAAAAAAAAAGCGCAACCAGTACGACATAAAAAAACATCTAAACAAAGGCATAAGTTATGATTTTGGACATTCTTAGCTAAAAAAACGAGTAGTGGCCGCAGTTAAAAAAACAAAAAGTATGTCATTGCAGGTCATTCAGGTGGGGCCTTACACTGATAAGCGGGGTTATATGTTTTCTGATGTTCGTCAATTGCAACCCCTTTCTTTTGTAGAAAATAGTTGTAGGCTCATCAAAAGTTTTCATTTTTAGTTATTATCTCTACCACACATTGTTTAGCTCGGCGTTGGTTTAGGTTCATAGCATTCAACAAAATAGGTGTTCTGTCCTCTCTCTACAAGCTTCCTTGTGACGTGACAGACTCTTTAATGAGTGAGAGGAGAGGATTTGTTTGGATTCAGCCTTTAAATGTGCAAAGCTGACCAATCACAGGGCTGAGCTGGGAGCCACACAGCTCCTCGTCAGGTATGCCACCGAGGACTAATCCTAGGACTCAATCTGTTTTATTTGAACAATTCATCTCAAAACTATTTCTACGCTTGGACATTCTGACCTCTTAGTGTAAGGGACTGGACCCCCAGGGAGCTGCATTGATAGTCCTGTTGAGTAATGCTGGGTGCAGTCATCGGGCAAAGGTCCCTCACAGGCTTATAAAGAGGGGGCTAGGTAGTACAAGTGCTCTGGGCATTTTAGCCGCTGCAGGGTTTGGACTATGAACAGGAGAGCAAATAGAGCTTTGCTAGTGCAAGTTTGACGCTGTTTCATGTTCCAAAAGTCAGGCACATTTGGGCTCCTTGGCCTTGCACCCTTTGAAGGCTTAACTTGTTTCGTAGGTAGCCCTGTATTGATGGCATTGTATTGAGTAGTCGTGGTGTGTCCAGTCCATCGCTGTGATGAGCTCCACCAAGTATCCAATGTGAAGAAATATATGTTTCTCACATTTTTGGCCCCTTTATTCATGGTGTGGACTAGAGGTGAATAAGAGAGAGCTTTGCATCAAGGATGGTGCTGAAGTTCCTTACTTTCTGTGAAGAAGGTGGGCTGGTGGCTCTGCGTCCGTCCTCACCTCCAGGATTTTATTTTGGTCTCCATTCATGTTCGATATCGCTCCTTCCCCAATAAAACGTGGTGCTGGCATCAGGTAATGCAAGTCTGGTTTTCTTTGCGGTTTTCCATTCAGAAGCAGATATTAGTGTTTTTAGCATATTTTGGAAATGTATCTGGTAATTCACGAGGAGCTCTGTCAGCAGGCATATTTAAATTATAATGCGCCAGCAAGAGAGGTGAGTGACCCTTAAAGTACATCTCCTGACACCGGGAGTAAAGATGATTCCACTGACCCAGTGGGTATGGTATGGAAGAAAGCATGAGATCCAAGCCAAGGTTGGTGTATTACATTTTGTGGAGGACCCCTTGCCAGTGATTTGGTCAGACCATTTCCTGATAAATTCGCCTGGCAAATACAGAATAAGCTGATGCAGGCTGGTATGGCCTACAGGCAGCAAGGGAAAATTGTTAATAAGAACGACCCTGGGGAATTGGGTATAGCGTTCGCCAAGTCCATTCCCTTGCTCTCAGGAAAAATAGAGGATCCACTTGGGAGCTATAATAGCTGGATCAACAAAGTAGTTGATCAACTCATCTCCTCGGTCCAGCTTAGGTGCAATAGGAACTCCCCCACAAATTCTTGGTTTTCCGGCCTCCTAAAATTGGAGAGATAACAGGCAAGAAGTTAGAATGCAAATGGAGACAGGAGTATAGACCAGAGGATAGAGAGACATTTAAAAGAGCTCAAAAGAAATACTATGCTTCCATTTTTTAAAGCTAAAATCCTTTACTCTGAGGAGCGTATTGCCCATTATAGCAATAATGGCAAAGACATTTTTGCAATGATTAAAGACTTTCTCTCCCCCAAAGCGGAGATGTGTCCATACGCCGTCGCAGGAATGGTGCAATGAACTTTCAAGTGTCTTTATCAACAAGGTTCGTTCCAAGCCAATTTTGGTGCCTGTGATAACCAGCTATTGGTGATGGACTCTCCTTTTGTCAAGATTCCTATCCCCTAAGGCTAAACTAGAGGTATTTGAAGCCATATCCTTGAGCGACTCCCTGGTAGCCTTAAAAATTCTTAAATCCAGTTCACCTATTGATCCCTGCCCGACTAAACTATTGTCAGGTGCAACTGAGGTTATTAACTGTGTGGTTTATCCCTATCCTCAGCCAGGGTACCTTCTACCTGGAAACAGGCCATGATTGTTCCCCTGCTCAAGAAACCCTCACTGGATCCTGCTCTTCCTTCTAACTAAAGCCCCATTTCCCTTCTTCCAGCAGTGGCCAAGGTCCTGGAAAAACAGGTCAACAATCAGCTATCTGGCTTTGTGGAATGGCATGAACTTCAGCTAGCCCAATCAGGTTTTAGATCCTTACACAGCACGGAAGCAGTGCTGGTTGAAATATCTGAAGCTATACGTGAAACCGTAGGTTCAGGGGGCAGGGCAGTTTTGATCCTTTTGGACCCATCGGCTGCGTTCAATGCAGTCCTGCATGCACTGCTCCTGGCTCGCGATCCGGAAATCGGCGTGGTAGGGTCAGCGTGGAATTGGCTTAAATCCTATCTGTATGATAGAACACCGCAAATCTGGATCTCACCCTTTGCACGGTCTCCATTTTTCTGATTATGGGGGTTCCTCAGGGCGCTGTATTGAGCCAACTGCGGTTTAACAACTATGTGTCTCCCCTCATTCACCTAGCGGATAAACTTGTAGCCAAAGACATCTCTTATGCGGATGATACTCCACTCCTTTTCTCCTGGAAAAAAAGTGAGATAAGCTTTATCCATGCAAAAAACTGCCTGACCGCAAATAATCAGTGGCTATCACGAGCCCAATTGAAATGTAATGAGGACAAGATATAGATCCTCCTTTTTGATAACTTCCCCCCCACAGTTTTGACACTCTTTTTAGCCTGACGAGTCTCCCCTGCCTTCACCCCATGGGGGTCCTACTAAGAACTTGGTGATCTGGTTTGATGATAACTATGCTTTGGCCATCAGATTAAAAAACTATCGGAAATATGTTTTAGTATGTTGAAGGTACTGAAAATATTCTTACCACTGCTCCCCATTACTGCAAGGAAAACTGTCGCCCAAGCCTTGATCACATCCTGCATTGATTCTGCCGACGCGTTGTGTGTTGGTCTGCCTGGCTACCTCTTAAATAAAATTCAGGTTATTCAGAATGCAGCGGCCAGACTACTATTGAACCTCCCTAAGAGGGTAAGCGTTAGGCAGCCCCTTCATGGCCTCCACTGGTTGCCGGTGAAAGAGAGGGTGAAGTTTAAATCTCTGGTAATTGTTTACTCTGCCCTCTATGTTCATGGTCCGGCCTATCGGAGAGCAAGATTCAGCTTCTATGCTCTGACTAGGCAGATATGTTCCTCCACCAAGCTCATGGCATGCGTCCCCAGGTGTCGCAAGCAGAGGACTGGTGGCAGCTCCCTCTCATTGATGGGGGCTGTAGCCTGGAACCAACTCCCAGTGGAGATGCAGGCTCTGAGTGACCCAAGGCTTTCAGAAAGAGACTGAAGACCCTACTTTTTTAGTTTCTCTGTTTCACGTATAACCACCTGCAGGGCACGTGCCGGGACACTCCCTGGAGTAGCTGTGTGCGATATAAGTGCTGTTTAACATAACATTTTTATTTCAGGTTTCAGTAGCCTAGGCTCTCGCGTCCTGGTACTTGGTGGTGATTGTAGGCATCATATTTAATCATACGATCAGAGTATCCATTTTTGTTTCAAGGCAACTCCCCATGCATTTTTTGCTCCGTAACAAGCACATGAGAGGAGTGCAGCACTGCCTGTTTGCAAGCAGGTAAGAATTCAATCAACATAATTCTCTGTACCTGTTTGAATGATGTGAAGTCTGTGCCGCTCAGCAACAATCCGAGGATTTTCAGCACCTCACAGAAAATAGCCTTTTTACATGCTCGGGAGCTGTCCATATACTTAAAAAGGGCAGATTTCTAGACTTTTGACCCCGCATAACATGGCTGCCTAAGCTGATGCCCTAGATCCGCTTGTACACAACTCACTGAGCAGCCCTTTGAACGCACACATTGGCTCCTTTAAGATGTGCTGTGGCTGCATGCCACGCACAACTACATCCATCAGCTTTAGCAGTTTTTCATCTTTCTGGTCTCCCATTACATTGGGAACCTTGTAGGTGAGTATTTAACAGTTCATCCAGTACCTGACTTTTGCAGACTTTAGATAGCTCCGAGTTTTATTTCCCAACTAGCAGCCTGCCCCGACGTTGTCCGGGGGCATTGAGGCTTCAGGGCCAACCGCCCACCCATGCCCCCGCCCGCCCCGACATTGCCCCGACCCCCTCCAGCCCCGCCACGCCTCGCCTTTGCCTTTCCTGAGCCGCCAAGACACCTATTTGCTACACGGACCAGATGGAAGCAGGGCCAAACGCCCGCCCCTCTCCCACCCCGACTCGCCTTTGCCTTACCTGAGCCGCCGCTAATGCTGGTTTTTTCTTTTTTTTTCAGGGACGGACACGGAGCAGATGGTAGCAGGGCCCGCCCCCCTCCCGTCCCGTCCCCCTCCCGCCTCGCCTCACCTGAGCCGCCGCTCCTCCCCGCGCTCCTCACTTCACCGCCACTCCATGTCCGCCGCTCCTCCTCGTCATCACGCACGTTGCGGCCAGCGCTACGTCGCGGCCAGTGCAACGTCGCAGCCGGCGCTACTTTCAGGGGACTACTTTTTTTTGTTGTTAAATTTTTAAATTTACGTTTATTTTTTATTTTTTATAGCCTATGTCCATCTGCACACCCTGGCAATTTCAACGATGTATCGGGTGTGTGGATTGGCGCTGTGGTTCCCGAGTTTACCTGGCTCAAAGGTTTGTGTTCTCTCTTTATAATAGTAGTATAGATTATAATAGTAGTATAGATATAGATGTATTATGGCCATCGTCGTTATTTGGTCATCATTTCTTCACATTTTGGTTCAGTTTTGTCCACCTATCTAATAGGGTCATAAATATGTATTTGTTATATGCGACAGGCTTCTGAAGGCTACATTTGTTCAGAGTGTGGTGAGAATTGACTCTGGTGAGGTGCATTACTTAAAACAGGCAACACAGGACATGCAATGTTTGTCATTCACTTCCTTGCATTATTACATTCATGCAACTCTTAATTGAGAGCCCAAGTCACTGCCCAATTCTAATATTTTAAAAAGCGCCTTCAGTACTTTAATTTCCCTGTAATACAATTATATCTTCCTTGGGCACAACCTTGGCATCTGGAACTAACAAAAATCTGGAGCGTTTTAAAGCTTATTGTAACAGTACTCTACAGTAACCACACCCTGTGTTTTGATGTTTTGCAGACATAAAGCCCGCAAATGTGTTCATTACCGCCACCGGAGTCGTGAAGCTCGGAGATCTAGGACTGGGCCGATTTTTTAGTTCGAAAACCACTGCAGCACATTCCTTGGGTAAGATCCGACCCCTTTTAAAAACTGCACCTAACCGTGCGTCATTCATCATTCGGAATTGCAGTGGACCGAAGGTTTGCTGGTAATGAGATGTGTGTCTTAGAAAGTACCTTAGAAGTATTTCAATATCAACACATCTTCTTACAATCAACATACCCTGTTTCTTTTTTATATATAAAATAATTTGATTCGAAAATACCCTCTTGCTTTTCAGAAATTCAGTGGTACTAAATGTTGCAAAAATGAATGGAATTGTGGAAAACTCACCTACCTGTTTAGGACTGGCTCATTTAGGTCCATGTTGGAAATTGTCCACTCTACCTCGTCCCACTACCAGAAAGTTGGGGTTTCCAAACAGGGCAAACTGAATTAGAAATAAGGAAGTATGGCTGAACCTTTTTCCAGCATGTTCTGATTACATTATTCTATTGAGGCACTGACTGAAAGCCGGAAAACAATTTTGGAATGAGTTTTCCTTACTTTTAGTATAGATGACCTAGAGTGATGCTAAACTCCATTGCACTCTCATCCCATGCTTGGTGTCCTACTCCATTGAATGCCAAGCCCATAATTCTTTCCTTCTTTTTGCTACCTTTGGCACATACTGTTTGAAAGAAAAATACAGCTTATTCTGTAATCATTTCCTAACTTGCCCCTTTGTAATGCATCCCTACTAAAACAGTGCTAGTAATTATGAACATGTCCATTGAATATAGCTTCCATTGGAACAAGGACTCCCTTTTATTAGTAATGTAAACAACCCCTACTATATTACTTTTTTTAAAGAATAAACTTTTTATTTTTTAATTTCAAAAGTTTGTCTTATATGTATATTTTTATGTGTGTGTATGTATATTTATTGGAAAAAAACAAAGGTTACAGAGACATTATAGTTGGGAAATAGGATTTAAAAAACTGTAGAAATTCACTGAAATAACCAAAGATCACAGGGACGCTATACTTAGGTTCAAATTTTACACACATAAAACAATGGAAATACAGTAGTTCTAGTTATGACAAAAAACTATAACTCGTGCCTTTAGGTGACTAAAACAAGCGCTCCCATCATGCACAGTGTTCTCATCAATAATTTTATTGCAAATATTGTATGATATTATAAATTATGTCATAGAAGATGTGATGACATGTAATATGTGGGGTAATTAGAAAGGCATGGCAAGGGTGTGAGTTAACCCCTTCCATGCTCATGACGGAACGGTTCCGTCATGAGCGTCGGTTGAGCTGTGCTCATGACGGAACCGTTCCGTCATGAGCCGAAAGAAAAACGCTATTCTGCAAGGACATACTCACATTACCACATCATATGCAGAAGATGTTCTACTATACCTTCGGGATGTTCGTATAGCCATCCCAATAGCCTTGCAGGCACTCAAAGAATTTGGTAGAGTTTCAGGGCTAATGTTAATCAAGACTAAAACATATATTTTACTCTTCTAGGCCCATGAGGCGCAGGTGCCTGCTGGAATTGATTTGGGTGGTCTCAAACTAGCTTCACGCAAAATGAAATACTTAGCAGTCAACATTTATGAGAAGCATCCTAATATAATCTCAGACATTTTAGATTGGACTTTGCCTACCGCCAGAACATCCATGAGATTTTGGAAAACATTGCCCCTTTCACCCAGGGGTAGGGTAGCTATAGCTAACATGATCCTTTTACCCCGTTTTCTATATCATTTCTTCACTCTCCCTGTTGTAGTCACAAACTACTCTTTCTGAGTTGTTAAACCAGTACAAGAAGATTTGATTTAGGGGAAATGGTAAACATAGAATGGCCTTATCTAAATTTTACTTTCCTATATATGAAGTCCCCTTACAGTTGCTGATTTTGAGATTTACTATTTTGCGCCGCATCTCCAGTGGGTTGCGCTGTGGCTAACATTAACTCAAACACCAGAATCAAAGTATATAGGCTTCACGTTGAAGGGAACACTGTAGCTGAAACTTTTTTCGGGGACAGCGGCTCTCTAATGAAACACCTCACTTGTTACTAGTAGTCGGACATTGCTGGCACAGATATATTCAATAAATCAAACAACACGCTGTATACGCTCCAGAGCTACCATTGCGGGTCCCAGGTGACACAGACTCAAAGAACTGACTAACTTGACCATATGGAACACCCCAAATATCATACATGTGGGCTAGTTTTATACTTCTGAGAATTGTTTGTCTTTTGCTAATTAAGGCAGGAACACGATATACAATCTAGCCAGTTCCTAATACATGCTGCCTGGAAAAGAGTAGTTGGATGTCTGTGGGACCCCACTCATGAAGAACCCGAAACGGACTGCACCAAGCAGATATCTTAACCCCTTCCGTGCGCGCGGAATTTCCGCGCTGGGCGGGTGTTTCCATTAGTGGGCGAGGATTTAGACGGCCGGGGGCCGTCCTGCGCACACGCCCACTGTGACGCGTGACGGCTCCCGGCCATCACGAGCATGGAAGAGGTCAAGGTGAGGTGGGAAAGGTTGCCATATGGTTTCCAATATTTACAAATCTTACAGATCCTCTCAAAACAAGGACCTGAATACTCTAAAAGTTTGTTGGGAGAATGACCTGGTGGAAGTCCACCCAGAAGGTAATTGGGAAGGCTCTCTCAAATATGTGGGTAAAGGTTCTGCTAACGCCTTTATAAATGTTTTACAATTCGACTATTGGTTCTGCACTTACCTTATCCCCTCTAAATTGCACAGACTATTACCTACTGTCTATGATGCATGCTGAAGACTCTATAACCCTGAGCAACATTCTACAATATGGTATGGTCATGCCAGATCATTAAAACTTTCTCGAATAAAATTGCTGACTTGATTGCAAACTGGGCAGGGAAATGAGGTGATTTTTGGAACCCAAGATCTGTCTTCTAGGACTTACGGCTAGGCCTAGAGCAGACAAGATGAGATGCAGACTCATAGACTTGGCTCTCTTTTTAGTAAAAAGAGCTATCACACTCTGATGGAAGGTCACCTCAGGCACCAGAATTTACAAAATTGAGGTCTGAGCTCTTTAAATCTCCCCTTTTGGGATCCCGCCTAAAAAACAGCTGAGTTTACTGCATGAGACACTCTCATGCTCAAAATGATTCCAAAATCAGATGATAAGCCATCGTGACTAACGCCCAGCATTCTTGGTTCAACGCCCTTGTCCATGATATATCAATGTTGTCTGTAATATTTAATGGTCTAACAGATGATGTGCTGCACCTTATGGCCTGATGCACATTTCTGTATCTTTAGCTCATGGTTCTGATGACACTCTGCTGAAGTGAGTCTCTCACGCCTTTTGTCTTCTCTCACGCCTTTTGTCTTCTCTCACACCTTTTGTCTTCTCTCACTCACTGTACAATGGTTTATGCTGTACCCTGACACTTTTTTTGCACACTTCCTGCTTTGTACTGCTAATTGTGACTTAAAGAACCGGTACTTGTTAAGTTTAAAACCAATACACATTCTTTAGAAAAAGACGACTTTGTCCATAGACCCTCCGGAAGAGCTACACACGAGCTGCTTTGAAATTGTTTCTCTGAGATGGGAATAGACTTTATACTTAAACAGTTGACTACAGTTCTAAGAATGTGGAGAATGCACACATGTGCCATCTCAACAGTGGAATTTGGATAAATGTAAAATACAGGAGTTCATTCAGCAAAAGGCACTGCTAAGAAAGTAGCGACTCAGAAGTCTGCAAGAGCGAATCAAAACTCCTAAATGGATAATTAGTCAGACCGCACTATCGAGTTTGCTAACGTGAGATTTGCCTCGATAATTTTTAAGAGGGAGCTTATTCAATTGTGCACAGTATAGTTATAACTTTTCATGCAACGGCACCCAAAAACGTCAATACTCCTCTGGGTAGGGGATCTCGTTAAACTTGCAGTCCTTAAAGCGGCCATCCAGCGTACAGGAAAAACCAGTTCTCCTGACCACTCCGGCATCCCCTGCGCTCGCCAGCAGTAGGCAGTCCAGAATGTCGCTCTGTTCGTTGCTGGGGTTCGAGCTGTAACCCACCTGTACTTGTACCCAGCAGTAGTGGGCGTGTCCAGGATGTCGTTCTATTTCATGCTGGTGTTTGAGCTGTAACACACCTGTACTTGTCTCCGGCAGTAGGCTGTCCAGATTGTCGCTGTCTTTCATGCTGGGGTTTGAGCTGTAACACACCTTTACTTTCCCCGCTGATTCACTTTGCTCCCTGTGCAGTACCAGATTTAGAAGTCAATATTTTTGTTACACAAGACAAGCGGAGTGTTGCCTTTAGATAAAGTCTGATAACT